>NC_143215.1:6293000-6918000 GCF_030267445.1 Bombyx mandarina
AATTTGCGTTTTAAATCCCGCAAATAAGTATCGAATTTTACGATATCGATTCGATACGAATCGAATACGTACTTAACCAATAACTAATTACATTGAATTCAGTTCATAAAATATATTTGTTAATAATTTTTTTTTTCACTAAACATACATTTATAGAGTGATTTTTTTTCTACCTATAGTTATAGCCTTGGGAGGCTATTTCAGCTTCTCCTTGACGTGTAGGTGAGCTCACGGGGCTCAAACCGGGAGTGCTGCTAACATTGGCCTTGACAAGAGCAGTGCTTCGCAGAATCTACCACTGGACCGGAAAAGCTGCAGGTTCGACGAGAACGGTGACCGGTGCTTGAAGTCTCTAAAATCACTGTTAGTGGATCGGGAGGATCCGAATTGACATGCTTAGGGCGACGTCGACTATTTACCATTCGGTCTGCAGAATCGGGTCTTGTGCGACAAAAGTAACCTATTTATAATAGAACAGTAACAGTAGTTTGTTCATTAATTTTCCTGAATACCGCCATAAACAATTGTTGACATGCGTTGGAGTTAACCAACAATTTTAACATTGAGGAAACAGTTAACTCTAACCAATCTTAGTTAATTGAGTAGTAGCAGGGTTCCACCGATATATCATACGATGTAATACTTGTTCATAAAAGTATTAACACACGCTCCGCCGCAAATGGAGCAAACCATATCAGAAGTGTTAACCAGCAGTCTGAGGCAGACTTAACTAATAATAAATATGTTCGCAGGACCACGCCACAGACGATCAGATTTGGTTTAGTAGCAAAACAAATTGGTGGTAAGTTCGAACCAAATTGGAGCGTGTGTAAATGCTTTATATAAACTGTATTGTTTATGCCATACTGTTTTAGGTTACATATAGATAATAAATACAGTTAATTGGTTACATAAGTTGTTTTTAAAAATATACAAAATCCTTCATTTTAAATACAACATATGGATAATATGTTACTGCCATCTACAGGACTAACTAGAAACTAAACGAAGAGAAGCCATCTAGTGGCCGACGCCCATAAACATTTTTGTTGAGTGCATAGATTATACACTTAATATATTGAGTGCTTAACTAAATAATAGGGGTTAAAGTATGAAATTGCCAATTTATTGTAATAGGTACGGTACTTCGAATTGACTTAGAAACATGGCATGAGATTTTTAAGTAAAATCTTTTTCAAGTGGTACCTATCAGGTTCTGCTTTTAAAAAATAATAAGCAACATTTGATTATCAACTTTCAGTTGTTTTTTTATTCAGCTTAGGCAAGAAAGATGGATACTTTGAAAATTCGAGTGATTTTTGAATACGAGTTCCGACGCGGCGACGCCGGACGCGGAACTAACGCTGCAGGAACAGCTCACAATATCAATGTTGCGCAAAAGCAAAGGGAGAGAACTGCTAATGAACGCACCTTGTGATTTGGTTTAAACGCTTTCGTGATGGAAATTTTGATTTGAAGATCGAACCATGTGAAAAACCGCCCACACATGTGAATAACAATGAATTGAAAGAGATAGTGGAAGCCGATCCGAGTCAAACTATCCAGGAATTAGCGGCATGGCTGGTATCAACAATATTGACTCATTTGCGCCAAATTAATAAAAAAAAAAATGAATCAGTCAGATCTTGCTGCAACGGACTAGGTACCTTTTTTCGTGATTTTGACAATTTTCTACGTGATAAAATGATTTTCAATTTTTCAGTAGGTACCTACAAATCAGCAATTTCATACTTCAACCCCTAATATTAAGTGTTATTACCTATCTATGATTGATATCATATTTAATGCCGGCCACTGTTTGCGCGCATGTGAAGGGCCGTCAAACATTAATTCGCAAACCTAGCGGCTGCTCAAAGGTTCACATACTCAATTTGCGAACCCGTTTGCGCTCCCTCCTACACTTGTTTACGAATGTCTCACGAATTTCTCCTCCTTTTTAATTCGTCAATAGAACATTGAAGAGAAAAAGAGTTTTGAATTCTTTCTCAGACATCATTAACAGCCATGCTGTTTTTATGGGATTTCTTTTGATGAAGATACGCTACACAGTAGACGTCACGAATTATGAAAATGGCGATACGTCCGTTACCTTCGCAATCGTCGGCGCAACTGGGCAAACGAATGTGTGGGAAACTACGCGAAGGTTCGCGGTTCGCGCGCTTTGATGTCTGTTAAAAAACCGACACAGCTTGGAAAACCACGAATGCAGCGAAAACTTTGCATAATCATTTGCAAATGTCGTCCCACACTTGCGGGTTTGCGTATTGGCGCGCATGTGAGTGACCGGTATAAGATTCAAATATTCCAAATAAGATATGACCTAAGGGTCTATGTTACCAGGTCACAAAAAAAAAAATAGATTCAAATGCAATTGAGACTTTTTGGCGGGAACGCAAGGTGTCAAGTTGTGCGATTTGTTTTATTTTGTCTATTTAGTGTTTCTTCAGTTTTAAATGTGTAATATCGGTGGTTTATTAACTGTTTAGTATCTGAGAAAGTGCACAAATGTTGGAAAATGACACAAAGCCGTTGGACGTAACTTCTCGGGATCCTCCAAAAAGTCCACTGAAAAAATCTCAGTATTACCACCATTTTACTGAGATTATATTTCATCCCATATCATGTCATCTCATTTCATTTAATTTCATCCCAGTTGATTAACGTCTCAAATTCTTCATTTCATTTCACTCCATATTATCATTTTTCATAAAAATATCCCATATCATATCATCTCATCTCATTTCAATTAATTTCCTGCCATGCCATGTTTCATATCAAATTAATAAGCTTCATTTCATTTCATAATATCATATTTCATAAAAAATATATATGTAAAAGATTAGGTTGTATGGTGCGATACCTTTGCCTTTCCATTTGGAAAAATAAAACGACTACCGTAAAATGGGGCGATTAGGGACAACTTCCAACTTTATGACCAATTTTAAGGTAGTTGTTGATGTATATAATGCTATATCAGGATCAAAATGTTATCCAATTTAAAACTATGCAACTAGCATTCCAGTTTAAGCAGAAAAAGCAAAAATAGGTGTAATCCCTATTTACCCGGAAATTGCGGTTAATTGGGACGAAATGAGAAATTTGCTAGGGTTGGCACTACTTGGTTTTAATTTATTTATTTTATTTATTTATAATTAATTTATATTTACTTGGGAAATGATCCACGACAGATTTGTCCAGTAAGTTGTGAGACAATTAAAAAAAACATCTATTTCATCACTTAAAATTAGTTCAGCGCAATCGGACAACTCCGAATGAACATTGACGGAGACCACGCTACCGTGGACATTATTGTAGTCCCAAAGGATTTTGTATATGAGAGAGTAAGCACCTAAATTCGAACGAGTGAGCTTTCTTATAAACGGTTTATATTTCTTCGTTCTTGGTAAGTACTTAGGGGCTGATATTTTTATCTGGGTTAAGAGATTAGGTGTGTCGGTTATTCCATGGATTAATCAGATGAATATCCCCACTCTGAACAAATATTAAATATTTTATTATATATTACTTAGACATTTTTGTCCACCTCGAGATTTCATTGTTCTTGTTACATGTCTGTGCAAAATCGACTTACTTATATTAAATTGCTTAGCTATTTCAACTAAAGACTTATTCCCAATTTCCTAGGCTTCTATTGCTGTTTTTAATATTAAGGGATCATATCTCTTTTAAGGCTTTGCACTCTTTGATACGTAAACGCGAGGCATATCTAAAAATAGAAAACAATACGTAACTGATAATATAAATATTTACCAAACAATAAAATAACACATTGATAATTTTAAATAAAAGTTCTAGACAAACACATCATGAATAAACTAGATTTTTATCAACAAATGTAAAAAATATTGTTATAACTACATAGACAACCCTACAAACCGGTACCTATTTATACTTAGGTCGTTTCTATTTCACGTATTCTCATCCCAATTGACCCCTTTTTCGTTGTTATTTTTACCTAAGACGTCCCTAATATCCCCCAAAACAACAGATTTTTACATGTGTTTTTATTTTATCAAATACATTAAAACCAATAACAACTGAGACTTACCTTTAATATATATGATGGTTCAAACACTAAATAACGTTTACAAATCACAGTCGTCTTCTATTATTATCAAATAAATAAAAGAGAGCAAAGTTTCTAGCACTAAAATAATTACCACCACAGGAAGTTAATTTGAAACGCGATTTTTTATAAGTTAGCAGATATTATCATGCATATTCAGACTTGTTTTGTGAACTTTCAACATTCTACTATTAAACTAAAAAAAATGGAAGATTTTGCAACGAATATAAAACTAATATTGAGCGTCGAAAGATTTTCCCGGTTTTTTCCCGATTCGCCTCTCAATCCCTAATCGCCCCATTTTACCGGTACTAATAATAAATATTGCATTGCAAGCAAATTGCAATTGAACAAAAATACAATTTTTGTATGTACCTATGCATGTATGTTCGATTAAATTAATATTTCTTCATAAATGACTGATTTTAGATTCAATTTTTCTGGAGCGGAGTCTGAAGTAGAACACAAAGGTTAGTTAGGTTTTAAGTTTGAGTGAAAATTGCGCGTCAATCCATTCGCTTTAAACAATTGTTTTATTGTGTCCCGATTTTATTTTAATAAAACTTAGTATAAGTTCCTAAGTTTTTTCTAGACGATGAAGAAATTAGCTGGCTAGCCAGTGAAGAGGTTAAACCGGATAAACAAATAAAAGAAGTAGATGAAATAAATTTACTTTACCTTGCCTCACTGCCATGCCGTGAAACGGTAATAAGACATATTATGCCAACTAAAATTATTGAAGAACTAAAAAATAAAGAATTACAAAATGTTTTGAATACAGCTGAAAAAGAACATAGCGATCTAGTCACAGGAAAATACGAAGGTACGAAAGTGTTTTTTTTTTGCTTTTATAGCTTGTTAAACAAGCATAAGGTTTACCTGATGTTGCTTGGTTATCATCGCCCATGTATACATAATACAAGCAATACCAGAGCAATGACGAGCCGCTGACTACTGCTTAAAAAAATTGAAGTGATTTAATAATGATAGATTTTAAATTAGCCTTGACTATTTTTGTTTGGTTTACAAGCTCATTTAGGTATAGAAAAAATTTCACAGCTTCGTTTTTTTAAAAATGGTTTTTTTTTTAATTTCTCTTCTCTGCACTTGTCAGGAGGACTAAAAATATGGGAATGCACTTACGATTTGTTACAATACCTGATGAATAACAAGGATATAATAGAATTTCAGGATAAAAATGTTTTAGACCTGGGATGTGGAGCAGGAATATTAGGAATATATGCACTCCAAAATGGAGCTAATGTTACATTTCAAGATTATGTAAGTAGTACCACATGTAAAAACTGATCTTTTATGTAATAATTATTAGAATGTGTTTAATAAAGTGATTTGACAAATGTAAAATAAAATTAAATTAAATAAATGTTATAAAAATGTCATGAATTATTAGTGATTTTTACAATTTATTATATATATTTTTCTTTCAGAATAAGGAAGTCTTGGAGAATGTTACTATTCCCAATGTATTAGTAAATATAGAAGAAAAATTCAGAGAAAAAGAGATAAAAAGATGTAAATTTTACTCTGGAGATTGGACTCATTTCAATAATTTTCTACCAAACAATGAACAATTTGATATAATTCTTTCATCTGAGACAATTTATAATGAGTCCAATTATGTTAAAATTATCACACTATTTAAAAACAGATTGAATAATGATGGTAGTGTGTTTTTAGCTGCAAAATCTGTTTATTTTGGTGTTGGTGGTGGCACAAAACAATTTGAAAAGACACTAGAAAAATATGGATCATTAAAATCAAATGTATGTTGGAAAACAGAAACTCCAATATTAAGACAAATTTTGAAAATAACAAAGTAAATACATAAATAAAGGTTGATTATTTTTATCTTTGGATAGTAACATACATTCAGAAATAGGCTTTTTTTTTTCTATAATAAGTGGGTGAGCTGACTCCCCACCTTGTGTTAAGTAGTCACCAGAGCCAATAGACAACAATGTAAATGCCACCAATCTTGAGACATGAGTTTTAAGTCTTAGTTTTTACAGTAGGATATCTGCCCCAACCGAATCATATTTTGATTCGATTCAAAAACATTTCTGCTGCACAACAGAAGGTACAAACTCGAGTGAATTCACAAGCTACCACCAGTAATATAGCATATAATTATTCTTACGTTCCACAGAGACCATACTATATTAATTCATTTATAATTGGATTAAAATAAATCTTGAATGAAATATATTTATTTATTACCCATCTTATTATCTAACCATTTTAACCATTCTAACCATTTTAAGAAACACATCAGTCATCTTGGTTTTCAAAATATGTTCCACTTATGTTTCAGAGTCTATGGTGAAAGTCGCTCAAAAACCCACCCATCTTCACCTTCATGTAATAATCTTTCATCAGACACTTCTCCTTTATTGGGTCTTCTGAATTTGATGCGATCATGAAGCCGGTCCCTCTGACCTTGCCAGAATTCGACAGACCTTGGAATTAAAAGATATCCTCCCCTGAAAAGTTTAAATTATTTTTAATTGTTCCAAGCTATGTAGTTGTTAATGATTATATTAAAATTAAAGTACCAGTAGCTTGGTTTCGGAACTTCTTTACCAGGTATCATATATTGCTGTTCAAGAAGTTTTTCTCTTTCACATAGAACATCTCTGGACTCTATTGGAGTACTTTGGTAGCTTGCACACGCAGCAATCTGGCTGACTACTGGTCGTGTATGAAAATATTTTGTAGAGTCATCTTCTGAAAGTTTTTCTACTCTGCCCTCAATTCTCACTGATCTATTCAGTATTTCCCAATAAAATGTGGCAGCAACGTTAGGATTCCCTTCCTTTATTACAAAAAATACATTAGTAGCATTGTATTGTAAATACATTAGTAACTGTTTTGTGAATATGTTGTCACTAGTTTTTAAATTTCCGGAAAGATATTTAAGAACATGGAATATAGTGTGATTTTTCCAAATTTCAATTCAGCTAATGTTTATTAAAATTTTATGAATTTGTTAAACTTTTTAAAGCTTTTACTACATCTTTTCTTCAGTCTCGTATGACTATTTTTTATTTTTTATGCATTTTTATCTAATTTTAGATGAATCTAACTGGATAATTTACTGCTTTATCAATGTAAAACATGTCAAATGCTAAAATGACTTACTATATCTTTAGCCTTTTTACTTCCATAGTTTGTGTAAAATTTGAATCCTTCTTTACCATAACCCTTGCACAAAACAAACCGAGCTGATGGAAAACCTTCCCTAAAACAAAACATTAAACTATGACATTGCTATGAATGAAAGAAGGTAAGGAATATTTATATCATTTTTAACTTAGTTTTTCAACCAGAATAACCAAGATTTGCAATCTTAGATCATCAAATTATAACTGCCAAATTATAAATACCTGAATATCAGCAATTATTAAAAAAAAAACCATTATTGTAACGTAAATTCACTCTAGGTAGATAAGTATTTGGAGTATGTACCATCTGAAAATACTCTGTATTTTGAGCCTGTGTGTATTCTGGATAATAATTATTATTACTTATTCACTTACTGTGAAACTGTAGCTAGACACATTGCATTGGGCTCCAGAATTTCTTTCCTAGCACAAGCTTCTTCAAACCAAGATTTGAATTGTCCAAAAGGTTCTGTAGATACAAGGTGTTTCTCTAAAAAGGTTTCATCTTTTTCCTTATACTTAATTCTCATACCTGTAAAAACAACAGAACAAAGAAAACATTCTAATACAAATACAGAGAGCATTCCTATTCAAAAACTTACCACCAATATCAATACTCATGTTGCGGATGTATTTCAAGTTAGGGCTTAGTAAAACTGATTTTCTGATCAAAACAACACAGTTATTCAGCATTTATTGAAATCTAGTTACCGTTGAAGGTTAATTATTATTAGGTTAGCAATAAAATTATGTAACTTGTTTAATTAACGTAAAGTGAAATTCTAATAAATTATTATGATTTTATATTGTACCGTACCTAACGTCGTGACTTGTACGGAATCAGGTAGTTTGGTCTTTTTAAACCTAGTATTTATATCAGTTTTGTTTGTATAATTAGTTTTTTATTACAATTGTTTGTAAAAATGTTTTTTTCCTATTTGTCATTTAGATTATTTATATATTTATTTATATGTGATATAGGTTTAAATTTTTTTAATTTTTATTAACGTTGTGTATTTAGTGTGGAATGATCATATAGTTTATGTTCGATAGATACTGTACATAATTATAGTCGGATTTTTAATTAGACGAAGCCAGCTGACAGTAGCTAATGTCACTTTGTGAAATAATGTTGCTATATTTAAAGTAATAGTGATGCGTTCAGTTCTCGTTCAATCACATGAATGAACAATGAGTGTGAAGAGTTAATCATTAATGTCAAACTATAAAAGAATATTATTTATATTTTACAATAAAATTGTATTAAAGTGCTCCAATATATGTTACTAGTAGTATGTAACTACAATTAGTTTTTTTTATTTTCATTACATACCTATAATTGTTATATTTTATACATCTATAATTTCAACTATATGATGTATTGGAAATAGGACAGTCTTACAAGCTTCCTCGCAATGTTTTTCTTAATGTTTAAAACACTCGGTATTCAGTACAGGTAGATACTATAGGAACATAATATTTCGTCGAAAACTCATTGGTATGTACAAAGCACGCCTAAAATTCAAACCCCGTACCCGATATCGGCAATTCGGCACACCAACTATTCACTAGACAATCGAGGCAATTTCATTAATTCAGGAGTTTTTTCAATCATTCAATTTGTCACAACACTATTTTTATTTCATCAAAACCTGACAACACAGTAAACGTCAGTTGACTTCGTCTAATAAAAAATCCGACTATAAGTCTGATTCTCTAGACAACACGGGTAAAAATTATGCTGTGGCTGTGGCATATTCGAGTCAATACCTTTAACAAACATAAAAAAATACCAACTTAGCACATCACTAACTGCGCCTTTTTGGCGGGAACGCGAAGAGCAAAGCTGCGTGAATTGTTTTACTTTGTCTATTTAGTGTTCCTTCAGGTTTAAATGGGTAATAACTGTGGTTTATTAACTGTTTAATATCTGTGAAAGTGCACAAATGTGGGAAAATGAAAGCCGCTGGACGTAACTTTCCGGTATCCTCCAAAAAGTCCACTGAAAAAGTCTCAGTACCTACATAAATGACCACCATTTTACTGAGATTATATTTCATCTTTGGAGGTTATACGTAAGGAGAACCATCTCAGTATATTAAAAAGTGTCCATAAGCCGTTACACTAGCTGTTACACTTAAGCACCATAACCTGTTACACTTCTGGTATAGTAACCGGCAAACATCTTGAGCAAATGACCTTGACTGTGCAGAACCGAATTTTAGATCACTTTGGTGGTGAGGGTGAGGCGCGACGGCAGGGGAAATCGTATCGAGCGCGTTATTGGTAGATCAGTCGAACCTTGCGCCCCGCACCGCACCCTCGTTCCGCTTGCTCCCAAAAGTACGCTTGCGTACAGTGAAATGTCTATCGTTATGAATCGTTATGTTATTTTTTATAATTGCTTGTTGACTTTATTGCCATTGCTATTTGTTGAGTGTTTAGTGTGAGTTGATTTTTTATAAAAAATACACTATGCCGCGACAAACTGGTGTAGTATTCAAAAGAAAGGGTAGAAAAATTGTGTACGACGTATATTGCTTCATTATAAAACAGGGGAAGAATGATATGGAAAAAGTAAAACAGACTTCGGAAGCAACAAAAACATCAGTGAGTACTGTTAGGTGCATTATTAACGAAGCTAAAGGCTCTGGCTTGCTCGCCGTGTTTGGGACTCCGGGTAAGAAAAAATCAGGGTAATTGAAAAAAGTAACATTCGATTATTACGAATCGAATATCTTCAAAAAATAATTAATTATAGACAAAAAAGAAGATCGAACCGACTGAGTTGTAAACTACACCGATGAGCCCTATGTCGACTCATCACGATGATGGCGACTCGGGTGATGAAAACAGTGATGATGATGATGGCCAAGATGATAACGAAAAAAAATTTACAAATACCAGCTTCGCTTCAACTGAACGAAGACCTGGCAACAGCTCTAGTTTTGACTTAATAGAAGGAATATCTATTTTACCCCAAGATTAAATTATTACAATTATTAACCTAGATTTTTTGTTGATGTTATAATAAATCGTAGGTAACGAATAGCAGTGAGAGCACTGAAGAGTGCTCGCAGTGTAAATCGGAACATAGCCTTCACTGCAATCCAGCACACTACACTCAGTTTAAAACTTCTATATTCATACTATTTCCCCTTGCTACAGTAGCGCTAATTCGGTGAGTTTTCGAACTATAATTTGCTGTTTACAGATGGACACTTTTTCAACTTGTCCCCTATACAAGATGGTGCTCCTTACCTCTACCCTCCATAATTTCATCCCATATCATTTCAGCTCATTTCACATGATTTCATTTCATTTCATAAAATCATTTTTCATATAAAGAAATATATAAAAGATTAGGCTATATGGTATGATACCTTTGCCTTTCCAATTGGAAAATAAAACTACTACTAATCTATGGTAAACAGTTTAAGTGTATAATCTATGGTAGTATACCGGTAAAATGGGGCGATTAGGGACAAATTCCAACTTTATGACCAATTTTAAGGTAGTTGTTGATGTATTTAATGCTATATCAGGATCAAAATGATTGAGTCTTGGGGGCATCTTTGTTGTCCAATTTAAAACTACGCAACTAGCATTCCAGTTTAAGCAAAAAAAGCAAAAATAGGTGTAATCCCTATTTACCCGATAATTGCGGTTAATTGGGACGAAATGAGAAAGGAGACGGAAAATCGTGGGCCAAAAATGTAATAACTTGGAATATAGTCTACTAGCGACCCGCCCTCGCTTCGCTTCGGAAACATTAAAACACACATGAAAGCAAAAAAAAAAAATTAAAAAGAAATTTAAAAAAGTAGCCTATGTTCATCAGGGACAATGTCGGCTTCTAATGGAAAAAGAATTTTTCAAATCGGTCCAGTAGTTTCGGAGCCTATTCGAAACAAACAAACAAACAAATCTTTCCTCTTTATAATATTAGTATAGAAAAAATTTGTCATATTTTTTTATATAAGAATATAAATAATCACCTCAATCCTCTTTCTGGGACCGGAGAAAAATGAGAAAGTTAGTTTTTGTCGGTATAACGGTGTGATCGATTTAATTAATCGATTACAGGATTATAAAAAGAAAAACATTGCACTAGGTAATTAATGCAAAGTAATTAAATGGGCGATTTATACTTGTTGTATACAAGTGCGGTATACGCCGGATTAATTGCGATTATATACATAAATGAAGAAAAAGTCTATTATTACTTAACAAAGTAATATGATTATCGATTTCAAATCGATTAAAATCGATTGTATTTTTGATGACAGCTTTGACAGTAAGCTGACATGACGTTTGTTCATAGATTATACAATTATTTTTTGGTGCTTGTTGGTTTTTTGAAGTTTTTTCTGCTCTACTCGTTTTGTATCTTCGACGCATTTTGAGTGTGTATCTATCGGCTGTTTTTATATTTTCAACGATCACTGCTTTATTATTACGGATTCCAACTCTGCCAGCCTTGTACGACAATTGCTTCTACACTGGACACCGAAGATCGCTCACACGTTTGACTTGAAATTGTTGCATTGGATACTGTTGAAATTATGGATCGCTGTGTGAATTGTGGGATGGCAATTCCATATTCCATACCTGATATATATCATTGATATTCATTCTTATTATGACATTTAAAAGATTGTCCAATGGATATAATAAACATTTACTTATGCTTAAATAAGTTATTATTCAGCTCTTTTAAAGAGATTGTAACATAACCTAACTTTTACTAAATCTTTATTAACTCGGCTCTCAGATTGAGAAAACTTTTATAAATTTCAGCAAGGTACTGATAAATCTGAATCTATTAATTAATATTAGTTTCATCACGTTACATTCGGGCCCAAAAATGTATGTAATCGTTTCAGTCTCCTTTGCTAGGGTTGTAGGGTTTTAATTTATTTATTTAGTTTGCATAAAAAATAATGAAAAGCTGAAAAAAGTACATGGGAGATGTCACCTCTCCCCCACTCTGAACAAATATTTAATATTTTATTATGTATTACTTAGACATTTTTGTCCACCTTGAGATTTTATTGTTCTTGTTACATGTCTGTGCAAAATCGACTTACTTATATTAAATTGCTTAGCTATTTCAACTAAAGACTTATTCCCAATTTCATAGGCTTCTATTGCTGTTTTTAATATTAAGGGATCATAAGGCTTTGCACTCTTTGATACATACACGCGAGGCATATCTAAAAATAGAAAACAATACGTAACTGATAATATAAATATTTACCAAACAATAAAATAACACATTGATAATTTTGAATCTAGACAAAAACATCATGAATAAACCAGATTTTGCCAACAAATTTAAAAAATATTGTTATAACTACCTACATAGACAACCCTTTTTTTTTTTTTTTTTTTCGGGTAGAGGGCCGATCCTCCTACGAGGTCCCCGCGCAAAAGGGGCGCGCGGGGTATGTGAGACTCAACGGTCTGCATGGTGTTGTGAGCAGACCGCGGGCCCAAGGATTTTAACCCTACAAACCTGTACCTATTTATACTTAGGTCGTTTCCATTTCACGTATTCTCATCCCAATTGACCCTTTTTTCGTTGTTATTTGTACCTAAGACGTCCCCGATATCCCCAAAAACCACAGATTTTTACATGTATTTTTATTTTATCAAATACATTAAAACCAATAACAACTGAGACTTACCTTTAATATATATGATGGTTCAAACACTAAATAACGTTTATAAATCACAGTCGTCTTCTATTATTATCAAATAAATAAAAGAGAGCAAAGTTTCTAGCACTAAAATAATTACCACCACAGGAAGTTAATTTGAAACGTGATTTTTTATAAGTTAGCAGCTATTATCATGCATATTCAGTTATTTTGTAAACTTTCAACATTCTTCTATTAAACTACAAAAAATGGAAGATTTTGCAACGAATATAAAACTAAAATTGAGCGTCGAAAAATTTTCCTGGTTTTTTTCCGATTCACCTCTCAATCCCTAATCGCCCCATTTTACGGTACACGAAATCACGAAACACTAGACCATAGATTATACACTTAACTTTAGACTCTGTAGAGCAGTACATTCACTTTGTTTAATTTTTTAAAGTACTTATTATTTTAGTGACTTAGTGAGTGTGAAGCGAAAGAACTCTACAATGGAATCTGAAGTGGTTAAAGAAAAGATTCATACAGAACCGATCCTGAACGATCCACGATACATAACCTTACTTAGCCTTATTGTTCTAGCAGTAACCCTCAGTAAGTTGATATTTTGAATTTATTAACTACACAGATCGTTTGTGCTTGTGTATTTTTAAACTCAAGTTATTGTGCCATAGGTAATTAGGTGCTAAGGGGTTTGTTAAATGTTTAAAGCCTGAAAGTGATTTTGGAGGGTAATCTATTTATCTACAAACATTCTAAGGCACTGCCAAGTAATTAGTGACTTCACAGGAAGGTCTTGTTAATTTGCAGCATGGCTAACTCAGTTCAGAATGTCAACATTGGGCAGCTCTAGAATCTAGTTTGCTGGTAAACAGATGTGATGATTTTTCCAATATGCTAAATTCAGATTTTTTCTGATATGTGGCTCGAGTAACCTCACAGATAATAGCGATAAGTAGGGTTACTAAGTTGTCTACGTAGTTTATGGGTGCATTATTAAAACTTTTTATTGGATTGCTTAGAAAACAACAGAAAAACAGGCTTGTTTGCTTAATATTTATTTCATATTGAATTTTCACTTGACAAATTTTGAAAGTAGAATTGTTGTAATCAGCTTAAAAATGATGCTTTACAGTCATAAAACTATTGGGGTCAAATGTTCAACACCATGTTTACAACAGAACTTGTTAGCTAAATATAAATGCTGTAGTTTATAAATAATCATATTTTTAATAAAATTTTTTATTTCAGTATTTTGGTGGATTTTCTCTCGAAGGTATACTCTTCGCAACTCAGTATTGTTAATGGGCCTATCAGACTCTGGCAAGACTTTGCTGTTTGTAAGACTCGCTTACTCTCAATACAGACAGACTTTTACTTCTATGAAAGAAAATATTGAAGAGTATATAACTTCTAATGTTAGTATTTATATAAGTATTTTAAAGTTTTAGGTTACTAAACTATATATTTTTTTTACTTTTATAAATGGTCTTATTTTATTGTGTTTTCTTATTAATGTACATTTTTTACAAGATGTATCAATTTCAATTCTAATTAAAGTTGATAATAAACTTAAACAAATTTAAGCTAACTTTCAATATTATCAAACAAAGTATAGAACAAACACACAGTTATATACCACCAGAACATCATGATCTTGCCTGAAAAAGTTATATTTGTAGACAGTATAATAATTTAGTTTCAGAAACAAAATATAAGTTTCTGTGAATACTAACATTAAAATAATTTTATGACTGGGGTTAAATTATATTTTTTGGCTTAATGAGCTCATTCCGAAACAATGAGTCCTCAAAAATCCTAAACAAGAATGTTTAAATCACTATTAGGTATTTAATATATATTACAATAATACAATATAAATTTCATTGGAACATCATCATTCCCATTTGAACAACTCGTGTTATGCGATACGCTAGATAGTTGTACCAGTTGAAAACTCCATAAGCCCTAGCATGACTACTCAAGAACAGTCAAGAAGTAATTTGAGTAGAGGAAATGTAGTAAAGTATAATATGTATTAATGTTAGGTGTAAAGCTCTGCATATATAGACAAGAGCTCAGACAGATTTATATCATCATATCACATTCTTCCAATCCTTTTTTTTTTCCTCCTAAATCAACACTTGCTGAACACAATCTAATTATGTATGTCGTCTTTTAAGGCCAAAATGAACGACGAGATAACCATGAATATATAAACTGAAAATATATATAAGCTAATGCATAATGTCATGTGTTGCAATTTTGACTGTGGTTTCATTGGAAAATCGTTAGAAATATTTATTGGAAATTATTTTATTTAGTGATTTAGCATATTAATGATTATAATTTAACAAAAATAGTAATTGATTAATCATTTTGACTCATTATTGAAGATCCATAATAACTGAGTTTGTTTTGTTTTGGTTGCCTATTGAAAGTGGTCTGGTCTTATGATTGGCAATGGGTTGCCCATTGTTGGTGTCCATGATTTCAAGGAGTAAAAGAAATATTTTATTAACTTACCCAACTGGATTTTTATTATTACAGAAAACATTGAAAATAGTCGATCTGCCTGGACAAGAGAGGCTGAGAAATAAATTCTTTGAACAGCACAAGAGTAGTGCTAAGGGGATTGTGTTTGTGATTGATTCTATCAATATACAGAAAGAAATCAGAGATGTAGCAGAGTAAGTAAAGGCAGTATACACTAAATGAAAGTCACTACATATGGAGATTTGCCTGGGCGAATGCATCTTTTTATAATTACTTTTATTCGTTGTTTGTTCTGAATTAAATTCTAATCACGGGTATAGCAGCATATTATCACTATAATCCTCACCCCACCTCCATCTTGGGGGAGGCTTATGTACAGCAGTGAATGTCAGAGGGCTAATTTTTTTTTATTGTTTGTTCCAAACCACATTAATAAAGCAACATTTATCATCACTGAACTACTACTTACTGGAAATCAACATCTAATAGTTTCGTTCTTACCTCTGAAGAAGTTAAGGTATTGTTTTGAGAAACCGGTCTTATGTGACCACAGTTTCTTGATTGTATCTCAATTAATAAAAATAAATGAATAAATGTTTTTAGTAGGATTTATTAAGTTTTGTGGCCAGTATTTAATAATTTCAACAACAGAAATTAAATTGTCTGCATTGCTCCAAATTTGCCTGTGAGTGAGATTAATCATGTCGATGTATTTACAACCAATTCAAAGATACTCATATAAATACTAAAAATATACACATTATTTACAGATACCTATACACAATCTTGTGTGATCCGATCATTCAGGGAAACACAACTCCCCTTCTAATATTGTGCAACAAACAGGACCAGCCATTAGCAAAAGGAAGCCAAGTTATCAAAGGATTACTCGAAAAAGAAATGTAAGTTATCCGCGCTTTCTATTTTTACAAGTAATTAAGTAATTTAGCGGTAGGCAGTGGCTTGGCTCTGCCCCTGGCATTGCTGAAGTCCATGGGCAACGGTAACCACTCACCTTCAGGTGGGCCGTGTGCTCGTCCGCCTATAAGGATAATAAAAGAATAACAAAAAAATGCGAAGTTTTAAGAATTACAAGGGCAATAAAAAAAAAGTGGGTATCTTTTCTGTCATCCTTGGCCTTTACTAATGTCATTAACACTAGATATCATTAGTCACGGGCGTTATTCATGAGCTTTAACATGTATTTAAAGAAACCGATTCTGCAGGCAATTTAATTTTCCTTTAATTTGTTATTAATTGAGATACGATATTCGCAGAAATTTAGTTCGTGTGACCAAATCGAATCAACTGCAGTCCGTCGATCCGTCTGAAGGCAACAACGGCTCGTTCCTAGGTAAAGAGGGTAAAGATTTCGAATTCACTCACATTAGAAATAAAGTCGAATTCGCAGAGTGCTCGGCCAACACGAATGACGATGAAAATCCGACTGACATCAAGTCTCTGCAGGATTGGATCTCGAAGCTGTAGACTGAAATAATTTTTTTTTTTTTGCTTTACCTACTATACTCAGCATTTGTTTTAGCCACAGTACACTATTGTGTCGTTTTGTTATTTTAAAAATGTTTAATTAGACATATTCAGAAAATAATTTGCTTTTTATGTTTATTTGAGATATCGTCGCTGTCAAACCAAAATCTGCTATGTGCAAAAACTCTATTCTGAATAAACGAGTAAAAACATTTTCGTATAAAATTTTATAATTATGAAGGTGAATTTTTAAGCACTATATCAAATGAAAACTATAGATAAATATTAAAGCTATAGACACATAACAGTTTTTTTTATACGGTAGATAGAGGGCTGTGAACTATACGAAAAGGTCAAAAAGTAAAAATCTCAAAAATTCCACATAGCAAATTTTGGTTTGATAACGACGCAATGTTAATGAAGTTGTATTTTTTTTTTTTTTGCTTTTTTTTATGCTTTGTTCATCAATATTCCATTATAAATGAGCGTTAACATTATGTATCAACGCTAGACTGATGATGTATGTATAGGCAGATACTTATTGAATATTGTATTTAACTGTATTTTGATATGCAAATTAAATAAACTACCTATTATATTTTTTAAATGTGTTTGTTTATTGACCTAAAAACGACTCCGGACATGCTGCCCTGGCCACTGCCTATACCTATACTGCTAAATATATATTTTTTTCCAAAATAATATTATAGTATTCTACGTATTCCTGTTGGAATTCAAAATTCGCCATTCCCATACGATCAATCGTAATACTAAGTAAAATGTTAACGTAATACACACATTTGAACATACGTAATAAAAAGTTTACATAAATTAATTTATGTATGAAATCCTTTGCCAAGACAACCACCATCGTAGTTTTAAACTAAAATTTCAAATTCCATGAAGTTTTTTATTTAAAAATATCCTAATAAGTTCCATTTTCAAATTCAGCAATTATTTATTGATTACTGTTTTGTTTTCACTACATCTTTTTCATCAATATAATGAATGATATTATTATGATAAAAATCTGAGTAATTAAGGAATACGAGTTCCGTAGCGTTGCGTTGACAATGCCGCACAAATGGCTTAATGACGTGTACGGAGTGAATACTGCAAACGAACTCACAACTTGTTATTGGCTTGAAAACTGCCGAAATAAAAAAAAAAAAATTCTAAATGAACCTCGTTGTCACCCGAAAAGTAAAGGCAACCGTGGAAGCTGACGATACTCAACATATCACCGAGTTAGAAGCAGCTTTCAACGTTACTAACAAAAGTATATTATTGGCTCATTTGCGTCAAATTGGCTATGTAAAAAAAGTTGATAAATGGGTGCCGCACGAACTGAACGATCGCCAGCGCGACGAACGCGTTAAGGAATGCCTTGCGTTGCTCAAGACACAGCAATGAAGGAATTTTGAAACACATTGTGACTTGCGTAGAAGAAAAAAGTTTTTGATAATCTTATGCTATCATGTTGGTTAGACCTTGATGCAGCACCTAGGCAATGCCCCAAAAGAAAACTTACAATAAATGGACATGGTGGACATGGACACTGTTTGGTGGTCTAGTGCTGATTTAATTAATCGCAGCTTCTCACCAAATGGCACCAGTATCACTGCGGACATTTTGACTGTGAGGAACTGGACACAATGATGGAAAAGTATGTTAATCGCTTGTCCTGCTCCTACACAACAACGCTCGACTTCATACGCACAATAAACGGTCTCTAAGCTGCAAGAGCTCGGATTGGAAGTTTTGCGTCATCCACAGTATTCACTAAACCTTGCGCCGACAGATATGTACCTACTATTTCCAAAGTTTGGACATCTTGGCAGAGAAAAACCTGAATATCCGAGAGGCAATACTATATTATATGACTTTGAAGAATTTGTTGGTTTCGGTATACCTGAAGTTCATCAAAAAGGGCATTGAAAAATTACCACTGCGCTGCCAGAGATGCATCGATACCACGAGAACATATTTTGTTTAAAATAAAAATAAAAATTAAAATTATTAACTTTCTGTAAACTAAACGGCAATTTCGTACATAGGTTCGACTTTTTATTAAAAAAATGAAAGCTTTTCTTTTATTTTAAATACGATTTAAAAATGCATGTTTTCACAGATTACCAAAATAGCTATGACATATTAAATCGCATAAAACTAAATCTTGCATTAAAAAAGTTATATTTTACCCATATTAAATTCATGGTCATGGTCGAGATAATTTAAACATCTGCCTCATTTTTTTGCAACCCTCTGAATAAAAAAACGAATGTGAATAAAGAGATTGGTCCATGACTTTGCATTAATTGGACATCAAAATTTATATTGATTATTTTAATTCTTATTCATGCATATTCATAAAAACGTATCTAGTGGTATCGATGACAGGTAATTATTGTTCATAACAGTGAAGGGTTAATGTAAAGGGATCTTTGCAAAGTGTAATGATGCATTGATTTTGGTGCATTGAATATTATCGATAAAGGTAGTGCATATTCATGATTTTATCATAAATTACGGGTAACATTCAAATACGTAATACAATGAGCTTTGGGTTAAAAGTTTAACAATTTTATAGAGAGTTTGATTTTAGCACGAAAGAGTTACGGCCTGGCCACGGGGATCGGCGGTGCGAACAGCGAAGCGGTGGACGAGGCGACCATTCGCGCAGCACCGTTTGCAGGCCACGGGTACTCACGTTCGCCGCCGCGACTAGTAAGGAAGTCCGACAGCGAAATGTCTATATCGAAATTATCTCGATATTGCTTACAAATTAATAGTTTTTTGGTTCAGGACCTATTATTTGGAAAAGATTGTGAAGTACATGATTTGAATAAGAATCGGAGTGTACCTATAGATGGAGAATTCCACAAGAAGTACGAGAAATACTTTGGGTGGCTAGACTTCCAAATAGCTGGTCTAGCTAGTATTTCAGCTATATTTTTTTTTATTGCTTAGATGGGTGGACGAGCTCACAGCCCACCTTGTGTTAAGTGGTTACTGGCCCATAGACATCCACAACGTAAATGCGCCACCCACCTTGAGATATAAGTTCTAAGGTCTCAAGTATAGTTATAATGGCTGCCTCACCCTTCAAACCGAAACGCATTACTACTTCACGGCAGAAATAGGCAGGGTGGTAGTACCCACCCGTGTGGACTCACAAGAGGTCCTACCACCAGTAATTACGCAAATTATAATTTTGAGGATTTCATTTTTATTACACGATGTTATTCCTTTACCGTGGAAATCAATCGTGAACATTTGTTGAGTACGTATTTCATTACAAAAATTGGTACCCGCCTGATATTCGAACACCGGTGCATCGCTCAACACGATTGCACCGGACGTCCGTTAGGCCACGACGACTTTAAAAATATAAAATAAAAAATAAATAAAAAATATAAAAATTTCGGTTTTAATTTTTCGCGGCGAAAACAACTAAACTCATCTAATCACTGTACTATTCGCCGCGACTACCGCTCGACTCCGTGGCTCGCGCCGTCCGTATTCATGCATTTGTTTTGCTCGCCCGCCGCATCGCGCGATTCGCTCGGTACATTTCGCCGGTCGCTTCGCCGCGCCGGTCGCCCGTGCGCGTGGCTTGTTAGGTACATTTCTATGCTCTTATTTTAGTCGCTAGACGCTTCGCCGTTCGCACCGCGCGAATATTCGTATCGGCGAATGTCCCGTGGCCAGGCTGTTAAATACGTTGAACGCCATGATAAATACCACGTGTTCGAGAGTATACTATCCCCGCGCTTAATGTGTTAAAATACTTTATATTGGTCTAACAGTCCCTATGCTTACACGTACCCACTTAGTAATAGGCCTTGATTCTAAGTAAGTCTTCACGTAAATGGTCAACTAATTACCATTCATTTTGACTATGTTGCTGCTGCAAGGACGTTCTGACCTTAGTCTGCAGTCATTTGGTCTTTGGGGATAAACAAGGCGTTCTAAAAATGAAAAAAGTTAACGAACAATCTTTTCTTGATGTTTGGACATATGATCGGATTGGTCCGATCATATGGTGAAGATAAAAGAGAGGCGACCGTTGCCCAGGGATAATGCTAATATCAACAGTCCGTTCCGACTTGTGAGACAAATCATATAAACTACTATGAATAGTTCTGTTTTCAATCCCGTCTAACTGGATCGAAATTCACATCGTGTATTTTGTTTGATTGGTATTATAATCTGAGTTCTGAGGCAACAACGCGACGGTGGCCAAATGCAAGAAAGGTATTAAGTTTTATTTTTATTTTTTTATTGCTTAGATGGGTGGACGAGCTCACAGCCCACCTGGTGTTAAGTGGTTACTTAAAAGATTTAGCTCCCAAAGAAACCAATACTTGGGGGCTGAAAGTTTTGCCTATGTGCCAATGGGCAGTAGCGGGTGTTGTCCGACCGCCTTAAGCATACATATTACCATCCTATCTATTAATGCCGCGAAGCAGTCATCGTGCGTTCCGATTTATAGGGTATATATCAGTACTTATGTGTATGGGATTCGGCACTCAAAAACATAAGAATTAAATAGAGCCAAAAATATAAATAAAATTTCATCTAATGCATTTCATTTGGTACTAACAAGTCAGTTTTTTTTACAGTTTCAACCGTGCGGATGCAGCCTTTTTTATTTAATGCATTGAATTTAACAAGTGTAAAGTGGTTTTAAGTTAACCCAATATTTAATTCATCGAACCCATTTTTTTAGCATGAATGTTCGTGAGATCGAAACTTATTCCCACGACATATAACACATTACCGCAGTAACAGACGAGTAAGTAACAGGTAGGTACGTCTTCATTTTTATTGCATTGTTGTGCACACAATATAAATCGCCGCGTCGCATTCGTTGGGTAAAAGGCAGCTATTGTTAAACTCAAAACTTACCTTGAAACATTTCGAGAATTCCTGTAAAGATAATTGTCTCCTTTAACAAACAATTTCGTTACTTTCGCCTTCTAACCAGACTAGTATCACCTGGATGAATAAATGATTACTTAAATTTTTAGTTCGCCCTTCTATTAATGCAGTTTTTTTTTAAGTCTATAACTATACATGTGTGTTCATATTGGTCGTTATAAGATGTATGGTAAAAGAGTATTAATTTAAAAAAAGAAAGTACAGCGTCCACGAAGACGCAAAAATAATTAAATTATATAGAGAGGTACGTACACCAGATTAAAAACAAGCAACATTTATATTATTAACTTGAGCCACTGTGGCGAATAATTAATTGTTTATATTAAAAATTTATAGAGATTTAGTGTACTTAAACAAGAACTTGCAGAATTAATCGGACCCATGCTCATCGGTATTAATATGGCAGTAAAACCTTAAAATGTTCTTTCTGTCTTTAAATCAGATGATGTGATTGCAAATATACATAGCTTCGTGTGTGGCCCGAAATGGAAATCAATGCTTATTTTAATATTTATGTCCACATATCGTATGCTTGTTTTAATTTTTATCAATAAATGTATGAATATCACAAGGAATGCAGATGCAAAATACTTATTGCGTTTTCCACTCTAATTTTCAATTATAGATAAGATTAGACTTACATAAATTGATCAGAGCTGTTATTACATCCTTTCCTTATTATCCAACTGACTTTAAATGCGATACGTTTTCGTTCCCTACCGAATCGTCGGTAGCTTAAGACGATTTTCCAACTAACTGGTAGGTGAGTTCACGGGGTTCAACCTGAAAGAACTTGCAGGTATTAATTAGTTCTAGCTTCACTGAATCTACCACCGGATCGGAATCACGATCAACTGAGAAGATCCGGCGAGAAACTCAGTAGGTACTTTTGACAACTTGACTCTATTTTTATAGACAATCAACTTGAAAAACAAGATACA
Organism: Bombyx mandarina; assembly: GCF_030267445.1. Taxonomy (NCBI): domain Eukaryota; kingdom Metazoa; phylum Arthropoda; class Insecta; order Lepidoptera; family Bombycidae; genus Bombyx; species Bombyx mandarina. The sequence continues at coordinate 6,315,823 of NC_143215.1, forward strand.
AAAGAAAACATTTTTATTGCTTAGATCTTACGAGGTGTACCTGGTGTTAGGTTAGGGTAGCCGGAGCCCGTAGACATCAACAACGCAAATCCTGCCCCACACATTGAGACTTGAGTTCTAAGCCTCAGTTTCACAGCTCAACGGCATTTATTGATAACAGACATAAAATGATAGGAAATTATTTATCTATCTATAGTATGTTTGAATCCGAATTTGATACTAGTGAGTGTTTTTTTTTATCGCTTTGATGGTTGGACGAGCTCACAGCCCACCTGGTGCTAAGTGGTTACTGGAGCTCATAAACATCTATGACGTAAATGCGCCACCCACCTTGAGGTATAAGTTCTAAGGTCCCAGTATAGTTACAACGGCTACCCCACCCTTCAAACCGAAACGCATTACTGCTTCACGGCAGAAACAGGCAGGGTGGTGGTACCTACCCGTGCGGACCCACAAGAGGTCCTGCCACCAGTAGAAAATCTTGAAGCTATTTAAAACGCTGTTTCTATTTAAAAGTCTTCGAAAGGAGTATTTATTTTTTGGTTACTGATTGAAATTGAAAGCGTGTTTTGTTAGCTCGTTAAAGCTGCTCAATTAAACGGCGACTGTGAAATAAGCGTGGCGGTCTTGACGTGCTTCTGTTCTGCCTTAAATTTTAAATACAGTAATGTACTTAACTTTAGTTTCTTCATTAAAACTCTTTATTCAATTCAGTTAACTTAAAATTTGTTGTTGCGTTTCTTCAATACTTTTGAACAATTCTGTTTGTTTCCTTATGATTAATTAGAAGAATAAAAGAAAACACGTTTTTTGTAATTCTTATTTTATCGTCGCGTGTACCGACTATTTTTGCAGAGTCACCTTAAAAAAACATAAAATAGTACATTCGTGTGTAGTTAGATGTGGGTCCCCCTCACAGCTTCTCAATCCGACTCTTGACACGTCGCTTTGTCGGCACTCTGTTGCCTTGTTGACATTTTGTGGAGCAAATCTTCATACCGCGGTCTCTTTGATGCGCAATACAATATTATTTAATTTTTGATGCATACGTACGTTTTATAAATAACGAGGGTTTTTTTTTGTGTTTGCTTCTCTTTAAAGTGGTTAAAACAAAAAGTGCCTACCTTACCTTAGTATTGATATTTAAGTCACTTTCTTCAGTCTTGGAATTAAACAAACATTTCTTTTTTAAACGTTTTGTTGTATCTGGTGTTGTGACATATTTTATGATTGTTACATATTTTTCAGAATAAAGTTGAGCTAAAAAATAATTTAACTTGTTCGTTTTTTTTTTCGTAGACGTAGTTTCATTAAAAATGTGAATATGTAGTACAAAGAGGAATGCCCATTTTAAGCCCAAAGCGGACAATAGATTATAGAAAAAATACTTAGTGCATTAATTTTGTCATAAATAAATATGCATTTACTTTCTTGCAAATAAGCGCCACTACAGTTTACAATAAGTATTTTAAAAAAAGTAACTCTATTGAAAAAGCAAGGATTTTTATTTTTGCGGGAAAAATATTGCTAGCTTCAAAACCGTTTACGTATGAAGTAAATATTTTGAGTATATAAATAAAACATATAAATAAATCATTTTAAGTATTATCATTAATCAATCGATTTTAATGGATTTTATGCACATAAAATAACATCGAAGACATACCCATTGAACTTTAACTTGTAACTATACTTGAGACCTTAGAACTTATATCTCAAGGTGGGTGGCGCATTTACGTCGTAGATGTATGTGGGCTCGAGTATCCACTTAGCAACACCAGGGTGGCTGTGAGCTCGTCCACCCATCTAAGCAATAAAAAAAAACTTTACTAGTATTGTTATTTAAATATGTACAACTAAAACAAAAACATAAAAAATAATGTGTACTCGTAAAAAAAAAAATTAAGATATAAATCAATTATCGGTTATTTAAAAAAATAATCGATATATGAATTTCATGTAATTATTTTTCTTTATACTGTCAACACTGAATTTAATCTGACTGACTGAGGACTTTTTGGCGGGAACGCGAGGAGTGAAGTTGTGTGATTTGTTTTATTTTGTCTATTTAGTGTTTCTTCAGGTTTAAATGTGTAATAATGGTGGTTTATTAACTGCTTAATATCTGTGAAAGTGCACAAATGTGGGAAAATGAAACAAAGCTGCTGGACGTAACTTCTCAGGTTCCTCCAAAAAGTCCACTGAAAAAATCTCAGTAAATGACCACCATTTTACTGCGATTATATTTCATCCCATATCATTTCATTTCATTAAATTTCATCCCAGTTGATTAATGTCTCAAATTAATCATCTTCATTTCATTTCACTCCATATTATCATTTTTCATAAACAAGACATGACTTAAAGGTCTTAGTTACCAGGTCATAAAATCTCTTAAAAAAAAAAAAAAAAAATCTGACTGACTGACACTTCGCTTGCTGCTTGTGGTGTCATAGATTATACACTTAATATACCGGTAAAATGGGGCGATTAGGGATTGAGAGGCGAATCGGGAAAAAACCGGGAAAATCTTTCGACGCTTAATATAAGTTTTATATTCGTTGCAAAATCTTCCATTTTTTGTAGTTTAATAGTAGAATGTTGAAAGTTCACAAAACAACTCTGAATATGCATGATAATAGCTGCTAACTTATAAAAAATCGCGTTTCAAATTAACTTCCTGTGGTGGTAATTATTTTAGTGCTAGAAACTTTGCTCTCTTTTATTTATTTGATAATAATAGAAGACGACTATGATTTATAAACGTTATTTAGTGTTTGAACCAGCATATATATTAAAGGTAAGTCTCAGTTGTTATTGGTTTTAATGTATTTGATTAAATAAAAATACATGTAAAAATCTGTTGTTTTTGGGGATATTGGGGACGTCTTAGGTACAAATAACAACGAAAAAGGGGTCAATTGGGATGAGAATACGTGAAATGGAAACGACCTAAGTATAAATAGGTACAGGTTTGTAGGGTTGTCTATGTAGTTATAACAATATTTTTTAAATTTGTTGGTAAAAATCTGGTTTATTCGTAGCGAAATTGGGAATAAGTCTTTAGTTGAAATAGATAAGCAATTTAATATAAGTAAGTCATATAGTAGTATAAGTAATATAAGTAAGACATGTAACAAGATCAATGAAATCTCAAGGTGGACAAAAATGTCTAAGTAATAGATAATAAAATATTTAATATTTGTTCAGAGTGGGGGTATTCATCTGATTAATCCATAGAATAACGGACACACCTAATCTCTTAACCCAGATAGAAATATCAGCCCCTAAGTACTTACCAAGAACGGAGAAATATAAACCGTTTCTAAGAAAGCCCACTATATATGTATATAATGTATATAAATATATATATATATATATATATATTTATATTTTTTGTTGTTAATGCACTGTCGATTGCACCTATAATTGAGGTGATGTCTGCCATGTACTTTTGCCAGTTTTTCAATTTTTTTTATTGATGATCACTTTGTTGGTGCAACTAAATAAATAAATAAATTAAAACTATATATAAAAATAAAAGTAGTGTCAACCCTAGCAAATTTCTCATTTCGTCCCAATTAACCGCAATTTTCGGGTAAATAGGGATTACACCTATTTTTGCATTTTTTGCTTAAACTGGAATGCTAGTTGCATAATTTTAAATTAGACAACAAAGATGCCCCCAAGACTCAATCATTTTGATCCTGATATAGCATTATATACATCAACAACTACCTTAAAATTGCTCATAAAGTTGGAATTTGTCCCTAATCGCCCCATTTTACGGTACTTGAGATGTGGTGTTGTCCTTGCGTACAAAATGGATGTGTTTTGATTTTTCTTCGATTTATTTTACTTTTATCAATAACGTTTCATACTACGACTAAAAAACATTGTGTGAATTGTGGTTTTACTCTGACCGAGATTTAAAACCGTGCATATGCTCTCCTTTGCTATTTTTAGATGATACTAATTGTGTATGAATATAAACAAAATATAGATATTTAAAGAATTAAGTGTGTTTTTATACACTATTGGATAAAAGTACATTAGGAATATCTTAAACATTAAGAAAAGAAAAGTTCTTGAAGTATCTCACAATCCCACACTTATTTATATAGAAAATTAACCTCAAAACGAGTTTTTATTTTTATTATATTTTTTATAATAGTGGCGTCAATTTCAATATATTTTTTAGATATCCAATACATTTAAGAATTTGAATCAGTACATTTTTATAGTAATATTTGATGTCCATCTTGGGCCTAGCACACTATGGAGAGTGGGCATTCCCCTTTACCATAATACAGAAATACCCATTCATTTATTTTATTTGATTGAAAACACGTTACGAGAAAAAGGCTAGCTGATTAAAGAAAAACATTTTTGGGAAATAATCTTTAACTGCCAATACTTTCAATCAAATACATATGTTTGACCTTTGTTTATTCTCTAATGACGTCATCGTTAGCTTTAATCAAACATTTACTTTGGTCAATATCTTTTAACCTCTAAACACTTTTCTAATTTCAACTCAACGCGTAATAGTTATCATGACTTGAACCTATTAAGATTTATTTGTCAATGCGATAGTTAATAATCCGAACATGTTTTGAGAGGTATTATAGGTCGCAGAAACAATATAAATTATTAAACGCAGGGGTTACAGTGATAGAAGAATGAAAGGAGTACCGTATCACGATTTCTTAATGCCACTGATAAGAGCGATTCAATTTACACACTGTTGCTCCGTAATCCCTTTAAGCCTGCGTGGGCCATATGTTCGCCAGTATGGCAATAAAAATACATGCTCACGAATTTAATAATAAATACTTTTCCATAATACAAAAACTGTCTTGAGCCTTCTTGTCAGAATTGGAATTTCACAAAATTATCTCGACTTACATATTTCTGAGCTTATTTCATTATTTATGATGAACGGTCGTGGTTGCTTCTCAAAATGAGTAAGTACATATTGAATGGCCGGGATATACAAAAACTTGTTGATCACAGCACAATACCGGCAGGGCCCGCCTACATCGGTATAACCTTGTATTTAACTAGTGATTGGATAAGCACTTTTTCCATATTAACTAGTTTGATAATAAATAAGCAAAAAAAATGTTAAATACGCGAATGGTGAAATTATTATTTTTATTCTTTATGCACCTATTTTTTGTATAAGTATGAGAAGGGAATACAGTTTGAGTGTATCTGGAATTGATAATGTTATTAATTGTTATCGAAAATGCGGTGAAATTCAATTTTGTGTGTATTGGAATAAGGTTCAGCTGCATTTCAAAGTGCTTCAAATTACCTAAAGTTCGTCATAATAAATATTCGTCAAAGTTTATATATTCGCTTCGCTTTTATATATTCGGTCTATATCGCAACCAATAGTTGCAAAATTGTTGATTTTTGATTTTATTGATTGAGTTGCCGAAGAAAAAACGGTACACAATCGCAAAAGCAACAAACCATGGCAAGCAACATACATCTGCTCCATTTATTAATACCTTCGACTATAAAACATTTGAAACACGTTCTTGCGAATCAATACTCGCGTCCCCGATAATATATGAATTATTTATATGGTTTATTGTCGGTTTATCGGGTGCATCGCTGTTCTCCGAGCGGATGCCGCGCGAGTCATCTTGAAATAATAATCCGAACATAATTTTATTTTTGACAAATAACTGGTCAGCATTGGGTGTAGTCAGGTTTTTGCACGACCGGCTGTGGCGGCCGTGCCGCAGATTCTTGGTTTGTCGCTTTATTGCCTGAATAAACATAAGAGGATGCTGTCAGTATCGTAATTGCGACACCGATAAGAAAGCGCCTGGTCACAGTCGGTCCTGCGGCAGCTATGAAAATTTGAAAAGGTATATTATTATATAATCTGTCAACCACTAAATAATGATATATTGAAATAACCTACAAAAAATATTAAGAATGACACAGTAGGATGATACAACCGTTTCGATAGGGGTGAATATGTCTTAAAAATTATATAGATGTTTCCAGATGACTTTTTCGCAATCAATATGTTAAGTTAGTCTAAAAAGTGTCTAGGTAGTTTTTCAATTACTGAACAATTTATTAAAATGTTGGTCACACAAACTTTAAATGAAAATTGGTTGCACAAACTCACACTCGCTGTTAGGTTGCAATCCTATACACAACTCGACGTGAATTCTGACATCTACCCTAAGAGAAGGTAGAATTCGACTTACCACGTACTCCTTGTAGAGCAGAGTAAGGCCAAACAAAAATGAAGTGAATGTCGAAAATTCATTACTTTGTTCTTTTGCTCTCATTTCCGTCATTAAATTGACATTGACGTCCTTTTAAAATATACCGTGGTAAAAAATAGCTATCTGAAATTCGATCAGCTCGAGTATCGGATGGATTGGTTGACTTTAATGAGAGTTCATTGTCAATTTGCTGTCATTGAGTAGGACGTATGCAAAATTACCAAGTTCGTACGCGTGGTCTATATATCATTTATTGTACTTTGCACTTTTTTTTATCAAGTCAACGATTTTATTAAGTGTTGTATCTTCTAACAAGGTTTTACATTTATTTGGTACAAAGAAAATACTCAATGAATTTATTTAAAATAAATTAATAATGTAGTAAATATTACACGTAGAGGTACAGAATTGTGTTATTTAGTTCTATCTCCGAAGTAGACATCGACATAATATAGTTGGTGTTAAGTTGAGATTCAGAACTGTAAAATCTGCCAAATTTAGGTTCCTTGTTTTAAAACACAATGCCAAAAAAGATACTACCCTTTAATACCTCTATTAAATTAGTAAGTAGGTACTTTATTTAAAATATTCAAAAAATAATAATACCAGACCACTAATTAAATTTTAATAGTTGTTCTCCAAATAATTTTTAAAATTAAACAAAAAAAAAACGATTCTCGACAAATATTTCGGCGTGATTGCGACGGGACAGCCTCGTAACGGCCGCCAAGTATTTTAATTAATGCCACACCCGGGGTACATAAATTTCCGGAACGTTTCACTGATTAAGGTTTCTCAACCACTTATCGACGAATTCTGCCGAAGATCTCTGTACATTACGACCCGTGAAAATGGAAAACAATTTTATTTTTTCATCATCTTCATGGGATTCAGATTCCGTGCGTACTTAGTGCGTAGTGGTAGTAATTTTTGACTTTATAGACGTTGACAAAATTCTTGAAAAGCACAAAGATTGATACCACCTGAATTTCTCATACAGTTTTAATTGAAAATTTACAAAACAGATTAGCACTTCGGCTTTGTGTTTTATTTAGTTATTCTTTAATCTGGAGCTTCTATATAGTTTTCAGGACATGATGGATTTAATGGGACCCTCGATGTTTTTACCATTTTCATCATCATCAGCCCGTAGACGCCCACTGCTGGACATAGACCTCGCCCAAGCTTTTGGTTCCAACTGTTTCTGCCAAGCGTTCAAAGTACTTAACATTTTAATGCCTAATATTATGCCTGTAAATTTAACTTTAATGCCTAACGAACATTAACTACAAAATATTTTATGCAAAGGAAAGTATCTGGTAGAGGACAAAATAATATTACATTAGATATTAAATTTCTACTTGAAGATAATCTTGGTGTGGCGGGTAACCATCATACAACGCAAGATATTTGATAGATGCCTGAATCTCGTTTACGACATTTTCAAGATAAGCTTGCATACATACAAGTTCCGAACATCAACATTTGGAACGTCGGTCTACAGAGCAATACCATCCGCTCGGTGGAAGATCTTTCCTTTCGTCGTCTATTCCCACATTGGCAATTCCAATAACAACATAATAGTAGCTTTGAAAATACAATGTAGTACAGGTTTAATATATGTTCGATAATACATGATTATGTAATTTACAAATTAAAAATAATTAAGTTACTTTTTTTAGGGTCAAGTGTAATACAGAAATCAACAGGGCGGCGGAAGAGGGCGCGTGCTCGTAAGACCTGTGAGTTCCTCAATGCATTATTCAATACAATATTGTCAATAAATTAATGCTTACATTCGAACGCTACCGCACATACTAATGATGACACGCGGCGCGACACTTTTTGCTGGACCCTCTTCCATTCAGCTTTCCATTGATACGAAATCGAGTAAAAACTCGCCAGCTCTCCTTACTAGGGTTACTATTACGTGTTAATATTATTTTAGTGAAGATTGATTATTTTGAAATGTCCCAATAAATGCAATATTTTGAACACGCTTTTGTTAGTTTGAAATGTGGAAATGTTTGAGTGTAATGGTATTTTTGGACTTCATATTCATCTTTTTTTTTCTTTTTCTACCTATGCTGATAGCCTCGAGAGGCTATTTCAGCTTCGCCTTGACGTGTAGATGAGCTCACGGGGTTCAAACCGGGACCGTTGCTAACACTGGCTCTAGCAAGAGCAGTGCTTCGCAGAATTTACCACCGGATCAGAAACGCGACCCACTGAGAAAATCTGGCGAGAAACTCAGTGGGCTGTGTCTGTGGGTTAATATTCATCAGCTTCAAGACGCCCAATTAACTTAAAAAATTGAATACCCATTAAATACCAATGACGGTACACTAATTTTATAACTGTTCTCTAATATTTCGACCAAAATAAAAAAATATGAAATTATTTCTGTTCTGTTTTCTATATTTGTGATTGTAAAAGTTTAAGCTACATAATATATTTCTATGGTAGAATCTCACAATTAATTATTACCTAAATTTCTCACTCTTAGTGCTGAGTCCCCAACCGATAAATAGACAAAAAGTTATTTAATGATAAATTATTGTCAGCTATCGATATTAACAAGTAATTTGCCGTTTCCTGACAGTAGATGAATTTAAAATTTTCTATAATCATAAAACAATGATGTAACAACACTATGAATTTGTCAACCCTATATATTCTGTGAATCGATGAAGGGACCGCTTTTTCCGTTTCGATTTGGACAAGGACGTCATCGACTGTTCTTGTGTTATAGAGGTGAAATGAATACTTAATTGTGCTGCAATTCACCGATTTATTTATATAGTGACCGAGTATGATAGGAAAATGCCTAGAACAAAATTATTATCAGAATCATTTTTAATATTAACAACGGTTTTCGCGAGTCATAGACGTCGTAGTAATTAAAACTATTTTTGCGTAACATAACGTGAATAATAAACACGAGATTAAACTGTAAAAGTTGTTTTAACGTGAATTTTGCTTGGGATGGGCATCCGAATACGACAAATCGAGCGTTGGAAAATTCAATTTCTACTAGAGTTAGGCCACCAAACCGTTGGTCAGATCAGATAACTGCGCTCACTGGACTTTCTGTTGCGACCGCCCTGAGAGAAGCCAAAATCAAAGGAAATGGAAGCTAATGGTACAAAGAGCCACGAAGGGCTTTCAGGGACACGACCTTCAGCAATGAAGAAGAAGAAGAAGAATTAGGTCTGTCCTACAAAGATGAAGCTGTGGTACCTATTCACTTGGGATCGCAACACACTTTAGCTACATCCATTATGTTCGAAATTTGCCAATGATTACTTCTTACATCTCCAAACTTAGTTATGTTTTATCTATTACATCTTCTTTTTGAATTGTGATTGACATTACGATAAAGATTTTTTCCAAAGATAAATATATTAATAACACTAAAGCTCGTTAATACCTACTTAATAAATATAATGAAAATCGGTAGAAAAACAAGAGAAAATGGTACTAAACAAGTTTCTTTTTTGAAAAACTAAAATAACAATTTACACATATTTTTATTGATAACATAAATTTTGTAAATAAATATTTACTAGTAAAGAGAAAACAAGGAAATATAAAATCGGTTGAAAAATAAATAAGAAAGTTCTTAAAAATGTTCTGTTTTGAAATATAAAATAGTGTTTCTACAAAAATAAATAGTAATAATGTTTTTCAAGAACTATCAAAGAAAGGAAAAGGAAATAGAAAATCGGTGGAAAAACAGGTGGGAAAATGGTACTTAACTTTTTTTGTCTTTTTTGGCAGACGAGTGTATAGGCACTATTGCGTCTAGTTCAAGTGACACGACTATTGCTAAGAAACCCGCTAATCAAGTATGTTTTTTTTTTTAAAGCAATATCCACGTAACGCACCAAACAAGCACGTGCTCACAAACAACATTCGCCATCAAGTAATAACATCGTGTAATCATCAAAGTAGGTATAGTCTGCAAAATATACAAATTTACGTAATTATTAGCGGTGGCGTATTCCGTGCCCAAAAGGGTAGGTAGGTACTAAAAATCTTTACGATTGATTTCCACGGTGAAGGAATAACATCGTGTAATAAAAATGAAACCGGCAAAATTATAATTTGCGTAATTACTGGTGGTAGGACCTCTTGTGAATCCGCGCGGGTGGGTACCACCACCCTGCCTATTTCTGCCGTGAAGCAGTAATGCGTTTCGGTTTGAAGGGTGGGGAAGCCGTTGTGACTATACTTGAGACCTTAGAACTTATATCTCTAGGTGGGTGGCGCATTTACGTTGTGGATTTCTATGGGCTCTAGTAACCACTTATCACCAGGTGGGCTGTGAGCTCGTCCACCCATGTAAGCAATAAAAAAAAAATTACGTTGAGATGCACATTAATTCCACTTGACATCAGATAGTTCATGAATTCTTTAAGTTTGAAATCTTTGCAACGAAAAAAAACTATTTTGTTAAGCATTATCACTGCATGTCTCTAATTACTAGTTTATGTTTATTGTAATGAAGGGGATTAACTATTCGTTGGTAAATACGATGTAAGTAATAAAGTTTTGATTGACTGAACTTCGCTTGATTACAGCAGTAAAAGTATCTTAGTAAACTTGTTGGTCCGAAGGTTCCAAAGCTGGAAAGAAGAGCAATTCATAAAATAATTAATGTTCGTTCTCGCTAATTTAACTTCTAAAAAACTATATATACACTAAATTATATTTTCAAGAATGGCACATCTCGTGCTTAGATGCGTAAGATGTATACTTCCTATAACGGACTTATAAAGCTCTAATTACTCATTATAAATAAGATCGCAATATTTTTAAAATACTTTACAACCAAAAATGATATGAACTGCAATAGTTACCTAAGTTAGTTTTTTCTAATTACGCGCCCGAAAGAAATAAAATGTTTCGTTTTGAAATTTAGAAATTTTCATTTGATAATTTCACGTTAGCAAATCATGTAAGACTATTTACTAGTCTGAGATAAACGAGAAATAAAAAAAAAACACATTTTAGAAATGCGGTTGAAACACGGAAATCTTTATAACAAACTTTGAATATAATATGTTGTACTCCGTGTAAGGAAACCTGAGGTCAATTGAACTGACTCCGAGCATCAAGACTATTCATAAACATCAAATATAGGTTCTGCTAATTGTACAGAATAAGTCGAATAATTTTACTGAAAAGGCAATGGTTGAGCCACTGGGCATACTCGTTTTATTGTTGCATGAGCATCTGATTGGTTGATTTTAATGAGAGCCGATCAATGGGCGTAATTGTTTTCTTGTATCATTCTTTGCCGGACGCCTGCCCGCTGTCAGCCGGAATGGTGGATGTCGTTTTGTGCAAGCCATGCGTGTAATTTTGCAAGCGTTTTTGGCGTATCACCTTATAGAGCAAGCGAAACGAGACAAACTATAAAGGAAAATAAGAAAAAGAAAATTGTACATTGTTACAAGTATCACTGTCATTGGTTTGTTGTGTTTTTTATTCCGTATCGATCGATATTCGATCTTTAAAATAATATCTGGATTCTTTTTATTGCTCTATAGGACTCTATAGGACCAAGTCCGTTTGGTGTTAAGTTGTTTGCAGGCAATTATTCTAAAGGAATTATAAATTACATGATGATTTATTTTCTTTGCTTAGATGTCTGGACGAACTCACGTGCACTCCGGTGCTAAGTAGTCACCGAAGCTCATGGTTTCTCGCGGGATCGCCTCAGTGGGTCGCGATTCCGATCCGGTGGTAGATTCAGCAAAGCATTTCTCTTGCTAGGGCAGATGTTAGCAAACTCTTTCAAGCTGAGCCCCTTGAGCTCGTCCACGAGCTAAGGTGAAGCCAGAATAGCCCCTCGCGGCTGCTGGCAGATAGGTAGGCAAAAAAACAACTGAACACGTGATTGTTTAGGGCTAGATATGATATGTAAACAGGGTCACAATACAACCACAACTAATTACACAAATCTACCTCTAAATGTGTCGCGGTTTTCAATTTTGGAATAGATTTTGCAAAATCCTGGTCCGATACTTCGATTCCAAAATGTTCCAACTTCCGCTACCAATGCCTCTTATTGTGACCCCCCCAGAGAGCAGACTAAAATATTTAAATAGCGAAAATAAGCAATTAACTTAATAAATTCTTTCATTATTTGAATTATTATATTATTGGAAAAAACGCGGTAAGTATATGTTGAGAAGAAATAAGAAAACCGAATAAAAATGATCCGGCCGCAGAGATAAGACAATTTCCAATTACGTGTGTACGGCGTTCGGCACTGACAATGCGTAGCAGAACTGCCGGTTAAGGCTGTACACATCCACACGCACGTCACTTTAATGAGACCAGCAGTGCTTTTTGTATAACTAAATGCACGACTGGATAAAATAAATTTGCGATTGAGTACTCAGCTTATATAGATTCTTTAGATTTGCTTTGCTAAACAAAAATTTTCATGATTAATCCGTGCCAATGTTAATTGTTGAATCAGCTATTTTTTTATGTTTAATTTCGATTAAACACTTTATTATGGTTTCACGTAGCACCTGGGTAATGGAATATTATAAAATTAGATGTCTTATATTTTCAACTTGAAATCAAAACAAAGGATAATTTCGGCATGTGAGTAATTCTTCGTCTTTGTTTAATATCTCAACAAATGTCTTTGTCTTTTTATTTTTTTATTTTGAATTAAACATTGAGTTTGCGGTCCGCTTGATCTTGAGCGGGTTGCCCGGTGTGCGTTTATAGTATCATAGATTATGGGATCAAAGTTCCAATATTTGATGATAGCAATTATAAATATTACATGAAAAAATAAGAACGGCAGATTTCTTCTGTGAGAACTAACCTGTCAATTAATTGAAAGTACTTAATGATAGATAATACTTGTAGATTTCTATCTTGCGATTACGATGTCTTCTGGAGAAGCGGTATTGCTCTAGCATTATAGTCCTTTTTTATTACGTTTACACATTGCCTACAATATTAAAGAAAATAATAAATAACCTTAATTTTTTTATTTCTTACTTAGATGGGTGGACGAGATCACGGCCCGCCTGATGTTAAGTGGTTACCGAAGCCCATAAACCTTAACAACGCAAATTCCGCTACTCACCTCGAGACATGAGTCCTAACACAACTGCTACCCTTCAAACCGATGCTTCACGAAGAAATAGAAATAGGTGGAGTAGTGGTACCTACCCAAGCGAGCTCACAAGACGTTTTACCAGTGATTCTTATAGGATTAGCTTTAATAATGATTGTTATTCTTTCACTTTTCGTATTTGTATGCATTTATATACGTATAATTTCTAATTGTAATATTCGAATCATCTAATATTAAATTGTTTCGCTTAGTCATCATAATTGCAGAACTCAACTATCTTGAAAACACAATTACGGTTGATTATATTAATTAAAAATTTTACATATCAAATGAAATAATGTATTAAAAATAATTATGAACTTCACTGTTGCACGTAGGTACTTACTGAATACATATTCGACGCTTGAAAGGCAAACGTGACTAAGCGACAATAACTGCTTTGTACATAAATGATAGGCAATAACCATATTCGATGCGAAAAAAATATATATTTCTAGGTCTATTCAAATCATTTCAATCCTACAGCTAGAATCGTTAAAATAGATTTTTTTTCAGGTATTTCTCAGGTATATTTTTTAAATTAATTTCAACTTTAAATTAGTCTACTGTAAAGTACACGCATTGTCGCTTAGTCACGTTTGCCTTTCAAGCGTCGAATTAGAGATAGGTGTCGAAAGAAATATCCTATGCAGCTGCGAGAATATAAGGATTTATCGGTTGATTTAATTCAAGTTTTCGTTTTTGTTAAACGATTAACTCGCGAGCCTCACTAGATTCCAAATGTTGTCGATTACGTCGAACATTTGCATCGTAAATCCGCCCGTTCAACTTGTAATCGCCACCTCTGCGCCGACATACTCATTTACCATTAATTTCTTAATCATCCCTCTTTAATTGAAATGTTAACTGAGGCTCGATAAGCGGCGTGCTCCTTAATGTACTTCGATTAAATGTCTTACTTATCTTGTGTAAAAGCCAACTCAACTGTCAGGTCATTTTTCATTACGTGTAGGTATGCAAAATTATTGGCGGCGACCAAATTCAATGAGCTAAGTTATTGGGTATCCACTTGGTACGATCTGATGTGAAGGCGAAAATTGCATTCCGTAATTAATGTTTTTATTTTATTTTGTACTGGTGGTAGGACCTCTTGTGAGGCCGCGCGGGTAGGTACCATCACCCTGCCTATTTCTGCCGTGAAGCAGTAATGCGTTTCGGTTTGAAGGGTGGGGCAGCCGTTGTAACTATACTTGAGACCTTAGAACTTGTATCCCAAGGTGGGTGGCGCATTTACGCTGTGGATGTCTATGGGCTCCAGTAACCACTTAACATCAGGGGGGCTGTGAGCTCGTCCACCCATCTAAGCAATAAAAAATATATATTATATGTAGTTTCACTTGAACTGCGTGAAACGTAAAGACTTAGAGTATACAGTTTAAATTACTATAGACATTGGAAATTGTTAAGACACCGCGTGCTCATTCTGCTGCCAATTACAACCTAAGCTATTAATGAACAAATGTAATGAACAACAATAATCTACAACAGTGAAAAGTAAATAAAGACAACTAAAACAAATCGCAACCAATCATAATTATGCAGAGATCGAACACATTGATAATTTAAATATAATAATTTAATATAAGTAGAAAATGCAACGGCAATAACAGTTGGACAAGGGATATTGATGGTCTCGCTACCGCGCACCGACACTTGAAATAAGACGCGTTTTAGTCTATTTACGAGTCTAGTTTTAAACACCTCGTTCCGGGGAGAAAGGCTACTATTTTATATTAATGGAGATCTAACAAGAACTGGGAACATTAATATTGCTACTGGATAAATCGCTACTAGATACATAATCTACATTAAAATCAATAGTTTTTGACAGTCATCAGCAACTTTCAATGTACGTATCTAAATATCCATTGGAATAGAACGGATAGTGGGTACAGGTACCTAAGTACTAGGTCTCATAAACATTTACAGCAAACCAATGAAAATCGTCATAATCGTAATAAAATATACACCTATTGAATATCTCAAACATTTTTGGAATTTTGCCTCAACAGATATTCATGTTTTTGTTTATATTTAATAATCTAAACGACCATACAGTGCGAAGCGAGAGCGCTTCATCATCAGCTGTAACCCAAGACACTTTTCGACTATCCGTGGCATCTATTTCTACGACCACAACTGCAAAAGAAGAGCGAGAACGTAACGAGAAAAAGAAACAGGTAGCTTTTCGTCAGTGGTTGGCGCGCAAGGAGCAAGAAGTGAGGCTTGCGATTAATTCATTTAACGGACAGAGTTCACTTTGAGAAGGCGGCACGATATGAGAACCCTCTTGGTGGCCACTGGAAACTACATACCCGATCCTGTAGACCGAATGATAAAAAGTCGACGTCGCCCTAAATGCGTCATTACGGATCCTCCCAATCTATTAACGGTGGTCTTAGGTACCTCAAGCACCAGTCACCGTGCTCGCCGAACCCGTCGCTTGCGACCAAGAGCTCGACGAGTAAATTAACTCAAAGACACAGCCCACTTAGTTTATCGCCGAATTTTTGGGTCGCGTTTACGATCCGGTGATAGAATCTGCGAAGCACTGCTCTAGCTAGGGCCAGCAACAGTCCCAGTTTGAGCCCAGTGAGCTCACCTACTAGTTCGGTGAATCTAGAATAATCCCTCGAGGTTACTGGAATAGGTAAGAAAAAAAAAGTACGCCAGACAGAGCCTCGTTGTTCCGGCAATTTCATTGTTCTAACGTTAATTAAATTGATGCTACTGATAAATTGAAAAGTATTCGTACGCCAACCGTTGCATGCGTTATAAATTGGTTGAAAAAGAATGTTGTTAACAATATTTTGTTGTTTGTATTGACGCGCTTAGAATAGTTTTTTGTTTCCTTGGACGTGTAGGTTAGGTTGCGACCCATTAGTACGGGTACCGGTGCGGTGCCGCGGCGAAGGCGGGACTTTCGGCGCGCACTGCGGTACCGTAAGTTTCGTGTAGTCGGTGTGGTGGAGCTCGATGAGGTTCTGTCGGTACAATTGCCTCGCGCGCCTTTTTTAAGGCGTAGTCTCCTGTGAGAAATTGGGAGGTGGAGGACCTCGGTCCTTCTCTTCTTCCCTTCTTCCTCTCAGGAGGCGCCGGATTCCGACATAACCCGGTCCGTAACCCCCCTCGACCGGGTATCCGAAAATGGATTCCCCAGCGTTAAAAAAAAAGCTTAGGTTGCGACCCACACAATTCACAAGCTATTTAAATTTAGATATTAACAGCCTTCCTGTTAGATTCGTCACGGTGAAAGTCGTTTGTGAGCACAAGCATATATTTGTCATGTAAATACAAAGGTAGGGAAAGCGCTCATTTATAGGGTGCAATAAAAACTTGAATCAATTTCACAAAAGTAGCTTCTAGAAAAAAGCCGATTTCGAATGAGTTATTTCATTTTTAAAATTAAAAAAAAACAGTATGAAATTTCTTCAAATGCATTACAAAAATCATTACTACCATTTTTTGGATAAGAATTTAACTCCAAAAAAAAGAAAATAAAACTACAGACAAAAGATGGTACATAATCAATCAGAGCGATCCCGACCTTTTGCCTCTGATGTCGAAGTGCTTCGATTGCGAATACGGTTGTGGTCGAAACAAAAAGTAATACCGATAATTCACAATACATCCAGGCATCCTACCAATATGTTATATTTACCAGCCTCTTTAACCATAATTCACTGGTATTATCTTCGGATGCGTGATTTATCTCACGGATTAAATGAGTTAAATTCATAAACAACTTTTACATCCCATTGTTTTCGATAAGCGGGTAAGTGTTAATGGTTGTTAAACTTCGTTAACTACAGTATGCACTGCATATATATAGCTTGGCCTTCATGTAACGATTCGTTAACTCTACGGACAATGGGTAAATCGAATCTGTCACGGACTCTGGCGCCGAGGTTACCGAGTGATTTTGTGCATACAAAAAACATCGGAATATATTTATATAGCCTATATTTAAATGAAAGCTGTAGTAGGGCATCATATCCAGACTAATAGGTAAGTACAATGTCCTATTTATTTCTAGCGCAAAAGAGTCGTGTATCCCGGTTTAAGAGATTCAACTTTTTTTTAAACGCTACTATTATTAACTTCACCTGGGTCTAGCTATTTAATAAACAACCGACACAAAGTACGCTAAATTAATAATTAATATAAAAAAAAGTCAAGATAAACATAGAATTTCATACTATTCTACGGAACTCACTTCATAGTTTAGTCTTTCCATAGGGACTGTGCTCTAATTACAAAATCTTCGGGATAAATATTCATTCGTCTCACAAAAAACCTACAAAAAGGCTTTTTAGGATGGCTGAATAGCTAGTGGTCTGAAAGCCTTTCTAACTTAGGCAGGATAGGTGAGTGAGCACACGCTCATCCAGGAGGGATGGGATTTGAAAACAGATGCCTGAGCTCCTCTGACGGAGAACTTTCAGTTCAAGGGCAGCTGCTTCACGAATACGTCTACTACCGGATCGGAATTGCGACCTGCTGACAAGATCTGACGAAAAACTCAGCATGCTGTAGCTATGGGCTAGGTTTAACGTCGAACTCTTCGACGAGTTCAGTATTACGGTAATAGTATAGAGATATCCGTCAGTTGATCCATCTATATCAGTGATTATCAATCTTATTTCTTTTACCGCCCCCTTTTAAAATCAATTATTTTTCAGCGCCCCCCATTTTTTATACACCCCTAAAACTTTAAAACCACAATTTCATTAATTTAATTAATAAATGTTGTATTAATTTTAGTATATGTAGTACCACGTAGTACATAATTATGTATTTGTAGATGCTATTATTGTTTCTTCATATTATTATATGTCCGTACATTGCTACAGAGCGTGTATTTACAAATTTGCAAAGTAAAAATGAATTCTTCTCATCAATATGTTTGTTTAAATTCAGAATCACCAAAATAAATTGCTAGTTCACTGTACTATTAATATGCTAATTTATTAGAACGAATTAAAATACGAATAAGCTAAACCTGGAAGTCGTAGAGGATTTCATTTATCTGGCCTCCGTCATAGCTAGTAATGGATCCTCCAAAAAGGACCTCAGAAGGCGAATCGGTATGGCAAACAGAGCTATGTCCCAAATGGACCGTGTTTGGGCGAACAGAAACATCTCGAGGAATACCAAAAAGCAGCTCGTCACCTCCCTCGTCTTTTCCATTTTTCTCTACGGCGCAGAGACTTGGACCCTCAAGAAAGCCGATCGCCAACGCATCGACGCGTTTGAGATGTGGTGCTGGAGGAAAATGCTCGGGATTCGTTGGACAGAACACAGAACCAACGAATCCATTCTTACCGAGCTCAAGATTCCAATGCGCCTCAGCACTACATACGCGCGGAGAAGTTTCGAGATCTTTGGACATATCGCCAGAAAGAGAGGTGACAATCTGGAAAAGCTGCTGGTAACAGGCAAGGTATGCGGGAGAAGGCACAGAGACAGAAATCCAATGCGCTGGTCGGACCAAATACGCTCCACTCTCAATATCTCAGTCCACGTTGCTATCCACACAGCCGAGGACAGGCAGTAATGGCGCAAGATGATGCAGGAGAAAGTTATTAGAGGAGGCCACGACCCTCAGCACTGAGGATTATCGACGCAAGAAGGAAGGAAACTACGAAAAATAAATTAATATCATTTCGTATTATAGATAAATATGGGTAATTTTTCATAGAATTTTAGTTTATAATTTAGAACTGGTTCAAATAAAGACCGCCGCCTAAGTCAGCGTTTTTAGTATTTGTAATAATTAATATCTATACTAATATTATTAAGAGGAAAGATTTGTTTGTTTGTATTCAATAGGCTCCGAAACTACTAAACCGATTTAAAAAAATGCTTTCACTGTTTTGAAGCTTCACTATTCCCGAGTGATATAGGCTATAATCTTTTTTGAAAAAAATTAGGTATCCTTACTAAAACTCCAATAATTTAACCCAAGGTGTAAAAAAAAATTCCTAAAATATTCTTTACGTCGCGTACCTAC
The DNA here is from genome assembly GCF_030267445.1 of Bombyx mandarina. Lineage (NCBI taxonomy): Eukaryota > Metazoa > Arthropoda > Insecta > Lepidoptera > Bombycidae > Bombyx > Bombyx mandarina. The sequence continues at coordinate 6,335,264 of NC_143215.1, forward strand.
GAAAACTATTGATGATAGAATAAAATAATGTACTACGACTTTGTAGAAAACATTATTATTTACAAAAAGTGTCGCGACAGCATATGTCTAACTATTATAGTTAGGCCGCAATAAGTGTTCTTTTATTTAAAAAAATGATCCTGGTAAGACACGGAGTGCCCCCCTACCTTCGCCGACTGGTGGCTTTTTACTTGGAGGACAGATCTGTCACGTGTACTGGAAACGGTGGGATCGTGCACAGGCTCCCGGTCGTGCGCGATGTTCCACAGGAGTCGGTGCTCGGCCCCCTTTTGTGGAATATCGGGTATGACTGGGTACTGAGAGGTGCTCTCCTCCCGGGCCTAAGCGTAATCTGTTACGCAGACGACACGCTGGTCGTGTCCCGGGGGGGGGGGGGTTTACTGAGTTTGCTCGTCTTGCCACCGTTGGAGTGGCGCATATCGTCGGCAAAATCAGGAGATTGGGCCTAGACGTGACACTCAGTAAATCCGAGGCCATGTGGTTCCACAGGCCCCGGAGAGTGCCACCTGTCGATGCCCATATCGTGGTTGAAGGCGTCCGTATCGGGTCGGGGTGCAGTTGAAGTACCTCGGCCTCATTTTGGACAGTCGTTGGACCTTCCGTGAACACTTTCAGAACCTGGTCCCTCATTTGTTGGGGGTGGCCGGCGCGTTAAGCCGGCTTCTTTCCAGCATCGGGGGGCCTGACCAGGTGACGCGCCGTCTCTATACGGGGGTGGTGCGGTCAATGGCCTTATACGAGGCGCCCGCGTGGGGCCAGTCACTGGCCGTGGGCGTAGCGAAGTTGCTGCAACGGCCGCAACGCACCATCGCGGTCAGGATCATCCGTGTTTATCGCACCATCTCTTTCGAGGCGGCGTGTGTACTGGCTGGGACGCCACCTTGGGTCCTGGAGGCGGAGGCGCTCGCCGCTGACTATCAGTGGCGGGCTAACCTTCGTGTCCGGGGCGTGGCGCGTCCCAGCCCCAGTGTGGTCAGAGGGTCAGAGGGCCCAATCTCGGTCCGTGCTGGAGTCATGGTTCAGGCGGCTGGCCGATCCTTCGGCTGGTTGTAGGACCGTCGAGGCGATTCGCCTGGTTCTTGTGAATTGGGTGAATCGTGACAGAGGACGCCTCATTTTCCGGCTCACGCAGGTACTCACTGGGCATGGTTGCTTAGGTGAGTTCCTACACCGGATCGGAGCCGAGCCGACGGCAGAGTGCCACCATTGTGGTTGCGACTTGGACACGGCAGAGCATACGCTTGTCGCCTGCCCCGCATGGGAGGGGTGGCGGCGTGTCCTCGTCGCAAAAATAGGAAACGACTTGTCGTTGCCGAGTGTTCTGGCATCGATGCTCGGTGACGACGAGTCGTGGAAGGCGATGCTTGACTTCTGCGAGTGCACCATCTCGCAAAAGGAAACGGCGGGGCGCGTGAGAGATGCACAGGCCCGCCCCGTCGATTGGGGTCCAGGGAGGCGGATCTCGCCCAAGCCCTGGCCCTCTAAGTGTTTCGGGTCTCCCTCACATGTCGGCCTGGGGACCGGCGAAGGGGGGCTAAGAAGACGACGTGCAAGCTGCTCTGCATACGTTTTACCTATGAGTATCCGGGTGATGGAAGGCCGGCTATCCCCAACCCACCCTGGTTCTGATGCAGCGGGGTATTCCGTAGGATAGACCATTCTAACCGGCGCCATCTAGGCGGGCTTCGGACAGCCTGCCGACCGAGAGGGCTGGTGGTCGTGGCGCTAACGACCGCCAGTCCGGCATCCCGAGGGGGAGGGTGATGGGAGAGATGTGCTCCGCACTAAACACTTCACTTTCCCCCCTTTGCCTTTTCATGAGCTCTGTCTCATGCGAGGTTTGAATGCTGGTTGTTGAGCGACAGGAGGTTTTAGTCGGTTCGATTCCGACATGCCCCGCCCTCCATCCCCAGTGAAGGGCGGAAGTCCAGCGATTTCCACCTGACAAAAAAAAAACGCGTGGCACTCGGGAACTGCGGCGGTAAAGCTATTGCATAGCATTTTTTATCAACTTATGACATTATAATTAGACAATTATAATTTAATATTAAAACAATAATAAAACAAGACCACGCTATATTAAACCTTAATAAAGGCAAAACCTTAACTGTCCCCTTCACACTCATAAGCTAAACCGCGCGAGAAAGAGATGGGCAGACTTTTCATGATTCGCATGCAGTGTGACATCACGCCACGCGCTTATTCACAAACACTACACTAGCGCAACGTGTGAATGTGTTGAACGCGAGCTACATGGTACGCGGAGTGAGGGGTGTTAGGTTTCTTTCGTTACGGAATTTCATGATTCGGTCGCCGCGCTCAAGGCCCGCGATAAAAGCTATGCAATAGCTTAAAAATGTATGAACTTGTAATAAAATCTCTTTGGCTATACTATTTGTATCTGGCTGGTTTTGGTATCATTAAAAGTTTAAATTCGAAAGAAGATAATTCCAAATTAAAATTAGGAAGATGTGTGATTTTATTTGTTTTTCGTACTGTCAAGATGAGTGAATCTAATGAAGATATTCGATACATTTTAAAATTTTACTACAAAAAAGGTAAAAAAGCAACGCTAGCCGTGAAAAAAATTTGCGATGTTTATGGACCTAGTGCAGTGTTTGTGAGAGTAGCACAAATTTGGTTTAAGCGTTTTCAATCCGGAAATTTTGATGTCAAAAATGCACGTTGCTCTGGTCGTCTTATTACGGATAAAATTGATGCCATTTTTTAAAAAGTGGGGCAAGATCGGCATATCAGTAGTTACAACGTAACTGAAGAACTGGGAATTGACCACAAAATAGTTATGGCGCATTTGAAAAAAACTGGGTACACAAAAAAGCTCACTGAAAGAAACCTAATGAACCGTGTACTCATTTGTGATTCTTTATTACGACGTAATGAAACCGAACCATTTTTGAAGAAGCTGATAACTGGTGATGAAAAGTGGATCACGTACGACAAAAACGCACGAGAAAGGTTTTGGTCAAAGGCCGGTCAGGCTTCACAGACTCTGGCGAAACCCGGGTTAACTCGCAACAAGGTGTGTGTGTGTGTGTGTGTGTGTGTGTGTGTGTGTGGTGGGATCGGAAGGGCATTATACATTATGAGCTGTTACCATCAGGCAGGACCATCGATTTTGAACTCTACTACGAACAACTGATGAGATTAAAGCAAGAAGTTGAGAGAAAGCGGCCGGAATTAATCAACAGAAGGGGTGTGGTTTTTCATCACGATAACGCTAGACCTCACACATCTTTAGCCACTCATCAAAAATTAAGAGAGCTTGGCTGGGAGATGTTAATGCATCCACCGTATAGTTCTGACCTTGCACCTTCAGATTTCTACCTGTTTCGGTATCTTCAGAATTCTTTAGGCAGTGTCAGGTTAACATCACGAGAGGACTGCCAAAACCAATTGTCGCGGTATTTTGATCAGAAGCCCCAAAATTTCTATAGCAATGGGATCATGTCCCTACCTACAAGATGGCAAAAAGTTATCGAACAAAATGGTACCGACATACTTTAGTTAAATGTGAATAAACTATATTAAAAAATGTTGTGAATTTTCTTCAAAAATGCGAAGAAACTTTTCCCCAACCTATTATTATACAGAAATAAAATAGTAACCAATGTTTACAATAAGTGAGCTGTTTAGGCTTACTATACTATTTGACATTGGACGGTAATGAGTAAATTGTAAAAAATAATAATCTAAGACAAGTTTTTGAACAATAATTATATACGCATTTCCATTTTATATAAAAACTAGCGACCCGCCCTCGCTTCGCTTCGGAAACATTAAAACACACATGAAACCAAAAAAATAAAATAATTTTTTGTTTTAAAAAGTAGCCTATGTTCATTAGGGACAATGTCGGCTTCTAATGGAAAAAGCATTTTTCAAATCGGTCCAGTAGTTTCGGAGCCTATTCGAAACAAACAAACAAACAAATCTTTCCTCTTTATAATATTAGTATAGAAGTATAGATTATGATTCTTACATCAGTAATTTCCTATAAAATGCTAGGAAAATGCTTTAAAATGCCCTTATGCTAAAAACAAGAAAGAGTGTAAAGAAAACTTCCATTTATGTTAGTTTACGTATGTGTAATATTTTAAAACTCTGCATGGTAGTTTTTTTTCTAATGTTTATAATAATTTCTGGTACAATGTAATTAAGGTAAAATTGCTCTAATTTTTTAACTATCATCGATCATGTTCCGCAGAAACTTGTTACAACTTGATTGCGTACGGTGTGTGGGCTATCCTACGAAATCTATGTTAATTATTTTAAGTTTTTTTAACATCATACAGGGTAGAAATATAAACTAATTATTCGTTATTGTGTAGTAGGTGAGTTTTAATTTTAGCAAAATTTAAAATACTATAAAGTAAATGAAATTACAAATTTTACAGCGCCCCCTAACCCACATCAACGCCCCCCATTTTTTCCTGGGCCCCTTAACGCCCCCCTCTAGGTTTCAAACGCCCCCCAGGGGGCGTTATCGCCCACTTTGAGAAAGACTGATCTATATCTATACTTAATATATAAATCTACCGTGGTTTTTACGGATGTTCCGTTATAACTACTGAGTCATGCATCCGAATGACTTGAAACTTGGTATCTATATAGAAAATACATGTACTTAATGGATAAGCTAATATTTATATGAACGTTGGACTCCCTAATAATAATTACAATAAATAATAATGTTAATTTGAAATGCCCAGCGAAGCGGGCAAGTACGGTTAGTATATTATAAGCACATTACCTATCACAACCATAATTTAGCTTGTAACAAGTTTAAGTAAAAAAATATTCAGTGTTAAAAGACAAGTTTGTTTTCACAAAGGTATGAAAAAATCGAATAAAACAACCCTTTTTAAATAATAACACGGGACACGACCATTTATGGGATATAATAAAACTAATACAATCATTCTTTTTAAACTCTGTATGGCTTAAAAATAGCAAATTATAAATCTCCTTACACAATAATGACCCAAGACAACCGATAAGTGGCTATACCAATAAACTTTTAAACGCCATCGTGAATCCATCTTTCGGACATAATCACCATGAGACATTGCCTCTATTATGTTTTTCAGCGTCGGTAAATTGAAGAAAACATGTTCACTCACATGTCGAGCACCGATCACAGTCAGAAATAACTGTCACAATGTGACGAATTTAACTGAGACATTTTACGATAAGAACAATTTTCTGAATTAGGGATTGCAAATTAAATAGACAAGAAACCGATCAAAGTGAACAATAAAATTATAGAATAAAATTTTTAGGAATTGTTATTTCTAGTAGATACTTTTTATAAATTATAATGAGTAACTTCAGACTTTTAAGTGAATTAAATGAATTATGGCTATTTAAGGAAATTTATTATTTCATGTACATTTTTGGTGTAAGTGAGTTCACAAGCTTAAGGACTATTTGGTATTAAATGACTACTGGAGCCCATAGACATCACACATCGAATGTCATCTGGAGAGATGAGATTGAAGTGTCAATTGTGTTGCATTACGGTATTACCGTCCTTTAATCTGGAAGGTAGAATTGTGCATCGGCTCGTATCAGCTCACAACACGCCGTAATATCAATAATTGATGTTATGACTATGTTTTTTTTCCCTACCTATGCTGATAGCCTCGAAAGGCTATATCAGTCTTACCCTAGTGTGTAGGTGAGCTCTCGGAGCTCAAACCAAGGAGGTGATAACACTGGCCCTGGCAAGAGGAGTGCTTCGCAGAATCTAAGACCGGATCGGAAACGCGACCCACTGAGAAGATCCAGCGAGAAACTCAGTGGGCTGTGTCTGTGGGTTAATATACAGTTAGTTAGTTAGTGGGTTAATTTAGATAATATCTGAGTTAATAATAATCTGAATATCTAAACTAATAAAAAAAAAATTTTGAGCCCTACGTCGTCCTCGACGGGTTCGACGACGACTGTGACCGGAGTTTGTTTAATACTGAGATAATACATGCAGAATGAATTAGTGCTATTCTAGGTCAACTAAAAGACGGGGGTCAACTGCATCAGTGTATTAGATGTACTGCAAAATGAAGATAGCAAAATGACGTGATATGCGCTTTATATACGTACGCGCGATATGCGTATATAAACAATAACAACGAAGATGTTAAAAAAGAAATACGTAATGTGTTGTCATATATTTTCTTAATAAAGTGCATTGAACTTTAAATTGTAGGCGATATATTCTCGGTTATGTTACAGCACCTAGTGGCAGGCGGCAATCATTAATCACACAAATTTTACATTGAAGTGAACACGTATTCGCTAAATGGAAACGGGAATAACTTGTGACTTTTAATTTTGAAATATTAAACTGATTCGAGTAAAAAAAGTTACACGTTTTTCGAAGTTTTGTTGTTATAAAATTACTATTTTAATTTTTCAATTAATATAACCTGTAACAGCCTGCGTGTCTATTTTTACCGACCAAACAATCTTACCTTGCACCGTTCGTATTCTATTTTAATAGGAAATCAAAATACTTATAATTTGTTGCCATAATAAATAAATATAGATATGAAAATTTATTTAAAAAAAAATTATATTTTTTCTGTATGAGTCGAACGATTGTTCATGCCGAAATCTTATCTTAAAATAATTCCCAATATGAAAATAACTTATTTAGCAATCTCGATTTACATTAACATTCAAAGTTTCAAAAATATTTGTTCCAGAGAACTCAGAACTAGGTAAATAAGTTGTCTGTGAATTAATTGATGTTTTTGAAAGAAGCAATTTTTGCATGAATCTTATGAAAAACAACTGATTTAAATTTTAGCTTAACGGGCTCTGCAAAGGTAACAATAAAAATATATATTTATTCACAACCAAGTGCCAGCGCTTCGAGTACAATATGCATTCATATTATTCCGTAGATGAAACTGCCGGGCGGATCTAGTAAGCTATAAATACAAAAAGCGTTAAACGATCATGAGTAACTCGAAGAGACCGATATTAAGTTTTGTAGATTAAAATCGGCACCCAAAGCCGCAGTATTCAATTAAAAAGATAGAAATCGGACACTATGCGTGAATTAGTTCAGTGCTAGCAATAATAGGAAGGCGGTTTCAAAAACATTATATTTATTTCGAAGGCCTGAAGTCTTTGGCATTAACAACTAAAGTTGTTTTACATTCGTGCTTAGTAATAATTATTAATATGACGATAATTATTTAGTTATTTGTTAATATGACTCTTGTGTTGACATTAAAAAACACAACAAAATAAAATTCTCAATAACCATTTCAACAACTCATAACAAAAACTCTGTTATTTTCTAGAATTGGACAGTCGTATGCATTACATTTCTCAAGTATCTGAAAACTATTTTAATTTAGAAAAAAAATAATTAGTTCGTTTGTATTTAAATAAAACTAATTAAAGTACAGAAAATGAAGCTCGTTTTATAAAAGTGAATACTTAGGTAAATCGATTTCAATACAAGCTTCGAATGAATAAAATTTAAATCAATACGAAGCGCTTTTGTTGTTACCGCATCTGATTATCATATTGGATAATTAATTAATATTCTCGTAAGGTCTCCATAAGCAGTGATGGCATGCCGTATTAATTTCATCTCGTTGGCAGATTGAAACTTTCCGCCTGTGGTTCGTAATGTGAAATGAAGTCTTGTTAATGAAGTATTTAATGTCGGCCATCTTTTCGGATTTTTTTAAATAAAAGAAAAGTCAGATAAGTCAGATATATTTGTTTGTAATGTTTACAAGCGAGCTGAATGAGAGATGGCTTTGAGACATAAAGCAACTGTATCAGTTAACTTTTAGAGGTTCATTTAGTTTAGTTTTTACTGGTGGTAGGAAATCTTGTGAGTCCGCGTGGGTAGGTACCACCCCACCACCCTGCCCATTTCTGCCGTGAAGCAGTAATGCGTTTCGGTTTGAAGGGTGGGGCAGGCGTTGTTTAAGTATACTTGAGACCTTTTAGAACTTATGTCTCAAAGTGGGTGGCGCATTTACGCCGTAGATGTTTATGGGCTTCAGTAGCCACTTAATATCAGGAGGGCTGTGAGCTCGTCCACCCATCTAAGCAATAAAAAAAAATATTAAACTGTGGACAGTCTGGAAGAGATTATTTTACTTTGAATAAGACGTGTTGGTGATGACCTTCTAATAACGACTCAAACAAATCTATCTACAAAATAACTTACTTAACAAAGCGTCTTTCACTAGACCATGGACATCACTAATAACGCAACCTATAAATGTTGCATGTACCTCGTACGTAAGCAAATTATTCCCTCATAAAAACTCAAAACTATGTAGCACTACAAGACTGTAAATTGCCGTGATGGTCTTTATTCAACGAAGATTTAAGTGACTTTTCTGTGAAAAGCTATAAACGTTAAACAAATTTTGACATTAAACAAGCTCCAGTCTACAAGATGTCTACAGGTCCAGGGGCAAAGGTGACAGCGGCGTTTAATCAAATTAATTATTCTCATGTGTTTTTTGATGATATTGATTCATATGAAAAGACAGTATTCATATTTGTCTTCGTAGCTTAATTGGAAGTTTTGTATCCTATTTAATACGTTAAAAATTGTAGTCATTAATTCTCTTGTCGTGGCGGCTGCTAATTACATATTCGACCCAAAGGGGCAACGCAAAACCGCCGTCGCATGAATCATGTCTTGTCGGATCTACCGGGCCTCTTATCGGTGCTTTTATGCTCTTCAAGCACTGATCACCGTCCTCGTCAATTTCGACGTGTGACCTAACCCATAGACATAACCCACTGAGTTTCACGCCGGATCTTCTCAGTGGGTCGCGATTCCGAATAATTCCGATTCGATGTTAGATTCAGCGAAGCACTGTTCTTGTTAGGGCTAGTGTTAGCAACTCTCTCATGTTGAGCACGTGAGCTCGTCTACGAAATAGAATAGCCCCTCGAATTTACTAACTATTAGATAGGGAGAAAAAACCTTGTTTCTGGCTCTGGTACATACGGTGTACTCTAAGAGAAATTGCTAATACTAACCCTAGCAAGTGCAGGGCTTCGCTGAATCTACCATCAGATCGGAATCGCGACCCACTGAGAAAATTTGCAAGAAACTCAGTGCGTATAGGGCTAGGTTAGGTAGCAGCTCAGTGGGTTAGGTTGCTTGTCGAACTCTTCGTTGCATTCAACAAATTCTACGATATGGCAATAAGTCTAGATGTGTTGAATTCGACTGCTCTGACAAGAGTAACAGAGAACAGCGACGAAGTCGTCGTGTAGTGTATTTCTGGTATAGGTAAAAAAAGTTTACAGTATGCATCAATTTATAAATCAAGCATGCTGCTTAAAGAGAAAAAGAGTTAAAACAAAATAAAATACAATATACGTGGGCTGAGTGCGTATATGTAGATCGCATCATACTATTCACGTTTCTCATTCGTTGTTCATCGTGCACGCAAATCGATAAGAGCCTATCGAGAGACAATCAATTAACTTGCTTTTACAATTCGATTATTGACTCTTAATTAAATCATGTCACTGGGCGTGTCGCATGCAAAAGCAAAATGTATAAATTATTTTTATGGTACATTTAATTAAAACGGATTGACTTTTTCAATTAAGACATTTAGACTTCAAATATCATTGAAGATTTTTATGTGAAGTTTTACTACATATATGTAAGTTTGGATATTTATGTTGATTTTATGAAAACCGTTATTTGTCACAGCATTTAACTTGTGAGTATTAAACCAAAAACCAGAGGGTTTCATTAAGGATGCCCAGTCTGTAAAACATGTTTAACCATGACGGTGAATGAAAATAAATTTCTCATTTTCGAAGTCTTAGTTACCTCTGTTACGATCGAAAAGTAATTAACGATTAATTAAGGTCCGACTTTATAGTTCGGGTGAGACATGTTTTATTGCGGCTTTTTTATGCGACGTTTATATGAGTAAAGGCCCATAATAATATCGGTTACTAAATTCAGAACGCATTCGTCTCTTACGATACATTTACGATAAAGCATTGCTGTTGTAAATTTTAGGAGATCGGAATCCAAAAATTAAATTACTAAGCCGCTCGTTGTATAAAAGACGTTGGAGATAATTGGACGCCTACGTTGGAGGCTCAAAGGGCAGTGCCGAGACTCATCAGTATGCGGCGTACGCTCCTCACGTGCCGCGGGAGTCAACTCGCTCATCCCCGCCACACAATCCAAAACAAATTGCTTCTACCGCAACCTACGCCGTCAAACTGGAATGCATCGGTCCCCTTTTCGGTAAAATCTAAAGTGTCACACGTTTTTATAGTCAAATATGAGTAATTGAGTACGGCCCTGGTACTTCTTGATGCATTGCCTCGTCGATCTTTCTACTTTGGGTTGAGACCGTCATGTCACATCGTGAGATACGCTGATTTGCCTGCTGTTTATTCCCTTTTAAAAGTCAATCATTCTCGTGAAATAGCTCGTCCGCAGTACCATTTGCATTCCCATTTACAGGAAAAACATGTTTGAGGCACTTAAGTTGTCTTTTTAAGGATATTCTCAAGAATTAAATACGTCATCGGTTTGTTACAACTCTTAAATGGAAAATTTTGAATTCATTAAAAATTTATATAAAATTATTAATAGTATAAAATTATTAATACTATTTACCTAAAGGATTTAGTCGGTCATTGATTAATTTACGTCGCGTTGATTATTTATAACTAACCATGAGCTTTGTAATGAACAAGATCTAGTGTCGAGAAGCGACAATCAATCAGTATTCAATTTTTATTTGATTGGTTTTGTTAATTTTAAGTATGTATTAATGATACTATGTACACATATGGACTTATTGTTGTCTGAAATAAAATAAATCATTCATGAATCATTCATTCATTCATTCAATATTTTCATGCTTGATAATTGTATGTTTAGAAAAACGAATATTAATATTAATGTATGTATGCGTCACGGTGTTATCATCTCAAGGTATCATTTCGCGCTTAAACAAGTATTTTTAGCTACTGGCAGTGAACCTTGCATGGGGGATTTAGATTGTTTAGATGGTATCCTTTATTCTCAAAATACAGCGGGCGGCGGCATGCTTGTCCTTGTTTGATTGTTGACTGTTTATTATTTGGGTAGGTCGACCAGAGTCGAGCTGAGCGGTACTTTTTTATTTCGTCCCTTCGATGACGTGTGTGTGGCTCAGGTAGAAGTTTTTTGTGAATTAGACTCAACTAATTTTGAAGTGTTATTTGTGAACGTTATACCTAAAGCTTCTACTCGTTTATTATCCTACTTCAAAAAAGAAGCTTTCTCGATTCGATTGTATTTTGTTTATGTGTGTTATTTTGAACGATTTTAAAACTGGTGTTTCTTAAGCAGTCTCATTTAAACTTTGACAAGATCTGATTGGTAGTTTTAGAGTTATTTTTAATAATTCATATTTAATTGACTACATTGTTGATATTTCTCATTTTATTTTATTGAAACCCGTTTTTTTTTCTAAATCAAATATTTGTACTTAGTGACCTTAAGTGACTATAAGTAAAACGATGCGCGTGTGATTATACATACTCGTATAATAGAAGTAGAGTTTACTGCGGCGGGATCATAAAGCAGGCCGATTACATCTCTGACTTTACGTGCTGGCCGATAGTACAAACAAGTAAGATGCAAGGATCACGTCGCGTCGTGTGTATCTAGACGCAGCATACAGCCCTCACGTTTAATATATTATACATATGTATTATATGTACATAATACTCGTATGTTTATAATATGTCTAATATGTATGTACATACAGTACGATAAAACGTCTACATATATATTTAAGACATAATCGTCTTTTCGCATTAAAAGTGTACAATTGCCAAAAATATTCGAAATTGAGTTAATATGCGGAAGCATTTGGTATCGCCAGTTTTTTTCTTATAAATACTGTCAAAAAGCGTAGTTTAGTTTTTGTTTTTTTTTTTGTGTTTTTTTGTTTTGACTACTATAACAAAATTAATACGTAATTTTATCTTACTTTAAAAGACAGATAATGTAACTGGTAAAAAATAAACAATATATGTAGTTGTAAAGATGATTAATATTCAAAATATGACATGTTAAACCTTTAAAACACTCTCCTGTAAAATTAATAAGTTTTGAGATTATACAGTCTTAAAGCGAGAAAATGAAATGTCAAAAATAAGTCTTAAAATAAATAGGCTCGATTAATATTTTCAAATGGTTAAATTAAGAATAAATATTAGAGATTTTAAATAGTATGTAGTTCGAATATGGAAACAAAGAAAATGACTACCTAATTTATTTACTACTTAATAACGAAGATGCTGTGATGTAAAATAATTCTAATAAAATGAGTTTAATTTAAATTAGTTCATATTTTTCAGTATTTTTTATTAGTGTAATTATTCTTATAGAAAATAAAAAAGTAAAAATTACGATAGAATGTGAAATATACTCCAAAACATTTTATCTTGACATTTCAATGGTAAGCTTTTACTTCGTATATAATAAGTCGGTATTGCATCTCAGAAATGATTAACGTAATGTATGAAGCACAAAAAGTACATGCACTGAAATGTCTTGTACCTATTACACGGTATAACAGACCTCAGTCACGTGGGAAACTGTGGAGATTCTCGTGTAGTTAAGCGCTAGCCCCATTAATCTATTACACTCGCGGTAAGCACTGGTGAGTTTTCACTATGCGACAAAACTAGCGGTGTGTTTTCTGCATTTGCGATTTATTTCAAGAGCGTTGGTTTCCATGGATGACCTGTACCGAGATGTTTTTTCTAATTATGCTTATGAAATGGGATGTATTCAATTACACGAGAAAAATATTAAAATAGCAGCGGTCACAAGTTTTTGTTTATTCATTGAAGCAACAAAACTAACCTTAGTTAAAATAAAATCGCGAATTGGCTACTATTTGCTTGGTCTTAGACTTTAATATGACGATGTGATAGTTATTGCTTATTTTGGTTTAACTATTTACGATAATAGATAACAATAAATAAATTAGCAAATGATTTCTTTTTTATACAAAATATGTATCATCGCTCGTCCAAGTTTAAATTGTATGGTAGGGTATTAACTAATTGTTAGCCGTTGTACAGTCTTCAATTCGTCCAAGCATTTGAGATAAAGTCTGGCATATTTGTTTCAAATTTTGTTTTCTTTACAGGACACGCACTAAACGCTTCACTTTCCCCCCTTTGCCTTTTCATGAGTTCTGTCTCATGCGAGGTTTGGACGTTGGTTGTTGAGCGACAGGAGGTTTTAGTCAGTTCGACTCTGACATGCCCCGCCCTCCATCCCCAGTGGAGGGAGGAAAAAAAATTACTTTTAAGCTCGCACGGGTAGGCATCACCCATCCTGCTTATTTCGGCCCTGAAACAGCAATGCGAGTAAAAACTGAGATTTGGAACTTATGCCTCAAGGTTGGTGTTGCCATAACTACCAGGCAAGCCGTGATCTCGCATTTAAGCAAAAAATATATATAACGATTATTAAATTAACGTTCGCCGCATACGGTGTCTTACTCAATCGAAGCTCATTAATTTTGGTGATTAATAATATTCCATAATTTCAAGTGATTAACGAATACGTGATTATTTCGAGACAGTTATAGACTGAGCGATGGCAACAATGTAATGCTAATGTTAACTTATTTAAGCACTAGCTGACCCGGCAGTCTTCGTAGTGCCTCAATCGATAAATAAAAACACATCAAGGGGACACATCAAAGGAAAAACAAAATCGATTGTTTTTATATAATTCCGAGCTTTTTTTATATTTTAAACCTTCCCTGAACTTCCACGAATAATTCAAGACCAAAATTAGCCAAATCGGTCCAGCCGTTCTCGAGTTTTAGCGAGACTAACGAACAGCAATTCATTTTTTTATATGTATACAGATTACGTGAATGCCTGTTTTTATTCTGTGAATTTTATAATAACAATTTTAGTTCTAATCCTAGTTGTTTAGTCTATCTTCAGAATTCTTTTGAACTGTGTAGCTGTGAAAAACAACAAAATTAGTAATCAATTCATAGCTATATCCTAAAATAAAAAGAATTGTTGTCGGGAAGTGGGTTGGTAATGAGAACTCTTCCTAAGTTTGGGATAGAAAGAAAACATACTTACTGACTTAAAATTTTGTTGAAGATCAAGGAGAACGTACTTATCTTTACAAAGCGTAAAGCGATGCGATCAGTATTAAGGCTTCTTAAAAACATAATATTACCATTAGTGAGCAGAAACGTTTGGAAGCGCACACAGAGGCGAAAGAAGGTTTCATTATAGCAACACCAGGGCTGTACGTTAAAACATAATTTCCACCTATTACGATAAATGATTTTGTTGATTTCCATAACTTTAAATATAATTTAAAACAAACTGATGGATGGCCTTGATTTTAGAAGTATCCATTTTTTTCGATAGACCTGTCCAATCGTTTTACATGTGGTTATTGAAACTTTTTGAAATTTTTTCTAAACTTCAACGGGCCTTCGATCTTTTGCCACTAATGCGGTTACTAGAGCTCATAGCACACATATATACTTTGGAATAGATTTACAGCACATGGCGGTACATCGATTGATTGTAGTTTGTAATAATAAAAAGATGTGTGGTGTCGTGGGACACCGGATAGGAACGAAGTTTCTTATTATAAAAATATTAATCTTAAGTTCTATTCGAGGTATAAAGAAATTAAAACTGGAGGTTTCGTAGCAACCCACGGTCATTCGGTAACGGGCGAACTTATTGTGGTACACTTCATTCACGGTTGTTTGCATAACAATTAGTGTATTCCGCAAACGAACACTCTGAGATCGTGGTCAATGAATGATAATAAAATATGTTATTTTTTGTACATTGTTACAAAGTTAAGTCACACACTGTGTGCATTACTATTATAATAAAAATCTTACGTTACGGACGTTTTTTCCCGGTTAGGGTACCCCTCCGCATGGTCCTATAAGGAACTTCGTTCCAATAAAACCTTAGAAATGTCAGCCCTGGGCAAGTCTCGTGCAGAAGCGAGGTGGGTGAGAGCAGCAGGGAGCGGCGAGGCGCGGGGCTCGCAGGTCGACGAGGCCGTGAGAACGCGCGCGCGCCGCCGGTTCCCAGGCACGCGCCGCCCGCGCCCAACGCGCGACCCGTAAAACACGGACGCAGGTCATATCCGATAAACATACCATCACTATTATACCTATAAGCAGTGTCGTGACTAACTGTCAGACAACACGCCACCTCGACCGGTAAATCTAGAGCTGATTATTCTGCTTTTTTTTTTTTCACATATTATTATGCTGATAGCCTTGAGAGCCTATATCAGTGTTGCCCTAGCGTGTAGGTGAGCTCACGGGGCTCAAACCTGACGACTTTGCTAACACTGGCCCCACCAAGAGCAGAATCTATCATCGGATCGGAAACGCGAGCCACTGAGAAGATCTGGCGAGAAATTCAGTGGGCTGTGTATATGGGTTAATTTACTCGCCGATGCCTTCGTCGCAAACGACGGGTTCAGCGTGGACGGTGACCGGTGCTTGTGGCACCTAAAAGCACCGTTAATAGATCAGGAGGATCCGTAATGACGTGTTTAGAGCGACGTCGACTGTTTACCATTCGGTCCACAGGATCGGGTATGTAATTTCCGGCGGCCACGACAAGAGGGTTTTCGTGTCGTGCCAGCTTCCCAAAGTGACCCATTGATGCCGACTGTATATACTTACTGATTGAGTCAAGCTCCAGGTCATCATGGAGATCCACATTCCTTAGGAACCATGATGTTTCGACGGCTATCCTGCAAAAACGGGATTGAATGACTTGAAGGAGTTTCAAATTAGTGCGGATCGCGTGAGCGAACACTACGCTTGCATAGATCATGATGACCGAGCGTATGCAAGCTTTGTTGAGTATCATTTAATTACGAAGGGACAATTTAGTT
The DNA here is from genome assembly GCF_030267445.1 of Bombyx mandarina. Lineage (NCBI taxonomy): Eukaryota > Metazoa > Arthropoda > Insecta > Lepidoptera > Bombycidae > Bombyx > Bombyx mandarina. Next base: position 6,351,255 of record NC_143215.1, read on the forward strand.
TGCTTCATCTCATTTACAGTACCTGGTAATTCATAATTTTGAAGAGAATCCTTGGACAGCCTCTCACGATACACATACGATTAGAATTTAAAATTAATACGAAAATTGTGACTCAAATGCCTTCTATATCTGCTTTGAAGAAATTATTCGGCCTAACGTACCAGATAATAACAATGTCTGGACGTACTCAGATATTGTTATTATTGAATTAAATGCGAATAACTTGAATAATACAGCTAAGAATAAAAATAAAAGTAAAACATTTATTATGGAAATGTATTTTCTTACAAAATATAAAAATTAGATATTGAAGTAAAATCTTAAAATTTAGTTTAAACAGTATTTATGTTTAATAATACACAGTTTCATTACACATTACATTACATACACGGTTTGTATGTTTAGTAATGTAATGTAAAGAAATTGTATGTGATTATAAAGCCAATGGAAATAATTATTTTTGTGAAATATTTAAATAAATTACGACCACTTGCCGTCGACTCTAAAAAGGGTGATTGGACCGATGAATTATTTTTCAATGGCGTTTAAACATATAATATGACTGTTATGGACGTATCATTTAATCATCAGCAAATACACATACGATGAAACTCTAGAATTATGTTCCTTTCGCTGTATGTATCTTAAATCGGCACTGATTATTTACTATTAATTCTAACGATTAAGAGGGATGTTGTGGTAATCTGTAAACTATAAAATTAAAATCGTTTGCACAGCTAATTTTATGACGTAAATCATATAGTCACAACCGAGTGCATGTCGGGGAGAAGAGCTTAGCCTGTGAGGTCACCGCTCGGTCTTGTGGGACGATATGGCGGCTACCCACCGAGCTGGGCACACAATGTTAAATAATATATACAACATGATTAATGCTGTACTATCGCCCTGAGGTTATCGCTGTCACGAAGATCAAGAGGCGGGAAGTGAAAGGTGCAACGCGACGTAATTACCAAAAAATAACCTAAGATGGATAAATGTGAGCGATTTCGGTGCTGAACTTTGATCAGAGTCTCTCTGCTAATGATGTCGGCATTCGAAATCTGAAAAGACTTTCTTGTTTCGTATCTGTGTGTTTGTGATGTCCAAAGCACATGAGTAAATTCTAGATTAGGACCGATGAATGTTTATATAAAATTATTAAAGGGAATGTTTCTTTAGAGTTGTAATTTCATACGCAATTAAACGATAAAGCGACACTAAAAAGAAACAAAAACATTAATTTTTACGATTTACTTTGCATGAGAATGAGAAATAATACTTCAGAAGTTTTCATGTCTACCGCGTGTGAAATGCACTTTTTATTTTCATACCGAGCTATTTTGCTTTTTTCCACCACGTAGTTTCAATATCAATGCTTTCCGATTTAAGGGGCAAGGTAGCGGTTACTTCAAGGTGGGCGGTAGTCATTTTCTGTTTTCTTTAGTCACCGTCACCGGCATCCGTACAACCAGCCGCTGAGCTAGTCAACCATGGTACGCTAATAGATAAAATGAAATTGCTAATTCTAAATTATGGCTATCTGAGAATTTCGAACAATTTATTTATTAATATTTTTATATTCTATTTAAGGCGTAATTAAATCTTAAGCTATCTGTAGTAGCGTTCTTCTATTAATCTTTGTAAGCAACAACGTTTGGCTTACGCAAGGGATGCATATATTTTCATCAACCACCGAAGTATTCGTTTCAAAGCACGAGGCCTTTAATTTACTATTGTAAGGTTACCACCTAGGTCATGTATGGGGACATACATGGTGTCAGGACGGTCGACTGTAAGGTTTGTTGTAAAATAATTCAAATAAAATGTATCATGTTAAAGTTAAGGCAACTTTCGGATTGCCAAATAGCAACACTGTTGGTGGGAGCAATGTCAGTAGTGGGGACGTGACAATAAAAAAGGCGGTAGTCTGACGGGAGAGAAAGCAGTGTATTCCGTAGTGAGCCGTAAATATTGTAGAAGTGGTGTTACAAATAAAGCAATACAGAATTAAGTGAACTATTGCATTCTGTGTATTTATTTCCTGGCTTTGGAAGTTAAGTACTATAAGTACTATAGAATCGGTAGGTTTCAGATCGACAATACAATAAATCATTTTCATAATATTTTGATTCTAAAAACAGCCCAGTGCGCAATCTGCAGCTCCAATAATTACGTGTTGCACGTGCATCTTGATATCCTCACATTCCAGGCGTCATTCAGCTGAGGAGCGGCGACGGCGTCATTTCTAATTTATGCGCGATCGTGCGCAAAGCCTGCCGCCGCGCACGCTTATTTCTACTTACTAGATCGCAAGAATCGCAGCGTGTATATAATCAAAGAATCGCAGCTTGCAAATAAACCAAAGAAAAAAAAAGGATTGGGTTTATGAAACCACGATAAAAGTGAAACTTTTTTCATATTATAGACATTTAACTCTGACAAACATTTACATTAAACACTAACAAAAACAAACAAAATAACGTGGAGCACTGGCACAAATGAGTAATAGTCTATACACTACACGGTCAGCTGCTGCGAACTATAGGCGCCGCCATAATGGCCTTGGCTGCTCTGACGAGCGCCTTTAACTTTATCCCTACTCCGCGGCCGACCGTCACGCGACATGCAACACACAGACGAAAAAGCTTGAGGCGATGTAATAAAAGAGATTTAAAAAAATTGATATAAAAAAATTGTTGTCGTTTAATTGAATAGGTATTTCAATTTTGATAATTATACAAAGTCCAGATATGTATATTGCAGCGAAATTGTATATAGAAAGGAAATTAAAAATGAATCGAATTGTTAGTTCAGGCGACTTTGTCGAGAATGCAGACAGATATAAAAAAAAATACCATACACAAAAATCGATATAAAACACTAAATTAAGCAACAGTCATTCGTTTATTAATTTAAAAATAGTCTTGTAGCTTTAGTATGTCCATGTTTAGTAGTGTTATCATTCTTTGACACGCGCGTTCGGAGAGCATGTGTGCGAATGAAACGCTTTTTGACTGATGAGTCGTGACGGGATCTCCATCACGAGCATTAGACCCTCACTATTAGTTAAAGGTCAACCCCGCAAAGTATTCAGTTTTTATTACTACCTGAGGACAACACACTTACGAACGGATGCTGTTGACAGTAATTCTATTGTATCATGTTATTATTATTTCCGTTGCAACGAAACGTGTTATTTCTACCAAAAGATGAGGTTTTATAATTCGAGGCTTTATTACCAGACTACCTTGTTTTTTTTTGCATAAACAATTTGACGATAAAGGATAACTAACGTCTTAGTCTATATAGCGTAATCAACTTGATCAATTTTAATTAATAAGGTAGAAGTGTTATAAGTTTCATGAGAGCAAGTTTATTTTTAGATTTATAGTTTTGAATAAGAAATATCGGAAATTAATAGAAAAAATACAAACCACAAAAAAACCTTGCATTGTTTTTTTTTCTGTTTCGTGTACTTCAGGAATATTAGCTACTAAATATGATTTATTGTATTATAATTTAAGTGTTTGTGTACTTTTTTATTGCATAAATGTGTGATCCATCTCAAGTTCTACCTTTAACTATTATTAGTTACTGAAACTCATAGACATCAAAACGTGAATAAAATACCACCAATCTTGAAACGAAAGTCAAAATCTCATTTGTGTTTTACAACGGCTGTCTCTCTCTCTTCTAAAAGGAACGCGTAATTACTTTGCGGCAAATCTGGGCTATTCAATGTACCCTGAGCAGTTACTAACCATTCCGATTTGAGCAACCGACGCGCGTGGACGTGCTCATTGTTTTGTCGGAAGTGACTACCGGTGATAATAGATCATTGTTCGTGGCACATCTGTGGCCCAAGTGTTTCTCGGAATTTGTACCTGCGCCTAATTGCAAGGCATTGCCGCCCGGGAACTGTGCAGTAGTTCTATTCACTCTAATTCTATTCTACTTGTTCTATTCACTAAAATTTCTAAAATTCCTAGAATCGCTTCGGCCAATTTAGTGTTACCGACGCAGGGGCCTCGCCGCAAGGCGAGCGCGTGTTTAAGTCCCGGGGCCGCCCCCCCCGGGCGAAAATCACGTAAAGATGGAGGAAAAACTTTTCATCGACTTCATTCGGGAAAAATATCCGTCAATCGCGCCCGAATTCGAAGCCTATAGGGCCTCATTTGGTAATTATTCTCCCCCCGCATCTCTCGCCGCCGTCGCCAAACATGCCTCGCAGGCATGCCTCGCGTGCCCCGCCGCCGGTCCGTGTTCAAGCGCACGTACGCACGCCGCCGTCGTAGCGTCTAACGCCCCCGCCCCCGCTACCCCCGCGCCCGCGTCAATCACGTCAGTTTCGTCCGTCGCGACCTCAATAGCGTCTAGTTCAGGCTCCGATACCGAATCGGAGATGGACTTCGAGTCCGCGACTAGCCCTCAACCCGGAACCTCGGATGGGTTCCAAACTGTAACGCGCGGTAAAAAGCGTACTCGCGTCGTGGAGTCCCGGAGCTCCATGACGAAGCAAACCAAGTCCGCGACCGCCTCCCGACCGCAGGTAGTCGTAACGCCAGAGTCGGACTCCGCCCGCCGCGTAATCCCACCGCCGCGCCCAAAAACCGCGCCCGCGCCTAAAACAGTTGTCCCGCCCCCGCTGATACTCCAGGAGAAGTCAGCGTGGAATCGCGTATCCCAGGCCCTTCAGGCCAACAAAATTAATTATACCCATGCGCGTAACGTCGCGCATGGGATTCAGATTAAGGTCGCAACGCCGGGCGACCATAGGGTCCTCTCTGCTTACCTCCGAAAGGAGAACATAGGTTATCACACCTATGCTCTTCAGGAGGACCGCGAACTCCGCGTAGTGATACGTGGAGTCCCCAAGGAACTCGACATAGACTACGTAAAGGAGGATCTGATCGGTCAGTCCCTCCCAATAATTAGTGTGCACCGGATGCACAGCGGACGCGGCAGACAGCCGTACAATATGATTCTCGTCGCGCTAGAATCAACCCCGGAGGCAAAGAAAAGAATCTCATGTCTCAAAACGATATGCGGCCTCTCCGGGGTCACCATCGAAGCCCCCCATAAACGTGGTACTCCCGGGCAGTGCCACAGGTGCCAGCTCTATGGCCACTCAGCGCGTAATTGCCACGCGCGCCCCCGCTGCGTGAAATGCCTCGGCGATCACGCAACCACAGAATGTTCGCGTGTTAGGGAAACCGCGACGGAACCCCCAAGCTGTGTCCTATGCCTTAAGCAAGGGCACCCGGCAAACTACCGCGGATGTCCTAGGGCTCCGCGTAAACGCCTGAACCACCCAGCCCCCCGAACCGTCGACCCAAAGACTTCGGCGCCTTCAGTGCCGAAACCAGCCTTCGTACCGGCTGCGGTTCCCACCGTCTCGGCGTGGAAAAAACCGCTGCCGTATACGAAGGAGGGAACACAAAACGTACCCCAGCTCCCGCCTGCGACACGTCACGCGCCTCAGCCCCTGCTGGCACCTCGCCCCGCGCCCGCGTACCGCCCCCCGCAACCCTCAGTCGTCAACGACTTCGCGCTCGTGCGCGACTTCGTCACCGCGGTAAACTTTGACCGTCTGCGATCGTTCGCAGATGCTATCCGTAGGTCGGTAACCCCCGAACAGCGGCTCGCGGCCGCTTTCGATCACATGGACGTCTACGAGTCCGTGTCTCGCACGTTATAAAAATTCTTTACCGGTAATCAATGGCGCAAAAAGGTAGAGAAAAACCGTATTCCCTTACGTTAGCATTCTACAATGCTAACGGACTCGCGCGGCAACGCGATAAAATTTTCGAATTCCTCCGCGATAATCTTGTAGATATTTTGTTAGTGCAGGAGACCTGTCTGAAGCCCTCGCGTCGTGACCCGAAAGTCGCGAATTACGTCATGGTTAGGAATGACAGACTCACCGCCTCCAAAGGCGGGACTGCCATTTACTGTAGGCGGGCTCTGCACGTTGCTCCTCTCGATACTCCCTCGCTCTTACATATCGAGGCGTCAGTGTGCCGTATCTCGCTGACGGGACACCAGCCGATCGTCATCGCATCCGTTTATCTCCCCCCGGACAAGCCCCTCCTGAGCAGTGACATCGAGTCACTGTTTGGCATGGGAGACTCCGTCATCCTGGCAGGCGATTTAAATTGCCACCACACTAGGTGGAACTGCCATCGTACGAACGTTAACGGTAGGCGTCTCGACGCGTTTATAGACGACCTCACTTTTGAAGTAGTCGGTCCCCCAACTCCAACATGTTATCCGTATAACATCGCGCTCCGTCCGAGCACTATAGACCTGGCATTGCTTAGGAACGTAACTCTGCGCTTACGTTCCATCGAAGCACTGTCAGAGCTCGACTCAGACCACCGACCTGTCCTTATGCAGCTCGGTCGCCCTCACAACCCAGCCACTGTTACGAGGACCATGGTGGATTGGAATAAGCTGGGCACGTGCCTAGCCGAAGCCGCTCCGCCAATCCTCCCTTACGGCCCGGATTCGAATCTATCCCCCGAGGACACCGTCGAATCCATAAACATCATTACCGATCACATCTCTTCCGCGATCATTAGATCTTCAAAAGAAGTCGATGTGGAGGACAGCTTCCACCGCATCAGACTGTCCTCCGAACTTAGGAATCTCTTAAGAGTTAGGAACGCGGCAATCCGGGCCTACGATCGTCTTCCCACGCATTCAAACCGGATTCGGATGCGTCGTCTACAACGCGAAGTCCACTCCCGCCTAAGTGACGCGCGTAACGATAATTGGCATAGTTATTTAGAACAACTCGCGCCCTCCCACCAAGCATACTGGCGACTAGCTAGGACTCTCAAATCCGAAACTACCGCTACTATGCCTCCCCTCGTACGCCCTTCAGGCCAACCACCGGCATTCGATGACGATGACAAGGCTGAGCTGCTGGCCGATGCACTGCAAGAGCAGTGCACCACCAGCACTCAACACGCGGACCCCGAACACACCGAGTTAGTCGTCAGGGAGGTCGAGCGCAGAGCTTCCCTGCCGCCCTCGGACGCGTTACCCCCCATTACCACTGACGAAGTTAGAGACGCGATCCACAACCTCCAACCTAGGAAGGCACCCGGCTCCGACGGCATCCGCAACCGCGCGCTAAAACTCTTGCCAGTCCAACTGATAGCAATGTTGGCTACAATTTTAAATGCCGCTATGACGCACTGCATCTTTCCCGCGGTGTGGAAAGAAGCGGACGTTATCGGTATACATAAGCCGGGCAAACCGACAAACTAAACTTCTAGTTACCGTCCGATTAGTCTCCTCCCGACGATAGGAAAAATTTACGAACGGCTCCTTAGGAAACGCCTCTGGGATTTTGTTACCGCGAACAAAATTCTCATAGACGAACAGTTCGGATTCCGCTCTAAACACTCGTGCGTACAACAAGTGCACCGCCTCACGGAGCACATCCTGATAGGACTAAATAGGCGTAAACAAATCCCGACCGGCGCCCTCTTCTTCGACATCGCGAAGGCGTTCGACAAAGTCTGGCACAACGGTTTAATTTACAAACTGTACAACATGGGAGTGCCAGACAGACTCGTGCTCATCATACGAGACTTCTTGTCGAACCGTTCGTTTCGATATCGAGTAGAGGGAACTCGTTCTCGTCCCCGTCAACTGACTGCCGGAGTCCCGCAAGGCTCCGCGCTCTCCCCGTTATTATTTAGTTTGTATATCAATGATATACCCCGGTCTCCGGAGACCCATCTAGCGCTCTTCGCCGATGACACGGCTATCTACTACTCGTGTAGGAAGATGTCGCTGCTTCATCGGCGACTCCAGATCGCAGTAGCCACCATGGGACAGTGGTTCCGGAAGTGGCGCATCGACATCAACCCCACGAAAAGCACAGCGGTGCTCTTCAAAAGGGGTCGCCCTCCGAATACCACTTCGAGCATCCCACTCCCTAATAGGCGCGCAAACACCTCCGCCGTTAGCCCAGTTACTCTCTTTGGCCAGCCCATACCGTGGGCCTCGCAGGTCAAATACCTAGGCGTCACCCTCGACAGAGGGATGACATTCCGTCCCCATATTAAAACGGTACGCGACCGTGCCGCCTTCATATTAGGACGTCTCTACCCTATGCTTTGCAAGCGAAGCAAACTGTCCCTCCGTAATAAGGTAACTCTCTACAAAACTTGCATACGCCCCGTTATGACGTATGCAAGCGTAGTGTTCGCTCACGCAGCCCGCACCAACTTGAAGCCCCTTCAGGTTATTCAATCCCGATTCTGCAGGATAGCCGTCGGAGCACCATGGTTCCTGAGGAACGTGGATCTCCACGATGACCTGGAGCTTGACTCTGTCAGTAAGTATCTACAGTCGGCATCGCTGCGCCATTTTGAGAAGGCGGCACGACATGAGAACCCTCTCATCGTAGCCGCTGGAAATTACATACCCGACCCAGTAGACCGAATGGTAAACCGTCGACGTCGCCCAAAGCACGTCATTACGGATCCTCCTGATCCATTAACGGTGCTCTTAGGCACCACAAGCACCGGCCACCGTCCTTGTCGAACCCGTCGCTTGCGACGAAGGGCTCGACGAGCGAACTAACCCATAGACACAGCCCACTGAGTTTCTCGCCGGATCTTCTCAGTGGGTCGCGTTTCCGATCCGGTGGTAGATTCTGCGAAGCACTGCTCTTGCTAGGGTCAGTGTTAGCAACTCTCCGGTTGAGCCCCGCGAGCTCACCTACAAACGTTAGGGTGAAGCTGAAATAGCCTCTCAAGGCTATCAGCATAGGTAGGAAAAAAAAAAAAAAAAAAAAAAGTTACTAACCACTACAATTTGTTCTAACTCACAATACGACCTACCACCAGTAAATTTACAATTGCCAAACACTGCACACTATTTCATAATTAGAATTAGTAGCTTAGAATACTTATTCCAGTAAAGAAAAAATGTAATCTGAATTTGAAAAAAGAAATCATTAGATATAATGTGAGAACGTGAGATACATTTATCTTGCCGTAATCATCCACAATGCATTATAGAAAGCAGATGCATCACGCAGCCCTTTTCAAAGGTTTCATTAGTTTGCATCGGCGGAATTAAAGTTTCTCTGTAATTCCAGTAGCAAAGCTCATCGGAATAGATCTACAAAGTTCGCAACCAATCATTACTAACCGGGACGTACAGATTGCTTTACGGATAATCCCTCTCATCATTTTGAATACTTCCGAGAATCTGTGATAAAAAAAAAAGATTTCGAAAAATTTGAAATATTGCGTAGTTGGTAAACGATGGACGGTAATCATGGCCCACCAGCTGTTAAGGTGTTACCGAAGCCACGATCATTACGACGTACATCTCGGTTCCCACCTCTACACGTGAATTGTATTTTATTTATTTATTCGGCTTTATGCAGAAAAGTACAGCGGAGGACTTAATGCCTAAGGCATTATCTACCAGTCAATCAAGGGTGGTGTAGAGATTCCTGTGGTAGGTGCATTTCTGTCTGAGAAATAATTACCTTTTACTTACCTTAAAATTGCGCGAACGGAGGAGTATGAAATTTTCCACACTTATAGAGATTATAGTGAAGAAATGCACAACGCTAATATTTTTTTAAAATAATGCATAAAAGATACATTAAACCAATAAAGAAAACATTACACACACTACCATGTATTTGACACACACACGCATGCATACCTACTATTTGTTTATTGTCAAACTTTGCAGTCTGTCAGTTACAGTCATTAAAATGGAAATAGGTAAAATATTGTTTTCCCTTTATTAATATTTGCCTAAAGTGTAGTCTTGACGAAATATGTGATTAAAGAAGTATAATAGTCCTTGACAATAGAATTATAATAGTGTACAAACTTATAATTTCCATTAGTTATAGCGACTCAGACCACCGACCTGTCGTTATGCAGCTCGGTCGCCCTCACAACCCAGTTACTGTTACGAGGACCATGGTGGATTGGAATAAGCTGGGCACGTGCTTAGCCGAAGCCGCTCCGCCAATCCTCCCTTACGGCCCGGATTCGAATCTATCCCCCGAGGACACCGTCGAATCCATAAACATCATTACCGATCACATCTCTTCCGCGATCATTAGATCTTCTAAAGAAGTCGATGTGGAGGATAGCTTCCACCGCATTAGACTTTCCCCCGAACTTAGGAATCTCTTAAGAGTTAGGAACGCGGCAATCCGGGCCTACGATCGTCTTCCCACGCATTCAAACCGGATTCGGATGCGTCGTCTACAACGCGAAGTCCACTCCCGCCTAAGCGACGCCCGTAACGAAAATTGGCATAGTTATTTAGAACAACTCGCGCCCTCCCACCAAGCATACTGGCGACTAGCTAGGACTCTCAAATCCGAAACTACCGCTACTATGCCTCCCCTCGTACGCCCTTCAGGCCAACCACCGGCTTTCGATGACGATGACAAGGCTGAGCTGCTGGCCGATGCACTGCAAGAGCAGTGCACCACCAGCACTCAATACGCGGACCCCGAACACACCGAGTTAGTCGACAGGGAGGTCGAGCGCAGAGCTTCCCTACCGCCCTCGGACGCGTTACCCCCCATTACCACTGACGAAGTTAGAGAAGCGATCCACAACCTCCAACCTAAGAAGGCACCCGGCTCCGACGGCATCCGTAACCGCGCGCTTAAACTCTTACCAGTCCAACTGATAGCAATGTTGGCTACCATTTTAAATGCCGCTATGACGCACTGCATCTTTCCCGCGGTGTGGAAAGAAGCGGACGTTATCGGTATACATAAGCCGGGCAAACCGAAAAACGAAACCGCTAGTTACCGTCCGATTAGTCTCCTCCCGACGATAGGCAAAATTTACGAACGGCTCCTTCGGAAACGCCTCTGGGACTTCGTTACCGCGAATAAAATTCTAATAGACGAGCAGTTTGGATTCCGCGCTAAGCACTCGTGCGTACAACAAGTGCACCGCCTCACGGAGCACATCTTAATAGGGCTAAATAGGCGTAAACAAATCCCGACCGGCGCCCTCTTCTTCGATATCGCGAAGGCGTTCGACAAAGTCTGGCACAACGGTTTGATCTACAAACTGTACAACATGGGAGTGCCAGACAGACTCGTGCTCATCATACGAGACTTCTTGTCGAACCGTTTGTTTCGATATCGAGTAGAGGGAACTCGCTCTCGCCCCCGTCATCTGACTGCCGGAGTCCCGCAAGGCTCCGCGCTCTCCCCGTTATTATTTAGTTTGTATATCAATGATATACCCCGGTCTCCGGAGACCCATCTAGCGCTCTTCGCCGATGACACGGCTATCTACTACTCGTGTAGGAAGATGTCGTTGCTACATCGGCAACTCCAGATCGCAGTAGCCACCATGGGACAGTGGTTCCGGAAGTGGCGCATCGACATCAACCCCACGAAAAGCACAGCGGTGCTCTTCAAAAGGGGTCGCCCTCCGAATACCACTTCGAGCATCCCACTCCCTAATAGGCGCGCAAACACCTCCGCCGTTAGCCCAGTTACTCTCTTTGGCCAGCCCATACCGTGGGCCTCGCAGGTCAAATACCTAGGCGTCACCCTCGACAGAGGGATGACATTCCGTCCCCATATTAAAACGGTACGCGACCGTGCCGCCTTCATATTAGGACGTCTCTACCCTATGCTTTGCAAGCGAAGCAAACTGTCCCTCCGTAATAAGGTAACTCTCTACAAAACTTGCATACGCCCCGTTATGACGTATGCAAGCGTAGTGTTCGCTCACGCAGCCCGCACCAACTTGAAGCCCCTTCAGGTTATTCAATCCCGATTCTGCAGGATAGCCGTCGGAGCACCATGGTTCCTGAGGAACGTGGATCTCCACGATGACCTGGAGCTCGACTCTGTCAGTAAGTATCTACAGTCGGCATCATTGCGCCATTTCGAGAAGGCGGCACGACATGAGAACCCTCTTGTCGTGGCCGCTGGAAACTACATACCCGATCCTGTAGATCGAATGGTAAACAGTCGACGTCGCCCAAAGCACGTCATTACGGATCCTCCCGATCCATTAACGGTGCTTTTAGGCACCACAAGCACCGGTCACCGTCCTCGTCGAACCCGTCGCTTGCGACGAAGGGCTCGACGAGCGAATTAACCCCTAGACACAGCCCACTGAGTTTCTCGCCGGATCTTCTCAGTGGGTCGCGTTTCCGATCCGGTGGTAGATTCTGCGAAGCACTGCTCTTGCTAGGGTCAGTGTTAGCAACTCTCCGGTTTGAGCCCCGTGAGCTCACCTACACACGTTAGGGTGAAGCTGAAATAGCCTCTCAAGGCTATCAGCATAGGTAGGAAAAAAAAAAAAAAAAAAAAAAAAAATAGTTATAGTCGAATTTCGACTACCAGGGGACCTCTAGTTTACCTATTACTATTACCTAACTACAATTTTTGTATTTCGAATCTCACTATTATTTCGATTTGATAATACGCAAATTTACGTTCGTAAAAACTCATTCATCAGTTTTTACCTTTGACATTAATACATTAGCAGAACATAGTAATTAGTTTTGGTCAGTGCACAATAGATCGAGGGGGGCGCAGCGTAACTGATGGACAAACGGACAGGCAGGCATGAAGTCACGGTTGCGGACTTCAATACTGAATTTTCACGCTGCGTCACTGGCCTTCGAGATGCCGACAAAACGAATATGTTGAAGCCTTGTCCTTCAACTTGAAGCTATGTATTCATGTTTACGTTCATTTAAATTTTACAATGAAGATCTGTTTTGAAGCTACAAAGGCGCAGGAGAATTGTTTTCTTTCAAATCTTTAGGCCTGTAGAGTAAGGCGTCCGAAGCTCACAATGATTTATTAAAATTTTGTAATTGACGTTGTTTTAATATATTTCTAATTTTCTACTAGAACGGTTTTAAGAGGAAGGATTTACTTTTTAAGCTATTGCATAGCTTCTATCGCGGGCCTTGAGCGCGGCGACTGAATCAAGAAATTCCGTAACGAAAATAACCGGACACCCACCCCCACTACCCAGACTATGTAGCTCGCGTTCAACACATTCACACGTTGCGCTGGTGTAGTGTTTGTGAATAAGCGCGCGGCATCATGAAAAGTCTGCCCATCTCTCTCTCACGCGGTCTAGCTTATGAGTGTGAAGGGGACAGTTAATGTTTTGCTTTTGTTAATGTTTATTAATATAGCGTGGTCTTATTTTTATCATTGTTTTAATATTAAATTATTTTGTCTAATTGTAATTGCATAAGTTGATAAAAAATGCTTTGCAATAGCTTTACCGCGGCAGTCCCCGAGTGCCACACGTCTTTTTTTTTTATCAAACTTTTGAATGCTCGTGTAAATTTGTCTAAAAAATATCGCTGATAGTTGACGACAAATCTTCCAATTTAGTATTTAGGTTTTAATATACCTTTTTAATTATGATTATCCATAAATAACTAGTCAGGTCATAAGTATTGTCACACAGTAAAAACTTTTCTTTTAGAATGCTGGCCACAAAAAAGTTTATTGAATTCGAATTTCGAATTGTTCATGAAAATAAAAATGTATACTTTTAGAATTTTACTCATTTTTAAATATGGAGTGGACGCTTAAAGAAGACCGTGTTGCAGTTATTGCGTTGCATCGTTGCGGTTACGCGCCAATTCAAATTTTTAACATACTGAAAAATTTGAATATAACCAAAAGATTCGTTTATCGTACCATCAAACGATACAATGAAGACTCTAGTGTAGATGACAGGTCAAGAAGAGGTCGCCTTCGGTCTGTTAGGACTCCAGCAGTGATAAAAGCTCTGAAGGCGCGAATTCAAAGAAATCCCAAACGTAAGCAGAAACTGTTGGCCTTATCCCAATTTGGAGTGACTCAAGACATCCTTGATTAAGGCAGCCGCCGATAGTGATATGGACCTCGTTCGTGCTGCGATAGACGACTGGCCGCGCAGATCGAAGGCCTGTATTCAAAATCACGGAGGTCATTTTGAATAAACTTTAGTGTCATAAGAACCTATGTTTTGTTAAGTTCATTTTGGTATATGAATGGTTACATAATGAATAAACTTGTTTCAATTATTTTACTTTAAACATGTGACAGAATTTATGACCTGACTAGGTATATGTACTTACGTAATTCAGGTTTAAAAAAAAAAGGTTAAGTTCTAACGTCTACGCTGTATTGAACAAAGTAGAATATTCGACAAACTAATTTACAAAAATCAAATTTATTAATAATTATTGAATGTATGAATGTAGCAAGGTATTCGCAGTACAAACTTACGAAATAGGATACTTATATCACTGTGGAAACATTTGCAGTTGCGTTATTAGACAACTACATGTTATAAATTTCCTCAGTATCCAATATTGCACACGTCGAGTCTAAAGCCTTTTTGAAAATAAAGCTTAAATTTAAAATTACATATTATTATTAAAAGGTGATTTTTTTATTATTATTAACCAATGTTAACAGCTTTGTGTTTTTTTAATTTTTCTCCATATTTAAATAAACGTCACTGTCATTATTTTTGGCATGGGCATGCACACATATGGTATGGTACAGCGGATGGGTTCATTGCCCGTAATTAATGATTGGCATATTAATATCGCAGACGCCAATCGTAAAAGCAATTTGTAATTGGTCGACTTTACAGTAAGTTCCTCGGGGTGATGTAGTGTCGATAAAAAATCGAGTGCTTCGTTTATGAGAACAGGAATTCAGTAATACGTGGGGGCCCCAAGCGTATAATAACAGTAATAAGACACGCCGCGGCCTCCATAAGTCACATCGGATCTCCACAAAATGGCAAAACCATTAACAGCGAAAATACGTGTAGTGTACGTACGTACAGTTTGTAAAAAAAAAAATTAATAACGTTCGTGCATTTTGTTCAGTCACGAGGTTCGTGTAAGGTGCTATTATGATTACCTACTGACCAATCCCTGACTCTGTAAGTACAAGCTGGACTGCATGATAAATACCGAAGAAAATGTCGAATTTGTATTCCTAATTAACTTGTTTTTATTATTTATTTAAAAGTACTTTTACTAATACACATTTCTCTTGAAATTTGGTTCTCCTTAGATCCTGCTTCAGCCGTACTCCTTAGTGCCGAGTTTCGTATCTATGACTTTCGTTGTCACGGTGCTGGGCCATCTCATCCTGTCTTCAGCTACTCGGGGCGCATCGAAGACTACGAATAAATAATAATATTAATAATAATAATAAATAATAATATTTATTCGTAGATCGAAGACGATGGAATCAAGGGTGGTACGTATGGATCTGGTCGGACCAACGCATTGAGTTCCGCATCAGCGATTCTTCTTCCACTTAACCGATTTTTCAAAATTGTCTCTGACTATTGTGATTATGTGTCTTCAATACTTTATTGATTCGTTTGAGGCAAACGATCTAGCTAATACACTTTTTTAATACAATGAATACACTTCAATTAATTTTCATTATCCGAATTTATTACCACGTTACCACGTTCAGAACAAACGTGGTATTTATGTGTGACATAAAAAAAAGATATAAAAGTTAACAAACTTTTAATATACGTTAATATAATTACATATATAATTTAATATAATTTATATATTACTCTAGAAAAAACTATATGCGTAATTCAGTACGAATTAGACAACAATTTAAATTCTTTTAATTCGAATTATTCTTGTTACCCGGCTCCGTTGTAGACACGAACAAGACACGTTCTATTAAAAAATACCGACGTCCTCCTCAAAGCACCGCGAGCCATAGTTAAAATGACATAAAGAATTGAATGCGAAGCCTTCACGTTTCAGGCTCTCGTCTCTCCCACAATACTAGTCACGAACTTATACTTCACTTAATTAACATAAATAAGACAGTTTCACGAATGAAAAAACGAAGGATCCGTGTAAAGGTCGGTGTTTGCGAAGAACCGGATTCGGGATGGAACGCCGCGTTCAGATATACGCGCGGAATATTTCTTTTGATTGCTTATAGTAGAGCACTGACATTCATCATTCATATATGCCTTTAGTTTTACTTTTGCTTCTCAAACGATGAAAAATGTGTCCGCGTCTGACATTCATCATTCATAGGTACATACATGTTTGCTTTTAGTTTTACTCTTGCTTCTGAAATGATGAAGAATATATTATTATGAGCGTCTGCATTGTTTCTATTGGTATGTTTTTGGACAAGTTTACATTGTTTCCACTTTAAGATAAAATAAATAAGTAGCAAAATGCTACTACACTTCAAATTTAAAATCTTACTAAAAGAAAAGTAGTTTGTGAGAAATATTTTTTATAGACAATCAATTTTCTACTCGCTTTTTTATAACCATAATTATTGATAGTATTGGTAACATTTTCCTTTCTCCACTTTTTCATTCACATACGCCTTATACTCCGTCTTAGTAGCTTTTTAATGAAATTCAAAAATGTTAAAGAATAACAGAACGGAAATATTGAAATGACCAAACTGTAATGTAAAACTAATTTTAATTTTACGCATGTAAAAGTAAAAAGTTTTATTTATATTTATGTATGTGTATTCTAAATAAAACTACTTTACTTTTTAATATCGTGCTCACGGATGACTAAGAAAACTGTAAAGTGTTCGAGAGGTCGGAAATAATATTATAATCACAAGGGAAATGAAAAAAAAGATAATAAAAAAGGCGGGATTAAACCGTAAATTTTTAATTACCTATATCTACGAAGAAAATACTGTATAGATGTAGTCTATTAAATTCTATTCTTCTCCTGGGGCATACGTTTTACAATAAATTATAAAACATCTAAAAAAATAAGTTTCTATTTATATACCCCTAATAAACAGAGTCAGAATTTCAAGGACATTCATGTTTTCATGTTAATCTAAAAAATTTTTATTTATTTATGGTAAAGCTATAGTATATTTGGTAAAACGTTTTTCTCGTTCAATAATATTTTCTCGCCTTTTCTCAGTGGGTCGCGTTTCCGATCCGGTAGTCGATTTTGCGAAGCACTGCTCTGGCTGGCTTAGTGTTAGCAACGTCGTCAGGTTTGAGCCCCATGAGCTCACCTACTTGTTGGGTTACGCTGACATAGCCTCTCAAGGCTCTCAGGTTAGGTAGGAATAAAAAGTTATCTTGCTAGGGCCAGTGTTGCCGATCCGTCGATAGCTGAAATAGTCCCTTAGGCTACCTATTTACTATATATATATTTTGTATCAAATTGCGTTACTTATTAGAATGCTACCTACACAGCGAAAGAAAAGTAAAATATAATTACGAATCGATGTGAATGTGAATTTAATTATTTTATAACTTCAAATATTGCTATGTACATTCCGACATCAATCGCAGCGAAAATCTCTGAACGCAGATTGGTTTTTGTTTAAAAACAGAAAGAAAAAAAGATTGTCTTTTTGTTGTTGCGTTGTCTAGGCTGGCGGGACGAGTCTGGTTCGTGCGACCAACACCTGCTGCGCGGCACACGCCACGACACATTATCTGCGCACGGTAAGTCTGTAACACTCAGACCATAAAGCTAGTCTTCTTGTAAAACACCGTTGTCTTTGAGAAACAAATATTGGAACCTTTTTTTAAATGTAACATAGATTATATATATTTTATAGTCTTCTGCATATTTTTATTGGTCCGTATATTTAACATTACCGTTTTGTTTTAAACTCGTTTTTTATTATCATTATTAAACGTTATTAATATGTTATGTCGCAATCAAGTTTGACTGCAAAAGGGTACGCCTTCTATTATGTTTTTTTTTTTCTATTTCATTATTTGTTATTGAGAAATGAGTATCTTTGATACATAAGTAAAATAAAAACTTATTTTTTTTGTACCAGGCTGGCGCATGAGTTCACAGCTTATTAGGTGTTAAGTAGCGAAGCCCAAATATCTTAAACGCCGCCACTCGTTGAGACATGAGGTCTAAGTTTCTATTATCGTATAAAGATTAACTCGTCCTTCAAACCGGAGAGCATTATGCTTCGCGCTAGAAATTGTCACAATGATGGTGCCTGCCCATGCTACAAAACGATCTGCCAAAATTCACAATTCGCCTTACCACCTTCTAACTGTGGCGTGTTTAATAATGCGGAAGAATTGTATATATTGTAATTTGAAAGATAATATTGTAACTAGAATTGTATATTGTAACTTGAAAGACATAATGAAATACAAAATAATTGACATAATGTTTCGGCGCTCGGCTTGGTGCTCGGCCGCCCTTTGCTGTCTCCAGTATGCGAGAGATAAGACGAGGCGAGCATTTTATTTATTTTAACGTTTTAAAGTTGCATGTGGGCGTCTTTGTTTATATCATGTTTACGGCTTTGTTCGCGAGAAATAATCTAATGTATTTTCACAATAATAATAATAAATAATAAGCAAGAATTCCACATGACCACGACTGCTCTGCCAAGAGCAACCGATTATGATGATGATGATGATGATGACATACTTACTATAATTATGTCGTATTAACTCACAAATGCTTCACGAATTCTGAGTCTAAGTCTTCATAAGTGACCACTTATAACTATTAATGTATAATAATTATGTAATAATGAGATTGAAAACGTGCCTAATTGCATTTCAATCCGCGCTTAGAAGCAATGAGGACGAACCGCGTAAGTGCTACGCGCTTAATAAATTAATTCGTTAATAGTCCAAAACGTGAATGTAAAAACAAAATTAACGTTTCTCGAAATTTCTGTTCTTTCTTTTAATAGAATACATTTTGAAGAGGGCCGTGCGTGCGCGATTTTTTTTTAATTGTCGATCGCCGCAGCGGTAAGTCACGAAGCAGCCCGCGCCACCTTGAGGGCTAAATAGCGCCTACGCCACGACCACGACTTTATTTACTGCGAACTTAAATGAAACGGCCTTAAATATACGGCTTTTTATAATATTAAATTTATAAAATTTGTGTAAGACATTCAGTGCCATTAATGGTCAATTTAATTGACATTAAATTTAACGCTAAATGAAAAGTTTCATTCAAAGACATCAGATTACTTTTACAGAAAGTTTTTAATTTAAAAATACCATAAAATATCTACTGTTTTGATTAATTTTGAGATTAACTCTTTAACACGTCTAGGAATACGCCATAAAGATTATTCGCTAGAAAATTAATTATTTAAACCTCGCTTGATAGTTTTGTGAAGGAGACAATCCAAAATACTAAAAAATAATCTGTCACAACCGACACTGAATATTTTGCTGTATTATATATTCGAGACAGTGTCGTAAATAGGTAGGCACCAATTTTCATTCGAACAAGGTTATAATATCACATTGAGTGTAAGCAATGATTGTATGGAGCTGCTGGATAATCGTGAGTCGTGAGAACTGCGTCCTCTCGAGACATATAAGTACAGACTATAGACAGAATATAGTTTGTGGGTAGCTGCTATAAAACAATACAAATGCAAAAGTCGTTACGAAATAATGGAATAATATATATATATATATATATAAATGAACTGCTGTTCGTTAGTCTCGCTAAAACTGGAGAACGGCTGGACCGATTTGGCTAATTTTGGTCTTGAATTATTTGTGGAGGTCCAGAGAAGGTTTAAAAGGTAGATAAATATGAAAATACTCGGAATTAAATAAAAATATCAATTTTGTTTTTCCTTTGATGTGTCCCACGTCGGACGGATTCCTTGTTGTTTGTTTTAAGTTTATTTTATACAAAAGTTTAGGTCTTTTATTTATCGATTGAGGCACTACGAAGTCTGCTGGGTCAGCTAGTAATAAATATAAGATAGTATTGGTGATATTCCGATGGATTAACGGTGTTTTAGGTATCTCAAGCACCGGTTACCGTCCTCGCCGAACCCGTCGCGTGCGACGAAGGCCTCGGCAAGTAAATTGACCCATAGACACAGCCCACTGAGTTTCTCGACGGATCTTCTCAGTGGGTTGCGTTTCTGATCCGGTGGTAGATTCTGCGAAGCACTGCTCTTGCTAGGGCCAGTGTTAGCAACACCTCCAGTTTGAGCCCCGAGAACTTACCTACACGCTAGGGTACCGCTGATATAGCCTCTCAAGGCTATCAGCATAGGTAGGATGAAAAAAAAATGGTGATAAGGCGTCTAGTGAGCCCCAAAAGGCTTGGTATCGTCACTCTATTACAGTCCTTGTTGTCATCGACCTCATGTTCATGGGTACTCAAATATGTTCAGTGATCTCATAGGCATTTTTTTAATTAAACAAATATAATTGTTACTTCTTAAAAAAAATCAATAAAATATTCAAAAATAAAATGTCCTACATTATTATAATCCACTGCAAAGACCAAAGGATTGAAGGAAGGAACACCGCCTTGTTGCTTTTTGTTGTCATTGTTTTAAATTACTTATACACCTACTAGAAATGTGCTCCATTTACAAATCAGAAGTTTCATACTTGATCGTAAAAAAACTAACCATGGCTAAGTGCAGTTTATTTTGTACATTAAATACGTACGTTTCACAAAAAGATACCTAAATACATACAAATACACACATAAAATAAATTTTTTAATTCAAATGACGCTGTACTTACTACATATTAAAAATAAATCAAAATTTAAAAGCGGGTCTTGCGTGTTTAATATATTAATAAAATAACCTTTTGTAAATTAAATTGAATTGGAATTAGTATAATTTCATATTCAATATTCCCGGTACTATTGTTCCTCGTAAATATAATATAAATTGAAAACGGTCAGAATTTAATTGCCAGTATTTTTAGTTTTATAGCTCGCTCCATAAAATACTTGTAGGTAGTCGTAAAAAACAAAAGACATTCTGCTGCGCACATGACGTTTAGCACATCGTTACCTATTTATTAATATAATAATAATTACATTTTATTAAGAAAAAAGCAGGCTGTTGTGCAAAAAAGTATACTATTTGAATTAATGGTAATTGGTTTCTGCAAGAAGAAATTGCAAAGATCGTAGTTACATTGCACATTCAGAGCGATGATTTAGAATCTATCTAATAGTTCCTAATTTCAAATATTAGTTTTTTAAATAAAAAAAGTTTTCGTTCAAAATATATCTTACCGTACTACATTGGTGCTTTTGTTTTGTTTTGGCTATGAGTGCAACAAGTATTATTTCTTAACAGAACGTGCCCGTTTATACTGTTTCCAAGAATTAGTTTTTCTTATTGGCTATTTTATGAACCTAGCTCTTACATACAATCCAATTAAAAGCCAAATAACATAGATATTTTACATAAAAACAATATTACCATGACGATAAAGAAACACGACAACAAACAAAAATTCCGAACCCTGTTAAAATTTTAACTCAATTATTCGAAGCGCAAGCAGTATAATCGACGGGAGCGCAGTCGTAATCTTTGCTTCTACAAAAACACTATTGCGTTAAATTCAATTGGTTAATCAATCCAATTAATTTAAAGGGATAGCTACTATTCGATCGGCACCGTGCCACGTAATTGGAACGATTAATGTTCCTTGCTTTCTTTAACGAAACAGTTGTTGAAGGCTTGAGAATCGAGCTGAATGCCAACATCGCATTGTATTTATGATAACATCTCTGGTACATGTTACTGGATAACCGTTCTGGCGGTACAAGTCTCTAATTAGGCAAAACTGTTACTATATTTATGTTACTGACAGGAAAATAATACTACTTTATATGTAGTTATAAAGATTGTAGTGGAAATCCGAAGCAGAAACACTAATATTCCACCAAATTAACATGCCTGGAAAACATAATATTATATTCCTGAATCAATTAGTGGTACAACAATTTCATAGTTATTAAAACGTAATTTAAGCCTTACAGAACTTGATAAGTCAAGAACTTTACTTTTGGCAGTTCTGGTTTATTGCATTGCATTGGCCTATGATGATGGTGTTCCAATACTCTTACTACCGTTTATTTCACAGTACGTCCTTACGGATCCATCAGATCCAATAACATTTGCATTAGACACCTTTAGCTCTATCAAGGGACCTCGGTAACCGTGTTTGTCGAACTCGGCAAAGAGTTCGACGTGCAACCTAACCTAAACATCAGCCCGCTGAGTTTCTTGCCGGATCTTCTCAGCGGGTCGCGATTCCGATCCGGTAGTAGATTCATTCGCGAAACAGCTACTCTTAAGTCGTTAGGTCTCATTTGGAGGCGCTCGGGTAGCTGTTAGCAAATTTCACGCCTTCTGGCTGAGCCTTTGCTGGCCCACTTGCCCTGGTAAAACTGGAAAGGACTCCGCGCCAATAGTAACTTCTCAAAAATAAAAAAAATAAAATTTCACCGTTCGGAACAGTTGATATTGCGTCCTGTATAAAAATACATTCAATGTCATTGTATTCAGGCTAGTTATGTTAATATAATTTAATGTTATGTGATTGATATTTCAAATGGTGTTCAGAGTTATTTGGAAGGCTCTCAACAGAGCTAAGTGGTACTTGGGCGCTGCGACAGGTCCTACTTCTAAATCTTTCCGTCCGCTGTACTTCTGAATTCGTTGTAGGCTAAAGAACAAGATGCTCGGTGTTCTGGTGGATGCTGGTATCAAGCAATTTTGTCGCGAAGCAGTCATATGTTCCGGTTTGTAGAACGTTATATGTATAATACAATGGAGACTTCCATCTCTGAATGCCACTAATACTACTAATGATTGATGACCATAGCATCGGTGACCACTCACTGTTAGGTGGGACGTATGGTCGTTTGTCTATTAAGATAAGAAAAAGGAAGTATAACTTAGCGTGTACACAAACACTATAGCGTTTTTTTGCCAAATATAAGCATGCCTTCTTAAAGCACACATAAGGAACATCACTTATTTGTCGTAGTTAAATATTATAACGACTCTAGTTTGTTACAATTTTTGAAATCATTAAATTAATGTTTGTATTAATCTAATTCTGAAGTTAATTGAAAAAAAAAAAGGATTGTTAGAGTTTTGAACATTTGGAAGAGCTTATTGGCCGCACGTGCGGAGTTCTCTTCACTGTGGGTGGTGAGACAGTGTTGCTGGTTTTTTCGAAGCAAAAACGAAGCCAACAGACTTAAATGCTTTGTCCTTTTCGGAGATTCTTTAATGACATTACCAAATCTTATTTGGGTTGCGTGCTTTCTTAATCGAAAAAAGCTGAAAAATATTTAGAAGTTTTAATTTTTCGGTCTCCGAAATTTTCGAAAAATATCCGTTACAGGATTAAAAAGAAAACATTTTATATATGGGATCACTATAAATTTTGACATTGCTGAAATTACGTGAATAAGACAATTTTAATCATATATGACACTTTTTGTAATGGTATATTAATAAATATTTGATTTGATAAAATTGACTTTATCTGTCAACGATAGTGCATGGCTATCGTATATACTAGGGGTACTTAATTCAAAACTTGTTCGAAAAATAAATTTAAAACCGTCATACATGAAGAAAATGTTATTATACATTTTTTATTAACGGCCGTCTGGTGTAGTGGTAAGTGACATGGTCACTACACAAGGGGGTCGCGGGTTCGAATCCCGCCAAGGGAAGATATTTGTATGATAAATATAAATGTCTTTTCGAGGGTTTTGGATGTATATTAAATATGTGTATGTGTATAATAAAAATCTTATATTTATTTCCGTTATCTGGTACCTGTAACACAAGTTCTTTACGAACTTATCACGGGACCAGTTAACGTGGCGTGACTGTTAGTAAATATTTATTTATTTATTAGCTGAATATAGACAGTTTATAGTTAAAATAATGAGTGATTCAGAAAAGGAGAGAGAGCTAGCTTATATTTTCTTTTTACTTTTATCACCTAAGTTGATTAGTAGAAGTAGAACTAGAATAGGTCGTTACTGGTTAACTATCGCTTATTTATTTTATTTTTTACATTAATTTATAAACACTTGCACAGACCTTAGTAGGAACGGATACTTATCCGAGCCAGCAGTTAATAAATAAAAAATCATGTAATGTGGAATTATACTAAGTAATACTATAAATAAAAAAGTAAGTAGTACTTATCAGTCAGTAGCAATTATCAAATACCTATCTCCGTTGCTATACATTTTTCAATGGAGCTGACAGCTCCAAATAACTTTACCCGAATTCGAATGGCAGGGTTCAAGACGACCGCCTGTGTTGCTTCTCGAACTCAAAGAACCGAGAGATTCTACAAAAACAACGAATTCTTGACCACCGTTGTCCTGACCAAATAAATCACCTCAAAGTTTTAAACTTGAAATCCATTTAAGTATATTTTATTTTAACTTTTAGAGCATTTTTAGCAACTGATTTACAGACTGAAAATTTCTGCAATAGGAGTAGGCTAGAATATAAATATTGTTATTCGTGAGCGTAGGTATTTAGTTTTATAGGTAAATATTTAAATGGGCCGATAAGTTACGCGTCTACTGGCATTCACCTTGAGATATACCTAAACTCAAAATCTAAATTATACAACGGCTCAGCCTTTTAAAACATTAGGTACCGCTTCGCGGCATAAATGGTCAGGCTGGTGGTATTGATCCATGTGAACTGACAATAACCCTTAACAACACTAACTACGTAAACTAAAAAATTCTTCAAGCATCACTTTACTTCTGATTTTATGATTATATTTTTCCGGTCGTCAAAGTCAACCGTTATCACAAAAACTGTAAAGTCGTTGAAATGTCGGAAACAATATAATGATAATAAAAAACGCGAGATTAAACTGTAAAAGTAGTTTTAATCATGTCCACGGCACGCCGAAATCCGTATACCGAAAATAATACTATATTGCTCCGTACCTACGAATTTTATACCACTCGATACGTGTAGATTCACTCAGACTTCAAACATGCACACGTTTCAAAAACAAACACCTCAAGATCGTATAAACGTTGTCCTTTACATACGAAGGTGACAGTCACATGGACCCCTGTCATACAGCATAACCTTCGTACACTATTATATTATCATTACCTTTGCTTGTATTTGATACGTCTTTGTGTAAGTTGGCCCAAAAATTATGGAATTTATTTAACGAGTTTTTGAAGAGTACTAATACCAGAACTGGTTAGTATCAGGATTTGCATGCGATATCCGATATCCTTCAGTGTGCTTAGTGAGAGTTTTTTAACGTTCTCGATAGCGTAAAAGTAAGCCCAATTTTGTATGCAGTTGGAACAGTGCCCCTAGCGTCAAAGTAGACAAACGATCCCAATCAATACAAATTTATGCTAACTTTTACGCGATCGAGAACGTTAAAAAAAAACTCGCACTAAGCACATAGTACTGATTGGGGTCACGCGTCGTAAGACTGATGGCCTTCCTTGCTATAGACGAAAAAAGAACGATAAAACTTTAAGCCGTCACCGGCGTCGGACGCGGCCTGCCGTCAGCCACATGGGGTCGTCATACGATCCGCTCGACAACTTCAATTTAAGTGCAACTTGAAACCAGCACTCGTTCTCTGATAGCTAATAAACTTATGTTTTCGATTGCACACAAAATCATAATTGAATATTTCTTATATAAAATACTTTAATATCAAACTTATAGTCCTTCTCGTTGCATGTCGGCGAATTTCTCAATCGCGTTAAATGAGTAGTCGTCGTTCAGAGCATTCAATTAATTTCTTCGGAATCCTGTGGTATTGAACCGAATTCACAAGAGTATCGATAACTTATACGTTGAGTCAGAACTCCGACTTAAGAACGGTGCGCCCGCGGTGCTCTCCACTTGGGTGGTTCAGCAGATGTTGCTGAAATTAATAAAAATCACATTTCAATTATCTCAGACGTTAGAGACGATAATACGTATATTATGAGCATCCACACGTCATATCATGAATTTTAATGTTGAAATTACCCAAAAAAGGTCTTCGCATTAAGCTGAAGAAGGTTTTTGCATTCTTGCTAAGCCTTAAGTATTAAATAAAACGAAGGTAATGTAAATTACAAATTAGGGAGTGGACCTAAATTTGCTTTAAAATATCCAATTTATTTAATATCCGAAGGATTAATGTTTATTATATATTTTTACCCTTTGTCCAATAGGTACCTTTTACTATAATAATAAAATTATTACGTAATAATAATATCAGTGCGACCTTTTAGCTATGCGAAAAGGCACACGAAATAAAGAAGAAAACAGAGCACATACACATTTGCTAAGAATGGAAAAAAAAAGATCTAAAGTATTCAGACCCAATTACAGGTTAAATAAATATGGGCGGTCGATGCGATCGTAATATTTTAAGAACACTTTTATTTGTCAAAATTACCACCCTACCTCGAATATGTATGAAAATTGAAATAATTAGTGATCTTCCAGTATTGATTGTCGTAAATTACGGGTGCTGGCGCAATAATTTCTTGTATAGCCCGTTATTAACATCCCGACAGTGCAAACAAACGCGGCATCGCTCGCAATCAAAGTTTGACGAATTAACCTGACCACCCGCAGAGACTGCACCAGGCCCAGCGATTACTTATCCGATTAAAGTCAGAAAGGACACGTTTCAGTGACAGTCACTAAAGACAAGCGTGCGTCGTGAAAGATGTCAATGAATGTGTCAATCTGGAAGTCGATTTAAGAGTTTGATTTTTTTTATTTTCGTTAGGATTTTGTTATTGACACGCGAATTAAATTAAAGAAAAGATATAGCAATTAAAGTTTTAATTCAAGCTGGTATTCGAGATGCATTTTTAATTTCAGCTGTTAGCCATTGTTATTCGAGATATGTACCAAAACTAGCGGTGTACCCAATTACTGTCTATATTATAATACATATTATTATGTTACTGGAGTTTTACACATTAAGGTATTAATTTATATAAATTTTACAAATTCTATTTTCTCGTAAAATAATCATTTTGAAAGAAATACACAAAAACAGGCGAGGTTCAAGAGCAAAGATTTTATAAAAAGTCCATCTATAGTTCTTCAATATAAAATTAAGGCTAATTAAGCATTTATAAAAAGTTTGTCAATAGTTCTTCAATTTAAAGAACATCGTTTCACGAACTGAGGGAAAAATTACTTAACTTATTTGTCTCTGCTTGTTTAAATATAAATAAATATACTTAAGTATATTTTTAATTGCTCAATTCTTTAAGTGTAACAAATTCTAAATAAATAGCTTCTACATCATCCAAGTGTATATTTTTGTTGTTACAGTTCACGCCAACATATACGTTAACATAGATCACGGCATTAGTGCTTAGAAGTTTTCTGAGCTTACTCAGCTCTATACCACCATCTTCTCAATTTCAACAGCAAAGCATTTATTGTAGTACTCATGGGTCACGCTGAACATTCGGATATTTCACTCAATAATATAATATTGTAATGACGCCAAAAACCTTTCAGGAAACAGATATTTTTAACTAATTAATAAGAAATAAATGAATAAAATTTTCAGAGATAATGGTAGTACTAAACTTACCGGGTAGGATTCAATAAAGAAATATAAATTTCCAAAAACGAGACATTTCCATTTAGATCTTGGAATTTTAAAAATGCTATTAATACTTCACAACAACTAAATCAAATCAATCTAATTTATTTTGTAATCATTAAACTGATATTACGGTTTGTGTTATACGGTTCATATCAGTCAATTAATACATTATTCGGTCAATAGGGTATGGTGGGAAAAGGCGTTTTCGGTATTTTGCTTGTTCGCTTCGTTCCTTCATGTACGAAACATGGCAGAATCCAACTCCAGCTTACTAGAGGTATGTCGAAATTGATCCATCGCGGCATCGCTAGCACAGCCGTCATACAATACGAGACTTCATCACGTCCTTATGGATCCATCAAATTCAAAAACCCTTGCATTAGACACCTTTAGCTCTAACACCAGGAGTAGGTTACCCCGGTAACCGTACTCGTCGAACTCGGCAAAGAGTTCGACGTGCAGCCTAACCTAAGCATCAGCCCGCTAAGTTTCTCACCGCATATTCACAGCGGGTCGCGATTCCGATCCGGTAGTAGATTCATTCGCGAAGCAGCTACTCTTGAGTTGTTAGGTCTCCTTAGGAGGCGGTCAGGTAGCTGTTCGCAAATCCCACTATTACTGGCTGAGCCCTCGCTCGCCCACCTGCCCTGGTAAAACTGAAAAGGCCTCCGGGCCATCAGTGATCTCTCAAACATAAAAAAAACAAAAACAAGACTTTAATTAAGACTATCTCAAGGATGGCGACAGCTTTCACGTTGTGGTATTTCTTGGCTTCGGTAGCCGCTTAACCCCAGGCGAGCGTGCCTAGCACGCGACTAAACGCCTGGGTCCCTCCCCGCACAAAGCGGGTGGAGCCCGAAACTCTTAAGGGCCGGGTCACGGATGGGACCCTAGTCCTAACCCCCTGCTCGGCGGCAGCGGGTTTCTGCGTAGTGAAAAGAGCTTTGCCTCACTCGTCCCGTCGCCTCCTTCCGCGATATGGTACACTCGCAGAAGTCGAGCATAGACCTCCAGGACTCGTCGCCGCCAAGCATCAATGCCACGATGCCAGGCAGCTACAAGTCCGGTCCTAGCTTTGCGACCAAGACACGACGCTGCACCTCCCAAGCGGGGCAGATAGCTTGCGTATGCTCCACTGTGTCCAAGTCGTATCCACAATGGTGACACCTCGTCGTCGGCTCAGCTCCTACCCATCCATCCAGGGTTAAGCTAATCTTAATCTAACAAGAAACTTGAAGTGGAAGTGGGCTGGTCATGTAGCCAGACTTAAGGACCAGAGATGGACTGCAAGAATAACTGCATGGGAAGGGCCACAAGGGAAAAGAAAAAAGGGTCGCCCGATATCAAAATAGGAGGATGATATAAAAGCTATTGCTGGCCCTCGATGGATACAGGTAGCCCAAAATAGAACCAAATGGAAGGACTTGGAGGAGGCCTTCACCATGTTTAATGGGTTCCTGCCAAACATAAGTGAAGAAAATTATTATATGTATACCTATTTACTTTGTATTTTAGCAGGAAATAAAAGGCTTTTTATTTTATTTTATTTTATTTATTATTTATATTAATCTAACAAGACGCTATTTTAATAATTCATTGATTATTTATCTATGTGTAGTATCCTCGACTGGCTTCTAAAATAAATAAAACTACAACCGTGATCATTTAGATATTGTTTATTTTTAAAATGATGACATATCTTTTAAGAGCTATCATAACATACATTATTACTTTATTTACATTTAAATAATATCACTTCGTAAATTTAAAATGTATGATACATTAAGTGTTAGACGGCATTCTCTCTTATAAAATAAACTAATATTATACCTTAAATAAATTTGTGACTTTACAATACTATGAGAATTAATGCCATTAGGATTAATTGTTTAGTACTGGCTCTCGACATAAGTAGGGCAATTTGATGAAGATTCAATTTCTCGATTACAATTAGTTAAAATTTATGAAAACTATATGTAATTTAACTGCCATAAACTCTTAATACATACATAATCTTCATCAAAATTCGGTTTAAATTCAAAATAGTTTATAATATTTTCGATTTGAGATTGCACATCATACATGTCTTTCCTATCACGGTTGACCTACTACTAAATTTGCAAATGTTAAATATATCTTAACGTGGTAAATTAAACTATAATAATATAATTTTTTCAACAATTCACTGTCCGTTAACGGTAACTATGAAATAAAGGAAGACACGTATCTCAGTATTGGCGGTAACGAAGCTTAATTATGATGGTTAAAATTGAGCATTAAAAAAAGCTATCTAAAAATCAAGGTGAGTCTACATCTATATTAATGGAATTAATCCACGGTGTTTTAAAAATTTCGTAATTAGTCATTCAATTAAATTACTTACATTTAATTTTCCAAATTGAGAATATAACGAGTACGCGACTATTTATGCTAAATATTTATGTGTGAAGATAAGAGTAGATTTTCTAAATCTCCTTTGAAATGAATAAAGTTTACGAACAACAAGTGAATTAAATAAATGATCTGTATTATTTTACGTCATATTTAATTAATAACAACGTTATTTTGATAAAAAGTTTGCAAGTTATGTTATGTCTACATTTACACGTACAGCTAGTGTATAACTTAACCTATTCATGGAAGACTAAGTGATTTTGCTGTTTAAGGCACTTGAAATTAATTCTCATCATGCCTGCTTTGAATTCATTATCTCGACAGTTAAAAACGGCTTCAATCTTTTTAACGAACTGCCATTTATTCCGTGTTGGTCGTCTTGAAAGGTGCTCCAGGCGACATCGTTTTAACAACCAGCGTAAATGAGCCTTAATGGTCACAGATAAAACATAAAAGGGACTATCGCTACGCTATAAATATTTACAAACGATTTTATGGCACTATCTTCTAGATTTACGAAGTTATAGATCCTTAAAGGACGACAAGTCCATTAGTAAAATACTGCCACAGATGTCATCAACAAATATACATCTTATAGAACTAGTGATATGAAATTCACTATGGACGTTTAAATCTTTTATGTAACTTGATATTCATAATGTATTTGTAATTATTTTTCAGCATTGAATTTGCTATTCCTCATTGTAATTGTTTACAATTCGCGTCGATTTAATCATCCATATGAACATGCTCTTTGTTAAAATAAAATAAAATTTATCGAAAGCTACACAATACATTTTACATATCTACATTATTTACGAAGTGCAACGGAAATGTAAAAGTGATTTATTTCAATCCTCAACATACGCGTCCCACGAAGGAAAATAAAATATGACACTTAGAGTTTTCTTTTAAATACAAAATTTCAATTATGTCTAAACATTAATTATTATCACACAAACTGACCGCACAGACTCATAATAATGCCAATTGTGGGCACATAGGAACTTCAACTCCATCAACTTGACAGAAAACTTACGTACAATATCACAGAAAGAAACTTGGAACGATAGGGGTGTCACCACGGCCTCCAGGGTTTTTCTTCTGGCTGCTTTCTCGTGACTAATGCTAAAGGTGCTGCATCCTCCGAGGAAGGAGGGGGTGTTCCCCAACCAGAACTCTCGGGCGAGTAGCATCTCTGTTCTGATGTTGAAGACGATGCGTCTCTGGGTGACAGCGGCACTAAGTTGGGTAGCGCCCCTATAGCGCTAGTCGTCACACCCGCGGGCAACACTAAAGCAATATCGCCGTTAGAGAGACGTGTTGGCAGCAAACGCACACCGGAACCGGGACCCGCTGCCGGGAAAATATTAACTGTTAATAACTAGAATTATGATTTGCATACAATGTGTACAGAGAGACACTTAGTTTATTGTGACGTAGCGGTTTGTTTTATTATTCAATGATACAAAGACATTAAGGAAGGACCGCAATATCTATTAGCAAGTGTAATTAAAACTACGTTGGCTAAAACTACTTTTAAATGGCAAAAAATGATGGTAAGACCCTCTTATGAGTCTGCGCGGGTAGGTACCACCACCCTGCCTAATTCTGCCGTGAAGCAGTAATGCTTTTCGGTTTGAAGGGTGGGGCAGCCGTTGTAAACTATACTCGAGACCTTAGAACTTATATCTCAAGGTGGGTGGCGCATTTACGTTGTAGATGTCTATGGGCTCCAGTAACCACTTAACACCAGGGTGGCTGTCAGCTCGTCCTCCCATCTAAGCAATAAAAAAAAAGTCAAAACGTCAAAAATGTATGACAGTAA
This sequence comes from Bombyx mandarina, assembly GCF_030267445.1. Lineage (NCBI taxonomy): Eukaryota > Metazoa > Arthropoda > Insecta > Lepidoptera > Bombycidae > Bombyx > Bombyx mandarina. The sequence continues at coordinate 6,382,911 of NC_143215.1, forward strand.
AAAATGTGACATCAAAACCGTAAAAATTGTTTTAATTACGTGTACGACTCGCGGTATCTGAAATTACTATGTACCATTACTGGGTGCATGAAAAGCTTTGAACTTGAATATGTTTGACTACTATTTTAAAGTGAAGGTGTAAAATTTATAACTATATTTGAGACCTTAGAACTTATATCTCAAGGTGGGTGGCGCATTTACGTCGTAGATGTCTATGGGCTCGATTAACCACTTAACACCAGGTGGGCTGTAAGCTTGTCTGTCCACCTAGGAAAAAAAAGTAAAATAAAATAAAAGTCAAAACGTCAAAAATGTATGACAGTAAAAATGTGAGATTAAAACGGTAAAAATTGTTTTAATTACGTCTACGACTCGCAAAATCTGAAATTATTATATACCATTACTGGGTGCATGAAAAGCTTTGAACTTGGATATATTTAACTACTATTTTTTTAAATATTTAAAGTGAAGGTGTATAATTAACAATGACCGTTACCAGCAATGAAAATTGTGGAATGTTGGTTGCCGGGGTCGTCTGTATCCGAAGGCGGTGTGGGTGCACTTGCAGGCCTTGTTCCAGAAGTGCTATTAACGCAGGTTTCCAAATGCCTGACGAGCCTTCTCCGCAATGCAGGCTCCATGCCTTGGAACTTTGCCACCTCTGTGACGCACTGTCTATAGCCGGCCCGGAACTTGTCCGGTGAAACGGCACCCTCTGACCGTAGACCTTCTAGATGCTTCACTGTCATTTCTAATATGTCGGCTTTTTCGAGCTTCGAATGTCTAGCTGGCTGTTGAAAGAAAAATAAACGTCACAAAACAATTCTAGAACATTTTTTTGAAAGGGCATATAAAAAATCACTACATAGTATAAAACAAAGTCGCTTTCTCTGTCCCTATATCCCTATGTATGCTTAAATCTTTAAAACTACGCAACGGATTTTGATGCGGTTTTTTTTAATAGATAGAGTGATTGAAGAGGAAGGTTTATGTGTATAATAACATCCATTAAATAGTGGAGAAATCAATAATAAATTAAAGTTTCCGAAGCGAAGCGAGGGCGGGTCGCTAGTAACCTATAAATATGAAGTTATAACAGAAAACATGAATTCGAAATAAATTGTCTTGTAAAGATGTGGATTTTTAGTTTTGGAACCATCTACGAAGTCGTTTTTGTGTATAATACATAATTGAAATTCTACAGATTAGCATCCGGTAAATTATTCGTATATACACATATTACTTACATCTTTTTTCATCGCGTCTAAGATCAGCGCTTTCAACTCGTTGAGACAGTTGTTGATGCGCGCCCGACGTCTCTTCTCCATAATTGGCTTGTTACTCTGTAACAAATGGACATGTTAATTTTTTAAATTAACCTTCCTGTTTATTATTATAATCAGTGTAGAGGTTTATTTAAAAAAAAAAACTAAATTACACTTTTGATATTTTAAGCCATTCATTTTTTTATTGTCATGATTATTATGATTATTATTATAAATGCTGTTTGCGTTAACAGGGTTTAGAAAAAAAAAACGAAAGAAGAAATTGACGCGTGTGCATAATACAATTATGTTACTGCACTGAGGTAAAAAAATTAACACTTTGCTATTATGTTCAAACACGCCTATTCCAAGTAAGACGGAATAGGAATAGTATTATTATAATATGTTACATGCGAATGTGCTTTGTGTATCAATAAATTTGCATCCACTTATACACGACACTGATCACGAGATCCTACCCGCAATGTACGGCAAAATACTCATACTTTCCGTTACATAATTGTTCTACTGTACATCTGTCCTTTTTTTGTATTTCTTTCATATCTAAATGTAGATTTGTTTGTGTTTAAACGTCAGTTCGATAATGTCAAAAATTTCTAAATGTTGTCGTAACTTTAAGAAAGCACCAACCCACAATATTATAGTTAGCTGAAGATTTTTCGATTGTGGAGTACTTCATAATAATACATATTTAGATATAATTAAAAGGGGAAATTCTCGTTAGCAAAAATAATAGTAGAAGCGGCTGTAACGATAGTAGTAAGTAGATGCTTTTTATTGTTCTACTAGCGACCCGCCCTCGCTTCGCTTCGGAAACTGTGATTTATTATTGATTTCTCCACTATTTAATGGATGTTATTATACATATAAACCTTCCTCTTCAATCACTCTATCTATTAAAAAAACCGCATCAAAATCCGTTGCGTAGTTTTAAAGATTTAAGCATACATAGGGATATAGGGACAGAGAACGCGACTTTGTTTTATACTGTGTAGTGAAGTAACAAGACGATAACCGACGGCATCGGCAGTGGGTTATGAAATCAGAACCCTACTACCCATTCCTTGACACATGAGATTGAAGTCACAATTGTAGTGTTATAAGGGCTGTGCCAGCTTTCAAACTGAAACACGCAAAGCTTCTCGCCGTGCTCACGATATGCCTTAAAACACCACTAAAATCCTTCATTCATCAAACATCATCATTTTACGAGAGCGTGTCTGTCATAATAGTACTAATTTTAATTTTATCAGTAATCTAGATAGGACGTGTTTATAATGTACATACATATGTAACAATAGAATGAAAATTACGAAACAAATTAGTGCTAAATATAGCCTTACTTATCTTGTTAACGAATGCGCAAAAAGAAACCGTGGTAAAAACAGACACGTGACAGACGTGATTAATGTCGTGTAACAATACGAATTTGATGGCGCGTGTGTGTCGCCTCACTTCAAGGTGAAGGTCGCGTTTAGTCGTGAGATCCACGATGCGCGCCTCTTTTGTCGTGACGCGCTCATTACTCACATGACGAGTTAAAATTCTACAATACATTAGATAATGGTTTACATACTTATGTAGTTTTTTTTTATTGCCCTTGTAGGCAGACGAGCAAACCGCCACACCCGATGTGTGGTTACCGTCGCCCATGGACATCAGCAATGCCAGAAGTAGAACGAAGCCGCTGCCTACCGTTAAAAGTTACATACTGTATATAAATTTCAACTCGAACGCCTTAAAGTTTTGTTCGTTCAATCTCATTTATGTTTTTTTTATGATTGAAGGGCTACAGGAGGCTCGGAGGCCTTTCCAGTTTCACCAGGACAGGTGGGCGAGCAGAGGCTCAGCCAGGAGGGGTGGGATTTGCTAACACCTGCCCGAGCGCCTCCGAAGGAGACCTAACAACTCAAGAGCAGCTGCTTCGCGAATGAATCTACTACCGGATCGAAATCGCGACCCACTGAGAAGATCCGGCGAGAAACTCAGCGAGCTGATTCATAGGTTAGGTTGCACGTCGAACTCTTTGTCGAGTTCGACGAGTACGGTTACCGGGGTCCCTAAGCCTGCTCCTGATATTAGAGCTGAAGGCGTCTAATGCAAAGGTTATTGGATCTGATAGATCCGTAAGGACGTGTCTCATTTAAGTATTGTTCGAAGCAGAATAACTTTGAAACATAGCACATTTATTTCTTAATTAAATATTCTAGTAAATTAAAGCACTCGAACTAGTATCAATGTAAAACTTGTATTCAATAAAATATGATTCTTGACGACTATGTTTAAGAGTTTCCTAATTCACATTAATGGTACTTACTGTCTCATGTTTTGTCATTAACTTTCCGAAACACAATAAAAAAGAAATATACTTTCATTTATTTTATAAACATAAGCACCTTTTACACAATTATCAAAAAAAAAGTCAACGTAATCGTTGGTAGTGAAGGGGTTATTCCAACTTCACGCAGACCGGTAGGTAAGTTCACGGGTTCAACTTGAGAGAATTGCTAACACTATATAGCTCTAGGAACAGCAGTGCTTTGCTGAATCTACTAGCGGATCGGAATCGCGATCCACTGAGAAGATCCGACGAGAAACTCAGAGGGTAATTATCAACGTTTAACTGGATACCGCTATACCAAGGGCGGATCCAGCTTTCGCGCCAGGAGGGGCTCACATAGTCGTGGTCAAGTCAAGAAATTATAATTTAATTTTGATAACAATAAATAAAGTAAAAAGTAGGTATTTTATTAATGTACGTAAGTACTGTATAAATATTAAATATTGAAGGTATGTAGTTACATAAAATCTGTATAAATACAAAATATATAAATAAAATCATTATGTTCAATTAGCGGTTAACCAAAGTCCTGGAACTAGCTCAGGCGAGGTCATGACCCCCATTATCCCCCTGGATCCGCCGTTGCGCATGGGGATACTGGGCATGGGAATATATTCTAAAGTTCCTTAATCAAGAGAAATGCGAGAGTCAAAGATAAATTGGCTATTTCACAAAACAATGTTAAAGAATAGCTAATTTAATTCACATAGTGGCGTAGCAAATAGCAGTCAGTGTTCTCATACACCTAGGTATATATGAGTATATACATATATTAACGCCGCACTCATGCAATAAAATCGGTTGAGACGGGGGCGACACGTGGCGAAGCACATAGCGGACATTCGACTCAGGCAGGGCTACTAACAAACGTTATTTATTTCGCCTTAACTAATCCATTTTTAATAAGAAAATCATGTATTTCGATCTTTACATGGACTCATTTCAACAATTTATAATGCATTTTTATAAATGATAAAATACCACCGGGTGAGTCGTCAGCTTATTTGCCCATATATAAGTTAAGAAAAAATGGTGCCCGTAAAACAAGTGACATCTTTTTTGCGGCTTGTAGTATTGTGACTCCTATGTTTTAATGGTCAAAGAGCTCCTCCACAAATCAATAAGCCAAAAGGCTAATTAAGTTGTCTATTATATCTGGTCTATGGTTTTATTGTTTAGACAGGTGAATGAACTCACGATCCCCTGGTATTAAGTAGTTACGAGAGTCCATAGACATCAATAACTTAAATGCCGTTACCATAGTAAAATGGCTGCCCCACCCTTCAAACCGAAACGCGTTACTACTTCGCGGCAAAAATAGGTGAGGTGGTACTTATCCGTGCGAGCTCACAAGACGCTCTACCATCAGTGCAAATATGAGCTAGTATTTCAAAAACCAGACAATGATCTAATTTTTTTTTATTGCCCTACAGGCAGACGAGCATACGGCCCACCTGATGGTGAGTGGTTACCGTCGCTCATGGACGTCAGCAATGCCAGGGGCAGAGCCAAGCCGCTGCCTAAGAAATCATCACACATTTCTGCAATTCTTGTTTCAATAAATACGTAACAATTTGAATGAAGTGATCATCCCTAATAATCAAACGTGTCGCGTTAAAATGTACATAGCAAATCGCGACGATTCATCGCAAGCCGTTGGTCATCACGTTCGAACGATATGCACTGCCCGCACGTGTGTCAAGTGCTTTATTTATCTATGTTTGCTAATGTTAGCAAATTCTCTTAGATTGAGCCCGTGAGCTCGTCCGCGCGTAGCTAGAATAGCCCCCTAGGCTACAAGCGAATAAGTAGGGAAAAAATCTATGTTTTATATTTAACTAGCAACCCGCCCTCGCTTCACTTCGGAAACTGTAATTTGTTATTGATTTCTCCACTATTTAATTGATGTTATTATACATATAAACCTTCCTCTTCAATCACTCTATCTATTAAAAAAAACGCATCAAAATCCGTTGCGTAGTTTTAAAGATTTAAGCAAACATAGGGATATAGGGACAGAGAAAACGAGTTTGTTTTATGTTTTTTTTATTGCCCTACAGGCAGACGAGCATACGGCCCACCTGATGGTGAGTGGTTACCGCTACCCATGGACTTCAGCAATGCCAGGGGCAGAGCCAAGTCAATTAATCAAAACGACAAACCCAATAGGCTCCGGAAACTAGTTCACCTCAGGCGGGTCGTATGTTCGATCATCCCATCGGGCTGTGCATTTTAAAAAAAAAAGCTTAATTTAATCTCCACTGAGTTTGTTTGATAGTATCACGTTAGTATTGATTACACATGAAGCTACGAATTTTGACACGTTGTTTTATTTTAACGCGATCCCAGACAGAGTCCGTGATCGTGAGTCGTGACGGCTTGCGTAATGTTTGGCGACCGACGCCGTATGGAATTAGTCGCCAGGCGCCAGCCGACTCATCCCCGGAGATCGACACGTGCCAAATCTTTGTCTGCTATAACAATAACTTTAGGTGCTTTTTTTTTTGGTTGTGTAAAGAAAACAGTGTTGCCATTGAATTTTACGGCCTTAAGGACTTTTTGTAAATGTGAACTATCTTATACATTTCGGACATTTACACATGTTAAAATAGTTAAAGTTGATTTAAATTTGAAAACTAAAACATTTGTTAAAGAATGTGTCAATACTTGAACTTTAACTAACTTCACAAGTACAAAATATACTAATACAGTAACAACCAATCTCGCTGTACTTGAATCTGTTTTTAATAAATTTAATCAGTCATACACATATTTAAATCTGATTAAAATTTACGATGACACATATACAGGTTTTATCTCATTCTCATACAACTACCGTGGCTGTAATAAAATTAATCTATTTTAGAACTCATAAATTACCAAACTCCCGAGATTAGAGAATCTGTACCGAGTGCAGGAAGCTATTAATGGTCGTCAATCTATCATGTAATGATAAACATCTCGGGCGGTAGTGCGCGGCGTCGCGTGTGACCGACCCGACGACACCCACGCTCACGCCTGCACTCCCGCACCTACTCAATAGGACGCTTGCGTTCGATAACATGTCATCAATTATAAGCAATGATATAGGCAACAGATATTAGATCGTACGTGTCGTCCAGTCGTACAAGATCGGCGTTATATTCACACAATACAGCGTCGTTTTATTTTTGTTCGAAGCTAACAAAACAATATACGTAAAAGTTTCTTCATTTTAAATGGCAGATGTAATGTATGCGCGTACTACTCGATAAACTGCTCATTTCTGTGAATTCATTCTCGCTCCTGTTGTTCTTGATTATTTTTTTTCCGAAAACGACTTAAGTTACACGTAATATTAGACCTTTTTCGTTCACTCTAAAATTTAAAAGAAAATTTTGCTATAATAATTACGGATTGTTAGTTTAGCATTTATTTAAATATCTTTTCTGTCACTAACGTTTAATTTAAATAAAATAAAAATAAAAAAATAATTTAGATCAAAATATTATATACTCTGTACCGATTTCCGTCGATATCACTTTACTGCACGAGCGTGCTTCCGTAATGGCATTTCCAGTCGCAGTATGGATATGGTGCACAGGCGCGTGCCGGAAGTGCGACGTCCGTTCTCACGTGTTGTTGGCACGCGATGCTCCGCGATGCCAACACATACAGACACTGTGCGATCAACAATCTAATAGCTACTGATATCCCAACACAATATTGACTTCCTAAATAATAGTATAAGTTTTTTTTTTTACTTGACCTCCTAAATAATAGTATAAGTTTTTTTTTGACTTGACCTCCCAAAATAATAGTACAAGCAAGTTTTTTTTGACAAATCGCAGCTTAACGTCACAAAATGGGAATAAATCTACCTACATGTTCAAAATTAGATTTTCTTTTAATAGTAATAATTTCAACTTGTATTATTAATGTGTGTGTGTATTATTAATATGTGTATGTAATGTAATTATTAACCCATCGAATACTGTGTAGGTCACCGGTGCCCGACGCGACCCACTGAAGTAATTATGTCGATTTTCGTTATTAAGGCGCCTGGATCGACTCGACTAACTTCGCCTTCTTTTGTTCGTTAATGTAAGTTTTAGCATTTTACGCCTCTTACAGATAGATTCGTTCTCAGTATCTTCGGCTTCGTCTTTCCTAGAGATATTCCGGCGCCTTAGTAGGAAGATCGAAGAGGGAAATCGACATAATTACTTCAGTGCGCCGCGTAGAGCACCGATGACCTACACGGCAGTCGAAGGGTTAATATTAAAACAACGTGTATTATTTTTATTCCATAGAAATTTTGAATATTTCATAAAAGTCATTATGATAATGATTTTTTTTATATAAAAATAAGTAACACGGGGTGTATTTATGAAAAATCCAAGCAGATCTATGAACCTACCTACTTAGAATCTATATTATCGAACGACCCTGTCCACACCAGAGTGCGTATACTGATGACACAGGCAAAACAAGCTGGAATTATTTATTTAATGTCAAGTGGCGTTTAAACAGCAACTGGACTAGTCGGCATTCCCACGACAATTAGAAAACGGACGGGCGGCGCGTGGGTCGCCTGCCCACGCTGCGCCGCGCCGCCTTGACTCATAGCAACGTCTACCGACCACCACGGTTGACGAACGATGTATATGGATCGAGTGTGGGAAGGGCGCCAAGAGCATGAACAAATTTAATTTTATGTCGCGATAAGTGCTTCACGGCACATGCATCAGTTGATCTATTTGATTTAAGAGACGGTCTATTAACTTTGGAAATTATTAAAAATCTTAAGAATATTTTAGTAGAAATTTTAGAATTTAGTAGAAATTATAATTTGCGTAATTACTGGTGGTGGGACGTCTTGTGAGTCCGCACGGGTTACCTACCCGCCACCACCCTGCCTATTTTTGGCATGAAGCAGTAATGCGTTTTGGTTTGAAGGGTTGGGCAGCCGTTATAACTATACTGAGACCTTAGAGCTCATATCTCAAGATGGGTGGCGGTATTTATGTTGTGGATGTCTATGGGCTCCGGGAACCACTTAACACCAAGTGGGCTGTGAGCTCGGCCACCGACCTATGCAATAAAAAATATATATAAAACAGAACGCAGATATTCTGAGGTTGGTAGTTTAAGGCAGTACCAGTGTCACCTCTTGAACGATCGGAACAAAAACCGGTAAACAACCAGCTAAACGAAGTTAACAATATCGGGCCACATAAGTCATTCCGTGGTGGGTGGCGTGGGAAACTTAATCACGTTTAATAGCATGAGTAATATAATGTGAAAATGGTCTTAATAAACGAACAGACTATAGCTTAGCAGCCGGCGATTAACTTTAGTTCCCTTATGAATATTATTATCGGCTATATTTTCTATGGTTACATAATTAAATTTAAATGAAACTCTATAAAAAATAAACAATTTTCTAATAGTTTGAATTTGAAAAATATACTTGTAGAATCGCGGTACTTAAAATTAACTGAAATGCTCAAAACCATGAATTTATTATTTGCAAAGGTTCCCATACCCCCTTTAGAAGTATGATCAGACCTTCAACTGGTACCATTTTACTGTTTTCGTATCCAAATTATAAATAAAACTTTAAAGTTAGTGTCAGTAGGCTAAAATAAACATCAAAGACTAGCACAGTAACTTAGTTCCAATTAAAAATAGGAAAACGCTAAAAACTTTAAATAAAGTAATCAAATTACATGACCGATTATTGGGATTAGCGCTTTCATTTTAGATTAGATTAGATCTTAGATTTAGATTTTCAGAAGTAACGTACAAAAGTTTTAGCATTGAGACAAACCTTGTTTGATTTCCCTGACGCGAGCCCTAAACACCAGCGGAGCTTAGTTTCGATTTTATTTACATCTCTATAAAATACGTTTCGGTTTGTCGTTTGTAACAGGGGACGTGGGCAATAATTTACATCACGCGTCGTCGTGACGGGTCGTTTTGCGTGATTCGCGGTGTGGTGCTAATGGGTGGTAGCCTAAATACACGACACGAGATTAGCGTGCCACTGAGCAGTATAGGACGACTACGTAAATGTTGAATTTCAATCTATTACAAGAGAATCTATATATATTAATACGTGAAGCAAAAACTTTGTATCCCTTTTTACGAAAATTGCGCGGACGGAGGAGTATGAAATTTTCCACACTTATAGAGAATATAGAGAAGAAGTGCACAATACTAATATTTTTTTTAAATAATGCATAAAAAATACAACAAATCAATAAAGAAAACATTACACACACTACCATGTATTTGACACACACACGCATGCATACTATTTATTTATTGTCAAACTTTTGTTCTTAACGTCTGTGGTCAAATTGAGAATAGATTAAATATTGTTTGTCTTTGTTAATATTTTTTATAGTGTAGTCTTGACGAAATTTGTGATTATAGAAGTGTGTCTTTGCAAATAGAATCATAATAGTGTACAAACTTATAATTTCAATTAATTATAGTCGAATTTCGACTACCGGGCGACCACTAGTTCTGGTTAAACTTCAATTTACACATAATAAATTAAAAATGCCTGCTATAGCCAATTAGGACCTTGGTAGGTCTTGCCTTCTATCTCAACAATAATTGATCAGAAACCACAATTCAAATTATAAAAAGTGTTCAAACTTTCAACTCAGTCGAATAAACGACTTTCGAATGTATAGAACAGAAGTACACGTAATGTTTATGTAGAATTAAAAAAAAAAAGATGATGACAATGATTCGTAAATTAATTCACTTTCATTAGAGGCCACACGAAAACTATAAGCAGTATAAAAATAGAAGTATGCATGATGCGTATGTGAACTGAATAGCCAATGAATAGAAAATAGAAGAAAAAAACAGATATGCTATGGCACTGAGAACCAAATAAATCAATATAAATATAAATCAAACCAATATAATATTGGCTTGATGCTATATAATTGCTTTGTTGATGCTTTGATTTTTTCAAGATATGGTATATTTTGATGCTTGTACTTTGACTAATTTATTAAATTTATCATTTGCTTGCAATTTCAAATGGTTACACAAGTAACGAACAAATAACGTAGTTGTTCAATAGTTTCAAGCATGAATCATCCCAACTTCTTTGTGCGTAGTCCAACACGCACTTGCTCGATTTTATAATATCCCATAGACCACAACCAAAGACACTGTTTCTCGCCGAATATTCTCAATGACTCGAGATTCCGCTTCGGTAGTAGAATCAGCGAAGCACTTCTCTTGATAAGTATTAGCAACTCTCTCAAATTGAACCCGTGATCTCACCTACTGGTCCGTGAGTAGTTGGAATAGCCCCCAAAAAAGTTATAGCGTAAATGGTGTTACGCTGGTACCCAACGTAATCATTGGGTTTATAGTATTATAGATTACAGAATATCAAAATAACGGTTATTCTCTCTTGGAATTGAAACCGCATGATTGTTGATTAGCCAGAATATCTTAGAGTAAAGAAGTATCATTCAGTGAGGGATTAGAACAAGCTGTAACGCTGATAATCATTAGAATTCTAAGGATACACGGTGAGCAAGTTATAGCCATATATCCTAATGAAGAGTAATTTTTGTGTCTAAAAATTCAAAAACCAACGACGCATTAACTTTTTATATGACTAGCGTTTCAGCCATTAGGTGTCTAGTATGCAACCCTGCATATTCTTGAATCTAACAATCTACAGATGGATACTGCTTATTCAATTAGGTGGGACTGGGTATATTTAAGCCTTTAAATGTGTTTGATAGAGCTTATCAAATTAAAGACATGTACGGAAACACAATTATGAATAAAAATTATAAACAAATTTCTATATTATGAAAACTCATGTGAATCGCGACCACGATTCGCTCTGGCTGTCGCTAAATAAATACGATAAACGCATTTCTCATGCTCTAGTTTGGTCGCAAGAACAAACCAAACAGCTGACAAACGACGCACAGATAATAATTTATTTCAAATAAAAAAATATATTGTCTAGGTTGATGAACGATATCACAGCCCGCTTGCTTGTTCGTTGACTACTGGAGCTCATAGTCTGCACAGCGTGAATGCCACCACCCACCTTGGAACATGGAATCTACGTGTCAATCGTATAGAATTATTATTCTTCTCTTCAAATTAGAACGACTGCCTTGTGGTAGAAATTGCAAGGGCGGCGATAGTTATCCGCACTAACTTACAATACGCCTTATTACCTACCAGAAAATGCTGGTTGACGATTGCAATACGTTGGTCCACTACTCAGAGAACGCTAGTGCCTATTCTCGGGTGAATCCCTTGGTAGCTTTTTACGAAACCCAAATTAGATATCGCTTTTCTAAATCAGCCATGAAATAAATAAAATACAAGTTTTTAATTCTACTCAGAAAAATAATAATTCCAAACCATATTCCAAAGCATAATAGACACTTATTCAAATTACGTGCCTTGGAAAATATTATGCATTTTTGTTCTACAGCCATATGCTTTTTCTGCAATAATTAATCCACTCACTATGTTAACTTCCTCACGACTATTGCATTTTTCGTCAAATACTCTACCGAAAAAAAATTTTTACAACAAATGGTCAAACATTAAACATTTAAAATTACAATTAAAGTTAAATTTAAATTTAATTTAATTTTAATGTTTAATTAATAAAAAATAAAAATAAATTAATTGAACAATTGAAAAAATAGATAACTAAACAAATAAAGCATTTCTAGACTGCAGCTTATTAAAAAAATAGGCACTTGTTCAAAAATTGAGGAAATAAGTCTGATTGTAGATAATATATATTTTAATACCGAAATATTTTAAACATATTCAAATATTTTAATATATTAAAAGATTGGAATGTATATCAAACAATTTAACTTTAATTAATGTCACATACTTCATATACATAAAATCCCTATTGAAAATTTATCAATCCTCGTTGAAGTCTTTTATTTGATGATTATCATGTATTTTCCTTAATTATACTGATTAAAATCTAATATCTTTTGGTTAATAAGGTTTCTACATTTATGTTATTTATAAAGTCTATACTATGATTAGTTTATTAGCTATTTAAAACAAGAAGCCAAAAAAAAACAACATTATTTACCCTTCTATTATCACTTGATTTTTTCTGATCATTTTGTCCTGAATTATTGACAGCGTTCATCACCACGACAGGGTTGGATACGCCCTGTTGAGGGCTGCCAGCGATACCAGTCACCATTGTTACTGCACTCCACTAATATAAAGTCACTGCATTATCGCAAATTTGGAAAGTTCTGAATCATACACGTCTATCTCGCTTTACGGCCGGCGCGCGACTGTGAATCCTTGCGACCGTGCGACAGTCTCGTGCAATGTCGTATCGTGCGAGGAATAAGCGCGCGACTGAGTGGCGAGTTGACAATTGGCACGATGCCGAGGTAGACCGTAGCCACGCTCGCAGTGGGCACACTGGGCACGCGACGCTCGCTTCTACAGAACGCTATACCACACTCCTAGGCCTCGCGCGTCTTTCGCCTTCGCGCGTGCCTTGGGCGCGGTTCCAACATCGACTTGACGGAAAAAGGAAAATAAAGAAATCATTCGTATCATTCAAACTTTGTAAGCAATTTTTCTAATGAAATACACACTTAACAAATGTTCACGATTGACTTCCACGGTGAAGGAATAACATCGTGTAATAAAATCAAACCCGCGAAATTATACTTTGCGTAATTACTGGTGGTAACGACGAGCTCACAGCCCACCTGGTGTTAAGTGGTTACTGGAGCCCACAGACATCCACAACGTAAATGCGCCACCCATCTTGAGATATAAGTTCTAAGGTCTCAGTATAGTTACAACGGCTACCCCACCCTTCAAATCGAAACGAATTACTGCTTCACGACAGAAATAGGCAGGGTGGTGGTAACCACCTGCGCGGACTCAAGAGGTCCTACCACCGATAATTACGCAAATTATAATTTTGCGGGTTTAATTTTTATTACACGATGTTATTCCTTCACGGTGGAAGTCAATTGTGAACATTTGTTGAGTACGTATTTCATTAAAAAAATTGGTACCCGCCTGAGATTCGAACACCGGTGCATCGCTCAACACGAATGCACCGGACGTCTTATCCGTTAGGCCACGACGACTTCAATAATACTTCGACTTTAATAAATATGAAAATGCGCGGAATGAAATAAAAATAATAATTTTGTTTTTCCTTTGATTTGTCCCTCGTAGGACGGATTCATTTTGTTTGTTTTAAGTTTATTTTATACAAAAGTTTAGGTCTTTTATTTATCGATTGAGGCACTACGAAGTCTACCGGGTCAGCTAGTTTTACATAAAAACTGGTTTCGTGTGACGTGTGACAAAGGAGAAGCACGCATGTATATAAGTCAAACGTTGGCTGTTGATGACATCACCGGCGACTCCGCTCGTCTAATGTGTTGACAATGGCCATAAATTCGTTAGAGTCTACCGCTCGCGAGATCAAACAGACCGCGTTCAGCTTCTGTTTTGCATATGCATGGTTAGTCCATCCGTATCCGTTGCCCTATATTGTTTACATTATTGTCTGTATTCAACGAAAGGAATTTAAATTTAAATTAAATACAAACATGAGAAAAGCTGATTTGTGAATAATTGAAAAAAAAAGCAATTTGCTAACTAGAATAGGTTCGTGTCAAATATTTTACAGCAATGATTATTGTTCTTTAATTAAGTTATATATATGATTTTTAGCTATCGTGTTCTAAATACCCACATTCATTCATAGCCATTACCACAAATTATAACGCTTGGGGTTCCATAAACATTTGTACCTAGGTATAAATATCGTCGTCTCCAAACTAGTTTAGGCTCTATCAATATCAGTGTAAATTTTTTCTGTGACCTCCGTTTACGTACTGTCTAACAACTTTTTTATTTTTATTTTACCATCATATTCATTTTCTATTATTACTTATGAAATGATCAGTGGATCTCTTGTAAGCTGCAAGAGTAGATTTTTTTTTTCTTTCTTTTATTGATAAGTCAACGGTTTTTTAAAAGTTCTAAGAAGAAACGTGTAACTGTACCATTTTTTATGAAACAAAAAACTAGCATAATTAACGGCGCATGATTTTCAAAGGATCGTTTTATTCTCGTCCTTCCGCCTCCGTTATGTAAAACCTGAACAAAACGATTGCTCTATTTTAAATATTACTACAACAGTTTTTATGGGATAATGTTCTCTTTCATTATTATTTTTTGTTTTTTGTGGGCCAAAACAGTTACAAATTATTTTAGAACGGTTCTATTTTTATTGAACTAAATATTGTATAATGTTTAGCTTGGACCGATTGCTGTAAAAACATTTGTTTGAGCGGTTTAAACAAAAAATCACCGTTTTATGTCCAAAGTGTGAAATTTGTTTGAAAAATCTGTTTTAAATATTTTAAGTTTAGTAGATTTTAAGCAATGTTGCCAAAAATATAAAAGGTACGACTACGAGTCGAAATCTAAATGAACTGATTATCTGTAAAAAAATTAACTGTCCTTAAATTGGACACCTTATGACCGCCCGCCATAACACGTCAGGACTTTCTCACAGACCGCGCCGGAGACTAGTGTCAGATACCATCTAATATATCGGAAAACAATGAGCACATCACTGTTTCTATAAGTAGCCCATTTTTTGAGTATTTTCCTGAGAATTTTTGCAAAAAAAACATCAAACAACAAACTGTTTGGACGATATATTGGTACGGCTCCCGATCATCGTTATCGTCGAACCCGTCGCTTGCGATGAAGGGCTCGGCGAGTAAATGAATCCACAGACAGCCCACTGAATTTCTCGCCGGATCTTCTCAGTGGGTCGCGTTTCCGATCCGGTGGTAGATTTTGCGAAGCACGACTCTTGCTAGGGTTCGTGTTAGCAAGAACGCCAGATTTGAGTCCCGTGAGCTCACCTACAAGCCCGGTGACGCTGATAAGGTCTCTCAAGACCATCAGCTTAGGTAGGAAAAAAGGTACTGCCCCGAGGGAAAGTATGCTATCCGACGAATGTTCGTCATGGCGTTCTACATGCTTATTTTGTGTATAACACAATTGCTCGTTTTGCGTAGCATTACAATAATTAATTTTCCAGATTTATCTACCATATACCGGTTGTAAGGGTAAACCTAATTTAACCAACTTAAAGCAAAACTGGATTATTAATTCGGGGCGTTTTTTTTTCTGGTATCATGGCAGTGCCAACAGCTTAGTAAAATAAAAAAATGATTTATAAATGTTGACATTTATATAACCCCATAAGTATTATCTGTTTTGGTTTTCGGGAACTGTAAATATCTGTACAATATGCAACCTGACCTCAATAAATGAACAATCAAAAAAGAATTATTAAGGATTGTACTAAACTTTGATTCAATTAAAAGAAACATTAACTATTGGTATGAAGCACTGGTGGTAGGACCTCTTATAGGTCCGCAAGTGTAGGTATCACCACCCTGCCTCTTTCTGCCGTGAAGCAATAATGCGTTTCGGTTTGAAGGGTGGGGCAGCCGTTGTAACTATACTGAGACCGTAGAACTCATATCTCAAGGTGGGTGGCGCATTTACGTTGTAGATGAAATGAAATGTTTTGCTTTTTAAATCAGTGATTAAAATCTAATAAATGTAAGTTTTTGAACATCAATCACAAGGTGCTCTATAATTGTAGTACAGCATATGGTAATTTCATTATTCGGATCCCGATAGCCTCCCTATGTATTTCGAACTTGGCTGTAAGAAGTATAACCTGGTTTGCAAATTGCTTAACTCAACTGAACAAGTAATGAAGCCATCGACCTATCTCATGATAGATGGTGGGTTTCACGTTGTGCAGTCTAAGAGATTCCTTGAGCACTTAATCCCAGATGATCCGCTAGCTCGTTCACCTATCAATTCAATTAAAATTTAAAAATAATTTGCTTTGTTTAGCTGCTGTAATATGTACTTTTGAATTATTTTTACTGCCACTTTTTAATCTATAGGTATACTAATATTATAAAGAGGAAAGATTTGTTTGTTTGTTTGTTTCGAATAGGCTCCGAAACTACTGAACCAATTTGAGAAATTCTTCCACTGTTTGAAAGCTACGCTATTCTCAAGTGACATATGCTATAATCTTTTTTGAAAAAAATTAGGGATCCTTACTAAAACTCCAATAATGTAACCCAGGTTGCAAACAAATGACATAAAATATTCTTTACATCGCGTGCCCTGTGAAAACTATTGATGATAGAATAAAATAATGTACTAAGACTTTGTAGAACACATTATTATTTACAAAAAGTGTCGTGACAGCATATGTCTAACTATTATAGTTATGCCGCAATAAGTGTTCTTTTATTTTAAAAAATAAATCAACATCAAATATCAAATATCGTTGAAATTTTTGTTAAAGTCCCGAGCGGAGCCGGAGCGGGCCGCTAGTTAAATATAAAATGAAAAAAATAAATGGAAAATTGCCCTTGGTAAATTA
This sequence comes from Bombyx mandarina, assembly GCF_030267445.1. NCBI lineage: Eukaryota > Metazoa > Arthropoda > Insecta > Lepidoptera > Bombycidae > Bombyx > Bombyx mandarina. Next base: position 6,400,039 of record NC_143215.1, read on the forward strand.
CTTTTTTTTCCTCCTACCTAAGCTGATTGCCTAGGGGGTTACGCTACCGTAACCGGGCGAGTAAGTGAGCTAACGGGGCTCTAACCTGAGGACTTAAATTACTTACTTTTTGTAAAACAATATAAACACACCTAATAATAGCGGGAAAGCATTTATTTATTCGTTTTTGTTTCGAAAAAAGGGTACAGTAGATATTCTTTTTGTTGTTGACAGCGCCAGTTTTTAGTTACCGAAAACCAAGGGGTCGTTACAAACCGCTACATAATTGCCGTACCCTAAAATGTTCACCACGTTGCCACTTCGCTCCTTTATTTTCCCTTTTTTTTCTTTTCCTACCTATGCTGATAGCCTTGAGAGGCTATTTCAGCTTCACCCTAACGTTTGTAGGTGAGCTCGCGGGGCTCAACCGGAGAGTTGCTAACACTGACCCTAGCAAGAGCAGTGCTTCGCAGAATCTACCACCGGATCGGAAACGCGACCAACTGAGAAGATTCGGCGAGAAACTCAGTGGGCTGTGTCTGTGGGTTAGTTCGCTCGTCGAGCCCTTCGTCGCAAGCGACGGGTTCGACGAGGACGGTGACCGGTGCTTGTGGTGCCTAAGAGCACCGTTAATGGATCAGGAGGATCCGTAATGACGTGCTTTGGGCGACGCCGACGGTTTACCATTCGGTCTACTGGGTCGGGTATGTAATTTCCAGCGGCTACGATGAGAGGGTTCTCATGTCGTGCCGCCTTCTCAAAATGGCGCAGCGATGCCGACTGTAGATACTTACTAAATGAGTCGAGCTCCAGGTCATCATGGAGATCCACATTCCTAAGGAACCATGGCGCTCCGACGGCTATCCTGCAGAATTGTGATTGAATAACCTGAAGGGATTTCAAGTGGGTGCGGGCTGCGTGAGCGAACACTACGCTTGCATACGTCATGACGGGGCGTATACAAGTTTTGTAGAGAGTTACCTTATTGCGGAGGGACAGTTTGCTTCGACTACAAAGCATTGGATAGAGTCGTCCTAGAATAAACGCGGCGCGGTCGCGTACCGTTTTTATATGGGGACGGAATGTCATCCCTCTGTCGAGGGTGACGCCTAGATATTTGACCTTCGAGACCCACGGTATGGGCTGGCCAAAGAGAGTGATGGGACTAACGGCGGAGGTGTTTGCGCGCCTACTACGGAGTGGGATGCTCGAAGTGATGTTCGGAGGGCGACCCCTTTTGAAGAGCACCGCTGCGCTTTTCGTGGGGTTGATGTCAATTCGCCACTTCCGGAACCACTGTCCCATGGTGGCTACTGTGATCTGGAGTCGCCGATGAAGCAGCGACATCTTCCTACACGAGTAGTAGATAGCCGTGTCATCGGCGAAGAGCGCTAGAGGGGTCTCCGGAGACCGGGGTATATCATTGATATACAAACTAAATAATAACGGGGAGAGCGCGGAGCCTTGCGGGACTCCGGCAGTCAGTTGACGGGGACGAGAACGAGTTCCCTCTACTCGATATCGAAACGAACGGTTCGACAAGAAGTCTCGTATGATGAGCACAAGTCTGTCTGGTACTCCCATGTTGTACAGTTTGTAAATTAAACCGTTGTGCCAGACTTTGTCGAACGCCTTCGCGATGTCGAAGAAGAGGGCGCCGGTCGGGATTTGTTTACGCCTATTTAGTCCTATCAGGATGTGCTCCGTGAGGCGGTGCACTTGTTGTACGCACGAGTGTTTAGAGCGGAATCCGAACTGTTCGTCTATAAGAATTTTGTTCGCAGTAACAAAATCCCAGAGGCGTTTCCTAAGGAGCCGTTCGTAAATTTTTCCTATCGTCGGGAGGAGACTAATCGGACGGTAACTAGATGTTTCGTTTGTCGGTTTGCCCGGCTTATGTATACCGATAACGTCCGCTTCTTTCCACACCGCGGGAAAGATGCAGTGCGTCATAGCGGCATTTAAAATTGTAGCCAACATTGCTATCAGTTGGACTGGCAAGAGTTTTAGCGCGCGGTTGCGAATGCCGTCGGAGCCGGATGCCTTCCTAGGTTGGAGATTGTGGATCGCGTCTCTAACTTCGTCAGTGGTAATGGGGGGTAACGCGTCCGAGGGCGGCAGGGAAGCTCTGCGCTCGACCTCCCTGTCGACTAACTCGGTGTGTTCGGGGTCCGCGTGTTGAGTGCTGGTGGTGCACTGCTCTTGCAGTGCATCGGCCAGCAGCTCAGCCTTGTCATCGTCATCGAATGCCGGTGGTTGGCCTGAAGGGCGTACGAGGGGAGGCATAGTAGCGGTAGTTTCGAATTTGAGAGTCCTAGCTAGTCGCCAGTATGCTTGGTGGGAGGGCGCGAGTTGTTCTAAATAACTATGCCAATTATCGTTACGCGCGTCGCTTAGGCGGGAGTGGACTTCGCGTTGTAGACGACGCATCCGAATCCGGTTTGAATGCGTGGGAAGACGATCGTAGGCCCGGATTGCCGCGTTCCTAACTCTTAAGAGATTCCTAAGTTCGGAGGATAGTCTGATGCGGTGGAAGCTGTCCTCCACATCGACTTCTTTTGAAGATCTAATGATCGCGGAAGAGATGTGATCGGTAATGATGTTTATGGATTCGACGGTGTCCTCGGGGGATAGATTCGAATCCAGGCCGTAAGGGAGGATTGGCGGAGCGGCTTCGGCTAGGCACGTGCCCAGCTTATACCATGGTCCTCGTAACAGTGACTGGGTTGTGAGGGCGACCGAGGTGCATAAGGACAGGTCGGTGGTCTGAGTCGAGCTCTGACAGTGCTTCGATGGAACGTAAGCGCAGAGTTACGTTCCTAAGCAATGCCAGGTCTATAGTGCTCGGACGGAGCGCGATGTTATACGGATAACATGTTGGAGTTGGGGGACCGACTACTTCAAAAGTGAGGTCGTCTATAAACGCGTCGAGACGCCTACCGTTAACGTTCGTACGATGGCAGTTCCACCTAGTGTGGTGGCAATTTAAATCGCCTGCCAGGATGACGGAGTCTCCCATGCCGAACAGTGACTCGATGTCACTGCTCAGGAGGGGCTTGTCCGGGGGGAGATAAACGGATGCGATGACGATCGGCTGGTATCCCGTCAGCGAGATACGGCACACTGACGCCTCGATATGTAAGAGCGAGGGAGTATCGAGAGGGACAACGTGCAGGGCCCGCCTATAGTAAATGGCAGTCCCGCCTTTGGAGGCGGTGAGTCTGTCATTCCTAACCATGACGTAATTCGCGACTTTCGGGTCACGACGCGAGGGCTTCAGACAGGTCTCCTGCACTAACAAAATATCTACAAGATTGTCGCGGAGGAATTCGAAAATTTGATCGCATTTCCGCGCGAGTCCGTTAGCATTGTAGAATGCTAACGTAAGGGAATACGGTTTTTCTCTACCTTTTTGCGCCATTGATTACCGGTAAAGAATTTTTATAACGTGCGAGACACGGACTCGTAGACGTCCATGTGATCGAAAGCGGCCGCGAGCCGCTGTTCGGGGGTTACCGACCTACGGATAGCATCTGCGAACGATCGCAGACGGTCAAAGTTTACCGCGGTGACGAAGTCGCGCACGAGCGCGAAGTCGTTGACGACTGAGGGTTGCGGGGGGCGGTACGCGGGCGCGGGGCGAGGTGCGAGCAGGGGCTGAGGCGCGTGACGTGTCGCAGGCGGGGGCTGGGGTACGTTTTGTGTTCCCTCCTTCGTATACGGCAGCGGTTTTTTCCACGCCGAGACGGTGGGAACCGCAGCCGGTACGAAGGCTGGTTTCGGCACTGAAGGCGCCGAAGTCTTTGGGTCGACGGTTCGGGGGGCTGGGTGGTTCGGGCGTTTACGCGGAGCCCTAGGACATCCGCGGTAGTTTGCCGGGTGCCCTTGCTTAAGGCATAGGACACAGCTTGGGGGTTCCGTCGCGGTTTCCCTAACACGCGAACATTCTGTGGTTGCGTGATCGCCGAGGCATTTCACGCAGCGGGGGCGCGCGTGGCAATTACGCGCTGAGTGGCCATAGAGCTGGCACCTGTGGCACTGCCCGGGAGTACCACGTTTATGGGGGGCTTCGATGGTGACCCCGGAGAGGCCGCATATCGTTTTGAGACATGAGATTCTTTTCTTTGCCTCCGGGGTTGATTCTAGCGCGACGAGAATCATATTGTACGGCTGTCTGCCGCGTCCGCTGTGCATCCGGTGCACACTAATTATTGGGAGGGACTGACCGATCAGATCCTCCTTTACGTAGTCTATGTCGAGTTCCTTGGGGACTCCACGTATCACTACGCGGAGTTCGCGGTCCTCCTGAAGAGCATAGGTGTGATAACCTATGTTCTCCTTTCGGAGGTAAGCAGAGAGGGCCCTATGGTCGCCCGGCGTTGCGACCTTAATCTGAATCCCATGCGCGACGTTACGCGCATGGGTATAATTAATTTTGTTGGCCTGAAGGGCCTGGGATACGCGATTCCACGCTGACTTCTCCTGGAGTATCAGCGGGGGCGGGACAACTGTTTTAGGCGCGGGCGCGGTTTTTGGGCGCGGCGGTGGGATTACGCGGCGGGCGGAGTCCGACTCCGGCGTTACGACTACCTGCGGTCGGGAGGCGGTCGCGGACTTGGTTTGCTTCGTCATGGAGCTCCGGGACTCCACGACGCGAGTACGCTTTTTACCGCGCGTTACAGTTTGGAACCCATCCGAGGTTCCGGGTTGAGGGCTAGTCGCGGACTCGAAGTCCATCTCCGATTCGGTATCGGAGCCTGAACTAGACGCTATTGAGGTCGCGACGGACGAAACTGACGTGATTGACGCGGGCGCGGGGGTAGCGGGGGCGGGGGCGTTAGACGCTACGGCGGCGGCGTGCGTATGTGCGCTTGAACACGGACCGGCGGCGGGGCACGCGAGGCATGCCTGCGAGGCATGTTTGGCGACGGCGGCGAGAGATACGGGGGGAGAATATTTACCAAATGAGGCCCTATAGGCTTCGAATTCGGGCGCGATTGACGGATATTTTTCCCGAATGAAGTCGATGAAAAGTTTTTCCTCCATCTTCACGTGATTTTCGCCCGGGGGGGGCGGCCCCGGGACTTAAACACGCGCTCGCCTTGCGGCGAGGCCCCTGCGTCGGTAACACTAAATTGGCCGAAGCGATTCTAGGAATTTTAAAAATTTTAGTGAATAGAATAAATAGAATAGAATTAGAGTGAATAGAACCACTCCACAGTTCCCGGGCGGCAATGCCTTGCAATTAGGCGCAGGTACAAATTCCGAGAAACACTTGGGCCACAGATGTGCCACGAACAATGATCTATTATCACCGGTAGTCACTTCCGACAAAACAATGAGCACGTCCACGCGCGTCGGTTGCTCAAATCGGAATGTTATTTTCCCCGTGACGAATTTCACTGACTTACAAAATATGACAATAAGTACATATTACATGTGTCAAAGTGAAAAAACGAATAATATGAAATTCCTAAGGTACAATTTTGCTTATTTTGGAAGCGTCCGTGGCCTGATAAGTAAGACACTATCGTCTCATCGTGTTATATATATTTAATGCAATTTGGATGATGGATGGAGTTTTAATGTGTAATAAAACTTTTACTGATGTTCTTGTGCATCTACTCACTGGTGATCTTTCATTAGATAATACTTTATTTAGATAATATGTACTTATTCCCAGATGAACAGGGCCGGCTCGTATGCTTATCTACTGTAATAAAAGGTAATAATCGACAAAATAATTCATAAATATATAATTATAAATTAAGTTATTAATATTAATTATAATAAAGTCATAGCGTTTTATTTATATCCATATACTCCAAGTAACATGTAATTGTTCTGTGATAATGTAGCATTTTGTCTACTAGCATTTTTATTGACCTGACTGAGCTATACGCTAACGGCACGCTCAATGTCAAGTGGTTTCTGAAACCCCTAAATGTCATAGCTTAACCAGTGTCATCTTCCTCAAGATATAAGCAGCCGCCTGAAGGTTGGTCACGATGGTGAACGGTAACGCCGTGTGACATTAGTTCAAACTTCGAAGTCATAATTGTATTTTATACGGGCGCGAGCTCACAATACGCCCACTCCGATAAAGCGGCACGACACGAGAACCCTCTCATCGTGGCCGCCGGTAACTATATTCCCAATCCTGCAGACAGAATGGAAAGCAGTCGACGTCGCCCCAAACACGTCATTTCGGATCCTCCCGATCCACTAACTAACTTTTGTTATATAAATCGAATAAGTATGATATAAAATTAAAATAATACAAAGAGTAAAATATTTACAAAAAAATTTTCCGAGAAGTGTAAGCTGTACTTTTGATCCAAAACCATATTTTTTTTCATTAAATAATAACCATTTTACACATATACCGTTAGTCCTTTTCATTTCTAACGCAACAAGGGACTAAGGACGCCAACTATTATATTATTTTGTGAGTCAAAAACATAATTAAACGAAGACGAACGTCATAAACACATCGGCAGTAAAGCATTGTTCGCTGACTTCGCGTTGCCTTTGGCGGCTCGTAAAGTTTTTCTTCATATTTATCGCATATCGTAGTACCAAACCTCGGGTCTTTCGCAGTCAAATTGATGGTTTGAGTCGATCGACAAAGGACAATACCGTCGAAAATGCTTAGCAAACACGCGCCCAACCCAACAATAATACCTTGTTAACGTTTAATTGCAAGGGTTTGCCAATAACTGCGCCATTGTTTGGAACTCTTTTCCTTTATTTACAACTTTTACGATGTTCGTCGCAGGAAGGTTTATGCGTTTTGGATCTTTTAAAAATTACCGTTTACAAACTTAAAATACCTATCGTGAATGTAACATAAAATATTTTCTTAAGAAACAAAACAAGTAACGAACAAGTCACCGAAGAAGGATAACGGCCGTCGAAATTATGTTTGTGATATTTAAAACCGCATTATTTCACAATGAAGCTACGCAAGGGCGGATCCAGCTTTGGCGCCAGGAGGGGGTCACATGGTCGTGGTCAAGTCAAGAACTTATAATTTAATTTTGATAACAATAGATACAAGTAAAAAGTAGGTATTTTATTATTGTACGTAAGTTGTTGTTGTTGTTGTTGTAGTCCTAGGGTACCCCGCTGGTACATAGGGCTCTCACAAGTTGTCTCCACTTTACCCTGTCTTGCGCTTGCTCCTTGACATCACTCCAGGTCACGTTGGCAGTCCTCATCTCACTCTCTACGGTGCGTCGCCAAGTGTGTACAGGGCGACCAGGTCTTCTCCTGCCAAGCGGTTGCCACTCAAGTTCGTAAGTACTTGTACTTACAAATATTTATTCTTTATTGTACACTTGAAAAATTTAACACATAATAACTTGTACATATACACGTACATATTTCCATCTTCTCTTAAAGACATCTAGAGAAGCACTATCACGCACGGAATCAAAAGTAAAGTATCATTAATAGCGTCCGTAGTTTTTTTAAATCAATTAGTGGTCCACCTAAGTCCTGGAACACCAGGGGGGGGGTCATGACCCCCATGACCCTCCCTGGATCCGCCGTTGAAGCTACGAGTGAACCAGCATGTCCAACGCGCATCAGAGAATGTCGCACCTGCCTCCTCCCAGCAATCTCTGCGAAATTGACGACTGTCATAATTATATGTGACCACACGTCGTTATGAGATAAATGTTCTCGTGCAGGGCAGGAGGCACTCGGGGGCGAAAACAAATATTAGTATTGACAGGCGCCGATCGTTCACGCACGCGGTAATTACGGTGAGAATCGAGGGCGAGCCGCCGATAGCGTACCAGATCGGTGTGGAATTTCGCCCTCGCTGTGTCTGCGAGCTATAATCATCTCACGTCGAGGCGACCGTAATTTGTACCCAAAAAATATACGTCATTACGGATACTGCCCAAATTGAAGTTATTTCAAAAAACGCTGGCAATGCGAATCTAAATGTCAGAGATGAAATAAATAACGATTAAATTTATTAAAAATTTATTTGTGTTCGTCACAAAAATATATGTTCATCATTTATATAATATTACATATAATGACATTACCAAAACATTTAAAAACTATTTTTTTTTTTTAATTTTATTCTCTGCCAATATTATAATCACAGCAAATTAAATGTAAACAAGATTAACATACATTCAATTACGAAATATACTTAACAATAAGTCAAGAAATGTATTAGATTCGATAAAATTTAATGCAGATCGTGTATAGATTAAGCTAGATGTTTTATAAATAAAGACGTCATGAAATTAATAAAGGTATCAGTTTTTACTATTTTATTTAGCTATCCCTAATTATTTTGTATCAAAGTTAGACTCGATTTAGAAATTCACAGCGTATGCGAATACTGATTTTGTTGAATTGATTAAAACGTGCTAATAACATAATATAAATAAATTGTTCTATGCAGAAGACGTACCTATATAATAAGCGTGTTTGTATACTTGGATACATTTCGAAAACAAAGATTTTCATAAGTCGACAAACAAACACAAGGAATTATAGTTAGTCTTTTTTTTCAAAACCATATCTAATATATATAGCTTATCAACATTTGTGATACTTGATAAAAGTTTAGTCTAATTATATTGCAGCCTGAAATACCCTTAAAGGATGAAAAGTTTCGTTTAAAACAAAGTATATTATTTAAACTAAGATATTTTTGGAATGATTATAGATTATTAATTCAAATAAACACCAAATTTTTTTGCTCATTGGTCTTTGTTTAAGTGCTTCACTAAAATTGTTTCAGATTACACGTACTTACATTAATAGAGATGTTACCGTTTTAACAACTAATCTTAATAAGTTTTATTTCAGAGACTTAATAAGTGCTTAATCAATACGAATGTTGTTTTGATTTCTTCTCTGATCAAAAAGCTAATTTGTTATAACGTATGCTTAATATAGGCTGAAGCGTTATTATATTTTTCAGTACTGCTGAACAAAATAACGCTCTATACTAAAGATCTCTATGATTTAATTTTAATTACATTTATTTTAAATATTTATAATAATTGTTTTCAAATAAAGGCAACCCTCCTATAACACGGTATTTTATTTTATTTATTTATTTCATTTACTTCAGATTTTGCATCTATATTACATTCATTAACAATAACATTTCATATAGAATATCAAAACTAAATAAAAACAATAATTACAATTTCGGAATAAAATAAAAATAATAATAGGTATGTAATAATAAAATAAAAAATTAAAATTAATGTCAAAACTACTCCTTGAATAACACGGTTCCTCTCTAACGCGAAAAGAAAAATCTCCAAAACCCTCTTATAATACGGTACTTTTTTTTACAACACGATTACGAAATTTTTGTTGAAAATTATTTAGAAAATTACATTATGCTATATGAACACACAATATATTGGAGTAACCGAAACTTTACTACTTGTTTTAATGTTAGGTAAAAAAATTTAGACAGACATAGCACATCTAAACCCATAGACACAGCCCACTGAGTTTCTCGACGGATCGTCTCAGTGCGAAGATTCTGAGAAGCACTGCTCTTGCTAGGGCCAGTGTTAGCAACACTTCTGGTTTGAGCCCCATGAGCTCACCTACATGTTAGGGTGAAGCTGACGAAGAAGCTTGAAGCCTCTCAAGGCTATCAGCATAGGTAGGATAAAAAAAAACTTTTCCTACTGGCTTCTACTATCACGGTTTTGCATAACACGGGACTTAGTGGGAACTTATCTACCGTGTTATAGGAAGGTTACCTCTACACGTATATAATATTAATTCACATTAATGTATTTGCGTTTCTGAGATGAATATATTAATCGAACATAAACAGTGAAAGGAAATCATTCTCGAAAGCAATTTTTTTTTAATAGTCCTTTCATCTATTGGGGCAGACAAAGAGAATGTAATTCGTACAGCTAAATCTTATGTAACAATATCCTGCGACTAATGTGTTGTATTAAAAGCGAAAGAAATGGAATTATAATTGAGATAAAATAGATGTTAGATGAAATGAAAGAACAATAGCCTCTCAGTAAAACAATTAAAATTTACTAAGAGTTCCACGAATTTTTTGGATGAACCCGATAAGACACGGTTTTTGTTTAATTTCCCCACATCTATTATTTGGTTAATAAAACAATAGCATAAGTTAAAATCATAAGTTTATGCCGCGACGCAATTTTTCGTACCCGGTTGAAGCCGTTATACAGTACAATTGAGACTACGACCTCATGCCTCAAGAGGGATGGTGATATCTGAATATACACACATCTAATACCACGCGAAAAATAATAAAAAAGACATATTCCCTTTATTCGTATACTTTCGTGTGTTTCTGTCGCCAACAGTAATTTTAAGCTTGTGTCTTATTTAAGTTATCGTTTCATTCTCAATCACATATGAGGTAAAATACTAATGGCGAATTAAGTGATTAATATCCGGTACATAGCATGTATAAAGAATTAATTGAAAAGTATTGTCATAGATTATTGACACAGAGCACCCCTTTATTATCAGAGTTTACATATTAAGCTACCCACATTTTAAAATAATTATACTAAAATTTCTTTCAAATATATTTATACTGTTTAATATAACTTTTCACATGCCATAACAATTGTGATGAATTCTTTCGTCCGTATATCATACTTCGAAACCAATAGACTTTTGCCTTCGACATCAAATACCAGTATTGAATTCAATTGTATTATTTTCAAATAAATGTTACGCCATATAACTATATCACATGATACTTAATTAGGAACGATTGAGTTTCCAATACATTATAATAGTTTTGATTAATTGTTTTTTAACAGTTAGGACGTCATGCGAGTCGTTTACTTGTACACAAAAAAAATATATATCTTAGATTCACCAATATCACCATGGCCATGTGAAAAAGCCTTTACATTTTTACCTAATTAAAAACAATAATAATTTTGTGAATTATCTAATTATCTTTGGCGGACAAGCACATACCTCACAGTAGCAGTATTTGTCTCACTGGTAATCCTCATCATATCTCGACGTCAGCTAAGTATAATACCAGTGTATGTCAACACATATATCTACATACATTATTTTCTATTATTTCTCTATTCGCAATAATACCTTACAAACAAAAAAAAAACCATCCGACCGAAATATATCAGTACAAGCACGTGTTATTATCAACAATGTGTTAAAAATTTTCACTGAAATGAGAATAGATCCCGAAAAGTTACAAAATGTTAATGTCTGCCGTTCTCGTTAACTTGCTGCGGCGATATGTGATGTAAGTGTTCGATTAGTGATTTTTTCTTTCATTTTTATCACTAGCCCACAAAATGACAAAACTAAATACACTATCGATAACGCTTATAGACAACAGTAATGCGCATCACTAGGCCCGTCCATAAGGCTCGTGAGTGGAAGAAAGAGCGAAATACTCGCTGCACCGCTCCGATTTTGTATGACCCAAACTGCACGGACAAAATAATTCTACTATAATTATTTTACTCTTCAATCGCAGTCAAAGATAAGCATTTTCTAATAGTGTAAGTAGGCAAAAAAAAAGCAATGACGTATCTGATGTTAGGCGGTTTTCAGACATGCCTCCATCAAACATGAGCCAAGGATTGAAGTTGCAATAGCATTGTAATATATTATGTAATATTGTTACTCCTGTAGGTCCACAGAAATAGGCAAGTGATTTCACTCCGTACGAACTCACATCGCGACCTCTGTGCTTAGTGCGAGTTTTTTAACGTACTCGATAGCGTAAAAGTTAACCCAATTTTGTATGCAGTTGGAACAGCGCCCCTAGCGGCAAAAGTACGCAAACGTTCCAACTCCATACAAATATGAGCTAACTTTTACGCTATCGAGAGCGTTAAAGAACTCGCACTAAGCACACTGACACCAATAAAGAAATATTATGTACATTTTTTTTTATTGCTTAGATGGGTAGACGAGCTCACAGCCCACCTAGTGTAAAGTGGTTACTAGAGCCCATCGACATCTACAATGTAAATGCGCCACCCACCTTGAGATATAAGTTCTAAGGTCTCAGTATAGTTACAACGGCTACCCCACCCTTCAAACCGAAAAGCATTACGGCTTCACGGCAGAAATAGGCGGGATGGTGGTAGCTACCCGTGCGGACTCACAAGTAATCAGTAATAAACATGGACCTAGATTGCAAAGGAATATCTTTTAATATCATAATAATCGTATCATTAACATTCAAATTGAATCTACTTAACTAATTAACGTATTAAATACGTAATATATTTTAATTCAGTTTTGTGCTAGATTCAAAAGATATAGTCTAACCGACTCCACGTCTTTATTAGCACATACAAATTATAAGTACAATCATTGAAACGTTGCCATGATAATACACGCATTAATATTCGCTAATACGTATCCATAGTCTGGTAGGGCTTAAAAAACTAACAAATTAGTCTTGTTCGAAGGGATTTTGCTTAACTCGATAAAGATTCACTCATAGAATCCGTCACGTAATATTAAAACCCTATCTCTTGAATTAACCGTAGGCAAATCTGGCCTTTAAACATAATCAGGTAAAGACTAAAGTACTCATAAATCTATATTTATAAATTTGGACCTTATGATAGTGGCGTTAAGAATGAAATCATATGCTTATCTTCGAAGAGCGTCGAAAGTAAGAAATTCCGTTCCTGACGGGACGCACGGGTTTATAGGCATAAATATGTATTACGATTTGCAAATTCTAACGAAATCCAAACAAATGCAATAGGAATCTGAAGAAAACACATAGAATTCTACTATTAATAATAATATATCGATTTTGAGCAACAAGACATTAAAACGTCTAAAGAACATTTCACATTATACTACACCGAATATCATTTTTTTAATAAAAATATTACCCGATATACTAGGTATTACTGTTATTATAGTATCACTGTATGGTCGTCGTTATGATTGTCTATTAATAATAATATATTGATTTTGAGCTACAAGACATTAAAACGTCTAAAGACCATTTCACATTGTAACACCGAATATATTTTTTATATTATAGATATTACCTGATATACTAGGTATTAATGTTATTATAGTATCACTGTATTGTAGTCGTTATGATTGTACATAGTATGACGGCACAAGGTCGCGGCTACAGCGGAGTGTCGGCGTGGGGCGCAGCCGGTGAGGGCTGTCACTACGACTCTGGGAACAAAATACTTTCGACCGGGGCTGATGCTGTCATGTCGTCGTTGTCCGGACGAGACCAATCCTGAAATGGAAAAAATCGTATATATATATATAAATACAACAAACAGACAAAAGAATAAAAATACGTGTGTGTCAAATACACGGTAGTGTATGTAATGATTTTTTTATTGATTTAAGGTATTTTTTTATGCATAATAAAAAAGAAATTGCGTTCAGCACTCCTTCTGTGTATTATTTATAAGTGTGGGATATTTCATAATCGCCCGCCACATAATTTTCGTCAAAAGTGGGTAAAACATTTTTGCTTCACCTATATATACCTATATAATATAGAATATACATAAATACCTTAAATCAAAAAAAAAACATTACATACACTACTGTGTATTTGACACACACACGTATTTATACACTCTTTTGTTTATTGTTAAAGTCAATTCGTCAAATTGAGAATAGTTTAATATTGTTTGTCTATACTATAATAATATTATAAAGAGGAAAGATTTGTTTGTTTGTTTGTTTCGAATAGGCTCCGAAACTACTGGACCGATTTGAAACAATTCTTTTTCCATTAGAAGCCGACATTGTCCCTGATGAACATAGGCTACTTTTTTAAAAAAAAAAATATTTTTTTTTTTTTGGTTTCATGTGTGTTTTAATGTTTCCGAAGCGAAGCGAGGGCGGGTCGCTAGTCTTTAATATTGTTAATCAATAGTGTAACCTCCTGTAACGTTGCTTTTAAAAGTCGTCATGGCCTAAAGGATAATAGGTCCGGTGCATTCGTGTTGAGCGATGCACCGGTGTTTGAATCCCGCAGGCGGGTACCAAATTTTCGAATGAAATACGTACTCAACAAATGTTCACGATTGACTTCCACGGTGAAGGAATAACATCGTGTAATAAAAATCAACCCGAAAAAATATAATTTGCGTAATTACTGGTGGTAGGACCTCTTGTGAGCCCGCACGGGTTGGTACCACCGCCGTGTCTATTATATTAAATTAAAGTATACAATATTGAGTGTTATTAGAATTAATTTGATTAATGATTCACCTGCTCCTCGGTACTGGCGAAGAACAAATAGAACAAGTTGGCTCCGAGATCGATGGCGGCCGCGAGATAAAAGACTTCACGCCACTGACCCAGGGTTTGCTGTGGACATAACAAATGTATTCATTTCTGATATCGACTAGGATATAAAATAATAGTGTTACGTGCTGGAGTTCGTGATAAATAAAAAATCTACCAAAGTGCAAATGAAAACTATTTAACTTAAAACACTTAACGAACACTTTAAAGTTCTCAATTCACTTCTTCCGTTTCGCTTCAGGTGATCCGTTCGCTGTTTCGCTTCCAGTAGTTCCGATTACTAACTGCCTCTGTGTCATCTCTGCAACGCTTTTATAGTCGATACGACATCCCTAGAATTATTGAGAACCGTTCTCATAAGTCGAGTATTTCCAATATGCGTTTCCGCCATTTGACAATAGATGGCGTTGTACTTCTCGAGCGTTCTGGGCGTTACTAGTTCCTTTGATATTCTTTTCTGCTATTCGGCGATAGATGGCGTTACTCTTGCCGGCGTAACAATAGCATGCTTTGAAATAGAACGCTTGTAATGTGTAGGCGGGCGGACGAGTTCGTGTCCTACCTGAAGCTAAGCGTTTATCACAACATGAGACACCACGTCAGTCTTAATGGTATTAGAAACAAATTCTTCATTCGGAAATGATTCTCACCAGAATGGTAATGGAATTTTAAACTGTTCGTTAAGTGTTTTCAGTTAAATATAGTTTTAATTTATACTTCGGTAGAATTTTATTAACCCCGAACCCCGGAGCTTAACAGTACATTTAAACAATAAAACTGTTTTTTTCTTCATTTAAAATAAAATAAAAACGAACCTGATCTGTCTTTATGATGTGCCCGACAACGTACGGCGCCATGAAGCCGCACACGTTGCTAGCGGCGTTCGTTATCCCGTACATCGTGCCCGCGAACTGCGGCGACAGATCTATATGGTTCATTTGGTTACCTAAATAATAATAAAATATGAAACATTAATTTTATTCATTCGACTTTGTACTTTTACCAGCGACCCGCCCTCGCTTCGGAAACTGTAATTTATTATTGATTTCTCCACTATTTAATGTATGTTATTATACATATAATCCTTCCTCTTCAATCACTCTATCTACAGTGGGTCGCGCTTCCGATCCGGTGGTAGATTCTGCGAAGCACGCCTCTTGCTAGGGTTCGTGTTAGCAACGTCGTCAGGTTTGAGCCCCGTGAGCTCACCTACAAGTTAAGACTACGCTGATATGGCCTCTCAAGGCTCTCAGCTTAGGTAGAAAAAAAACCATCTATTAATAAAAACCGCATCAAAATCCGTTGCGTAGTTTTAAAGATTTAAGCATACACAGGGATATAGGGACAAAGAAAGCGACTTTGTTTTATACTATGTAGTGATATAGCAAACAATATTTGTATGCTTATACGTTGCCATGTTACGTTCAACGTGCGACAGGTGGCGCATACGTCGCCTTAACAAACGGGCGTTTCACCACAGACGGTGTGCTTATGCGAGTTTTTTAGCGTTCTCGATAGCGTAAAAGTTAACTTACATTTGTATTCTTCCTATTAAGCCACAAACGATAATTAAGCGAGGAACAGATATTGTATGATTATTTAAAATCGAACAATTTACTACGATCAAAAAAAAATAAAAAAAACACATTAAAAACCATCATAGGACGTCACAGAGACATCCAGTGACCCACGTAATGAAAAGTGGTATTTTTTACGAATAACCCTTTACTGTGGATGTCGTCAATACCAGTGTGTTTAGTGCGACTTCTTTTATCGTTCTCGATAGCGTAAGAGTTAACTTAAATTTGTTTCAAATCAAATCAAAAATTTTTTATTCAACATAAATGAAAGTACATACTTGTTGAACGTCAAAAGAACTACCGCCAATTCACAAGAACTAGCCTCCGTCCTGAGAAGAATTGGCAAGAAACTCAGCGGGCATGTCTTTTTTTTTTTAATGTGTTTTTTTTTTTTTTATATTAGTTTTTTTTAAATATGACATTTTTACAATGAGTATTATAACGTAACAATTACTACAATATTGAAATGCTCGGAGCGAGCAACTCATTCCCACTTTGTGCAATCTTCTAATTGGAACAGCGCCCCTAGCGGCAAACGTAGGCAAACTCTACTATAAATTTTCTTACCCGCATAAGACGCTCCGCCGAAAGCCGAGGCTGCACTTAACAGCAACATGACCGCAAACTTGTCGCAGCCGGCCCAGGCGATGCCGAGGATGCCGAACGCAGGCAAGAACGCAGCTGCAACATCAACCTCACGCGTGACCTTCTGTAGTAATCTCATGGCTCATCGTGGCTAGAGTTAACCTTCCTAGTTTCCTTCTTCCACTTAGAGCTCGACGCTTGAAAGGCAAACGTGACTAAGCGACAATAACTGCTTTATACATAAATGATAGGCAATAATCATATTCGATACGCAAAAAATATATATTTCTAGGTCTGTTAAAATAATTTCAATCCTACAGCTAGATTCGTTAAAATATATATTTTTTTCAGGTATTTCAACTTTAAATTAGTCTACTGTAAAGTTCACGCATTGTCGCTTAGTCACGTTTGCCTTTCAAGCGTCGAGCTGTATATGGCTATATATATGCCGTGAAGCAGTAATGCGTTTCGGTTTGAAGGGTGGGGCAGCCGTTGTAACTATACTCGAGACCTTTAAAACTTTTTTCAAGATGGGTGGTGCATTTACGTCGTAGATATCTATAAGCTCCAGTAACCACTTAACACCAGGTGGTCTGTGAGCTCGTCCACCTATCTAGGCAATAAAAAAAATATATAAGATCTCTTCAAACATACCTTACAAGCCGTTCCAGAGATTAGAGTTAAAGTCTTCCCATAGACACAACCATTCAAATATATTTTTTATTGCTTAGGTGGGTAGACGAGCTCACGGCCCACCTGATGTTAAGTGGCTACCGAAGCTCATAGACATCTACTAAGTAAATGCCGCCACCTACCTTGAGATATGAGTTATAAGGTCGCAGTATAGTTCTAGTCTAAGCAATCCATGAAATTAGGATTACGCAGTTGAGAATTCCCTTCACAATACCACTACTCTGTGTTGAGTAGGATTCAACATTGATTCATCAGAATAAATATAATAAGCTTTTAAATAATTCAGATTAAGTTCTAACTGTGCTGAATAATTACATAATCATTCTTAGTTATTGTGAGTGATTTGAGAGGACACCTCAGCAGTTCCAGTTAGCAGCGGCTTACAATTGCTGACGTCAGTGAAAAACAGTAATAACTCAGCATCAGATAAGCCGTGAGCTCGTTCCATGCAATTTCAGGAAAATTCCAGACATTAAAAATAAAAAAAAACACTCACCAACAGTATTCCAGAGTTTCATACTATTGAGTCGGCTGATCCATCCTTTAGCAATAGTCCAGTCCGCAATCGTGCACAGAACCACACCGCCGATCCAAGCCGTTAAATACGGCAGCGCACTCAGTTCAGCGTTCTGTAAAAATATTATCATATTCAATATTTCAATTGAAAAATATATTTCAAAATTAATTATTAAAATAATTTATTCAATTAATTGTAATTTGAAACTAAATCCTAAAGGATAAGACGTCCAGTGCATTCGTGTTGAACGATGCACCGGTGTTCGAATCCCGCGGGGCGGGTACCAATGATCCTAATGAAATACATACTTTACAAATGTTCATGATTGACTTCCACGGTGAAGGAATAACATCGTGTAATAAAAATCAAACCCGCAAAAATTATAATTTGCGTAATTACTGGTGGTAGAACCTCTTGTGAGTCCGCACGGGTAGGACCACCACCCTGCCTATTTCTGCTGTGAAGCAGAAATACGTTTCGGTTTGAAGGGCGGGGCAGCCGTTGTAACTATACTCAGACATTAGAACTTATATTTCAAGGTGGGTGGCGGCATTTTCGTTGTAGATGTCTATGGGCTCCGGTAACCATTTACACCAGGTAGGTTGTGAGCTCGTCCACCCAACTATGGAATAAAAATTTTTATGTCGTTTCGTGAGAGCTGTATCAAGATTTCTCGATTTCAGTGATTGATATATGTATGCAATGCCGAGCCCTTCAAGTTGGTACTAATCTGTTCATAGCATTACAGTACTTCACGGAACTTCGTCAGCTCCTTTCCTCTAAATAAATTTAAATTTATAACCATACATGACCATACCATTTTGAAGTCGTCGTGGCCTAACGGATCTAAGCAATAAAAAAAAAACATTGTCTAATGTCTTGTGTCTGGCCAGATTAGTAAAAACGTTTCAGACATACTTACAGATACTATATCGAAATGCAGAATATTGTCCATATAAGTCGGCATTTCAGTAAACTGAGTGTAAAAGACCCACGATTGTCCGCATTGCGCGATCAGAATGGCCCACAGCGGAACGCACGTCAGGAACTTGCACCATGGTATCGGCATTGAGGGTTTTTCTTCCTATTAAACCACAAACAATAATTAAGCAAGTAACAGATGTTTTTTTCTTTTCTTAGATGGGTGGACGAGCTCACAGCCCACCTGGTGTTAAGTGGTTACTGGAGTCCATGGACATCTACAACGTAAATGCGCCAGCCACCTTGAGATATAAGTTCTAAGATCTCAGTATAGTTACAACGGTTGCCCCACCCTTCAAACCGAAACGTATTACTGCGTCACGGCAGAAATAGGCAGGGCGGTGGTACCTACCCGCGCGGACTCACAAGAGTGTCCTACCACCAGTATGATTATTTAAAATCGAACAATTTACTACGATCATAAGTAAAATAAAAATCACATCAAAAATCATCATAGGACGTCACAGAGACATCCAATGTGGGTCATTACGAACGAAAAGTGGTATTTTTCTACGGATAACCCTTTTCTATGGATGTCGTCAATACCAGTGTTTGTTGTACAAATGCGAGTTTTTTAACGTTCTCGATAGCGTTAAAGTTAACTCAAATTTGTATGCAATTGGAACAGCGCCCCTAGCGGCAAACGAAGGCAAAAGTTCCAACTCCACACAAATTTGAGTAAACTTTTACGCTATCGAGAACGTTAAAAAACTCGCACTAAGCAGACAGGAGCGCCTTTATCGGTAGTGATCAAGTGATGAATCGGTAGCTGTCAAGTTGTGGTAAGACTTTAATATACTGGTGGTAGGACGTGTTGTGAGCCCACACGGTTAGGTACCACCACGCTGTCTATTTCTGCCGAGAAGCAGTAATGAGATTCGATTTGAAGGGTGAGGCTGCCGTTGTAATATAAAACTGAGACCTAGACTTAATGTCTAAAGATGGATAGCGGCATTTACGTTGTTGATGTCTATGGGCTCCGGAAATCATTTAACACCAGGTGGACCGTGAACTCGTCCATCCATTTGGGCAATTAAATTTATTTTTAAGACAACTCTCTGAAAAATCCTTTTGTTTTAATCAAATGTTTTAAAGATAATGAGGTTTATTTTACATAGATAAACTCATGGTAGCATTATCTATTTCAAGATGGAACATTTTTTATGTTTACAGGTTTGTGTTTGTATTGCATTGTATGTTATTACTCATGTTACATAGTATTTCTCTTAATGAACAAATTAGTTACATACACCTTATGCTCTTGAGTTAGTGTTCAAATTTGAATAAATAAATGATTTGATGCTGCTATTAAACTATAATGATTCACTTTAGTAACCTACATTTTCTACTACAGCTGCGAATAATTAAGTGTAGTACTCAGATGTGAAGTATATACTGTTTTTATTATGTACGAAGTTTTTTTTTTTTTTGTAACCTGCCTAAATTAATTAATACGAGACAGAAAACAATATTTCAGTCAGATATTGTGTTAAGTGTTGACAAATGAACACAGTGAATTTGTATATAAAATCGATGCCTCCAATGAATAAACTCCAAATTCGTAGGTTTACAGGAGGAGCGTTTAAACGAAAAAAGTTGATAAAATCTTTATTATTGCAAATATATTTATGGTTTTTTCTTTTGTAACTAGCTGATTTACTCTTGCTTCGAACCCCATCAATAATGATTTGTAATACTTTTAAAATAGTGAAGTGATTTGCGACAAAAACGAAAATTTCAAAATTTTGAGTTAGAGTATGTTCATTGGAGGCATCGAAATATTAATTCCATATCCAGATTCTTAATGCCCTACACGCTGCTTGTATTAAAGCTACATGCGCAGATCTATATATTTAAGTAGTATGGTAATTTATTAGAAAACAAACACACCTCTGCATTTCCTATGCTTCCTGCAATATATTCAATTTCTTTAGGACATATCCTAGGGTGTTTTTGTGGTGAGTCGTAGATGAGGAAGAGCCATCCAATAAACCACACCACTCCGAGACCACCGAAAATGTAAAAACAGAGTGGCCATCCACCTGCAAACTCTAGTGTGCATAGCCACCCCGATATTGGTAATGTGACCACTGTTCCAATATTTGAACCTGAAATATTTACGAGATACAAAAAAGGAAGCTATCATAATGTTAAAATTACTCATCATTCATTCTTATCAGTGATATGCAATATGTTGTACCAATAGTGGTGTTTAGATCACACATTTTACTGTCCTGTATATTCTAAAGCATTCAGTGTAATTAATACATTTCATTAGTTTATATCCACTTAACATCTAAAAGTATCTGCCAATTTTATTTTTAATTTATTAAAAACTTCAAAGTTTTAAACGATATTCTCAGTTATAATTACTAATCTTTTTAAATTAATTAGTTTAAGTGTTTAAATACCTGCATAAACATAAGCTGCAAACTTGGATCTTTCGAGAGGTGGGATCCATTTAGCAAGCATAGCATGCATGGCAGGATATGTGACTCCTTCAGCCAATCCTGCCAGCGCTCGTACAATTATAAAGAACCAGAAGTTCGTATATGCAGCAATTGGACTTAATATTGTAAATACTGCAGTGAAGAATATACCTAAACCATAGACAAGTTTCCCACCATATAATTCTGCTATTCGACCACCCGGTATCTGAAAAATGAATTTTCACCAAACATAAATACTTTTAGATATTGAATTGAAATATAAACTACTGGGTGATAAATTTTTTTTTACCTGTGTTAGAACGTAACCATAAAAGAATGAACCTAAAACCAGACTGCGCTGCTGTTCTGTCCAATTAAATTCACCATTCTGCAAATTGAAGGGTTGACGAGTTCAATTCAAAATACATTATTCATTCATAAGGGTTATTTTTTAATTGCTTGTCACTAGCTTTATTAGAGTGAGATGCTGAGTTGATCAAAATTATATCAACACTCTCGATTTCATCTGAATAATAATTTTCCTACAGTTTAAGAATATATCGATACTTGAAGGCCATTATTGTATCAGACTTGCATATGTGCAGTATGAGTTAGAGTTTTTGAATTGAACTTTAGTGACAATTGGTTAAAAAAAGTGCTAATTTTCAGAATAATCACAAATTTGCAATTTATTTATGTACTGGCTGTTTAGCATTATAATGAACCAATTTTTACTTATGCTGTTGATTGACAATCATCATGCAAATATATTTATAAAATGACCATAAAATTAGGGGCAATATGATAGTGCATCAACAGAAATAAAATATAATAACTTACTGTAGGTTTAGTTGTATTACTAACAGGATTGGCTTCACATACATCTAATGAGGAATCATTTGATGGTTGGGGTGTAGTGGAATTCACCATGGCAACAATTGCAACTGATAAATTCACTCTCATAGCATATACTATGGCAAAACCAAGAAAACCCATTATACCCAGAACTGTCCGACATTTCACCCACCCAGTTGTTTCTTCCACTAAAATTTTTATTTTGATTAAAATGATTTTTATAGTTTAAGATTGAGTTTGTTATTGCAACAAAGAAACGCAATTATTTCATTACGTTTTTAGACAACAGTTAACAGATCATTATTCAAATTTATAACAAAGAAAACTATACTTCATTATCATTACAATTGTAAAGTGATCAAAATAAACAGAAGATAAAGCATAAATATAGTTTTATTCAGGTGTGCAAACGGCAAAAGCCAACAAGGTATTACAAGATTGATGTTAATACTGTTTTTGATAATCTTATTTAATAGCAAAATTTCATTAAAAAGTAACGATATTGTTAATTTTGTAATGAGAATCGTATGACCAGGAATTGTAATTGGCAATAAAAAATATATATTACAACTGTACATTGTCCTAGATCAAACAATAAAGTAAAAACATAAAATTTGTTGAGGTATGTAGTAATGTTACGGTAATTTACTCACCCAATTCATTTTCTACTAGATTTCTACGACTATTCGTAACGTCGTCCTCAATATCAGCATTGATTATAGGACTCTCTTCAAATGATGACATTTTGATTCAAAACAATAACATTACAAGCTTATTTTGTTTGAAACCTACTCAGCCTCTCTCATTGACAGCAGCAGTTCTAGGAAATAGATTTTTAAATTATAAGTGACTACATTCATACTACTTTTTACACTCTATTCCATTGCTAAATGAGTCACTCTATTCAATGTCAATCTTTTTTAAAGTTAAAACTATTGCCATAAAAAAAAAACAATGGCGTTAAAGCAAATCGTTTGCCATCCTGTAAAAAAATAAATAGATAGGTACTAATTCATGCACGTGTGGTTGATAAAATAAATGATATTTTTATGGTTGATTTCGTCGGAAGGACGTAAGACGTTGAAGGTAACATTACCTATAGTACATGTCTATAGATCCGGCATAAAACTGACCTCAAGATCGTTGACTCATCTAATATACCATTGAAAGTAAAAGTGCCACCTCCGACACCGTTTTTTTTTTAGTTCCTACCTATTCTAGGTTAGCTCACGGGGCTCAAACCGGGGGTGTTGCTAACACTGGCCCTAGCAAAAGCAGTGCTTCGCAGAATCTACCAGGAATTGGAAACGCGACCCACTGACAAGATCCGGCGAGAAACTCAATCCGCTGTATCTAAGGGTTAATTTACTCGTTGAGCCCTTCGTCGCAAGCGAAGGGTTCGACGAGGACGGTGACGGGGCGAATGGCGGAGTGCTCGAGGGGGCTGCTCGAAGTGTTATTCGGAGGGCGATCCCTTTCGAAGAGCACCGCTGTGTTTTTCATGCAATATCAATGCGCCACTTCCGGAACCATTGTCCCATGGTGAATACTGTGATCTCCAGTCGGTGATGCAATAACGACTTCTTCCTACACGAGTAGTAGATAGCCGTGTCCAGGGACGTCTTAAATTAGGCTGGGGCCCTTGGGCACACAAGAATTTGAGGCCCTTTTGGAAAGCAAAAAAAATATATTTTTACTGAGTATGACCATTTATTATAGGTAATCAAATACAGTATAATATAAAATGTCATTAATGACATTAGAATGCTACTGGTTTTTTGGTTACGATCACGATAACGAAACCGTTATCGTGATCGCTAGATGGTGTACTTAGTAAATTAGGTGGATGCTTTCGGAAATATTATTAATTAGTACAATAGAAATAGGCGTAGTCATCAATATAATGGCGTAGTACATGCCATGAAAATACCTTCTGATAAGATTACTGATTTGTGAAAAAAGTGTAATGTGCCCAACAAAAATGTTTTGAGAATAAATGTGTAAGAGAAATTGTCGGTCCTTCGAGGCCCCCTGAGAATGGGGGCCCTGGGCACGAGCCCCGTGTGCCCTTATGGTAAAGACGGTATTGGCCGTGTCATCTACGAAGAACGCCAGATGGGTCTCCGGAGACTGGTATATCGTTGATATCCAAACTAAATAGTGACTGGGAGAGCGCGGAGCCTTGCGGAACTCCGGCAGGCAGATGATGGGGGCGAGAACGAGTTCTCTCTACTCGATGTCAAAACGAACGGTTCGACAAGAAGTCTCGTATGATGAGCACGAGTCTGTCTGACACTCCCATGTGGAACAGTTTGTATATCAAATCGTTGTGCCAGACTTTGTCGAACGCCTTCGCGATATCGACGGACGGAGCGTTCGAGCACAATAGACAGAACAATAGAGCAGATACGGATAGCACCTTGGGGTTGGAGGGCCGACGATGTTGAATGTGAGGTCGTCTATAAACGCGACCAGACGCCTACCATTTAAGTTCTTACGATGACAGTTCCACCTAGTGTGGTGGCAATTTAAATCGCTGCCCGAGAAGTGTCTCGATGTCACTGCTCAGGAAGGGTTTTTTGGGGGAAGTCATTGCATTCGTTCACTTTCAGCGCAATGTGGCACACGGACGGCACGGATATGTGAGAGCGAGGGAGTATCAAGAGAGACGCAGTGCAGAGCCCGCCAATAGTAAATGGCTGTCCCGCCCTTAGGGGCGGTGAGTTTGTGATTTCTAACTATGACGTAAGTCGCAACTTTCGGGTCACAAAGCCAAGACTTAATACAGATCTTTTGCACCAGTAAAATGTCTATCAGATTGTCGCGGAAGAATTCGTACATAGCTGCGTTGCCGCGCGAGTCCGGTAGCATTGTAAGATGCTAACTTAAAAGAAAAAGATTTTTCGCGTCCATTTTGCGCCATTGATTACAGGTTTAATTACAGAGTGCGGGATACAGACTCATAGACGTCCATATGATCGAACGCGGCTGTGAGCTACTGTTTACGGGTTGACGACCTACTAAGAGCGTCCGCAAACGATCCAGAATCGAAAGCAGTCGACATCGCCCCAAACACGTCATTTCGGATTCTCCCGATCCACTAACGGTGCTTTTAGGTACCTCAAGCACCGTGTATCGTTCTCGTCGAACCCGTCGCTTACGACGAAGGGCTCGACGAGTAAATTAACCCTCAGACACAGCCCACTGAGTTTCTCGCCGGATCTTCTCAGTGGGTCGCCTTTCCGATCCAGTGGTAGATTCTGCGAAGCACGGTTCTTGCTAGGGCCAGTGTTAGCAACACCCCGGAGCCCCGTGAGCTCTCCTACTAGTTAAGGTTACGCTAAAATAGCCTCTCAAGGCTCTCAGCTTAGGTAGGAAATAAAAAACGAACGATCCCAGACGGTTGAAATTTACAGCGGTGGCGAATTCGCGCACGAGCCCGAAGTCGTTGACGGCAGAGGGATGCGGGGAACGGTACGCGGGGCGTGGCGCAAGCTGGGGCTAGGGTGCGGGTGGTATACCTGCCTTCGTATACGGCAGCGGTTTTTTCCACGCCGACACGGTGAGAATCGCAGCCGGTGCGGCCGGCCAATACTTGTTGACATGCGTAACATTAAGGAAACAGGAACTTTTACTATTTTTAGTTAATGTAATACTAACGAGATTGTTCATTAAGTAATTCAACTTTGAAACTCAATGAGACAGAATTAAAGTGTGAAAGGCTTTAACGGTAGGCAGCGGCTTAGCTAAATCTCTAG
The DNA here is from genome assembly GCF_030267445.1 of Bombyx mandarina. Lineage (NCBI taxonomy): Eukaryota > Metazoa > Arthropoda > Insecta > Lepidoptera > Bombycidae > Bombyx > Bombyx mandarina. The sequence goes on from NC_143215.1 coordinate 6,425,711, forward strand.
CGTTACGACGTCCATGAGCGATGGTAACCGATCACTCCTACATGGATCGTATCCTTATAAGTGCTTGCGAGGGCAATAAAAAATACTGAAAGTCAAACCTTACTTAGTTCGACTTTAAAGGAGACTGAAACGATTACATACATTTTTGGGCCCGAATGTAACGTGATGAAACTAATATGAATTAATAGATTCAGATTTATCAGTACCTTGTTGAAAATTATAAAAGTTTTCTCAATCTGAGAGCCGAGTTAATCAAGATTTAGTAAAAGTTAGGTTATGTTACAATCTCTTTAAAAGAGCTGAATAATAACTTATTTAAGCATAAGTAAATGTTTATTATATCCATTGGATAATCTTTTAAATGTCATAATAAGAATGAACATCAATGATATATATCAGGTATAGAATATGGAATTGCCATCCCACAATTCACACAGCGATCCATAATTTCAACAGTATCCAATGCAACAATTTCAAGTCAAACGTGTGAGCGATCTTCGGTGTCCAGTGTAGAAGCAATTGTCGTACAAGGCTGGCAGAGTTGGAATCCGTAATAATAAAGCAGTGATCGTTGAAAATATAAAAACAGCCCGATAGATACACACTCAAAATGCATCGAAGATACAAAACGAGTATAGCAGAAAAAACCAACAAGCGCCAAAAAATAATTGTATAATCTATGAACAAACGTCATGTCAGCTTACTGTCAAAGCTGTCATCAAAAATACAATCGATTTTAATCGATTTGAAATCGATAATCATATTACTTTGTTAAGTAATAATAGACTTTTCTTCATTTATGTATATAATCGCAATTAAATCCGGCGTATACCGCACTTGTATACAACAAGTATAAATCGCTCATTTCATTACTTTACATTAATTACCTAGTGCAATGTTTTTCTTTTTATAATCCTGTAATCGATTAATTAAATCGATCACACCGTTATACCGACAAAAACTAACTTTCTCATTTTTCTCCGGTCCCAGAAAGAGGATTGAGGTGATTTTTTATATTCTTATATAAAAAAATATGACAAATTTTTTTGACTACATTCCAAGTTATTACATTTTTGGCCCACGATTTTCCGTCTCCTTTTTGTTGTTCTAGTTGGTATGCCATTTTATATCAACACGTGGTCTGGTTTTTTAATTTACAAATTTAATTTCTATAACTTTAGAAAATAAAACATTAAATAAACTGTACAAAGTTAAAATCGATTTAATAATAAATATCTATTAGTTGTTTAATCAGATCTTATTTTTATAAAAATAATTTCCTCGTGACTGCCTACTTCCATTATGTAACTCAACAACACTATATTGTACTTAATTTAAGGAAACAACCAATTATAAAAACGTTAATGCTGTACTAGTAAATTATTTATATTAAAAATTGTCGGAAGAACAGGGTTAAAAAAACAGATAACCAAGTCATTTACAACCACAATTTAACTTGAAACGTGGCTTTAAGAAATATATTCACTACTGTAATGTAATCAATTTGATTTTCTTTTACGAAAGCTTCTAAGCATCTGAATTATTTGTTTTGGTTTTTGATCGATTCAAGATTTAATTCATGAACATCTATGGGTATGTGATTGTGCTGCGTCTTTAGAAGGTCAAAAAAATAATACTAAATCCGCACTAATATCATTAAGCTCAAGAGTTTGTTTGAACGCAGTAAGTAATCTCACGAACTATTTTAAAAATTAAAAATTATTTTAGTGTTCGAAACAAATCTTACTTATATATGTAAATCTTACTAATCTAACTTATCGAGGAAGGTTATAGGCTATAGGTATAACATCAAGCTAAGACCAACAGAAGCGGAGCGTTAGCTTATTCATTGATATGAAAAATGTTGAAAAAACGGTAAAATTTTATTTCTTTCAAAAGCTTCCGCTGCTTATTCTGCTATTAAAGTTACGCAGCAATAAAAAATCCGCGATAGCCTATGTTTATCCTTTTTGGGTGGCACAATATAAAACCTTTTTACTGTTAATCAAATTTGTCTAAGTAATCTATTCTTTGCAAAGGCTTTTTTTGACATGGTAACAATCCTTATCTCAATAAATACGTTACTCATCACGAGCATTTATGAACAAAGTTGCCCTTAAATCGTTTGATCTCAGTGAATAATTTAAGATATAAAAGTTTTCCGCTAGTTAAAATATTTCTGCAACAAAATAATGGTCAAGCATCTCGCGCGATTACGTTCTTCAGCAACAAGAAAATAAAAATATTGTGTACGCAGTAGTACTTTAAAATACTATTTATTATACGGAACATATATACCCACATAGTATTATAATTATAACATAACCACATTTTATTTTAAAAAATCCCAAATAATATTACCCATTGTCCCTTTAAAAATCCTGTTCCCATGTCATTTTTTACCACAGTTCCACTATCCCTGATCATAGCGTGATGTACCGAAGATAGCCTATGTTATAGTATATATTCTTAACGTAGTTAAAAAACTAAAAAACTTAAAATTATCCCATAAATATTACAGACATACAAAGTTTCTCCTGGTTTTGTCAGCGTCATTTTAAGTTTGCAGTGTAGGTAGGTGCATACGTCCCCCTCGTTCAACCCTTTCTCTTTCTAATGTTATGCAAACGAAATTGGACGGTTCGCCTATTTTAATATAAAATTAATACTTAAAAAAGAGGCCACAAATTTTTACTGAGTGTAGGAGTTAATAAGCCTATAATGATAGTTGATATTAGGTTTACACTGTGATTGTCTAGAATATTCCAGCCAGAGATATGTTTAACTGCATCATAGGAATGATTTACAATTTTTCCTTCTTTGTTCAAACCTGAAATGAAAATTGTAATTCACGAACAATGCTTTACACTAATTCACAATTGGGACAGTGCTGGAGCCAGTCACTGGGCTTAGTAAATCTTATTTTCGATATTTTTTAGCTAATATGGAAATCGAGCTTATTATCCCAAAGACACCAGAACGTGAGTACCGCGCCAAGATGGGCAGTATTTATGCGCACTGTGGGCTTATAGAATGCTTAGGAATTAGGGGGTTGTCTAGAACAATATGTGAGGATACATCTTACATCTTAGTTCATTTATCTGATAGGTGATTTAACATGCTCACAGCCTACTTGGTGTCAAGTGATTACTGGAGCCCATAGATATCATAACTTGATGCAGTCATCTACCTTAAGAAATTAGGATGTCTCAATTGTGTTGAATAACCCGTCTTCAAGCCACAACACTTGATTATTCTACATAAAAAACAGGCAGGAGTGACCTACCAGTGAGAGCTTACAATATGCCCTAATACCAGTAAACATCAGTTAGTGATCACAGAACCCAGGTAATTATACCAGGGTACTTAAGTTTTAACTCAAAAAATTTTGCTGCCCATTGACTTGTGAATCCCTTCATTGTTTTACAACACCCACAAGAATAAATAAGATGATGGTATTGTAGGTCACACAGACACCACTATGAAAGAGATGATAGGGTAGTAATAATAGCACAAAGGAGCTCACACATCTTTTTTTTTTTATTGCTTAGATGGGTGGACGAGCTCACAGCCCACCTGGTGTTAAGTGGTTACTGGAGCCCATAGACATCCACAACGTAAATGCGCCACCCATCTTGAGATATAAGTTCTAAGGTCTCAAGTATAGTTACAACGGCTGCCCCACCCTTCAAACCGAAACGCATTATGCTTCACGGCAGAAATAGGCAGGGTGGTGGTACCCACCCGCGCGGACTCACCAGAGGTCCTACCACCAGTAAAATCTGTTTTCTTATTAATAGGTACTTGTCATACTAAAAATGTATGAAAAGTTAAGCATATAATATGTATAAACAATAAATGCGGATTTTTAAGCATAATCATTGATCACCAATATACATACATAACTTTACTTCAGATTGCCTTGGGGTGATTGATTTTGTACACAATTTTTACTTGCCTGAAAACTGCAAAGTTGCTCCCAATATAGAATCTACTAAACTGCCTAATAAACCAGAAATTGTGCCCATCAGTATAATAGGCCATTGTGGTGGAGCATAATCCCAAGAACTTTTGTCTGAGAACAAGTAAAGTACAAAATACTGGCTCAATCCAATCACAAATCCTCCAAGACCACTAAATACTGTTCCAATAAAAGTGACACCACCATTTGTGCCCCTAGGCACTTTCTTCCAAGATGTAATTAAATATGGATCTGAACTAGAAAAAACTGTTCCAATTTCTGAAGCCCATGTGTCACCATTGCAGCATGCAAAAACACCTGTAATCATAAAATTATACATTGTTTAAATAGTGTGATAATTTAGAACAGCAATTACTGTGATATATAGTTTTTATGAACAAATTTGGTACCAAAGACCACAGACCATATTATTAGACCTTTTTGTTGCTATTTCCGTTACTGGTTCTAAAGATTTAATTTTTTTTTTTTTTTTCTAGGAAAACTGCTCTGTAACTATTTTATAATGACTAAACATATTGGCTCACCATCTGATGTAGTTGGTTAATTGCTCTTAATGTAATGGATTAACTGCTAATAGTATACTTGAACATGTGAGTACTTGTATATAACTAATGTAAAAAAAGTATTATTATATGGGGAACAAAACATATTGGATTATTGGAAAAACAAGAAATAGCCCAAGGGTTGTAGATTCATTTAATTTTACAAAAATGGCTAATCTAAATTAACTTACCTAAAATTCCAATAGACAACCAAGAAGATCTGTAGTCCTTCACAAAATCAATAGGGCGCTCGGATGATCCCACATCCAATAGATACAACAATGCAAGCTGAGCTGCCATACCACCATTACACAGCACTTGTATCCAATTCCTTTGTCCACCTTTAATAAAAATAAAAATTCTGATTGATTAAAACTACTTAAGTCAAAGCAGTTTTAATTATGTTCATGGTTTGCGATGGCCAAAGAAAATAAAATTCTAAATGGAGACAATTATATTAGGGTAAGAATTGTAATGTACAGGAAGGATTGTTTGGTTACATTTTAGCTCTCAAAGCATTTTTAAATTAAGAATTGCATAACAAACTAACATTACATTCTATTCGTGAATGAGTATGAAAAAATATTTTGGATTATATTCCTTAATTTCAAATTAAAATAACCAAAATTTATTAGTGCTTGTGGTATACAAAACTACATCAGCTAATATTCTACCTATTTCTGGTGGAAATCGTGTTAAGGTTTAAGTATATGGTATTATCCTAACACAGTTCAAATTAAAAAGTTGTCTTTTATCTTTAAGTGGCACCATTCTATTTATACATTTTATGGACTTCAGCACCACTTAATGCTTAATTTATTTACTTCTAGATGTCATTAGCTTCCCTGGTCATGTAACCTTAGTAAATTTGTGTTTCATTTTGCAATTATCAAAATAAACTCCATATTACCTTCCTTAAAATCAGCTTCAAATTTCCTCTTCAAATGTGACTTTACTTTAGTAGCTTTTGATGAAGTAATGAAAAATGTGAAAATAGCAGCTAAAAATCCATAACTACTAAGTGTTAAAATGAATGCTATAAGTAACCCACTAACTGCTCCACTTAAATTTATGCTTCTCTTCTTGTATCCATAAACTGCTATAAGAAGGGGAATAAAACATGATACCATCCATTTTGTTGGTGGTATAACAATAGGTTCTGAAAATATTGGTGATATTAGCCTTATTTAAATGTTAATTAGTTGTGCTGCAAGCTTTCTTTTAACTGATATTTGTAGAATACATGTAACAAAAATATAGACTCATAAAGTCACAATCTGTCTGGTGTTATTGTTAAATAGTTAGCAGAGTCCAGAATCAGCTGGAAGCTAAAATTTGTTGTCCATGTAAGTCTCATTTGCAATAGCTATCATACCTTTCAAACTAGAACGTGTGATAGCGCTGAAGAAACACAAATAGGAAGTTAGAAGAGGAAGCTAATATAATACAAACCTTATGATTCAGCTATACCAACCTAAATAAGCATAATCACATCTCTTTCTGGGCAGTAAAAACTATGTAGGTAGGGGTAAGGGAGTAGGTAGTCGCTTAATGGAATCTCTATCCTGCAATTGCTGGTGGTAAGACATATTGTGAGGGTATTGTGATGAGAGGTAGCATCTCTTATATTTAATTCGCGAAGCAATATGTTTCAATTTTAACAGCAACTATGAAATTGGTACAACAGAGTTGACGACTTTGTGTTTTTATCTATGGTCTCTGGTAACCATTTAATACGAGGTCCCTACCTAACTGTCTACAGGGATAAGAATCAGAACAGTGAACCAATCGAAGAGAATAAGTATTCAGATTCTCTAGCCTCTCACAAAGTTCAGCCGCCTCTTATACCTAATTTTAAGCAACCTTTGAAAAGCAACCAAGTTAAATCAAGGATCATGTAACAAGGATTAACGGTCAGAACTATAAAAAGGGATCTAGAATATTATACATTACCATCATAACTCGAATTTTCTGCAAGATATTTGGAATAAATTATATTAATTATCCACATAGACATAGACAGTGGTATTGCTATGGCGCACAAAGCCACGGTTAATACGTGTTCATTCTTAATGAATTTAGTTTCCTTTTCGGACATTGTTTTGTCGCTACACTTTTATAGGTTTTTGTTTAAATTAATGCACTATTTTAAAATACTGGACAAATTAAGACAAATTTCATCAGTTCTTGTCAAATGACTTATGCCGACTTATGACTTAGGTTTTAAGAATTGTTTAAAGGCGACCGTAGAATTACATATTTTATTTTTATTGACTTTAAATGTTACATCATTATAAGTAAGTACATATTTGCATATATTGCATTTTACATTATTTTTCCCCATTTCTTTTAATTATTTTTTTATTGGATTTATCACCTGGTAACTAAGACCTTTAGGTCAAGTCTTATTTTAATTTAAAATATACTTATTTTTGTGAAAAATGATAATATGGGTGAAATGAAATGAAATGAAGATGAAGGGATAAAATTAAATGAAATGAGATGAGATGATATGGGATGAAATATAATCTCAGTAAAATGGTGGTCATTATTAAGAATATTAGTGAATACATTAAATCTTGGCTTGATCTATGGGTTCGCTCTTCCCCACTTCGATAAAGCGGCACGACATGAGAATTCTCTCATCGTGGTCGCCGAAAACTACATAGCCGATCCTGCGGACGAAATGGTAAACAGTCGACGTCCCCAAAACACGTCATTTCGGATCCTCCCGATCCACTAACAGTGCTTTTGGGTACCCCAAGCACCGGTCATCGTTCTCGTCGAATCCGTCGTTTGCGACGAAGGGCTCGGCGAGTAAATTAATCCACAGACACAGCCCACTGAGTTTCTCGCCGGATCTTCTCAGTGAGACGCGTTTCCGATCCGGTGGTAGATTCTGCGAAACATGGCTCTTGCTAGGGTTCATGCTAGCAAAATATTCAGGTTCGAGCCCCGTGAACTCACCTACTAGTTAAGGTTACGCTGATATGGTCTCTCTAGACCATCAGCTTAGGTAGGAAAAAAAATCGCTTCTCTCTTTTCTCTCGGTGCCGTCGCACGGTCCGCACGCTGTACTGTTAAGTTCCTTTATAATAATATATCTTTAGTATTATTGTACTGCCTGTCCGCCTGATTACTTTTAATAAACTGCTGGATGTTTACTGCTGGTTTGTTTTGAATCCCACGCATGTTCTACCTGCGCGACTTACACGAACCAGAGGCCCGCGTGTCATTCATCTGCTCTAATAGTCATTTACTGAGATTTTTTCAATGTACTTTTTGAAAGATCCCCAGAAGTTACTTCCAGCGGCTTTGTTTCATTTTCTCACATTGGTTCACTTTCACAGATATTAAACACTTATAAAACCACCGTTATTACACATTTAAACCTGAGGAAACACTAAATAGACAAAATAAACCAATCACACAACTTCACTCCTCGCGTTCCCGCCAAAAAGTCAATTTCTCTCAACAGTATAACATGCATCAGAAAGTATACAATGCATACATACATACGCATCATAGATAATAGTGATAATACACTTAAATATATTATTTATGTACATATGACTTGAAATCAGTGTTTCTACACACGGCTTAAGTTTCACTGTAAATTTCTTAGAAATTGTCTCTAAAAACACTATATTTTTTTAAATTTACTTAATGTAAAGCGTAGATTTTATTTAAAAAGAAAATCATTTTTCTGTATTTAATATAAAAAATCAAACTAACAATGAAGAATGGCGGTAGGACACCTTGAATCCAAACGTATAGGTGCCACCACCATTCTGCCTATGTCTACCGTGAAGCAGTACCTAATGCGTTTCGGTTTGACGGGCGGGGCAGCCGTTGTACTGTTAAAACTGAGACTTAAAACTTATGTTTCGAGGAGGTAGCTTAACATCAGGTGGGCCTGGAAATCCTTTTTTTTTCGCCCACTCAGCTAAGCAATAAAAAAAAAAGAATTACTTAGAAGAATCAAAAGCCGTACCTATGCATAATGTTGCGACACTGAACATGGTAATAATAGACTCCAAAATTGAGCAGTTTTTAACTACCATTCTTGACTTAGTTTGAAGATGAAACCCTTAGTAATAAAGATACTACCACTTCGACGTTTTTATAAAAAACCGTGGTTCTCTCAGGCTTAGTAGCTACCACATTCTATTAAGGTTTTAAATTTTTTTACTTTTCCATTAGCTGGAATAATATTTATTTGTACTTCAGCATCAACTCTAAAATTCTTGATTTCGATTAAAGCCTGATTTCGCTATTCATGATTAGACTTGCAAGTTGCGTTTTGCGACCAAAATACTAAATCGGTCAATAATATAAGGTTGCTAGCCAATTTGAGGCAAATGGAATGGATGAATATTGTTTTGATGTTAACTTTAAAAGCTGCTGTTAGCTCAGCGGTAGATTGAGTATCGTCAGCTTACACTCTCGCCTTTTATTCGTCGTTGTTGACTTTAGTTTTCGGGTGACAACCGGGCTCATTTTTTAGATCTAAATTTTCATATCGGAAACTTTCAAACCAATAACGAGGCATGCGTTCGTTTTAATGTTCACTCGTCACTCCGTATCAACACGTATTAATATTTTAAATAATTTGTTCGGGATTGGGACCGCGACTGAACACCTATTCCATAATCTATATCCATATATCTATATATGTATATAAAAATGAATTGCTGTTCGTTAGTCTCGCTAAAACTCCAGAAAAGCTGGACCGATTTGGCTAATTTTGGTCTTGAATTATTTGTGGAAGTCCAGAGAAGGTTTAAAAGGAAGATAAATATGAAAATGCTCGGAATTAAATAAAAATAATAATTTTGTTTTTCCTTTGATGTGTCCCCCCGTCGGACGGATTCCTTTTGTTTGTTTTAAGTTCATTTTATACAAAAGTTTAGGTCTTTTATTTATCGATTGAGGCACTACGAAGTCTGCTGGGTCAGCTAGTGTTTAATAAATATAGAGATACTTAATTTAACATAAGATAGAATTATTAACAATGACGTAACTCGAAATAAAATAAAAATAGAATTATTACAATATCCGTAGGTATAAAAAAAAACTGCCGGGTCAGCTAGTTATTCATATTTTTATCGAATCCGATGTAATTAGTAGCGATGCGATTAGTAGGCAGTAAAAACAAAATATAAATCAATCAACAAATGCTTAGATTTAAAAATAAATTCCACATTTTTAAATAGAATTCATAGGAATTTAGAATATATTGCAAGCCATTAAAAAGGTCAGTAAAACGGCAACTTCATAGGTAAAGACCCGTTGTAATCAAACTATTTTGTTTTATTTCCCTATTCATTCAACAATATGTTTTCAGCCTATGTTACAAAAAATTCGGCTGGATACTGCTGTGATTCTTATGCCTGTTCAATAAAAAAATCCGTTAAACTTTCATTATGGCGGAAACGCGAAAAACGAAGTTATAATGGGGATCGACTGTTAATTTCCTATTACTTCAGGATTAAACCTATAATAATGTCTTATAACCAAATAATTGTCTCTACCGCATGTAACATTATAACCATTATATATCTGTGAAAGAACACAATTGTGGGAAAACAATGCGAAACTACTGGTAGCTTGCTTGGTTTGCTTTTTTCCGGAAGATCCATTAAAGTTTTTTACCTCGTCTTATCTGATTCTATCAATGAATGAATCTTAATCAATTTTATTTACAACAATTTTCATAGCAATAAACATAAGTGTATTTCACTCAATCTTACTTTTCGTTTCATAGACCTTTCTTTGCCTTTAAAACAATGGTTGTATATGGTAGAATATTATGAGAAATATTTCAACAAAATAAAATAGAAAGATATATTTTACTTCACTAATCGTAATCAGGTAAACTACAGAAATTCGCGATGATTCTACTGTGTGCTTCTTCGATCAACAAGCTACTGTTGTTGATCGAAGGCGTGCTTAGTGCGAATTTTTTAACGTTCTCGATAGCGTAAAAGTTAGCTCAAATTTGTATGGAGTTGTAACGTTTGCCTACGTTTGCCGCTAGGGGCGCTGTTCCAACTGCACTAACTACCCACTTCCAACGTAAAAAAACTCGCACTAAGCACAATGATGGTGGTCATAAATCAGCCCACTCGAGTAGGTATCACCACCCAGCCTTTTCTGCCGTGAAACAATAGTCCGTTTTGGTTTGAAGTTTGTACTATTAAGAAGGGTACTATGAAGGGTTTCTACCCTATGCTTTGCAAGCGAAGCAAACTGTCCCTCCGTAATAAGGTAACTCTCTACAAAACTTGCATACGCCCCGTTATGACGTATGCAAGCGTAGTGTTCGCTCACGCAGCCCGCACCAACTTGAAGCCCCTTCAGGTTATTCAATCCCGATTCTGCAGGATAGCCGTCGGAGCACCATGGTTCCTGAGGAACGTGGATCTCCACGATGACCTGGAGATCGACTCTGTCAGTAAGTATCTACAGTCGGCATCATTGCGCCATTTCGAGAAGGCGGCACGACATGAGAACCCTCTTGTCGTGGCCGCTGGAAACTACATACCCGATCCTGTAGATCGAATGGTAAACAGTCGACGTCGCCCAAAGCACGTCATTACGGATCCTCCCGATCCATTAACGGTGCTTTTAGGCACCACAAGCACCGGTCACCGTCCTCGTCGAACCCGTCGCTTGCGACGAAGGGCTCGACGAGCGAATTAACCCCTAGACACAGCCCACTGAGTTTCTCGCCGGATCTTCTCAGTGGGTCGCGTTTCCGATCCGGTGGTAGATTCTGCGAAGCACTGCTCTTGCTAGGGTCAGTGTTAGCAACTCTCCGGTTTGAGCCCCGTGAGCTCACCTACACACGTTAGGGTGAAGCTGAAATAGCCTCTCAAGGCTATCAGCATAGGTAGGAAAAAAAAAAAAAAATGAAGGGTTGTATACTAAGAAGGCCGTTGTACTATAAAACTGAAATTTAGAACTTATGAATAAAGTTGGGTGGCGACATTTATCTTGTATCTACTGGATTTATTTCGTTTTCTATCAGTAGTATTTCTCACAGTCTTTGCACGACAACGCCTGCCTAAAGGTTTTTGGCTTATGCATATCAGTAAAATCAATCGCCTTTACGTAATTATTTTTATATATTACCAGTACTACACAGCTACTACTACTCGAAGCACCACTCAACCATAGAACACCTGTTCTAGACAGACACACAGAGTGTATTGTACAATAAGACATTGTCTGGAGAGGAAAGAGTACTGTTCGGCTGCTTTTCTCGACGTACAACAAGCTTTTGATCGGGTTTGGCATAAAGGACTGCTCTGCAAAATTAAAAAGCACCTTCCACATTCCTACTTTCTGCTGTTAGAGTCTTATCTCAGTGACAGAAGGTTTCAAGTCAAGCTCCGTGATGCCAGATCTTCTCTTTTTGCCTGCAGAGCCGGAGTGCCCCCAGGCTCCGTACTTGATCCGGTCCTCTACAACATTTATTTTTTACTAGTGATCTACCCCAGTCACCAGAAATAGCGGTAGCAACCTTTGCCGATGATGCAGCCTTCCTCAGTTGTAGCAGTGATCCTAATGAAGCGACTAGACTGTTGCAAACCCAGCTCGATATCACTAACGCTTGGCTGACCATAAGTGGCGCATAAAAGCAAGCGCCCCCAAGCGTCACCACATCACATTTACCCTAAGACGTGATACTTGTCCTCCAGTCAAACTCGGCCACGATACATTGCCGCAATCAACCTGTGTTAAGTATCTTGGATTTCACTTGGACCGAAGGATGACATGGAAAGACCACATAAAAGCGAAGCGTAACGAAATTAACATTAGATTTTAAAACCCTACTCTGGCTTCTCGGTAGACAGGCTGCCTTATCCCTATCCAACAAGCAAAGGGTGTATTGCTCAATAATAAAACCGATCTGGACGTATGGAATCCAACTGTGGTCGACAGCCAGCAAATCCAACATTATGTGCCTCCAGAGAGCTCAAAACAGTATCCTGAGGTTACTCTCGTCGGCGCCTTGGTATACTCGAAATTCGGAAATCCACGAGTACCTGGAAATCCCAACCATCTTGGATGAAGTGAAACGACACTCAGCCAACTATAAGAACCGCTTGACAGCTCACCCAAACTCGTTGTCCAGCTTACTATTGCAGCAAAATCCGATTAGATGTCTATGGGCTCCAGTAACCACTTAACATCAGGTGGGCTGTGAGCTCGTCCACCCATCTATGCAATAAAAAAAACTCAAGAGAGCGACGTGCTATCATCCTACTAAGGCGAAACGGAGCATTGGCTCTGTCCCTCCAAGCCATAACCTCTCGCAACTCACTCTGATTATAGTCTTGGCGACAGATTGCAGGTGTGATAGTAAAAAAAAAAATGTTACTAACTTTTGCCCGAGACTTCGTAGGCGTGGAATAGTTACTTTGGGATAACGAAAAATTTTACCCGCGACTTCATTTACGTAGAAGATGAAAATACTTTTGAATATGAATTTTAAGGAACTATTTAAGGTACCAAAACCATGCTTTTTATGTTATGAAAGTTTGATTCTGATAATTCTTTATTCTTTTTTTTTTTTCGAAAGGGTAGACTTCCCGAACGGTCCTGTAATTTTCAGAATCTGATGATGGGATCCTGAAGAAATCCAGGTAAATCAACTATTTTCAAAGCCTATCTTCAAGTGATTTGGGTGTTTCTTGTTATTCTTTTCATATTCTGCGCCGCCATGCACCGGCCAGCCGACGCGTATTATACGAGTACATCATTATTACGCGCTTGATCATTATTTTACTCCGATGTTATTTTACAATTGCGATATCTTCTGAGATACTCATTGAAATCAAATGATGTACAGAGCAAATTTCTTTTAAATTATTATAAATCCTTGTAATGAATAACGCATTTATTTGGATAGGGATCAATATCATATTTATGAAAACACCTTCACAAATAATGCTGTATAGTAGAACAAGTTTGGTTATCATAAAAAAGGTTATAGTGAGCCAATCTTAAAATATAGACATATGCTTTCGCGGACTTTTTTTAGACCTTACCAAGAGGAACAATTCTGTCATACTTATTTTAGCGAAACTTTAACCGTTCCCGCAGCGCACATAGCAGAAGCTTTCAAAAGGAAAAAAGAACCCTATTTTGAAACATTATTTATTAGTGCTCCGCTCGTATTGCTCTAACCGTGATTTTATTGGTCTTAGCTTATAGCCTTCCTCAATAAATGGGTTATCTAACACTAAAGGATTTTTCAAATCGGACCGGCAGTTCCTGAGATTAGTTCGTTCAACCAAACAAACAAACTCTTCAGCTTTATAATTTTAGTATAGTTATTAATTATTAAGTGTACATATTATTTATGATAAATATTTTAGTTAGCAGAAAGTATTTATTTCGTTCAAGATTTCATTCAAAAGTTAACTTCATTACCTGACGTCATTCGAGCCAACCACAGCCTGATAATAATGCATTCCACGCCGATTTTAGTAACAGCGACCTGCTTTTACCTACGATCAACAATCGTTACTATTGTTGATCGAAGGTTTTTACCGATTAGTTATTAATTAGTTATAGTAATCGGCACGAGTCGTGAGCTCTCGACAAAAGAGTGGGTGTCGTCTGCGCATCGTACACTTAAGGTAAAGTTCACTCATGTAGGTATTACCTTTTTTATAATTAAATTAATTTCGTTCAATTTGGAATTTAAAAATGTATTAATATTTTTATAATAGTTTTGCAGGGGTTTCACTCGTATTATAGTCAGAAATTACCCTGTTATTAACCGACTTCCAAAAGGTTATCAATGAACCCGGTTTTTCCTGTAGAACCGGAACTAATTTGCTTGTCTCGTGTGCTTTAGATTTAGATTAATTAACTTTAGATTTCAGACGATTTTCATTGATTTCTCCGGTCCCAGAGAAACCATTCGATTAATATACCTAAACCTATTTCTATTTGATAAGCTTATAAGAGAATCTTACAGCTACTTTAGACAATAACTATGGGACTTATATACAATTCTTTAAGTATTTTTTCTATATGAATACTCATATCAACATCCAAGACAAAAACAAAAAACCGACTTTAACTAAAAAGTTTCAAATATATCTATATATGCACTTATGGTACTCAATGAGCGTTTATCCACAGTATATTATTCGTAAGAGTTGGTGCCTGGAAGAATTAAATGAGGCTGATAAAAAATGTGTGTTTAATTTTTAAGTTGTATATTAATATTTAAGTTAATAAAATTGGACGAAAGTGTAATTTTCTGCAGTGATTCGCATACACAACAGGGGAAACCAATCACAGCTGGACGGCATCTCACACGACACCGAAAGATCCAATCACGTAATCGATCCAATCACCACCGCCCTGCCTATTTCTGCCGTGAAGCAGTAATGCGTTTCAGTTTGAAGGGTGGGGCAGCCGTTGTAACTATACTGAGATCTGAGAATTTATATCTCAAGGTGGGGGTGGCGCATTTACGTTGGAGACGTCTATGGGCCCCAGTAACCACTTAACACCAGGTGGGCTGTGAGCTCGTCTACCCATCTAAGCAATAAAAAAAAACAAAATGGCCGGCGCCACCTCCGGTCTTGCCTCGTTCCCCCAAACAGACCCAAAAATGCACTTCCCCGCATATCAAGGTCAGAGCTCACGACTCGTGCCGATTACTAATAATAGTATTTACATTATTGCTTGTAATATATATTGATAAAATATAAGAGAAAACTTTGATTTTCGGTAAACAATAACACGTTACTGTGTTGTATATTTTGTGTATAATATAATAGTTTCATGAGATACAAGAACGTGCCTCATTATCTTTACAATAATAAATAATGTCACAATAACTTATTGTGATAAGTCGCTGCCATCGTTTAATTTATTAGATAAACAATAACTTTTATCAAGGGTTGTTATTCGATTTGTGCTAACCTATACAGAAATCGATGAATGAACACTGATACGATAGGTCAATTCAATAGCCCTCTGCTGACGTCAATAGGCCAGCTGCATAGATTATATACTAATATTAGGCCAGTTGCGCCTACGCCGTTATTTCAGTTCCATGGAAAATATGAGTTTCACAAAACACAACAGATTTATAGGGTTGCGGTTTTCAAAATGAAAAAAAAAAGCGGAACCCCATACTTAAGACCTTTTTTTCTCAGGTACGGTTAGAGTTATCAAGTTTTAAATAAATACCAGACTCTAAGGAAGACTCTTAAAAACATCCAGCTTTTCCATAAACTCAATCGAAGATATAGTAAAACATTGTCTTATATAAAACCCTTTGGAGCACTTCCCCTTGGCCTAGAATGAAATTTGGCAAGAGACAATATTCCAGAGAACAAGTGATTAGTACCCGAAGGTCTTTAAAACGTACCTAACACATATAACAACCTATTTTATATACTCACATACAAACAAATTTACAAAATTACGTCTGCTAGTAAAGCATTGACCTGTATCTAGAAAATATATGAGATAATTTTTTTCCATTTTCTTTATTTTTAAATAAACCAATTTATAGTAGTGTCTGCTTGATAGATAGCGTTATTTATTTTTTGAATCACGCTATGTTTGTGTTATCTATTTAAATATATTAACTGTACCTATAATAACGAGAAAAATAATTAGAGTAAGCTTTTATCAATTTAGCTTTCAAAATTACAAGCCTTTAGCATGTAGAATGAATGTATTTTTTTTTTAATTCTTAGATGGGCGGACGAGCTCACAGCCCACCTGGTGTTAAGTGGTTACTGGGGCCCATAGACACCCACAACGTAAATGCGCCACCCACTTTGAGATATCAGTTCCAAAATCTCAAATATAGTTACAACGGCTGCCCCACCCTTCAAACCGAAACGGCTTCACGGCAGAAATAGGCAGGGCGGTGGTACCCACCCGCGCGGACTCACAAGAGGTCCTACCACCAGTAATATAAGTATAATTAAATTAAATATAAGTATAATTAAAAGCATAAACAACCTTTCCTGTCTGCGTTACATTAACCATTTAGGAGTTTCTCATTCAGGATTAAACCATCCTGCATTGAACTTCAAAAGGAAGATCAGAATAAAACGCATCCACATAATTTCGTGTACTATAGATCGTTGAAGAATTTACTTAGCTAATCCTGAATGTCGATTCCGGTCTTATCATAAAATGTATTTTCATTATTTTTCTACCTAGTCATTAGTAGCCTAAGGGGCCAACTACGCGCGGACCGGTAGGTGAGCTCATGGGCTCAACCTGAGAGAATTGCCACCGCTGGCCCTAACGAGAGCAGTGCTTCGTTGAATCTACAATCGGATTGGAATCGCGACCTACTGAGGAGATTCGCCGAGAAACTGAATGGGCTGTGGGCATTGTCATTAACATTGAATCTACATGTAAAAACTCAATTCCATAAAATGTAGTTGTGTTTAAATGTAAAATGTATTTGACTTCCAACAGTACTAAAGAAGTAATTAGAACAAAATAATATTTTTTACAAATAATTTCTCTAATGTGATGGGTGGAGCTCCAGTAACCACTTAACATCAGGTGGGGCGTGAGCTAGTTAACTCATCTACGAAACAACTAATATTAAATTATCAAAATCTTATTGGAAAATCAACTATGAAAGCAAAAGTTTTCGTACAGCACAACATTCTATTGTTTTTGCCAGGAAGACCAATGTGGTGTTTACTGTTTATATATGTCGAGAAAAAATAAATTGTTTGCGGAAACATAAATTAGTTTTCTGATGTACTGATAGTCTACTATTTTTTAAAATGACGTAATCGTTCAAGAGCGCGATAAAATTTAATTTACCAATATTTGCGTTAAGAGAAAGGTACAGAATATATCTTCAAAAACTTTAAATGCTCAATATATACATCTTCAAAAACTTTATATCCCGGAACTTCATTGGCCGATTTCGAAATTTAAAAAAGTAAAACTGTTATTTTATATTACAGATTAAAGAGAAATCATATTCACGATACTACATATTATAATTTTGTCTTGAATTGTGTTTTTTAGCAATCATCAACATATTATTGGCATAAAATCAACATCGGCGTGCGGTTGTGGTTGCACTGCGCCGCGCCGCCCTGCAGTCTGCGATCCTTTTACATTCGATATAAGAATGATCTTGCTTTGATAGTTAGCCAATGCTATTTCGAAATCACAAGGCAATTGAAGATATTAATTAGGGTTTGCAACACGTTGAATAAATACTGATTTCTGCATAACTAAATTTCATTATGTCACTTTTGTCCCTAAAAATGAAATCAATATTAAGTACCCATGTTACATAATACATATTTTATTGTTCGGCTCTCTACTGGGCTTGACTAATTCCAGCCTCCAAAATAGGGTGAGTTACATGAACATATCCTCACTGAGATAACTTATAAAGCTTTTGTTCAGTTGCTTACAATGGTTAACGCTACGTTGATGTATGAAGTTATGTAGACATCTGCCACCGTGACTGCAGTTCAAGGCTGAGCTTCTCGGAAAAAGAGAGACACAGGCATGACACGTTAATACCTGTTTTATTAGATAAAACCTAATTAATTTAATTTCAATCAAATTATTAATTCCTAACTCTACCACTAAACGTTAACCTTTTGATCCAGCGTTATGTTTTCATAATATGTTTATGCAGAAACATACTAATAAACTTTTGTTGCCGTTACCATGAGATTGCCTACAGAGATTCATACAAACGAAAGTACTTTGAACTAAGTACTTGTTGAAATTTTGCAGTAAGATTTACGAGTGTAGTCCATGCCATTACGTAAGCTTTAATTAACCGATCCAAATTAGTTGATCTTCTTTTGATAGGGCGTTGAACTGTCGCCGTGTGTCAACTTGCAGCCAACAATTTTTGGGTCGACGGTAGTGTATGTTGCCAGTTTGCTAGACAGACAAAGTTAGACAGTTGTGAGACGACTACAACGTTAATACTACTAATAACGTTGAATGATGCAACAGCACGATTAAATTACCTATGTTTTGGCACGTCGTTTTTTTGTATGTATGTATGTATGTATGTAATATATTTATTCGTAAAAAGTTACACTTACATTCAAAGCGTGCCCCGCAAAACTGCTTACGCAGTTTGACTGCAGAATTTACGCAGTTTTTGGTTAGCGCATTTATCTACAATCCCTATTTACAAAAACCGGGATGAGTCCGCTTCAAAATTTTAAATTAATAAATTTTTCTGTTGTGCTTTTGATGATGCTCGCGGCTAGACGTCTATTAATCAGAATGATACTAGTCTATGGTATCTTACTGGCTACAGCTAGGTACTGCTTGAATGGATGGAGGATGTCATCTTATCTATTTTCCTCATAACAGCTTAATTGTAAATAATTAGAGGGAGACTGCGCGAATCCACGCCTAGTCATTCGGGTTTGAGTAGTATTCAGTAATCATTACTGTATAAAAATTGTGTATACAAAGGACACCGTGGACTATTTTGTCCAGCTTTTTCATTGAATATGTGGGCTTCCGTGGGCGGCTGTCTACTATTTTCCAACTTAATTATTGGTAATGGTACATGTTATGTTAGTGGTTCCGACGTGTACCAGCGTCCTATATTTTTCTAGCAATCAAAAGGCCGCATAGCTGAATGAAGCATAATGAACAATTACATTGATAGAGACATCAATCATAGGACCAAGGTGGATAACGGTGTTCATTATCACAATGCCACAGTCGCTCACTGTTAGTTATGGCCTCTCCCAATACACACCACTGTATTTAAGGAACACATGTTATTAACAAATTAAGGGTAGGCAGCAGCTTGGTTCTGCCCCTGGCATTACGGACGTCCATGGGCGACGGTAACCAGGCTGTATGCTCGTCTGCCTGCAAGAGCAATAAAAAAATTATATTCACGTTGTGATAAGTATTCACTTCGTTAATTCACTGACTAACTACTAACTAGTAATTGATTACTTGAAATCCCAAAGCTGAATAATATACCGGTGCCATCTAGGCAGGCTTCGGGTAGCCTATCAACCGAGAGGGCTGGTGATCATGGCGCCGACGATCGTCGGTCCGGCGCCCCAAGGGGGAGGGTGATGGGAGAGCGGTGCTTCGCACCAAGCGTTTCACTCTTCCCCTTTGCCTTTTCATAAGTTCTGTCTCATGCGAGGTTCGGGCGTGGGTTATTGAGCGACAGGAGGTTTTAGTCCGTTCGACTCCGACATGCCCCGTCCTCCATTCCCAGGGGAGGGCGGAAGTCTGGCGATTTCCTCCTTTTTTTTTAACGCTGGGGAATCCATTTACGGATACCTTGTCGAGGGGGTAACAAACCGGGCTATGTCGGACTCCGGCGCCTCCAGAGAGGAAGAGGGAGAAAAGACCGGGGTCCCCCTTTTCTTCCAATTCCGGCCGGGAGACTACGCCTTGGGAAAGACACGCGAGGTGCTGCACGGCGTCAGTCATGCAAGAGCTACCCTGCAAAACTGACTACCGACTAAATCCCATCGAGCCCCACCACTCCGACTCCACGAAACCCACAGTACCGTACAGTGCGCGCCGGAGGTTCGCCGTCGCCGGCACCCGTCCTGACAATAGGACGGGATCCCATCCCCGGGAAGTTCCCGTAGGACATCGTCTCGGGAGACACACCGTGAGCGGTGTACAGGAGCCACCTTGCGCCGCCTCACCACCGGACCAACAACCGGCGGACCCGAAGAGGGATCCTATTCCCTTTCGCGCTCTTCAGGCTCACGAAACGACATGACTATGCCGATCTGACCATGCCTCCACCACGGACACCTGGACCTCGAGGGTGCGCCGGCGGGTGACTGAGGTTTGGCCAAGCTCCTCCAGAAACCGCTCCTTCCACTTGGCGTACACCAGATGATGCGCAGCATGCCTTCACCTACCCACAGTCGATGGGCCAGGGCGATTACTCCTGATCAAAAAAAAAAACTGAATAATATGCCCTAGTTTTACCATTGTTCATCGTATTAAGACGAATTACCTGTTGAATGTGTTCTTATTCGAAAACCAAGGAAAAAGTTCGACCCTGAACTTACTGATGCTGCCGCAAGTTCACGTTCTTATGAATAAGCCATTGTTCGTAAGTTTATAGCTGTTTACTGTATCCGTTTTAAGATTTCGCCGTAAATAATGAAACAGTTGTAAAATTCAGTTTTTTTTTTTAAATTTACCACTTCGTTGTAGTTGATTACAAAGAAAAGTTTGCCGTGTTTTAATTTTCTAAAGCACATTTTTTATTTTTTTCATTCATATTTCTAATAGTTAATTTCTTTTAAATGTTTCTTAACAAAGATTGCTCTCGTAATAAGGCCACAAATTGTGGCACTGGGTTTTTATTTTATTTCATTTATTTAAAGTTTGACTTATAAAGATATGCTTATAAATGTAGGTTTTTTATTTGTAATCTTTCTCTTAGAGCAGTCTTTCTCATAGTGGGCGATAACGCCCCCTTGGGAGCGTTTGAAACCTAGAGGGGGGCATTAAGGGGCCCAGAAAAAAATGGGGGGCGTTGATATGGGTTAGGGGGGCGATGTATAATTACTAATTTCATTTACTTTATATAGTATTTAAATTTCACTAAAATTAAAACCCATCTACTACACAATAACGAATAATTAGTTTATATTTCTACCCTGTATGATGTTATAAAAACTTAAAATACTTAACATAGATTTCGTAGGAGAGTCCGCACACCGTGTAAGTTGTAACAATTGTAACAAAAAGTCAAGTTGTGACAAGTTTCTGCGGATAAAGGAACATGATCGATGATAGTTAAAAAATTAGAGCAATTTTACCTTAATTACATTGCACCAGAAATAATTTTAAACATTAGAAAAAAAACTACTATGCAGAGTTTTAAAATATTATACATACGTAAACTAACATAAATTGAGGTTTTCTTTACTTTATTTCTTGTTTTTAACATAAGGGCATTTTACAGCATTTTCCTAGCATTTTATAAGAAATTACTAATGTAAGAATCATAATTGTTTATATAAAATGGAAATACGTATATAATTATTGTTCAAAAAGTTGTCTTAGAATATTTTTTTTTACAATTAACCTATTACCGTCCAGTGTCAAGCATTGTTCACTATTTTTATTCAGTAATAGGTCGGGGAAAAAGTTTCTACGCATTTTTTAAGAAAATTCACAACATTTTTTAATATAGTTTATTTACATTTAACTAAAGTATGTAAGTACCATTTTGTTCGATAGCTTTTTGCCATAATGTAGGTAGGAACATGATCTCATTGCTATAAAAATTTTGGGGCTTCTGATCAAAATACCAATTGTCGCGCAATTGGTTTTGGCAGTCCTCTCATGATGTTAACCTGACACTGCCTAAAGAATTCTGAAGAGACCGAAACAGGTGGAAATCTGTTGGTGCAAGGTCAAGATTATACGGCGGATGCATTAACACCTCCCAGCCAAGCTCTCTTAATTTTTACTGAGTGGCTAAAGATGTCTGAGGTCTAGCGTTAACATGATGAAAAACCACATCCTGTTAAGTAATTCCGGCCGCTTTCTCTCAACTTCTTGCTTTAATCGCATCAGTTGTTCGCAGTAGAGTTCAGAATCGATGATCCTGCCTGGTGGTAACAGCTTCTAATGAATAATGCCCTACCAATCCTACCACACACACAGCATTACCTTGTTGCGAGTTAACCCGGGTCTCGCCACAGTGGTGGCGGCCCGCCTACGTGCCGACTGCCGTGAGAAGCTCTGCGGCAGGCCATCGGCGAGGCCAAGTCACAGAGCATGAAGACGCTCCTGGAGACGCTCGATTAGGATCCCTGGGGCGCCCGTACCAGACGGTACGCAGAAATTGCGACCGCGGGCGCTCCCGGTAACGGAGTGTCTCCAGCCTCAGCAGCTGCGGGATATTGTCTCCGGGCTGTTCCCGCGGATGGTGAGGGACTTCGAGCCCCCCTTCATGGGCGTGCTGCCACGCAATGACGTGAGCGGTGATGCCCCTGCTGAGGTGGTCCCTCCGAGCATCTCGGAGGAGGAGATCCGTGCGGAGCAGTTCGGATTCAGGGAGGGCCGCTTGATCATCGACGCGGTGATGCGCGTGCGCACCCTCTCTGATGAGGCTGTCAGCTGGGGCGGGGTTGCACTGGCGGTGTCTCTGGACATCGCCAATGCCTTCAACACCCTGCCCTGGTCGGTGATCGCGGGGGCGCTGCAGTATCACGGCGTCCCTGCGTATCTCCGTCGGTTGATCGGGTCCTACCTCGAGGATAGGTCGGTCGTGTGCACCGGGCACGGTGAGACGGTGCTCCGCTTCCCCGTCGAGCGCGGTGTTCCACAGGGGTCGGTCCTTGGCCCTCTCTTGTGGAACATCGGCTATGATCGGGTCCTGCGGAGCGCCCTTAGCGCTCCTCTCCCGGGTCTGAGTATAGTTTGCTACGCGGACGACACTTTGGTCGTGGCCCGGGGGAAGGATTTGCGCGAGTCTGCTCGTCTTTCCTGCGCGGGGGTGGCCTTCGTCATCGGCAGGATCCGACGGCTGGGTCTGGACGTGGCGCTCGATAAATCCCAGACCCTGTTGTTTCACGGGGCCCGGAGAGCGCCGCCTCAGAGGGCCCACCTCGTGATCGAAGGCGTTCGCGTCGAGATCGAGGCAACTGGGTTGCGGTACCTCGGTCTTGTACTGGACGGTCGTTGGAGCTTCCGCGCTCACTTTGAAAGATTAGGTCCCCGACTGATGGCGGCCACCGGCTCGCTAAGTCGGCTGTTGCCGAACGTCGGGGGGCCTGACGTCAGCGTTGCCAACTCGACATTCGTCAAGGTGGGAGATAGAGTTCTACAACTTGGTAGTTTCCAACAAACCCTACTATGAAAAGTTGGTAGATCTACCACCATCTACCACCCATACTTTTCAAGTTTTTTAGAGACCCTCCAATAAGAATCTGGCATCCTTAATTTACTTTTCGATTGGATAAGACATATTTGAACTATTTTTATTAGAAATCCATTGGTAAAACAGAATTACAGGCCGCTAATATTCTTCTTTTTCCCATAGTTGAGAATATTTTTGATTGTAATGCATCTTTTTTAATTTTCGACGAGGAGAATTTTCTTCCATTTCACTTTCACTCATTTTGATAGTGTTCAATTGAAACGTTTTAAAAATTACAATCAGTTATTTGTTAATTGAATCGGGTTAGATATAGAGTTCAATATTATTTTCATGGAGGTTTGATTTGAACTTTTTGAAAACTTCAAAAGTTGGTAGATAAAGTGGTAGGTTTGATTACGACACTAAAAGTTGGTAGATCTACCGAAAAGTTAGTAGAGTTGGCAACGCTGCCTGACGTGGTGGTGCGCCGTCTCTACACGGAGGTGGTGCGGTCGATAGCACTGTACGGGGCTCCCGTGTTGTGCCACGCCCTGACACGCGACAACGTTTCGGCATTGTGACGTCCGCAGCGCGCGATTGCGGTCAGGGCAGTTCGTGGATACCGTCTCGTTCGAGGTGGCGTGCGTGCTAACTGGGACGCCTCCCTGGGACCTGGAAGCGGAGGCGCTCGCTGCGGATCACGCGTGGCGATGCAATCTCCGCTCCAGGGGGGAGACACGTCCCGGCGCGGCGGAAGTTCGAGCGCGGAAGCTTCAATCTCGGCGTGCCGACGGACCGTCGAGGTGATCCGCCCGGTCCTCTCGGACTGGGTGAATCGCGACCGAGGACGTCTCACCTTCCGAGCGACGCAGGTGCTCACGGGACACGCCTGTTTCGGTCGCTACCTGCACCTCGTCGCCTGGAGGGAGCCGACGCCGAAGTGCCACCACTGCAGTGGCTGCAACGAGGACACGGCGGAGCATACGCTCGCATACTGCCCCGTTTTCGCGGAGCAGCGCCGCGTCCTCGTTGCAAAAATAGGACCGGACTTGTCACTTCCGACCGTCGTGGCTACGATGCTCGGCAGCGACGAGTCCTGGCAGGCGATGCTCGACTTCTGCAAGCCCACCATCTCGCAGAAGGAGGCAGTCTCCTCCCGGTGATGGTCGCGGGGCGACCTAAGGGGGTTGAGGCTGCGCCGCACACTACCGCCACTCTAGCGCGCTAGCACCAGAAGGACGGGACAGCGGGTCGGTGGCTGCGGACTGCGATGCGGTCCGCATTTTCGTCGTCGCTGTCGTTGCCGAACATACTGTAGAAGAGCAACCCGGTCGGCGGTGTATCGCGTTCCGACCCGGCAGGCTGGTTCTGGCCCAGCGGAGTATCCCGAAACACCAGCGACATCGCCCGAGCGGCCTGGTAGGGCCGCCGTACCGCGGAGACCGACGTCGTTGGTCGTCGACTATCGCCTCGACGACCCATCGGTCGGGCGTCCTCGGGGTAGCGCCGCGTGTCTGGTTGTAGTGTTGACCGCGGGAACCTACTCTGACCGGTTTCTGACTCCGGACGGAGATCGGACGTCGGGTGTAAGAGTGCAGGGGAGTCGTTTAGTGGGTGGGCCCTAAAATCCTTGGGCCCGCGATCTGCTCTCAACACCTGCAGATCGTTGAGTCTCACATACCCCGCGCGCCCCCTAGGCGCGGGGACCTCGTAGGAGGTTCGGACCCTTTCCAAAAAAAAAAGGTTCGCCACAGTCTGTGAAGCCTGACCGGCCTTTGACCACGACCTTTTTCGCACGTTCCTGTCGTACATGATCCAATTTTCATCACCAGCTATGAGCTTCTTCAAAAATGGTTCGGTTTCATTACGTCGTAATAAAGAATCACAAATGAGTACACGGTTTATTGGGTTTCTTTCAGTGAGCTCGTGAGGTACCCAAATATCGAGCTTTTTTTGTGTACCCAGTTTTTTTTCAAATGCGCCAAAACTGTTTTGTGGTTAATTCCCAGTTCTTCAGTTACATCGTAGCTACTGATATGCCGATCTTGCTCCACTTTTTCAAAAATGGCGTCGATTTTATCCGTAATAGGGCGACCAGAGCGACGTGCATTTTTGACATCATAATTTTTGGATTGAAAAGGCTTAAACCAAATTTGTGCTACTCTCACAGACACTGCACTAGGTCCATAATTATCGCAAATTTTTTTCACGCCTTGCGTTGCATTTTTACCTTTTTTGTAGTAAATTTTTAAAATGTATCGAATATTTTCATTAGATTCACTCATCTTGACAGTACGAAAAATAAATAAAAATCACACATCTTCCTAATTTTAATTTGGAATTATCTTCTTTAGAATTTAAACTTTTAATGACATCAAAACCAGCTAGATACAAATAGTATAGCTAAAGAGATTTTATTACAAGTTCATACATACTATAATGCGAAAAGACTTTTTCCCCAACTTTTTATTATCAATAATAATTATTACAAATAATAAAAACGCTGGCTTAGGCGGCGGTTTTTATTTGAACCAGTTCTAAATTATAAACTAAAATTCCATGAAAAATTACCCATATTTATCTATAATCCGAAATGATATTAATTTATTTTTTGTAGTTTAATAAGTTATTATTGTTAGTAGTATTATTTACTAGTCGAAATATAAAATTTTAATTATCTTATGATGAGAATCTTGTATTAATGAGAAAAATATTCAACAAAAATAGTTTCGTTCTAATAAATTCGTACAATAATAGTACAGTGAAATAGCAATGTATTTTGGTAATTCTGAATTTAAACAAACATGTTGATGAGAAGAATTCATTTTTACTTTGCAAATTTGTAAATACACGCTCTGTAGCAATGTACGTACATATAATAATATGAAGAAACAAAAATAGCATCTACAAATTAGTACTACGTGGTACTACATTTACTAAAATGTGAATGTTATTAATGAAATTAATGAAATTGTGGTTTTAAAGTTTTAAGGGTGTATAAAAAATGGGGGGCGCTGAAAAATAATTGATTTTCAAAGGGGGCGGTAAAAGAAATAAGTTTGATAATCACTGTCTTAGAGTGTTAAAATTATGAGTTCATTAAATTCTTCACGGTAGGCCTAATTTTCAAAAAAATTAAGTAAGTCCTTAGGTGGTATCGGGATAGTGTTAGGTTTACTATGGTGTCAGTGCTATCGAATTGAAGGTTTTCTTTTTCGGAGTAGGAAAGCGTCTGTCTAGCCCGAGTGTCCATATAATGCATTCGTTTTAAAAAGAATACGTTAAAAAGCTCAGAAGATCGCAAGATAATGTTTATTCTAGACCTATACGGTGCATATGAGGAAAACTTCTCAGACCTAACCCATTTTTAAATAAAAACATTTTTGTTTCCATTACTTGCAAATAAGTTCCCAATTAGCCCGGTCGATCATATAAACTTTTCATTGACCCTTTAGGTAGAGTAGCATACGACTCACCTGATTGTAAGTAGTCACTGTCACCCATAGACATCGACAACGTTTGGGTTACACCCAAGATGTTGCCTATAAAAATATAATTATTTTTATAGTTCACAAAGCTTCGTAGTATTTTATAAATTCTGTTGTAGGCGAGGGCGTAATAAACACAAAAAAAACTCAGACTGTTGTAGGCTCGTGTATCACCTCATCGATAATATAAGCGAATAGCTCCTGGTAAATTCGAAAATTAACGTCAAAGAGATTAGTTATAAGAAGAGACAGGACCATAAATTGTTTAAAGAGGTTATTAAAAAAAAATACTGAACTGGTAACATCGTAATGTTGGCTTTTTTGTGGGCTCGTTAAATCGAGATTTGTTTGGGTGCCGCTCATGAAGAACTGTTGTTTTGTCTGACAGTTTGGCAGCTGTCCAGGCCCTGTGAAATCGTCGCAAAACATATCTTAATGTATATGACGTTCTTGTGCATATTTAGTCTAATTTCGAAAATGTTATTGGTGCAACGTTTGATCATCGTGTCATATATGAAATCGAGCCCGCTGTTCAACCAAACTAGTTCGTTGCTCCAGAAATACATGAAGTCAGCGTCGGAATGGTACTTCGATAAGGCTATGCGTCATGATAATCGCCTTATCGTAGCCGCCGCTGACTACTCCCCGAATCCTGATCATGCAGGAGCTAGTCACCGTCGACGCCCTAGACACGTCCTTACGGATCCATCCGATCCAATAACCTTTGCACTAGACGCCTTCAGCTCTAGGAGCAGACTTAGGGACCTCGGTAACCGTACTCGTCGAACTCGACAAAGAGTTCGCCGTACAACCTAACCCATGAATCAGCTCGCTGAGTTTCTCGCCGGATCTTCTCAGCGGGTCGCGATTCCGATCCGGTAGTAGATTCATTCGCGAAGCAGCTACTCTTGAGTTGTTAGGTCTCCTTCGGAGGCGCTCGGGTAGCTGTTAGCAAATCCCACCCCTCCTGGCTGAGCCTTTGCTCGCCCACCTGTCCTGATGAAACTGTAAAGGCCTCCGGGCCACCAGTAATCCTTCAATCATAAAAAAAACTAGTTCGTTGAACTTTAGAGGTCATTGCATACAGAAGCAATCCTGCAGTGATATACTGCGTAGATTAATTGTTCTAAGAGTATTCAACAAGATTTTAAGTTATGTCCCATTTTCAATAGATACTTCAATAATTCATCTACTGGGATTTAAATTAGTAAATTTAATAATAACAAACAAATAATTAATAAATAAAAAATCGACCTTTTTAAAAATGGCTTTTTTACTCAAATCGATAGTAAAAGTAAAGATAGATAGATAGCCTTAACTTAGCCATCTTGAAATCTAGCAAACGAACTGCGTAGTAGGTAATCTACAAAGTTATACCTCTTGTTTCAATCCAAATATTTATTTGAATATTTTTTATTAGTCGTTCAATTTTAACATTTTCGCAAGTCGCAAAAGTTTTCCAAAATATTAACCGAAGGTAACTCATATAATGTAAATCTATTATCAATACCAAAATTGTAGATAAATGTTCTGTGAAATATAAGTAGGTAATCTGAATACATTTATTTGTCATTGGTCACTGCTTTTAAATATTTATAATGTCAGGTAAGTGTGCATTATGCATTTCGCTGCACTCTGTTACGCTACTGGCACCGGAATGGAGTTATTCTCGGAACTCATCATTGGCTGGCTATTCACGGTTTATTAGATTTTTCATGGTCACGACATGGTCGGACTAGAGCTCCGTAAAACTAAACCTACACGATATATGAAATGTCGATATTCAAACACAAAATATGAAGTTTGAAAAAAAAAAATTTGTTATTGCTATGGTGGGTGGTGGGTGGTGGTTGGTGGTGGGTCACAGCCCACCTGGTGTTAAGTGGTTACTGGAAACCATAGACCTCCACGACATAAGTGCGCCATCCACATTGAGATATCAGTACTAAGGTCTCAAGTATAGTTACAACGGCTGCCCCGGTTGCAACGGTTAATTATTAAACATTATTTGAGATTTCACTTTTTTATATTTGTAGACGGATCAGCATATGACCCCCGAGATGGTGAGCGGTCACAGTCGCTTATGGACATCACCTGGATAAAAGCAAGCAACGGCCTACGGATGAGAATTCTCCTCGAGCCTCGTTTGAAGAAGAAGTAATATCATAGCAACCGGGTAGCACCGTGGAACGAAGTTAATTCGAAAGTTAGATGGCCATGGCATGGAAAAAAATCTCTGGAAATGCACTGTGGCGGGAAGTGTGATGGTTAAAACGAAATGACAAGATCATTTCAACCAATTATTCCGAGCACTCCCTATAAAACACACGGTACCAAACAGCAACTAGCGAAGTCCATCCCTAAACTAAAAAACTAAACGATCCGGATTATCGACAAACCGAACTACCCTTTCTTATATAGAGTTATATGGGAGTACCTAGTATTTTAACGTTACAGTGGACACGTGTATTCCATATCATAAACTAGCAATGTTTGCAATTTCACTTGATTGAGTACAAAATCGCTAAATATAACTAATATAAAATCATTGAACGTTAAATTTTACTTTGTATATATTGAGACAGTTCAGATTTAAATGTGTTTCATCTTATTAATCTCTGGGCTTGATGAAAGGAAAGTATAGTTCAAATTAGTTTACGTGGAGTATCTAGAAAGAAAGAAACACAAGCGACATCCTAACCTAAATTACTAATGTAGCCAATTCCAATATGGCTGTTTTTATAATATAATATAGCTATAGGATAAAATAAAAGAATACAGAGACAGAAGTATTTCATTTCATGTAGTTTAGCATTCAAAATGCTCTGTAATATCTATCAATTCGCAAACAATAGCGTAAAATATTTTATAGGCAATTAAATTTGTTCGGATTCTATGAAACTTTTGTGACGCAAGTTTTTGCTATCATTCATTATTTGATGTTTATTTCTATTGTCTGTGAAATTCCATTTCTATTCAATGTTCTACTCCATTTATATTTCTGTTTTTTTTTTTACTTCATAATGATTATATAAAACGCCTACATAAAGCCTTTGTTGTCAAGTACAAGCCAAATTGGTAAATAACGGCGTTAGATTATTTAAGAAATTCGGATGCCGCGGGCTTTCAACGTTATTATTATGTCTAATGATTTGAACTATAACAAGATAAAACATTATATGTCAAATAAGTAGAAATGTTATCGTATGTTTCTTAAAAAAATATTGTGCTGTAGTTGAAGATTTTTTAACTTGTAATGACTCACAAATTTCATTTCTTTTTCGTTTCCTTTTTCATTACAGTGTTGATGCCTCTGTTTCTTCCGGATGATCTTGATTCTCGATTCTGATTTGATAGCAAGTACTATGCAGTAGTTCTTACTGTTGTCAGAACATGATACATATTATTACATTTAGTTAAATGCAGTGCTTACTTAATTAGCTAACACGCATCAATTTCCTTAACTTGTAAGATGTAAATAATTAGCGTTCATAAAAAACATAAGTAAATATTTGATGTTATACGAATGACCTATAAAGGTCGGGTATTGGGGCCCTTTTAAGATGTAAACTCACCGGATTGAACGTTTAAGAAATGGTGTAGGCATAATTTAAAGTATAATAATTTTCAAAATTGCTTTCGATATTAATCCTAACAGTTTTCGTCGGAATCGGATACACAAAGTACGCTAGAAAATAAAAAAATCGTTATCCGTATAAATCAATAAAAGGAAATTGAAAAAATATTTTCTTTTTTCAATTCTGATTTGTCTTTTTATAAATCATGATAGTATTATATATTAACGCTAACCTGTAAGGTTTATTTAGGTGTTATGAAGTTGTTACGTAAATACAGCCGTTGGTTGTACTACAACTGAGACTTTGAGTTATGTTCTATGATAGATAAGAAAATAACGTAATAATAACTTCGCAACGTTCACTTCGTAATAAATTCGTAATTTTCGTAATAAATGATTATTTTTTTCATCTGATAAATTACATATAAATTTCGCGGGTATTTTCTAATTTCGTAACAATGTTCCTAATTTGCATTAAGAACACATCGTTTTTATGATATCACATTTCATTTTGAAATAATAATTTTAAGCTTTAGCTAAATTTAATTTAAGTTAGCTAATTTTCTAATGTACTATAAAATTGGAAAAGTAATGCAAAGCTTTGAAATTGGCTAAACAACCGGGCACCAACAACTGTCGCGAATGAAATAAATAATGCCAATTCATGACGCACGGGCCGCCGTGAGCATTTGTAAACATACCGTATATAGCTTTATATATCGATGTGACTTTGGAATAACTGAAACCTATGATTTCTCCTTCGATAATAGGCACGTGTACTAGTAGCGATGAATCAGAAAACAAATGCGGTGACCTTGACAAAAGGCATAAATCTATATATTAATACGTGAAGCAAAAACTTTGTATCCCTTTTTACAAAAAATGCGCGGACGGAGGAATATGAAATTTTCTACACTTATAGAGAATATAGAGAAGAAGTGCACAATGCTAATATTGTTTTTAAATAATGCATAAAAGATACATTAAATCAATAAAGAAAACATTACACACACTACATACCATGTATTTGACGCACACGCGCATGCATACCTACTATTTATTGTTAAACTTTTGTTCTTGACGTCTGTGGTAAATTTGGGAATAGATTAAATATAGTTTGTCTTTATTAATATTTTTTTATAGTATAGCCTTTGGTGAAATTTGTGATTATAGAAGTATAAAATACAATCATAATAGTGTACAAACTTTGAATTCCAATTAATTATAGTCGAATTTCGACTACTGCGGGACCACTAGTATAAAAAAAGACATGTGAAAAGTATTTATTTTCTTTTTTATGAAAAGGCAAAATACTTATAAGTTACATTCCCCTTGTTTTATGCACAATAATCTTAAATATCCCTTATCCTAAAACGTAATTTAGTAAAATTTTAAAATGATACAATATTAATGTTAAATTTAACTATAGGACAAAACCTGTTCAACTGTGTATGAGTTAAATAAATCATGCACTAAAATCGTAGACCGTATGAATTATCAGTTGCAATAACAATTATTGACGTGTTCGATATTTGACGCATGTGCAGAGAGTTGTCCATTAACTGAATTAATAATTACGCAATGAGGATTTCTAATAGTTCTACACTATAGTTCCACATTAGTTATATCAATCATATTTACGACTTGAAGATCTGTCCAAAATTTTATTGGGACCGAAATCAAAGTGGTACATTTATTCCTTCCTTCACAATGTGTACTGTTGAACAATCCATAAGAAGCCTTTTGAGAAGAATTAAAACAAAGACCATGGTAGAATGTCACCGCATTAATCTTGCAATGATGTGTCCTCAATTTTATTTGTCAGTAAGAACATGAACGATACCAATCCTAAAGTAGTGGAAGATACAAGAATATATAACATGTTTTTTTTTTAAATTTTGCTTCTCCTGTACCTATAAAGTAAATGAATAAAACTTGAAGGATCTTTTTTATTTTGCCTGTATCCATTCAAATATCAAGTAACATATTGACCTCTCCCTCTAGTTTGAAAGTGGTTTAGTAACTAGATTTCATCTTAGAAATATCATCAAACAGCATCGTTTGGATTTAAGAGATGTTGCTCAGCAAAGTGTTGTATTTGACTTTAACTAATCTTTTGAACGCTCTAAAATATGATATAGGCTTGTGGTAGGACCTCTTGTGAGTCCGCACGGGTAGGTACCACCACCCTGCCTATTTCTGCCGTGAAGCAATAATGCGTTTCGGTTTGAAGGGTGGGGCAGCCGTTGTGACTATATTGAGACCTTAGAACTTATATCTCAAGGAGGGTGGCGCATTTACGCTGTAGATGTCTATGGGTTCCAGTAAGCACTTAACACCAGGTAGGCTGTGAGCTCGTCCACCCATCTAAGCTATAAAAATAAAAACGTACATAGAATTCACAATAATTTACAAGATTACATTTTTATACAACAGAATAACAGTTACAAGACATATTTTTTTGTGTTCACAGTTTACAATTTCGTGTTCTACGCCTTAAAAGTATCCCTTTGTCTACCCAACGAACTAAATACGTCGTAAATATATATGTATTTGGATTTTACTGTGATCACAGCGCCGGGTTTCGTTGAATACATAAAAGCCGGCGCGAGTTCACCGCTGCCGCCACTCCACGATCTGCCGCTGTGCGAATCTTACTTTCTTCTACGTCTAACCAATTATTTTAATTAGAAATCATGAGGCAGAGTGTATTACTGATTCTGGCGGTTTGTGCTTTCGCGGCTGCCAATGTTCCCAAGGACAGGGTAAGTGCTTTTACATAATGATCGTTTATCGCGCAAGAGTTTTACAATTCCTATTTATAATTAATTTTTTCGTGCCCAGTTATTTATTTTCTAATGGTCAATTAAGCGTTCATACAATAGTAAAATTCAAAACTAAGTTTTGTTATAAAAATATCATCTTTATTTTGCGGGAGCATCGTGTATTTTAATTATTTAGAAGGTTATTAAAAAAAAAACTTCCATGTACTAAATCGTTATTTCTATAAAATGACAAATTTTATCCAAACTTTAATAATGTGATAAAAATATAATTTATTTAATACGTACGTAATTATTTGCTAATACGTTCTTTATGAAAAAACGACAACACTATTATATTTAAATGGGCCTCCTAATGAAAAGCTGTAAAACTCATTGACATCTTTACAAGGATCCAGATGCTCTGCTTTGAGTTCCAAGGAAGAGATTCGAAAAAAAAACCCTGTTCTATCCTTAAGCCAGAAAACGTGATTGCAACGCGGTAAGAATAGTAAAAACTTATATGTGTACTACCGT
The DNA here is from genome assembly GCF_030267445.1 of Bombyx mandarina. Classification (NCBI taxonomy): domain Eukaryota; kingdom Metazoa; phylum Arthropoda; class Insecta; order Lepidoptera; family Bombycidae; genus Bombyx; species Bombyx mandarina. Next base: position 6,459,479 of record NC_143215.1, read on the forward strand.
CAATATCATTTTAATTCTCTTCATCATAATACCGTTTAGATGCTAAACCCTTTACCTTACATGGTTTAGGCCGGACAAACCAAGTAACCGAGTAACCACCCATACCCACGATAAGTAGGGATTGATTGAAATTATAACCTACGAATCGAATATTCTAGAAACATGTAAGCTTTCTAACTTAAACGAAATTTTAATTTTTTTATTTTTAACTACCTGCTACTGCGTAAAAGTGACTCATACTCGTAGAATTCATTGAAGAAATGAGACTCGAACGAGATTTCGTTAATTTTAAAGTTCTTTGTTCTTGCATGTTCGGTTTTAGTTTTCCGAATGCTTTGAGAATATTTCTGGAGGCAGAAAGCTTAACTTGGTCATGAGATGAGAGCCGCCTTTAAAGACAAACTTTAAAAATAAATCTATATACCAAATGTGGGTATGGGGATGCAGAATATGATAATAATAATAAAATACATGAAATACTTTTATCATTATATAAATAAAGCGAATCATGAAAATAATTTTCCACTGGACAATTAAATGAACACGGTCAGAGCTACCCGTGAATTGTTCTTAATTTTTTAATCATTTAAACGTGTGATTCAAAACTTGCGTTATGCTTTTGCGAAAATCGGAAATGTTATATCGTTAGTTCAATATATGCAAAACGTCAATGTGTAGAAACTTTGAGAGCATTTCTATTTCACGAACGAGCTTCATTATTTACAATTTATTAACAGAAGCACGTAGCGTTAAGTCCGAGCCATGAGTGACTCATTAACAAAGTAATTATATTTTTGCAGCTACAACAAAGGCTGTCATGTGGAAAAATAATTTAAAAACAGTTTCTGCTCTGCACAATAGAACTACGTATTAACTCATTGAGGGTAGTCTACAAAATCTTGGTTCACTCGATCTTATTAAAAATGTAGGTACTTTTATTGACTGGCAAGTTTTCAAAGCTATCACGAAATTACTGAAGACCTTAACTTTGAGTTCTTCTTATAACTTCAACATGTTGAGATTTCGATGTCCATCGAGGCTTTCGACATTGGGCGCGTAATCCGTCATCACGTATTAACCGCGCAAGCACCCAAATTTTAGATGAATTCTATACAAGCAGATCGTATAGTAAGTACACTACTAACCTTGGGGGGCAAAGATTAAGTGTGTCCACGCTTATAGATAACTCAATATCTATCTAATTCATTAACATAATTTTTTTTATATTGCTTAGATGGGTGGACGAGCTCACAGCCCACCTGGTGTTAAGTGGTTACTGGAGCCCATAGACATCTACAACGTAAATACGCCACCCACGTTGAGATATAAGTTTTAAGGTCTCAGTATAGTCAACAATATATATATATATATAGTCAAGGCTGTCCCACCCTTCAAACCGAAACGCATTACTGCTTCACTGCAGAAATAAGCGGGGTGGTGGTGCCTACCAGTGCGGACTCAAAAGAGGTCCTACCACCAGTAAATAACTAACTTTAAATAAATAAATAACTTTTGTGAGCATACGAGCATGCAGACCACCTAATGGTGATTGACTATCGCCAGTCATAAACGTCAACAATGCCAGGGGCATAACAAAGCCTCTCACTACATACTGTTATTGGTAACAGTAAAAAAAAAGGTGGTTACACTTATTGTAAGTTCTAGCTACAATAACAAGCTCTATAAGAGTAGGTAGGTAGGTAACGCGATCTGTCATTATATTTTACCACGATGACATAGATTACAACAAGGAAATATTCCTACTATTTACTGGCTTCAAATTTGTAAAATACATACATATTTCTTAGCATATAGTACGAAATATCAATTTTCAACTTCCTTATCAGGAAATTCATGAAAAATGACCAATGTCTTCTTGTCCAAAAGAGGTGTCTGTATTCAGTGAATCTCTATAAACAGATTATCGTATTCAGAACTACAAAATGTGCATCTAATTTACTAGAATATATTTTATTCTGTATAAATAACACTGGACAAGGACAAACCTGCATACATTCATTTAATGTGTGCATGTTTGTCCTTTATGCGTTCCTATACCATTCATTAGACGGTAATGAAGCTTACCCTCAGACACAGCCCACTGAGTTTCTCGCCGGGTCTTCTCAGTGGGTCGCGTTTCCGATCCGGTGGTAGATTCTGCGAAGCACTGCTCTTACTAGGGTTCGTGTTAGCAACGTCGTCAGGTTTGAGCCCCGTGAGCTCACCTACTAGTTAACGTTACGCTGGAATACCCTCTCAAGGCTAACAGGTCAGGTAGGAAAAAAAAAAAAATGAAGCTTATTCCAGGGAGAAGTCTGTACCGCTACCACAAGAATAGTTGAATTCAATGTTTTTCTTACATTTAGCGAGTTACAGTCTAGTGTAACCGGGTTTCCCAAGTTTCTAATAATATTATCACACGAAAACATAAATATAAATATTATACCTCTACTCTCTTGTAGAAAAAACAAAAACTTTGATAATAATTTTAAATGACAACGAGACTAACGCTATTTATATCAAGGTAAACACGATACTTGTTTACAATATTCACGATAGAAATTTGTTTTCAATATTCACGGCGCAATAGTTAAAATAGACGAAAACAAACCCAGTCAACGAACTTTTGGCTGATTCCCTGTTTATTTATACGGTGCCTCACGCAATGTACTACTGAATGTGATGGTAGGAACATTTAATTTTACACATCTAATACTATTACATGTTACCTACCTAATACCTACACTTTCATTCACACATAGCATATTTAAATATAAGTGGGACGTTACTGGTGATCGTGTATCGTCAAAATAGTACAAGCAATAAAATAATTATCTCTCTCCCTTTCTGATGATTTATTTTACATTGGAACAGCAGAAATAAATAGAACGGTAGATATAGCGAGTGCGCACGACATTGACTAATATTTGTAGAATAATACTGATGAAATAAATCAACGTAATTTCTGAGAATGTTGACGAACAATTAAGTTGAAACTATTGACGTAAATACAGTATAACATCAATGACTACAGAAATATGATACAAAGCTTATTTTACGTTTGGGGCCTTTACAATCTCGAATTAAACGTGTGCAGATAATCTAACACTGCGCGTTGATTCGATGACTTATCTATTTTAATAAATAATCAGGTTGAGCCCGTGAGCTCGCCGGCCCGTCTGCGAGAAGTTGCAACAGGCTTTAGGCTCCTGCCGAATAGGTGCGGAAAAAATTAATAAATACGGTACAAGAAACTTAATGCACTTCGATTATTTTTTTGTTTTCTTTTTGAAGCTATACTTCTTTAGGCGCGTTATGAAAATTGATGAGAGTGAAATTTTACGATGCGCGCGCACCGTGACACAAAATTAACAGAATGAAGTTGCCCACTAAATCGCTCATTACAATACGACCGACGTAACTTGGCGAGTCTGAATATAGTCGCAGTTGAACTTTCCGAACCGTACCGAGAATTACCGAATTTATACGATGTCAAGAAAAGGGATATCCAATATGCGTGTTTGAGGATGTTGTTTAATCGATTTTTTTTTCAAATTGATTAATATTTAAATAAAAAAGTACACGCACCCTTTTTTTATTGTCTTGTAAATAGAATCGGTTCATTATAAATCGCATTTATATGTAGCCCGTAACTCGAATACATTCAAGGACGGGTCGTGGCTTGGAGCGCGTACAGATTGTACGGTGTCGCGTGCCTCGTCCGATAACCGATATTTGAAAATTAAATTACTCTTTACACTCGCCTGCTTTTAAAGTCTTTGAAAACCAAAATTTATTGTGATAACAGGATCTTTTATAATCTATATATATAAAAATGAATTGCTGTTCGTTAGTCTCGCTAAAACTCGAAAACGGCTGGACCGATTGTCTTGAATTATTTGCGGAGGTCCAGAGAAGGTTTAAAAGGTAGATAAATATGAAAATGCTCGAAATTAAATAAAAATAGTAATTTTGTTTTTCCTTTGATATGCATTGTTTTAAGTTTATTTTATACATTTTATTTATCGATTGAGGCACTACGAAGTCTGCCGGGTCAGCTAGTAGCTAATAAAATTGCTAAGCATTTTAATGCTTAAAATTACTACCTCCATCCTGGTTTAGGACTAGAACTACTACTTTTATTTTTGAAAACTATAAGGCAGTAAATGTTATAAAGAAATTCCCTTGATAGCACTCATCTTATTTGAACAAAACTACTAAAGCTATCACGTGGACATGATGGCCGATCCAAAAAGAAATAAATTAAATAATTAAATAAATTAAATAAATAAACATTCATCTCTTCTATGGCTCTTCGCTATGTTATTTTTCTTCTGGAGTATAGTATGAATCGACCAAAAATTAGACTCTTAAGTATCTTAATTAATGCGTGAGTCCGAGATGCTTAAACAATCTAATCTTATGTTATGACTAGTTAATGGGTCGACGGTCGCAAGTCCGAGATGTTGAAACAATATTGTATCATTGAACGTGAAACGAACGTCCGAGAGGTCAGTCCGTCGACTCGGAACAGTCCAAGAACATCTTGCCATCATCAACATTTCTGAGCAGTCTGAGAACAAAATACTGATACTAAATATCAAATACTAATTATTACTAAATACTAATTGACTCTATTCACTCAGCATCAAATGCGACTTCTTCTATTGCATAAACTTCTCGGACTCTCTCATGAGTAAACATAGTTTAAAAGTGTATCTATGTAGATTATGTCACTAGTAAGTACTGAATGTACTACGAGTATATGGATACGAATTATAATAAATCACAATACTGTGTTGACGCAGTAAGCGTTAACGATAACTCGTTTGCCCTTTATGACAATATTGTCATTATTAGATAAAATATACAATGCACCCATTAAGTCAGATTGATACAATGTGCGACATTATAATTCATGTGTACCGATGAACATATGATGGCTAGTACTTAACGTCCCTTACGGTTATCAGCGATACTGGGAACACAACTTGGACGATGATATGCGTTGACAGCTCCTGCATATTAAACTATTAAAAAAATAGTCTTTTCATTGCTCAAACGGATGAAAAAGCAGACTGCCTGTTGCCATCCACCTTGAGGCATGTGATTTGAGTCTCAAATTTATGCCAGCCGTCTCGTATTTCAAACCCGAACACATTACAGCTTCTCGGCAGAATACACATGGTGGTACCTACCCACATGGGCTAACAATACACTCTAACATCAGCGTGTAAAAAAGTGTTATTTTATTACAGCTCCAAGTAACAGATACCGCTCAACCGACAACACAAACTACCGAAGCAACAGAAACAACGGGAACCGCAGAAATGACACAGGCATCTGGAAATAAGCCCATAATTTGCGCCCCGACTACTCCTTGCGCCTGGACTGTTTATTCGCCAGTTTCTAAGATGATACAGACTAACATGACAAACAGATTGTAAGTTTACAGAATTCGTAGCTTGTGCTATACCTAGGTTTTAAAAATAAAAAAATATCAACTGAAAAATTTTCTCCGTTATCAATAATTACCTTTTTTTGCTCTTTAAGTTTTTTTATTATCCCTACATAGTATAAAATAAAGTCGCTTTCTCTGTCCCTGTATCCCTATGTCTGTTTAAATCTTTAAAACTACGCAACGGCTTTTGATGCGGTTTTTTTTAATAGATAGAGTGATTGAAGAGGAAGGTTTATATGTATAATAACATCCATTAAATAGTGGAGAAATCAATAATAAATTACAGTTTCCGATGCGAAGCGAGGGCGGGTCGCTAGTTATTTAAATAAATATAACTTAACGGACAAGGTTATCAAATGTTTCAAATTAAATTACAGCCTCATTTGACAGTCTGTCTCATCTGTTGTCCAGTTTCTTTTTTTCCCCTACCTATGCTGTAGGTGAGCTCACGGGACTCAAACCGGAAGTGTTCCTAACACTGGCCCTAGCAAGAGCAATGCTTAGCAGAATTTACTACCGGATCCGAAACGCGACCTACCCGGATCGAAACTCAGTGAGCTGTGTTTATGGGTGCTGGGTTCGTACTTGCTTAGGTTGTTATATGCACTTAACCATAAGTTTTTTTTTCAGCTGCATTTGCTCAGCCGACACCACATGCGCTATTACCGAAGACGATAAAGAAGTGCACGCGTACATTCACAGATGCACTCGCGTTGATCCCGACTCGTAGTAGTTTTGTATGCTGACAACTTATTGCACCGCTATAGAATAGCTTGTTCATTTATAAAAAGTCTTAGCTAGACGAGAGTACTTAAAAATATCCGGTTAGAGCCGCAAAACTTTCATTATAATTTTCACTATCCATTTTTACATGTTGATAAATATATAATATTGCATGTCGACATACACCGCTATAATTCACATGTTCTGTTGTTTTTCGTTATTATTTTCTAATTTAATGAAAGTATAATTATTGTTTTATCATTCGTCAATGCCGCCACGCTTCCGCCGATTATTAATATTAGTATGTAAGTTTAGGTTAAGTTTTTAAACGAGAATTAACTTTTGATTTTGTATGTTTAAAAACCAGTATCTTAACAGCCATTTGAACAAAATGAACAAGTTCGTATTTTTTAAAGTTCCTATTATCATTTTATAGTATAAGTGTCATATGCGGCATGATTTGTGCCACCTCGATAATATGTACTCATGGATGACATAATAAAGTTAAGTGATGTTTAAGTACGTTTAATTAAGTTTCTGACTAAATAAAAGTGTCGATTAATACCTGATTAGTAGTTTTAATTTCTTGTTGTTTCTTTCTGTCTTGTTTATGACTGATGCGCAATAAATATGCTTATACCTATCTGTAACCCATCTATTTTTTCAACAACTTCCTTCGAACATCCCGATATAAAATATTATATGTATATAACTGCTTTTCAATACGATGACACAGATTTCATTGGTGATATTAAATTTCGTCAAAGTGTAAGTTGCGTAAAATCTTTGAAATAAACAAATATGACAAATACACAATACCTACATTGTATCAAAACTAAATGATGGAATGAAAATCTGACATGAATTTGATCCATTACAAAAAAATTGAACCTTCTCATCCTGATCAGTATTGTAAATTTCAGAAAAGTTTTATACTTACTAAATCAAATACTAAATAACTAATTATAAATACTGTATTCGGAAATTCATATTTCCGAATACCCTCATGGGTAGATAGACAATGTAAAATATTAGTGCACATGATCAAAAAGATTTGACGCGTAAATGTTAAAAACAGGTCTGTCGATGCTTCCATCGGCATTCGATTCATAGTAACAGTTGTAGATATATTGAATGGTTATTGTACTCATTTGAATTGGAAAAATAAGACGTGCAAAAAAGATTTGAACGCGCTTTTGACCCAGGGGTATCAAATCCTTAATCACAAATTAGTAGGTTCGAAACGGGTTGCTACGAAGTATATGTACCAGCTGTCTACGGAGTTATTAGTGTATTTCTACAACTTATAAATATTATAACTTATTATAACACACACATAACAGGTTATAGCGGTAAGCTAACACATAAAGAAGATATGCCGTCAAAACCTGCACCGCGCTAGCGAAACTTTCAAGTCAAGTTTGCATCTATAAAAGTTAAAAACAATAATATTCGGTTTCCGAGTAATAACGCCGCTCAGTGGAAAGTCTTCGCAGGTCCCTCCGATTTTGTTCATAAAAACCTCAAAGCCTTAAGTTTAATTGAATTGTGAAGATAGTTCCAAGTCTGAATAAGTAACGATATGTGGTAATAAAGTAAATATAATGCTGAAATAAATAAATAAGAGAAACACGACCTTGTGATACATTTTTTTTTTTTATGCCGTATAGGCAGACGAGCATACGGCCCACCCGATGGTGAGTGGTTACCATCGCTCATGGACGTCAGCAATGCCAGGGGCAGAGCCAAGCCGCTGCCTACCAAATAGAACAAAAGGAAGGACATAGGAAGAAAGGACAGTTTCTTTTCAAAAATCGTTTCTCTGACAAGTTCCACTTGCGTTGAGACGTTGGAAAGTAACCTTGTTTCCGGTTTTTTCTCACCAGAATATGTACTTATATCGAGTGAGGAAAATATCTTCGTGGAGTATTTTACGGAAAATAAACGGAGCGATTATGCTTTTGCATTATTGAGTTAAATGAGCGGTGTAAACGCCTTTCTCTTAAACATTTTATTTAGCTAACTATCTGCCAGTAACCTTGAGGGGCTATTCTGGCTTCACCATAACTGGTAGGCGAGCTCATGGGACTCAGCCTGAATGAGTTTGCTAACATCTGCCCTCGCAAGTGCAGTGCCTCACTGAATCCACCACCGGATATAAATCACGATCCACTGAAAAGATTCGAAACTCAATAGATATCGGTTAGACAGGGCACGCTCGTCCCTTAAGTCGTCGTCGAATAAGGAAATATATTTGTGTACTGTCCTGAATTACAAAATATGACATTGAGGCCTACGTTAACTGGCCTGTGACATAGTATAGGTATGAGCACTACCGGTTATATTTACTTAACATGTGTTCACAAATGACTTCTAAGATGCAAGGTAAGAACATCGTGTTTTAAAAACCTGCAAAATTTGTAATTTGTTTAGTTAATATTGTTTGTGAGCCTACACAAGTAAATACTATCACCCGGCCTCTTTCTGCAATGCAGCAGTAACGCGTTCCAATATGAAGAAACCTCATTTTTGGGTAGTTAGCGGCATTCAAGTTTAGATGTCCATGGAGTTAGTAACCATTTTGCATGAAGTAGGTATGCCGTGTTTTCATTCGCTTGTCTATACAATAAAAATTGTGATTATTTTTAAAACGAAGTTGTCATACGAACAATCAGGGGGACAACGGTGAGGCAATAAAACAAAAAATTCAACCCAATCTTTCAAAAGAGTCATCAGCATTAATCACGTTCATGTTTGATCTTTCGAAGTCGTCGTGGCCTAAAGCATAAGACGTTCGGTGCATTCGTATCTAACGATGCATCGATATTTGAATCCCGCAGGCGGGGTACCAATTCCCCTAATGAAATAAATGTTCACTATTGACTTCCACGGTGAAGGAATAACATCGCGTAATAAAAATTAAACCCTCAAAATAATTTGCGTAATTACTGGTGGTAGGACCTCTTGTGAGTCCGCACGGGTAGGTGCCACCATCCTGCCTATTTCAGCCGTGAAGCAGTAATGTGTTTCGCTTTGAAGGGTAGGGCAGTCGTTGTAACTATACTGAGACCTTAGAACTCATATCTCAAGGTGGATGGCGGCATTTACGTTATAGATATCTATGGGCTCCGGTAATCACTTAATACCAGGTGGACTGTGAGCCCATCTAGGCAATAAATAAATAAAGAGATCTTCTATCTGATGGCTTCGGAGATCACTGAATACGAGGTGGGAATTTAGTTTTCTAGTTCAAATGTAATAAGTAGAAACTTTCGGTATGATCAAAATTAAAAAGTGCTTTATATCAAACACATATACAAAGTTCATAAGTACCATATCTCTTTATTATTATATTTTTTTCCCTACCTATTCGTTGGTAACCTAAGGTTAACCTAAGCTACGCGCGGACGGGAACTATTATTATTAACTTTATTTCCTTTGAACGCTAATTGGAAAGCGTATTAAGCATTTATGAACCACGGTGACCAAAAATATGGTTAAGAAGTCGTGTATTATCAAGATAAGTATAAATAACTTTTTTTAACTTGTTGCTTTGATACCTTTGAATATTCAGGTAGGTAACTACTCAATAAAATGACAGTAAATACACCGCGACTGGTTCAAGCTCAAATCTAGTAATGTGAACCGTAAGTCAATTCGTTTATGATCGTCTTTTTATTGTTTTATTTACATCAACTACAACATTAAACAAGTGAGGGTAGAAAAGAATCAAAGCCCATCGAAACATTTAGAATACTTGCCTTGTAGTGCTCTTATCTACATACATACCTATAGATATCTTTATAGTGTTAAAGCATTATAAATAAGCAGTTTCAAATTAATTTGTTCTTTACTGTCGCCGCATGCAAAGAGCAACATCTTCCTAATTGAAATGGATTCCATGTCATATAACTTCAATATGGAAGATGAGAAGCCTATTTTTACAACAGCTAGCGATGTTACAACCACGACTACGACTGTAAGTACCTATTTAATTTGTTTTCATTGTTGCGTAATATAAGGTATGTAATATGTAATTTTGTTTGTTCATAAAATTCACAAATTCTTTCGTATTTTGTTGAAGCATATACCTATGTACTTGTAAATACAAGCGTTCTTATAAACTCGTCAACGATATCTAACAATTTTGTGTTTTACTAACCGAAATACTTGGATTTACAAATTGAATGAAGTAAAATAAAATTTTAACTTTAAAAACTGAAACTAATAAAAGCGTATTAATAAGGTGAATCCATTTAAAAATTCATAGATAGCTTTTTTGCGGATAGAGTTTCGATTCGTTGGTCAAATTCGTCTATAAATTTTGAACACTAAATATAACTTGTCGTACTCCTACTGCTTTTAACAGGAAAGTTACACTACGACTGGTTTAGACAATATTACCATCAACAGCCAAGAGGGATCATTCTCAGCTACAACGCCATCGTTTCAAAGAGGAGGAAATGACCTTCTTAACTTGCTAGCTCGGCAGGAACCAAGAGCCGCGGATCCCGGTAACAAAATGAATGTCCTTTCTTTCTTAATTCAACCTTATAATTACTTATAATTACCAACAATACTTATAATTGTTTAAATAAAAAAGCCATTGAACACGCTAAGACACTTCATTCTTCAAGCAATGTTTCAAAATAGTTCTCAGAGGACAGTAGTGGCTTAACTGTTTCTCATTTCACTCACTCATTTGGTTCCCATTTTATGAGTGACTGTCATCTATTGTTTTACCGTGAGCAATTTAGGACTTTTGTAAACTGTTGGATTATTAAAACCGCTGTTTTTCCGAGGAAGTAACATTTGTGGTAAACTAATATTATCTTAATTATTTACAGCTCCAAATAGCACCGAAATGGAAGACATTCTACTGAACATGCGGCTCAATGGCACTGACCCACTGTTCGATGATATGGATCCAAATCACAACTACTTTCTGGGTAAATTTAATTATTAAAATTAAATTAAGAAATAATTAACATTTCATTGATTTCAAGAATCGTTTTATAGATCTTGTATAAACGCGAATATTTCACTCGGTCAGATTAATTGAAACATTGTAATATAATGTGGGTAATAATTGTATTTGTTTTGTGTAGGGGGACGTCCTGAGTCCGTGGCATCATCTAATCTGTGGAATGATAATTCAAGTGTGTCTGGAGCTAGAAACGGCGAAATGATGGACACTTTTGACTTTCTCATCAAAAGTAAGAACAATTTCAATGTAAATGTTTAGAAAATAATGTTGAAAATGCAAGGCTCTCCAACTCTAATATCTACAACCACATTCGTTTTTCCTGGTGGTAGGACCTCTTGTGAGTCCGCGCGGGTGGGTACCACCGCCCTGCCTGTTTCTGACGTGAAGCAGTAATGCGTTTCAGTTTGAAGGGTGGGGCAACCGTTGTAACTATACTGAGATCTTAGAACTTATATCTCAAGGTGGGTGGCACATTTGCGTTGTAGATGTCTATGGGCTCCAGTAACAACTTAGCATCAGGTGGGCTGTGAGCTCGTCCACCTATCTAAGCAATAAAAAAAAAAACTTAAATCACCAATATCTTATCGATTTTAATGAAATAATGTAATGAATTACATTTTTTTGTAAACCGGACTATAAAGGGTCTAAAGCAAGGGTGGCCAACTTGATTAGAACCAACATCTACTGTCTACTGACGAAACACTCGGCGATCTACCAATGGCCTTAATCTTGAAATTTAACGAAACAATGTAGTTCAGTATACAAATAAGTAGTATATTTTCTTTTATTAAAAATATTAAAATAAATCTGAAATTATATAATAAAAGAGAACTATTGCGTAGAAGAGAGGATAAATAATGTGACGTAATGGTCATTAACAAATGAGACAAGATGAAGATGATGCGTGCAGCAATTGGTGATTACGTTGCGCAGTCTGTTCTAAGTATTTCTAGTTTTTATCTTTCCACGATCTACCGGTCGATCACGATCTACCGGTTGGCTACCCCTGGTCTAAAGGTACCAAATTTTTTGAAATACAGGGAACAAAATTAGTACATAAAGTTAATTTTGTAGGTTTGTCATCTGCTAACAACTACGTGTCGATGTTGACGCGGGAACAACTCTCGGTTCTACGTTCAATTCGACCTAGTCTCTTGTACGAGTTTCTGCAGGAGGTCGCTAAAGTTCGCAGTGATAGAAGAATGCGCAGGGCTTTACCTAATGTAAGAAGTTCATTTTTACTCGATTAAAATTATTATTTGAACATTTATTCGAATTCTATGCTTTCGCAAATAGTTCGTCGATGGCTATTCAGATAGTTTTTTATGACATCCAAAAGTAGTTAAAACTCGTATGTTATGTTTCTTGATCCTCACAGGGAAGATTTAATGCGCAATAATACGCAATGATTAAGTGGCCGACTTACACTAGTCTTATAAGATATGAAAATAGAATGCCGCCGAATTGAAATCTAAAATCGGCAGTAGGTTAAGCTTAAATGTGTTTTTGTTGGAAGCTTTGGAAGGAAAACTGGAAATATTGTTTGAAATTTGTCTTTGTATAAAAATTATCAATTGTCACATGGTGCTAATAAATAATAATAATACTAGATGAAACTGTATTAGGACTCTATAAATACCTCTTGTATTTATACTAGATACTATAAAATAAATGTTATACGTTCGTGGAACTCTTGCCAAATCCCTATGCAGCATGATGTGAATGAATACACATGGAAACCCAAAATACTGTTCCCTAGTTGACTAGTGACCATTATCTTTAATAACTATTGACAATTCTAGGACTACAGGCAACCTATTATTGCCTACCGCTAAAAATATTCTCAAGTCTGCTTGTACTTTAAAGAAGAACAAAAGTAGGCAAAATTATTCTCAAAACACTCAGGGGACTTCCATTTAAATCGTTACACTTTAAATTTCTTTGGTATATATTGTTTTCGTTTTGAATACACCCCAGGAATGCGCATTTTGTAAGAACAACGGTGAGAATGAAGAGTGTTACTCTTCGCATGCACTGAAGGATTGGCGCGGGCGTGTACTTTGTCCGGTGCTGCGTGCTTTCCGCTGTCCGCGGTGCGGCGCCACCGGTGACCGCGCTCACACAATCAAATACTGCCCGGAGAACTCTGATGCTAGTCAGTGACTTTAATTGTTAATTAAGTTTATTCATTACATTTTTACTGGTAGTAGGACATCTTGTGAGAGCGCACGGGCATGTACCACCACCCTTTTTCTGTCGTGAAGCAGTAATGGTTTGAAGGGTCAGGCAGCCGTGGTACTTTAAAACTTGAGACCTTAGAACTCGTGTCTCAAGGTGGGTGGCGCATTTACGTTGTAGATGTCTATGGGCTCCAGTAACCACTTAACACCAGGTGGGATAAAAAAAGCAGTAATGCGTTTCGGTTTGAATAGTGAGGCAGCCGTTGTACTTTAAAACTGAGACCTTAAACTCGTGTCTCAAGGTGGGTGGCGGCTTTTACGTTGTTGATGTCTTCGGTAACCATTGAACATCAGGTAGGCCGTGAGATCGTCCACTTAAGCAACAAAAAAATCGTTTTTTGACGGAGGCAGCGGCTAAAAGGCAGAGCTCGAACTCTGCGTGACATCAGCAATAGCCCCAGAGTTCCCAAAAACCTGGTTTCATTTTATATACGATGTTCTTTAACAATTACCACATGTCAGTGTCCAAGATCGAACTACGATATCGTGGAATCAGCTCCCAGGAAAAGGATGCTATAATTTATTCATTTAGGCTTATTTGTTACAGGTTCCGATCGTTCTGGAAGTTTGTCCGCGCGTCGTCGCGTGCCACCATCGGCTTCATTGGTTATGGGCGGGACGAACAGAACAGGCTTTGGACCTCTGACTCCTAGCGCGCCAGCTTCTTCACCCGTACCTACTTCTACTTCGTTCCCGAACTCTTCATTCTGGACAAGTTTCAGCATGAACTGATTTTTTATTTGATCGAAACTAACAGATTCAATTTAAAACCAAATTAGGTATATTTAATCCACTGAGTATTTGAATTTACAATGTTTAAACTTTCGATTCAAGTTAGAGAAAATAGTGTATACTAATATTAAAAACCATATTCGTGAGCGCTCTAAAAAATCTCTGACCGTGCTTGTTACACAATTTTGATACTAAACAAATAACAAAACACCTTAACAACACTGAAGTCAATTTTTTTTTTTTTCATAATAATTTTGTGACTCGCTCTTTTTCACCAATTCAGGATATACTGTTACTTTCGATTACATATCTAGTTAGTTTTGAATATCTGTCAATACGCTTTAACAAAATGCAGTCCCACAGGTACTTCGAATTAGATTGTTTGTTAGAAATCTAAGGATTGAGTTACATAATTTCATAATACATCTTTGTTCACTTTACTACACGGCAGTAGAAAATGTGAATGAGTTGTATATACATGTGAACTATTCAACCGTTCAAACAAAGCTATGCTGGTCATACATTGTTTGATATAAATACGTTGGAATCTCAATGTAGCTCGATTAACGTAACGTACTTACCTACCTACCTTTATTTAAATTTTTCATTGGTACAATTAATTGTATGCGTTATCAGATTTTCTAAAAAGTTCGTTTATACTGAAGTTTTAATATAATATCATCAGTCAAATACAATTCAATACTACAATTTCAAAATTTTAATGAATTTATTGTTAATACTGATAATTCATTCAATTTTGTATGCAATTCATTTTAATGCATTCACAACCGTATGTTATAAATGTAATTAGTGTTGTCGATTACGTAGGCCAATGAAAAATTCCTTTTCTTTGTTTTGGGTGTCGGTTTCTTATTTTTAAATAAATGTTTTTGCAATATCACTTGTTTTTACTATCTTTCACCTATTATTTCTGTAATGCGAACCAACCATTAAAATTCCTATGAAGAGCCGGTGGCGTTTATAATGCGAATTACGTAGGTAATTATTATGATCGTTAAATGATTAACGCCATCTGTTATTTCTACAAACACCATTAGACATTAATGGTTTTGCATTTCTCATTGTCAGATCGGTTTGAAATGATTTTTTTTATTACTTAGTTGGGTGGACGAGCTAACAGCCCACCTGATGTTAAGTAGTTACTGGAGCCCATAGACACCTACAACGTAAATGCGCCACCCATCTTGAGATATAAGTTCTAAAGTGTCACTATAGTTACGACTGCCCCACCCTTCAAACCGAAACGCATTACTGCTTCACGGCAGAAATAGGCAGGGTGGTGGTACCTACCCGTGCGGACTCACAAGAGGTCCGACCACCAGTAAGTGCATAATATGTATATCGCGTATCAGAGGTATGTAAGCACATGTGGTCTTAACTAGATACTATGTATTAATTTCATATTTACACTTGTAGGCTACGCAATTTGCTAAACCATATTATTTCGAAGAGAAAAGGTAAATAAATGAGTAACGATTTTAGAATATTTTATTTTCAATATAATTACGGATAGACAAATAAACAGTACATATTACGAGAGTATTGATTTTAAAATAACATAGAACAACAAATAATATTGTTTCTCTTTCCATTTCAATGTTTGTACCATAATAGCTTAAAACATTTTCATCAAGAGCAAAATTAGCGTATCGCTCACTTTTATACCTGATGACATAATAATATGTACTTTTACGCTGGATAAAGTTGTTTACTTATAAGTTTAAGCAAAAATGATTTGTCACATGAATCACAAAAATTTATTTCAACGCGTAATTTTAAAAATTGTGAATCCCACTTAATCAAAACCCATTAACGCTTTCAGAATATTTTATTGTTTTAAATCACTAAACCAAGAAAACGACAAGAACGCGTTTTCTTAGAGGTAGTGTAGTGTAAAGAGGCACTTTAAGAAGTTCGCCATAATCGGCACCTTCCGGACATATTTCCTAGCTTTGCCGATCATTTCATACTTTCCTTACCTACTGCGTTAGGTTTTGATAAAGCTAAGCTCGCATTAGATTATAGATAGTTCGTAGATACACAATTTGTAATTTACATCTCCTGATAATATTTTCAAATTTCAATTACATTTTTTTGTTTTATCTTTATAATTACGTAACAATTTTTTTTCGATTGTTTAGTAAACTTAAATTTTTTCTCCAACCGACGCCGAAAGTTCGGTTTTCGTCCCGCTGTACAGGGAAGAAAGTCTAACTTTTTCTCCCTGGGTACTGACAAGTGCGCATGCGCGTTAGTGTCTACGTCTGCTCTCACGCACCTAAAATTCTTCGCCATTGTTATGCTCGGGTAATTTGCAATATTGTGTTTAGTGTAAAAGTGAAATAAACAAAAGGCAATAAAATTTAATAGTGAAGTATTAAACAAAGATGAGTTCATCCGACAGTTCTTATTCAATTAGTAGTAGTTTATTTAAAAATTAAAAAAACAGTTAACTTGTTTTTTTTATGAGGGAGGGGGGCTCCGCCCCCCCAAACCCCCGCCAGACCTTCGCCCCAGGACCCCGGCTCGGTACTCCACGGGTGCTAAGTTTTTTACAATGTCGAACTTACGGCCTGGTAGGAGAAAAAATAGTATGTGCACCGCGGGAAAAAAGTAGGACATCTCATCCCGCGTGTTTTCCACCCTCGCAACAATTTTTCTCCCTTGGTGCACAATGTACTATATCAAATAACCATTAGATTTATTCGTAATCACGATTAAAATTTACATTTATAATTTCGTTCATGGACAATAATTGTGCATGCAACTTGAAGTTCAACGTGCAGAACGAGAAAGGGAAGATCTTCCGCCGTGCGGACGTACCGCTACAAACGTATACGTAAAATTTAACATAAAGCGACATATATATGAGACCATCAGCGCACAAGTGACCTAACCCACAATTTTTCATAACCATGCTTATAAATGAATATGCAATTTCGAAAAGGGCACATGTCGCATATTTTGTCAAATACGTTTTTTCATATACATGTAGTTTTGAGGCTTACCTACACCCATTTAATAATAATTCCAGTAATTTTCAATTGTTAATATTTTCAAAATTTAATATTTTAAATTTTACACTGCTTTAGAAATAATCCATTTTTTTCATTTCCTGAACATTTTACATTTTCAGAAATGTGCCTTTTCGAAATTGCATATTCAATTATGTACAATGCAATTTATTTAAAATGTAATATATTTTTTTGCAAAGTCGGCCTATCCATAGTTTCACTCATAAATAACAGATGGCTTTGTAAACATTATTTTTGCGCGGTTTGTTTTTTTGCCTACTCAAATTCAAATTCATGAAAACTTAAAGCTCATTGCTCCGTAATAACTATGGTAAGCTTAGGCCACTTTTGCGCTGACGGCCTCATATAACAACACATTATTGAATATAAGGCATATCATATGTTATCAATTTGGCCACGATAATATTTATTTACTAGCTTTTCCATCCGTAACTTCGCCCGCGTGGATTACGCGTTTTATCCTGTAGGCGGAAACCCTATTATATATTTTCGCGAGATTCAAAATATCTGCATATCACATCCATTGGTACAATTGTATGCGTTTTCAGATTTTCTAAGCTCCTTTAAACTGAAATTTTCATAAAATACGAGTATCATTAGTCAAATACAATTGAAAATGCAATTTCGAAAAGGACGCATCTCTGAAAATGTAAAATGTTCAGGAAAAAAAAAAAAAACTGATTATTTTCTAAAGCAGTGTAAAATTTTAAATATTAACTTTTGAGATATATTTTTGTGTTAATTAACAATTGAAAATTACTGGAATCATTATAAAATGGATATAGGTAAGCCTCAAAACTACATGTATATGAAAAAACGTATTTGACAAAATATGCGACATGTGCCCTTTTCGAAATTGCATATTCAATTAAATAGTAAACTTTCTATAAAATTTAACAAATTTATTGTTAATGCTGATAATTCATTCAATTCTGTATGCAATTGATTGTAATGCATTCACCACTAGATCATATCTTCAATAGTTTAAACGTCAAACTGTAACAGACAGACACAATAACCACACAATAACTATCCGATTTGAATGAAACAAAGCGTACATTCTGCACTAAATTAATCTCTACCGAGTATATCTTCACAGATCAGTTCTACTTGTAGCCAAAGTATCACTGAAAAATTCAAATCTCTTTTATTTCATTTCATAAGATTTTTCTTAATAATTATTATATAATATATAACAAGAGTCCCAAAATACGTTATTGATATTTTTCGAATCAGTTCAGGAACGTAGATATTCTTTCGATTTAATAGTCACAGAGTTGTAACACGATAACATAGAACTTAAAAACTAACATTTCATGATATTATTTATTATACAATATGTACTTTTTAACTAAGCATAACTATTTAGTATTTCCAAAATATCCTAAGTTATATATTTGTAAATGTTGTAATATACGTAAAAAAATAGCGTAAATGGAAAGTTACTAGGAAGTAAAACTTAAAGCTTTTTTTTTAAACATATATTTCATTTTTATTTCATACAATGGGCAAGTCTTCTTTACATAAAAAGAATTGGCAAGTTAGTAACATTAACATTTGGTAGCACGCGACTCATAACCGGTTTACTGCTGCAAGTTATTGTGACGTTTTATTACCGTCAAACGCAACGTGAGAGCTTGCCACCTAGGGTTGCGAACAATTTTACAATTTTTAAAGTAGATGATTGCAGATTGCAGAAAGAGGAAATAATACAAGCTTTATAAGTACAGTGCTGTTTTCCATTGACGTCACAGGCAAACGAATCTAATGAGCGACTGATAGCGGTGACTTACCGCCATCATTAATGAGCATTGCCAACGCCGCAGTGAGGAAGAATCCACTATATGTTTAGAAATATATAAGAAAATACGTTTTAATCAAAAGACTACGATATTATTTACGGTATTTTTGCTTGTAAATTATTTTATTTAAATAGATTAAAATTCTTTTTTTTAGTGCTGCAACCCTAAGGCCCTCTGATGGTAAACGGTCACTGCCCTCAGGACATCGGCAACACCAGACGGAACAGTGCTGTGGCTTACCGCGAAATGCCCTTCGAACGACTTTTTATGTTTGGAAACAAGCATTCGGAATTCCGATGAACAAGGTTAATTCCAAACCCAAATCCAAATTCATAGTTCTTTGGAAATCGACAATCGTTGATGTCCCATGACACGATCTGAGAAAGCGAGAATTTTCACAGCTTAATCTTTTAATTAGGTACTATGGAATATACTATCGTCACCCAAGTTATTATTTTCGGACTAGAAATCCTCAATTCCGGCGCTTATGAGAACTTTGATTTGGTGATAGCCAAAAACTGATTTAAATGATTAAGCTTCAAGTCAAAATAAACGTGGTAAAGTTTTTAAAATTCGAAAATACTTTATGCCAGTATTAGACCAACTAGATCACAGCTTAACTGGTATGAAGCGGTTTCCGTAAGTCACATAACTTGGCTATGTCATCTATCTTAGGGCGAGAGGTCTTTATTTCAATTGTTCTATAGCATCCCAATTTTCAGACTAGAAGCCATGAAAGTTTGAAGGCTGGATTTAAAATAATGGTAATTAATAACTGAACAGAAAATCTTAGGATTCGTATGCGCGATCGTACAATTATCAACTTCTAATTGTCACATAATAATGTTGTCGAAAATTACTACTCTTTTAGGACGCGGTTTTTTTTCAGATCACATACCAGGCACTAGTATCCCAGTACAAATTCGAAAAATAACAATAGGTAAAAATAGCTCTTATTGAGTTTTTGACATTCGTTAAATTAATATAAATGATATCAGATGAAATTCAGGTTAAAGGAATTAACTTTGTTCTGGTACCGGATGCTGCGATAACGAAATGGAGATAATGAGCAAGGGAGATAGTCAAAACAAAAACCAGCAACACTTTATTTAGTAACCAATCTTCATATAATATGTTAGATTAATTTCTGAAGACGAATTTACAAAAAAGGTGGCTTTTTAAAATAGGTACATAACAAAAAAAAAGAGAACTGAATCCGTGAATTTTGAAGTACCACACAGTTTTCACGCCAATGATAATTCTCTAAAATCTAGAGTAAAAAATTTTACTTTGGTAAGTTCCATATCGCACCGATTTCTTTAGAGTCATTTAAAAAACACCGCACACTATAAATTAAACATAAAATAATAATAAAAAATACAAAAATAAACCACACAGCGTTGAGATTCACAGAATGAGCTAAATATTTATATGAAAATAAATTCTTTTCTTTTTTTTAAATGCGAAGACATTGGAATGATCGTGAGATTAATTTAAGATTAAATTAATTATTATATATGTATTTAAAAATCAATCATGTAACACGGAGAATCGCTCGTAAGCGACTTGACAAATTTGGCTGATTTCTTCGTTGTGTTTGTTGATAATTTTCAGCACAAAATGTCAGCATGATAATAAAGTTTTGGAAAACCTTAGCGATAGTCATTAGTGTCATTAGTTAAATATAAAAAGAGTTATAAATTTACATAAGTAAAACTTTATGAGTTGCATTCATAAGAGTAATTATTAAGCATTTCGGGAACTTCCTAAACAGTCCATAACAATTAATGACGTCACTATTTTACATTTTATTCGTGCCTTTATTAGTAGTGTGCGTTGTTATTAGTACACACGGTGTGTCTTACCACAACATAAAATTGAATCAGAACAATAACGACGTTCCTTCAGGAATTAAATATTTCTGAATTTACCATTTTTAATTACTTATGTTCGCCGACTTGCATTAACTTGAAGTATTAAATAATGGTTATTGCATCCGGGCTAGCACAGGTAGGCTGCAAGCACTAGTGACATCTTCACATTACGTACATATATATCGACGCTTGAAATGCAAACGTGACTAAGCGACAATAATTGCTTTGTACATAAATGATAGGCATTAACCATATTCGATGCGCAAAAATATATATTTCTAGGTCTATTAAAACCATTTCAATCCTACAGCTAGATTCGTTAAAACATATTTTTTTTCAGGTATTTCAACTTTAAATTAGTCTACTGTAAAGTTCACGCATTGTAGCTTAGTCACGTTTGCCTTTCAAGCGTCGATATGTAGTAATTAAACAAAAAACTTTATTTTTTCCTTATGCATACTTAATAATTGAATCTTTATGATAGAGAAAAAATAAGCATTCTAAACATATTTAACGCCTGAACAGATAAAAAAATAAAGGTTTTTCGAATGGATTTTTATATGTACAGTCCTTATTTGAAACTATTCCGGAATTCAAATTAAATTTCTAAAATAAGCATTTATTAATATTCGTTAAATTATCTAATAAATGGAACCATATGGAATCGTTGGACACCGAACATATAAATCGATCAACATTGGAAATCTTTGGTCTACTAATACACAACTTCACAAAACACCAGATATTGTGATGCTATCGCACGTGGGGCCGCCCACAATTATTTATCAATTTCAATAAAATATTTTTAATCACGAACATCAGCGCCAACAGTAGACGGACAAACAAACTCACAGCCCATCTCATGGTTCAGTGGTTATCGTTAATATTACTAGCCTGTTCATTTTGATATCCGAGTGCTTAGTGCAAGTTTCTTAACGTTGTCGGTAGCGTAAAAGTTAACCCAATTTTGTATGCAGTTGGTACAGCGCCCCTAGCGGCAAACGTACGAAAACGATCCCATTCCATACAAATATATATACGCTATATAAATTTTACGCTGTCGAGAACGTTAAAAAATTCGCACCAAGCGCACTGAAGTACAAGTCTGAATAATGATTAAACGATTCTCTTAGTTGTCAAACCATTACCTCGCGATAGGATAATTGTGTGTATCCATACTTTTAGTAATATTGTTTTATTATTATTTGGAAGGATAGCTCACCAGCTTCTTTATGACGGAAGGGCGCACTCAATTGCTCAGTTGGATAAGTTTGCTAACAGCTGCTCGAGCTCACCCAGATTAGGGCTAACCGTTCAAGAGCAGCTACTTAGCGACTGCATATTTCAGTAATAATTGAAGACATGAGTGGATGAAGGGGTTTTTATTTATTATTATTTTATTGCTTAGATGGGTGGACGGGCTCACAGCCCACCTGGTGTTGAAGTGGTTACTGGAGCCCATAGACATCTACAACGTAAATGCCGCCACCCACCTTGTGATATAAATTCTAAGGTCTCAGTATAGTTACAACGGCTGCCCCACATTTCAAACCGAAACGCATTACTGTTTCACCGCGCGGACTCACAGGAAGTCCTACCACCAATGAAAGTTAAGTACAATTTTTAAGATTTTTGAGCTTTTACATTTAATTTCGGAGTCGTCGTGGCCTAAAGGATAAGACGTCCGGAATCACAAACGCAATGTTTACTTGTGACAGGGCGTATTGTGAGCACCCAAGGGTGGATATTTTGATCTTGTCCATTTCTGCCGTGAAGCAATCACTCATTTCAGTTTGGAGTCTGCGAGAGCCGTTATATAGAGACAAATACATTGTGATTTTGACCGTGGCGGTGGACCATGAGTATGTCTAACCATCTAGTGACATTAAAAACTTGTTTATTCGACGGTATCATGTGATAACATAAAAAAAAAAAACTTAGTTACGACGCAAAGGAAACCAAGGCGCAGTCGTTTAAATTAAAAAAAATGCTATAAAATTTGTATTCTTAAAATTTTTATTGTAAAGCCGTATCAAAAATTTTATTCCTAAAAAGTTCCTAATCAAAAGCTTTTCAAATGCGCCGATTCTGTTGAAAAAATGTTTTTACTAAATTATTCTATATTGATATCGTATTGATTTTTAAGAAGCAACAAAACACATGTAAAAAATTTATTTTCAAAATTTTAATAGATTACGATTTTATAAAACCTGCCTAATAAAATATTATCAATTACCAATTATGTTTTTATTTTATTTTATTTAATAAAACAATTAGGCCTTAAAATCTGTTTAAAAACATTCAACATTCACAACACAGCGCTGGGAGACATATTTTGACGTCATCAGTTTTTTTTTCCGTAGGTAACTCAATCAATCACGATAGCAAATAAACTAAGATAAGATAAGATAGCTAATAACTAAACGTGTGTATACGCATCATTTAAGTATTCACGTACATGTATATTTATATAAGTTTTTCATTTAACTCATCCCCAGTACGATTCCTTTGGTGAACAACGGTCCTAGGGTTGTCAACAAAGAATTCGCCTACGATCGGAAAACCTCTCAGTGCTTGTGAGGCCACAGCAGCCACCGTCGCCGAACGATGTTCGGGTGACGTCATTCAGTCGACTGCTCATCTAAACAAAGACAACTTAATAATATACACCTTATACTGTTTACTATATTTATAATACAGTAAAAACTCCTTATTCGCGCTTTTTTAATTCGAAGATTAAAAAATACATGTGTGCAATTCAGACGTGGTAGAAGTGAAACCTTCGAAAATTTAAATACAATTATCCTAAATATCTAAGTATTGTATATGTAAAAATTCGTCATTAGTAAATAATTGTAAATCATCTTTTATAGTATGAGGTAGCGCCCTCTGTGAATTGATATTTTAACTTCACGTATTATCCTAAATTAAAATTCACTACAAGAGGTTTTCATACACACGTTAGTATTAAAAAATCTCATAGATGGCGCTGTATTAAAAAAAACACTACGGACTTATTTTTTCGTTTCATCGAATTTGAAATCACAACAATTCTAAAGAAGTTTCACTTCAAAAATATGACCCAATCCCTATATTCCCGACTAAAGATTTCCTTATTCGCGAATCTAATCGATACAACGATAAATACATATTGATAAAAAGGATGTCAACATGGAGACACTCAATCGAATATCCTTTGTAAGCGCGCCGTCAAATGGACTAATAAAAAAAGTAAAATAGACCTTATTACAATTATGCTTAAAGTATGCTTTTATTGTCATCTAGGAACGTATCCCTTATAACCCCATATATGTAAATTACCATATTATATTCACGGTTTCTGTATTTGCGAAATATTTACGGAACATATACTCCGCGAATAAAGAGCTTTTACTATTCATAAAATACCCAACGATTTCAGAGCAAAATGTGATAGATGTACATACGAAATGGATAGCGAAGCGAACGAAGGAGAAATAGGTTTTCCTTTAAGCCGAAGGAATCAGTGTGCTTAGTGCTTAACTTCTCGATTGCGTAAAAGTTAACTAATAACTAAATTTGTATGGAGTTGGAACAGCCCCCCTACGTTTGCCGCTAGGGGCGCTGTTGCAGCTCAATACGAATTTGACTTATAACAATCCGTATATTAAATATCCGTATATTTTTTGTATAATTCGTCATATGAATGAATAAAGTTCCTGTTTAATCAGGCACTTAACCTAATAGGTGTATGGCTCTAATAAAGAATAAAAAAAATTAAAAATAAAATAAAAAAAAGACAGACATCAGCCATTTTAATTCCTCTGGCAACATTATAGAGTTAAATTGTACGCGATCGAGAAGTTTTTTTTATTGTCCTTGTAGGCAGACGAGCATACGAACCTTTTGATGATGAGTGGTTACCGTCGCCCATGGACTTCAGCAATGCCAGGGGCAGAGCCGAGCTGCTGCCTACCAAACTACGGCCTGCTGTAGTTAAAAAACTGGCACTAAGCACATAAGTCGGTAGACAGCGGCTCTGCCCCTGGCATTGCTGAGGTCCATGGGCGACGGTAACCGTTCACCATCAGGTGAGCCGTATGCTCGTCTGTCTACAAGGGCAATAAAAAAAATAAAAAAATAAACATATGAGAGGAGTAAGGAGAGAGGAAGTGAGATAGCAAGAGACGGTGTAGTGCGCACGTACTGTTGTGTTCGCAGTTGTTGTTGCGGGCGCGCACGAGCCGCTCGGGGTGCGAGTGCGCGAGCTGCGTGTAGTCGCGGAACACCTCGTTGTACGTGTCGTCGTTAGAGCTCATCTCACTCTCGCGCATCTCCTCGTTCAGCTTCGTCAGCCGTAGCCTGATCGTGAACGTAATAAATACATAATAATATGCATTAACGCCGTAATAAAGGCGAAGGTTTAAGCGATATTTATCTTTGTGTAAGCCGCGCCAATAAAGAAACGAATCGAAAATGGCGTCTATGTACCTGCACTGACAGATGGTAGGGTCAACAAATAAAAAGAAATATAGAATGAAAAAGTTGTTTATTGTAAAAAAATATAAAAAAACAAATGAGAAAGTACTTTTCTTTACTTTATGCCCCGGCAGAGAGGGAGATGTCTCGTCTGGGATGTAACTGGCGTAGACACTTTTGCTGCCTGTCATCTAAGTCGCACAACTCGAAAGTGAAAAAACTCGAACTCAACAACAAAATCAGAACTGATATTTTTTTTGCATGCAGTACGCGGCGTGTTAGACTAAAGACAGCAATAACTTAGAGTGACAGCACATGGTCGCCGCCGCCATTTTAGATTCGTTTCTTTATTGGCGCGACTTATAATTATTAAAGGTTCGTTTCATTTGATATCAGTATCAACAATTCGATGTTTGCATTTGAATTGATTCATATGAACTTCAATTAAGTTTACTCCATTCAAATAGCTGATAAAGTATTTTTGTTATGATATTTTTTTCAAATCTTAAACTTAAAAATGGCTATCCTGAAAAATTGCAAAAATGTTGCTTAAACCACAGTCTTTCACCCTTCGGTATATATTTATATACAGAGTAACAATGTGAGCGTATATTAAATGCACTATTTTTCTGGATCAAATGGAATCAAAAGTCAGAAGTAAAGTGAGTAATCTTACAGAGTAACAATATCGGCGTTGGCGTGTTCCACGGCGATGTCGAGCGGTGATCGTCCGTCCTTGTCACGTATCGATTGGTCGGCGCGATACCGCAGGAGAAGGCAAACCTGAATTGTAAAATATATCATTGTTTTTTTTTAATAAGTATCTTACACAGCTAACCGAAAACTTACTGGCGGTAGGACCTCTTGTGAGTCCGCACGGGTAGATACCACCGCCCTGCCTATTGCTGCCGTGAAGCAGTAATGCGTTTCGGTTTGAAGGGTGGGGCAGCCGTTGTAACTATACTGAGATCTTAGAACTTATATCTCAAGGTGGGTGGCGCATTTACGTTATAAATGTCTATGGGCTCCAGTAATCACTTAACACCAGGTGGGCTGTGAGCTCGTTCACCCAATACCCAAGCAATAAAAATAAAAAAACCGTGCATTAACGGTACAGTAACAATCATAAAAAGACAGCTAACTATTAATTAACAACTAATCTTTTTAAATATTTTATAGTATCATCACTACATAGTATAAAACAAAGTCGCTTTCTCTGTCCCTATATCCCTATGTATGCTTAAATCTTTGAAACTACGCAACGGATTTTGATGCGGTTTTTTTTTAATAGATAGAGTGATTGAAGAGGAAGGTTTATATGTATAATAACATCCATTAAATAGTGGAGAAATCAATAATAAATTACAGTTTCCGAAGCGAAGCGAGGGCGGGTCGCTAGTGTACTATAATTTAGTAAATAGATTGACATGCAACAGGGATGTTTCAAAGGGACAACAAACGCGCCAACTGTCCGTACCTGTCCGGTGTGTCCTGCTTCCGTGGCGAGATGCAAGGGAGTCTTCCCATCTTCATCTTGCACGTTCAGCTTACTTCCGTTCAACAACAGGAACGAGCACGCCATCACCGAGCCCTGCAACACACACCACAATATACTACTCAGTCTATAAAACGTAGTTCCACGAAAGCACTGAAAGTCGTTGTGGCCTAAAGGATAAGACGTCCGGTGCATTCGTATATAGCGATGCACCGGTGTTCGAATCCCACAGGCGAGTACCAATTTTTCTGATGAAATACGTACTCAACAAATGTTCACGATTGACTTCCAAATTGACTTCCTTCGGTGAAGGAATAACATCGTGTAATAAAAAAAATATAATTAACGTTTATCACTGGTGGTAGGACCTCTTGTGAGTCCGCGCGGGTAGGTACCACCACCCCGCCTATTTCTGTCGTGAAGCAGTAATGCGTTTTAGTTTGAAGGGTGGGGCAGCCGTTGTAACTATAGTGAACTGATATCTCAAGGTGAGTGGCGCATTTACGTTGTAGATGTCTATTGGCTCCAGTAACCACTTAACACAGGGTGGGCTGTTGGCTCGTCCACCCATCTAAGCAATAAAAAAAAGTCTGGTGCGTCGGAGCGGAGCGTTGTGCGTGATGTGTGTGGTGTACTGACGCTGAGCACGGCGTGGTGCAGCGGCGTGCGGCCGTCGTGCGCGGCCACGTTGACGTCGGCGGCGAGCAGCGCGGCGCGCAGCACGGGCACGTTGTGCGCACGCGCCGCGCGGCACAGCACCGCCGCCGGGCTCAGCCGCTCCATGCCCTCCGCGTCTGGAACGACGACAATATAATACATCACTCATAAAAAAACAATTTAACTGTTTTTATTAATTTTTAAATAAACTACTACTAATTGAATAAGAACTGTCTGATGAACTCATCTTTGTTTAATACTTCACTATTAAATTTTATTGCCTTTTGTTAATTTCACTTTTACACTAAACACAATATTACAAATTACCCGAGCACAACAATGGCGGAGAATTTTAGGTGCGTGAGAGCAGACGTAGACACTAACGCGCATGCGCACTTGTCAGTACCCAGGGAGGAAAAGTTACACTTTCTTCCCTGTACAGCGGGACGAAAACCGAACTTTCGGCGTAGGTAGAAGAAAAACAAATTACCGTCATTATAAAAAGTTGAGATGACTTTTTATTGCACCCAAATTAATGTTTTTTTTATATTTATTAGGTACTATAACTTTTATTGTGCGAGCATGCCGAATTTCTTGTGGTAAGATACAACAATCGGGCTTCTATTAATGAAATTTTAATGATCGAGTGACCTATGTTAAATTCTATGGTGCCACGTTAAATTCGGTTAAAAATACAATGAAAAATAATTAACATTTTATGTACAGGTCGTGATCGAGGCTGCCTCTCAATAAGGACCGGTTTAAAATTTTATTATAAATTCATAAAATATGGAGCAGTCATTGTACAGCTAATGCCACTAGACGAAAACCGATATCTAAAGCGAATATTCGAAAGCCGATTTATATGCTAGCTATTTATATAATGTTAATTTTATTTTTTAACAAATAAATATTATTTTCTCCTTATGCCGTGGTTATTGTTAATGTTCGGGCATCGACCCCGGTCCTACAGTCCTGTGCTTTCTATAAAGTACTCACCGAGCTCTCCGTCCTCTCCCTCTGTAGAATCGTGATCCGAAGGCAAGCTGAGGTCCACGTCGCGCTCGCTAGCCAACTCCTTCCCGATCAACAGCACCGGACTTCCGTCTGATTTCGTTGAACTTTCTGATACTGAAAACAATACAGACAATCCAGCGATTTTTTTATTAGTTTTATACATATATATGGGATTAGCTTGAAACAATATATTTTTTGAAATAAATACTGCACTTTTATTTATTTTGCTGTCAGATATGAGGTCGTCAACGCAAAAGTGACCTAACGTACAATTTTTCATATTCGTGCTTATATGTATATTGCAATTTTAAAACATAATAAATTTTGATGCAAAACCGGCCTATCCCTAGTTTCGCACATAGACAACAAATGGCTTTGTAAAAATTATCTTAACGTGTATTGTTTTTGCCTACGAAGCAGTGTAAAAGTAAATTCAGACCTCATTATCTCGATACTTACTATGGTAAGCTTAGGCTACTTTTGCGCTGACGGCCTCATATAATCACCACATTTTTTTCGAAATCCTTCGCACTGACTTTTCTCTTTGACACTGACAGATAACTAATAAAATTGTGTGTGAGTAGGACACAGATAATAGAAATCACTTAACATGATGGGTTTAAAAAAAAAACAAAATTAAAAATTTATAAAACATTTGTATATATCATCTTTTTTTGCCTTTACTTGGCTATTTATTGAAGACGTATCTATGTTCAGTTTTACCATCTAGTGATCCATTTAGAGGATATCTTTCCTTACCGTACCTTTTCCTTAGGTAGCAGGGCGTCTTCTGAGCTCGTATGGTTAGATATCACCACCCTGCCTTTTTCGGCCGCGAAGCAGTAATGCGTTTCGGATTGACGTTTGGGCAGCCATTGTACTTTAAAAATAGACTTGGAACTCATGTCTCAAAGTGAGTGGAGGCATTTACGTTGTGGATATCTAGGGGCTCCGGTAACCACTAAACACCAGGTGGGTCGCAAGCTCGTCTATTTATCTATGTAATTAAAAAAAGCTGTTCATGAAAGATTTTCTGAAGTTATTGTTTTCAAAATCTTTTTTTTTTATGATTGAAAGATTACTGGTGGCGCGAAGGCCCTTCCAGTTTCACCAGGACAGGTGGGCGAGCAAAGACTCAGCCAGGAGTTCAAAATCTATATCTGCAGGGTGATAATACAGTACAAAGTGTTGCCATTTAAAAAAAACACCGCGCAAACACAAACCCAACTTAATTAATTCTATGTTGAGTACAATTCGTTGAACATTTCATCTCCAGGACTTTACCGTCGACTACACGAGAGGTTTAGCGCTATTATATTAGGAAAGTAAACCAAAAATACTACGATAAAAAGAAAAAAAAATAACGTCCCATTTCTTAGATTTCTTGCAGATTTGTTAATTAATTTACGTAAACTCTAAAAACATTTGTTCATGTTCAAAACTGAAAGAATAGGATGAGGAAGGACATTTGATGGTACTAACTTAAGTAATATAAAATTCTGAATAGACCATATAGTACAAACTAAAATAAAATATTAAAACTCACCGCTCATATCGCTGTTAACATCGCTTTTCTCATCGCTAATTGTATCTGGGACGGAAGGCGGGACACGCACTCTGTATACAAAATGTAAATAATAAGGATAGTGACAAATTGTAAACAGTACATTGTGTAATTGTGGTCAATTACTTTTTTAGATAAGCTCATAGAATATTTTGAAATATCTATTAATTGCTCACTACGCGAGTTTTTTAGCGGCAAACGTAAGGGCGCTGTTCCAAATCTGTACAAATTTGAGTTGGAACGTTTGCCTACGTTTGCCGCTAGGGGCGCTGTTCCAACTGCATACAAATTTGAGTTAACTTTTACGCGATCGAAAATCTTAAAAAACTCGCATTAAGCACACTGGTCGCCCTGTGTGAGACCTGCGCCAGGTACCCGCGCTATTACCTCGTGTTATAACCGAATTCTTCTCATAAGCTTATGATAATAGTTGATAATCTTATTTCTCGTAGATAACAACTAAATATGTTACGTTACGTTGCGTTGTGTTACGTTACGTTACGTTCGTTACGTTACGTTACGTTACGTTACGTTATGTTATGTTATGTTATATTACTTAACAGTTATTTTACCTTCGTCGAGCTCTTCTAACGGACCAGCGTCTGCCGGACTTGAGTGGAGACTGTTCGAGGGCATCAAAGTTCACGAGCTCTCGTACAAACATCAGCGAGACGTACTTAGCACGGATCCACGCTTCGCGAACACAACTGGACAACGACAAACCACATTACTATTGCACTAAATTTTACAAGAGGCTTTGCTCGTAGTTAAATAAAAGCATAAAGATGATAAATAGTGAAATCAACCGATGACCTTTTCTCTCTCTCTAATAACGGGTATATTACATTTCACGATCGATCGAGTAGTTAAGACGTGAAAGATTGATAAACAAATAAGCAAAGTAAATTCGTTATCTTATTTATAATTGTAGGAAAACTACGTGGTTGTGAAAGAAATAAATGATACGTTTTAGGATCACAATATAACTCGCATTTATTGGTAGAAAAATATAAAAGTACACAGAATGTCAGCTTGACAAGTAGTACAGAGTACAGCGCCCCAGGCGTAAGAAAAAGGAAACTAAAATGGCTGCATTCCATTTCTCTAACACCCTCCCTTGGAATGCAACCCCATTTTCGTTAAACAATACAAATGTTTATCAACACTAGTACCCTTAGTTAAATTATCAGCTATCATTTCCTCACCCTTTATATAACAATACTTTATATCTAAGTTACTGACATGGTCTTTGAGAAAATGATAACGAATATCAATATGTTTTGATCTGGGTAAATAACAATAATTATTTGATAATTTTATAGCACTCTGATTATCACAAAAGATGATGAGAGGGTTGTTCTTCTGTTGACCGAGCTCGGTATGTAATTGTTGAAGCCACAACGCTTCCTGCGCCGCTGACGACATCGACATATACTCGGCTTCAGCAGTGGAGAGAGCAACAGTCTGTTGCTTTTGAGAGCGCCAAGATATAGCACCATCCTGTAACATAAATACGTAACCAGTGGACGACTTACGATCACGTACATCGCTCGCCCAGTCGGCATCACAATATCCTGTGATGTTCTCATTACCATCTTTGGTATAAACTAATTTCAAATCTTTGGTACCCTGCAAATATCTAAAAATTATTTTCACAGCTGTCCAATGTGCAGCAGTATAATCCTTGTTGAATCTGCTCATTGTATTTACTGCAAATGATATATCCGGCCGGGTACCTTGAGCCAAATACAACAAAGAGCCAATAGCCTGTTGATATGGACAGTCAATCAATTCATCCTCTTCCTTCTTCTCACTG
This sequence comes from Bombyx mandarina, assembly GCF_030267445.1. Classification (NCBI taxonomy): domain Eukaryota; kingdom Metazoa; phylum Arthropoda; class Insecta; order Lepidoptera; family Bombycidae; genus Bombyx; species Bombyx mandarina. The sequence continues at coordinate 6,491,361 of NC_143215.1, forward strand.
AATTTCATACCAACTTCAAAAGGTGATCTTACAGGTTTACAGTCAGACATTCTGAACCTTGCTAACATCTCTTTTATATATTTTTCTTGATCTATCATTACTTTACCTCCATCTCTGGTAATCCGTAAACCTAAGCAATAGCTTGTCGAACCAATATCCTTCATTTCAAAGTGTTCCTTTAACTTTTCTTTCAACAAATTTTTTGTTTTCTTTTGAGAAGTCAACAAAATTAAATCATCGACCCAGATAGCTATAAACGTGTTTTTCTCTGCATTATAATAGATACAAGGATCTGTTCTTGATTGTTGCATACCTAACTCATGTAGTACACAATTTAATTTCTGGTTCCACAGTCTACTGGCCTGTTTAAGACCATAAATAGATTTATGTAACTTACATACCTTAGACCCTTGCTTATACTGTTCTGGCTGCACCATATAGATCTCAGTATCAATTTCTCCTTGTAGAAAGGCCGATACAGCATCCATTTGATCTATATCCAATCCATATTTAGCCGTTAAAGCAAATAAGTAGCGAATAGTTGTGTACCTGACAACTGGAGAGTATGTTTCCTCATAATCGGTGCCTTTTCTTTGAGCATAGCCTTTTATTACAAGTCTTGCCTTGTAACGGGTGACATTTCCATTTTGGTCTGTTTTAATTTTGAATACCCACTTGCATGGGAGAGCTTTTTTACCTGGAGGAAGTTCTGTCAATGACCAAGTTTTATTTTTCATAAGGGAACTATATTCTTCATCCATGGCTCTCTTCCATTCTGCAGCTTGTGAAGATGTCAGTACCTCCTCAACTGTTTGTGGATCAGTCAAATCTGAATACAAACACAATAGGCTTGTTTTGCCATCCTGTGTATCACATTGTTTATTTCGGTGCCTTAATGTTATACTACTACTATAGTCTTGTCTTATCGGATAAGGCGGGTGATAAGTGGCATCTAGTTCCCCAGTGTCAGTGTCATACTCACTTGAGTCTTCACTATCACCTTTTCGTATATTTGAGTCTTTACTAGACATTACAGGTGCAGTTGCAGATGACTCCTGAGTGTGTATCTCTTGTTCCCGGCTGACACTGGAATTCCCTGAGTTCTCATTTTCTGAAGGAACAGAACTGACCGTGACTGTGCGATTATCCTCAATTGGAATGGAAGTTTCCACATTTTCAATAAAAATAACATCTCTACTTTTGATTATTTTTAGTGTTTTAGGGTCCATTAAACGATATCCTTTGGAACTGTCGCAATAACCCATAAATATCATTTTTACTGATTTTTTATCCCATTTATGGCGTTTTTCCTTTGGCACATGGACCATAGCTTCAGAGCCAAATATTTTTAGATGTGATAAGTTAGGTTTCTTACCTTTCCACAATTCATATGGAGTTTTACCTTCTAATGACTTTGTCGGGGAACGATTCACAACATAAGCAGCAGTTGCTACTGCTTCAGCCCAGAATTTCTTTTCTAGGTTAGCATAAAATAACATGCATCTTGCGCGTTCAACTAAAGTCCTGTTCATTCTCTCGGCCAGGCCGTTCTGCTGTGGAGTATAGGGAGTAGAGGTCTGATGAATTATACCATGATTAGATAGGTATTTTTCAAAATTATAGTTGCAGTATTCTTTGCCATTATCTGTACGAAGCCTTTTAATTTTATAATTTAATTCATTCTCTACTTTCAGTTTAAAATCCTTAAAAATCTCTAATATTTTCAACTTGTCTTTAAGAAAATAGACATGAACCATTCGTGTGAAATCATCAGTGAAAGTAATGAAGTATTTCATACCTCCAAATGAAATGTTCTCCATAGGACCACACAAGTCAGAATGGATTAATTCTAGAGGTCTTGTAGCTCTTGTTCCAGTATTTTTAAAAGGTAACCTAGCTTGCTTACCTTCCATACAATGTGTGCAAGTGACATCATTTACATCTGGAATCAGAGTCACTCCCTCAGAGCATGTAGGTAGCTTCTTTACATCAGACATATTCAAATGACCCATCCGCAGGTGCCACAGGTAAGTATTATTGCTATTTTTATTTCTTGAGACCAAGTGGGCCACTTCCTTACAGGTCTCTAATACATACAAACTATTCTTCAGCTTTGCAGAGCATATTACTTCACCTTTACTATTTCCAACTTCACATCCTTTGTCATTAAATGTGACCTTATGTCCATTTTTCACAATAGCTCCAACTGAGAGAAGATTAGTAGCCAGCCCGGGTACAAATAAAACATTTTTAACTTGTATTTTATTTTCTTGACTTAGCTGAATGTTCACACAGCCAACTCCATTCACGGCAAAGGGTTCTCTGTTAGCCACAGTGATGTTTTTTACAGATGATTCAGTGACATTATACATCCAATCAATTCTGCTTGTCATATGCATGGATGCACCGGAGTCAATGTACCATTCATCACTTACATTTTTGCTGACTGTAGCTGAAAAAGCTGCCACAAAACTAGTACTTTCTCCTTTGTTTGCTGTTTGTTTCTTTGGTAGTTTACAATATTTAGCGAAATGTCCATTCCTATTGCAGTTGAAGCATCTCGGAACCTTTGTTTTTATCGATGAGGTATTATTTCTGGGTTTTCTGGAATTTGTATAGAAGGCTGCTGATTTTGATGTATTAACTTCTTGTATAAGTTTAGATTTTACTGAATCAGCACTTATTTTAATGCCAGAGCTCTCTAAGCCCATAATCATGGGTTTATATTCTTCTGGTAAGCCAGCCAACATCAAGGTGCCAAGCCACTCATCATTGACATCAAAACCAATATTACGTAACTTGTGTGCTGTGTTCATTATTTTACTTACGTAATCTTCAACACTGTTACTTGAATCTAATGTGGTGTTGATCAAATCTTTAAGCAAACCTACCCTTCTTGTTAAACCATTATCATCAAATGCCTTTTGCAAATTTTCCCACACTTGTTTGGCGGTTTTACAGTCTTGCACATGGACATAATTTTGCGGATCCAGTAGTAAAATCAGCTTTGATTTCGCTTTGATATCCTTTACAGCATTCACCGGCTTGCCGTCGTGGCATTCGACACAACACCACAAGTCTTCATGTTCCAAATATGCTTTCATGCTGAATTTCCACGTGGCAAAGTTTTCTCTTCCTACCAGTTTTTCTAAATTAAACATATTTGGGCCCATCTTGCTTATCTTCACGAGAAATATTCAATTTTTGATGAACGATCCTACCCTTCAATTTGAATTGCAACGACAATTTTTTCGGATTGAAGTTTTATCCACTTTATTATTATTTCCAGCTATACCACAACTAAACACAACTGAACCACGCTCTGCTACCATGTAGGAAAACTACGTGGTTGTGGAAGAAATAAATGATACGTTTTAGGATCACAATATAACTCGCATTTATTGGTAGAAAAATATAAAAGTACACAGAATGTCAGCTTGACAAGTAGTACAGAGTACAGCGCCCCAGGCGTAAGAAAAAGGAAACTAAAATGGCTGCATTCCATTTCTCTAACAATAATATATAAATTTAGATGGCCTAGCGCTTAAAACTCTAAAGAAATCCGAAAAGTGAAATCTGTTAATATACAAAAAAAAGGTAATGCGGTCTGTTTACATGTGTTCCAAATAAATCTTACATGTGTGCACCAACGACTGGGAATAACTTATAGTAAATATCAAACGCACATATATTTTTCAGCTAGCGTTATTACTGTTGACAGAGTCACTCTGTCTTGAAACAATTGAAGACATGAGTGGATGAAGGGGATATCATACAATTTGTTAATTTTGAGAACACGGGCAACAAACTTTTGTTACTTGTACTTTTTCTTCGTACATAGCTCTGCAATTTCTAAAAATAGCCTCTAAGCTCGGAATTTCAAGGTCTAATATAGTTTATAGGTACATAACACCTTCATTCAATGTAAAAACTCAAAAATCTTAAAAATGGTACTGAACCCCTTCATCCATTCATATCTTGAATTATATTTTTTTCCTACCTTAGCTTGTAGCCTTGAGAGGCAATCCCAATCTGGAGACTAGGACAGCTCTTATACAATATAATTTGAGGTTTCAACCTCATGTCTCAAAACGATCTCCGATAACACCTTAATACCACGGCGGGTTGTAATATCGTCATTAAGACCAATTAACGTAATCTCAACAATTCAAAACTCACGTTTCACAATCCGGCGTCGCTCTGGTAACAGTCGCGCCCTCCGTGTTAGCTTCATATATTAAATTCACTAATTTGTTCCCTAGTTCGGCCATTACCTGCATCAGAAACATTAATTTTCGATAAAGTAAAATTTAAATTGTTACTATTAATTATATAGACGTTTTTAGTGTACATAGGCAAAGGAGCTAACGGCTCATGTTGGATAAAATCTGTTTCTAGAAGCTCATGGCGAACAGCATCACTCTATGTTGCATCGTTTTCATCTTCCTAGTGCTTTCCTTTATCAATTCTTACATTATTCCGTATTATTCTTATTCCATTCAATCCGTGTTTTTTTTATAATACTCTTCGCCTTGTTTGCATGTACATTTAATTTACCACTCTTCAAATAATACGATATTACATACAATGTATGTATGTTGGAGTATTTCCACTTTTAGGGTAGCGACATGGTAAGCGGGCGGTCTTCGTAAGTCAATAAAACTAGAAATGTGAAATGAAACTCAGAGCGTATATTACGCAGGAGCGAATGGTTTATAAAAACACGCGCCGACATGTATATATGATATTACATTAAAAAAAACTTTTCATAATATAATACGTATGTTTTTTTTTATTGCTTACATGGGTGGATGAGCTCATAGCCCACCTGATGTTAAGTGGTTACTGGAGCCCATAGACATCCACAGCGTAAATGCGCCACCCACCTTGAGATATAAGTTCTAAGGTATAGTTACAACGGCTCCCCCCCCTTCAAACCGAAACGCATTACTGCTTCACGGCAGCAATAGGCAGGGCGGTGGTACCCACCCGCGCGGACTCACAAGAGGTCCTACCACCAGTAATTACGCAAATTATAATTTTTCGGGTTTGATTTTTATTACACGATGTTATTCCTTCACCGTGGAAGTCAATCGTGAACAATTGTTGAGTACGTATTTCATTAGAAATGTTTACATTATAATACGGTGAAGAGAACTTCTTTACTGGTGGTAGGACCTCTTGTGGGTCCGCACGGGTAGGTACCACCACCCCGCTTATTTCTGGCGTGAAGCCGTAATGCGTTTCGGTTTGAAGAATGGGGCAGCCGTTGTAACTATACTAAGATCTTAGAACTTATATCTCAAAGTGGATGGCGCATTTACTTTGTAGATTTCTATGAGCTCCAGTAACCACTTAACACCAGGTGGGCCGTGAGCTCGTCCGTCTAAGCAAAAAAAAAATATATATAGTTTAGTAAAGTCAATGCAATAGGTACCTTTATAATTTCCGGTTCCCAGTCATCGAGCGTCAGAGACCTGACTTTACTGACGTGCACGCCCAGCGACCGGTGTATGCCCGAGCATTCTGAAACCAATCAATCATATTGATTTAAAGGATGCTAGCTGGCTGAGCTGCTGACTTTATGCGGGCATCCGAGCCCCTGGAAACCAGAGCGTCATCAGCAACATGGGGTCTCTTTTGAATCGATTTTTGTTTTTCTACCTAAGCTGATGGTCTTGACAGACCATATCAGCGTCACCGGGCGAGTAGGTGAGCTCACGGGGCTCAAACCTGACGACGTCGCTAACACGAAACCTAGCAAGAGCGGTGCTTCGCAAAATCTACCACCGGATCGGAAACGCGACCCCCTGAGAAGACCCGGCGAGAAACTCAGTGGGCTGTGTCTGTGGGTTAGTTTACTCGCCGAGCCCATCGTCACAAGCGACGGGTTCGACGAGAACGATGACCGGTGCTTGAGGTACCTAAAAGCACCGTTAGTGGATCGGGAGGATCCGAAATTACATGTTTTTGGGCGATGTCGAATGTTTACCATTCTGTCCGCAGGATCGGGAATGTAGTTACCGGCGGCCACGAAGAAAGGGTTTTCGTGTCGTTCCGCTTTATCGAAATGGCGTATTGATGCATTGGGTACATTCCCAATTACTTTAAAATCAAGATGGCTTTCTTAACTTACTTTTTTTTCTGTAATTTTAAAGTTATTTTCTATATTCCATCCATGTGAAACGATAGTGGAACACCCTGTATACCAGCCGATTATAACATTGTTGGTCGAATACGACAGATGTTGGCAAAACAAAATACTAACCTATACATAGTGTGATGCCGAGGTTAATGCTCGCCCACCTCGGGTTCGGACTACCGCAATCACAACAATAATTGTTCCCGGGAATGCTGAGAAGTTGCTCCCAAATCCTAAGACAGAAATGTTTTTCTTATGCACATACGTACAGTATGTTGTTTACGCAATATAGAAACACATTAAACAGTTTTATTACACATTCAAGTATTTATTCGTTGCCATCGGAGCTTCTAAATGAGTCGCGATTCCGATCCGGTGGTAGATGTTGCGAACCACTGCTCTTAATAGGCCTGGTGTTAGTAAATTATCTCAGGTTGAACCCTTGAGCTAAATTTTCCGTCGGCACGAAGTTGGAATTATCTCTGAGGCTACCAGCGAGTAGGTAGGAGAAAAAAACCAAATTCAATTGATTACTGATTAAAAAACTCAATTCAATCAATATGGAGTTCAGTGTGTTAAATGAATTGACAAAATAACTGTTTCAATTTTTAAAAAAAATTGCTTGGACGGGTGGACGAGCTTACAGCCCACCTGCCCGCCCACAGGTATTAAGTGGTTACTGGAGTCCATAGACATTTACAACGCAAATGCGCCACCCAACTTGATATATAAGTTCTAAGATCTCAGTATAGTTACATCGGCTGCCCCACCCTTTAAACCGAAACGCATTATTGCTTCATGGCAGAAATAGGCAGGGTAGTGGTACCTACCCGTACGGACTCACAAGATGTCCTAACACAAGTAATTACGGAAATTATAATTTTGCGGGTTTGATTTTTATTACACGACGTTATTCCTTCACCGTGGAAGCCGATCGTGAACATTTGTTAAGTACATATTTAATTAGAATGAACTCCAAAATCGTATTTGTGTTGTAAGATTATTCAGTAACTAAATCATAAACGTAGCCAAATTCGAAGTAATGTTTAGTTAAGACAACAAGTTTCCGAACAAACCTAACTTTCTTCATGGCGACACTGGTCGTGTTCCGTCTGGTGTCGCTGAGCCTCGTGTCGTCCGGCACGAGCACTAGCTGCGACTCCGGGTTCTCTCGGCTCTGGCCCTGCTGTATCGCCGAGCGGATGCCGCTCTGCAGCGCCGCTATCCAGCAGCTCAACATTTCCTCGGAGTCCGCTTGGAGCATGTGACTTCTGGGTATCGCAAAAAAAATTATATAGAGAAAATTAGATCGCTTTGTATTCCTAGAGGATTATCTGTGGATTCCGCTAACCACTTCACACTAGATTCTAGATGAACTTTGAGCTCATTCACCCTTCTATGAAATAAATCTTATATACTATCTTTAAACGAGCAATTCTTGTATATATAAACTGAATCTCGGAAACGGCTACTACGATTTTCATAAAATTTAGTAAACAGGGGATTTCGGGGGCGACAAATCGATCTAGCTACGATTTATTTTCAGAAAATGTTGTTTTATTCGTGTTTTCAATAATCAACTTTATCGATAATTTTGATTTTTTCATTAAATAACCAGTTCATTTTTTTTATTCTGTCGGTAATCGGTGTCGATATTATTTTATCAATATAATTTCTAAAAAACACAATTAACAAAAAAAAAGTTGTCTAGTAATTAATAATAAGTAATAATCAAAAATTAAAAAAATACTAGGGAAGTTGTCCAGTTCAGCTTTATTTATATGCTGGTATTTTATCTCTTGCTTATTTCTATAACCTACAGTAAGTAGTAACAGCCGAAGATTGGTAGATTCGATTGTTTGGAATGACAATTAAACAATTTGAACACGTTTATTAGAGATGGGAGTTGTCACGCGATAGCAGCTACAGCGTTAAATCTTAAATTATTCACAATGATGATAATGATTCAAATTATTCACAATTTAATAAAGATACAAGCTTATTTACGTTTTATTTATTAGTTTCGTTATTGCTTTCGAGTCCTCTTCGAGAATTAACGTATTTAAAATATTAAAGCTTTTATTGCCACTGTAGACAGACCAAGATAACGCCCTAAAAGTAGTGGTTATCGTCGCTCATGGACTTCAGCGAAGCCAGAGGCATAGTCGAAGTCTGCCATTTAGACTATATCATATCATACGCTTTTCAACACAAAACTCCATGATAATAGGTGTATTCGTTATTTCGTGATTGTCGAACAAGTATTCTGAACAATACTTTTTTTCATTAATTTATTCTATTGTTAATCTATTACTTACTTGGATGGCGACAATACTTCGAAACAGAATCTTCGTTCGCCGTCGTGAACCGGCTTCACAGTACATAATCTTAGGTCTTCTTCCATCACCGTTACATTCAATTCACCCGTTCTTTTTCTACAAATAAAAAGCAAAAGCTAAATGTATTCCTAGTTTGATAATAAAATATTTACTAGTTCTGTGCCTTCCCCGCTGACTTTAAAAAGTTTTTAAAAGCCATAGACAAATACAGCAGAAGTGCTGCCATCTATCATTAAAACGCTACCTATTTCAATACGTTAGAAACTTAAGCTTTATGGTCAAGAGGTTGAATAAACAGGATGATTGTACATGTAATTATACATTTAATATCAAAAAGCGTATATTCTAAAAAAATTATTGTAAATTGCTTTAGAATATATCGGAAAAACGTCGACAAATGACCGACTAAAAAGAATGAAAATAATCACGCGCATTATAGTAAATGAAGTTTTTGGTACCTGTAAACAAGTCTGTTGTCATATAGATAAAACCATCTTCTGTTCCAAGTCTTGAAAGCGTTCGATGTCCGTTTGAACAAGTAACCTTGCATCCTAGGCAGGTTTTTGAGACAAGGCGTACTCAACAAACCCTCCTTTGAGTCGCCTTCGGAATTTGTTTTACAGCTTGGCAACACTGTGTCTTTACTGTTTACAATCGTATGACGATTCTCCATCTCTTTGTCCAATATTTTTGTATCGTTACGCATTGTCGTTATCTAAAAAAAATATTAAGGTTTATTTCAGATTATAGAATTCCGGTCACTCTTCGCTATAATATATTAATACTGGTTACATTTCAACAGCTCTCATATAAGAAATAAGAAACATGGCAGTAACGATGATTATTAAAATAAAAATGATTTAAAAAAATCGGCATGTTGCACCCGGCCTATGGTTTAAAATCATGCGACGCACGAGAGAGAATACGAGATAATATTTATGATCATCGTCGCGTTACTAAAACGAGAAGTAAGTATGTTAGTATTTTTTTCGAAATATATGTATAAAAACGGTTTACTACTTCCTTTTATTATTTTCTTAATATATTTATTTTGTTGATAAAACCACGTACCGTAAAATTATATATTCGGAACCTCGGAAATATACAAATATTTGAAACGTAAATAATTATATTAAACAGGATACCTACTAAAATAAACCGGAAAAGTAATCATTCATACCTCTGTTAAGTTTAGTGAATATATTGTATTCGTACATTAGTCTAGTCATTTGTTTCATTGTCGGCTGAGAGAACAATTTATTATTAGGATAATTACTAGAGGTCGACTATGCGACAAAAAGAAAAAAAAACTATACACGAATCCGAAAATGATATTCTGATGTCAATAATATTTCTAATCCTGTATATGGGCAGACAAGCTGTTAGCCCACCTAGTGTTAAGAGCTGATAGACATCGCAACATAAATTTAATCCTTATCCTCAACGTCAAACGTAAACGCTTCCGGGCAGAAATAGGCATGACAGTAACATAGAGTTTACGACATGTGACCACTGTACGATAATTACGCAAATTTCGAAATTTTGCAATTTCCTTTTGTAATACTCGAAGGAACATCATTCATCAGCGAAATCTTACTTGTTCGTACCTCATCTGCCGTTGACTTGAGAAACGGCTCCAGGTCCTCTGTCAGATCGGCGCCTTGGTGATAGTAAGTGCAGCACGCTTGTAAATACGACAGAAACTGTAATATAATATATTTTTTACATTATTACAAGTTTATTTTGATGTGTCACATGTCCATGCCTATTTCTGCCGTGAAGCAGTAATGTGTTTCGGTTTGAAGGGCGGGGCAGCCGTTCTAACTATACTGAGACCTTGGAACTCATATCTCAAGATGGGTGGCGGCATTTACGCTGTAGATGTCTATGGATTCCGGTAACCACTTAACACCAGGTGGGCCGTGAGCTCGTCCACCCACCTAAGCAATAAAATAAAATAATGTAGCGCGTGTAGTGTTCGAATAAATTGAAAGTTTTTAAAATTATAACGATTATTCATTTAATAGCTTTATGTAGTAATTATAGTCGTATTTATAGATGTTCTATTGTTTCTTTAAGTTGGTCGTTAGTTTTTCCTAACCTATACCTAATATAAAAAGACGTACCAAAGATATATAGTAGTAGTTTTATTTTTACAACTGGAAAGGCAAAGGTGTCCGTATGAAAGATATATTTACACCCTTGTTTCTAGAATTGTCAAACAGACAGAAACTGGGACTCTTTATCTTAACTTATCGTTCCAAAAATAAAGACGACGGTTTATTTTTACCAATACTTATCAGTAACATAAGCTGAGCATGTCCATTATCCATACAAATCTCTATTAAAAATCTTAACTAATAAACCAATTTGACCCGATCATTCGTCAGCGACAATATTAATGCGACTTTCTGTCGGACAGAGCACAGACATAATATGTACAATTGTACATATGATGTCTTTTCACAAACGCGATCTGATTCATATATTTGTGTAAGTGAATTTATTTTAAAAATACTTATCAGTAACATAAGCTGAGCATGTCCATTATCCATACAAATCTCTACTAAAAATCTTAACTTTTAAACCAATTTGACCCGATCATTCGTCAGCGACAGAATTAATGCTACTTTCTGTCGGACAGAGTTAAGATGATTTATGTACATATGTATGTCCTTTCACAAACGCGATCTGACTCATATATTTGTTGAAGTGAATAGCATTTTTTTATCTGACAGGCAGAACGCTTTTTACTTCAATATTTACCAAAGCGAATTAACGTCTAAGTGAATCACTGATTGCAATTAGTGCGCAGTGTTTCCTTTGAATGATGATTCATGGCCGAACACATGAATACATTACGCGATACTACAATTTGTTTTGAGTGTAAATAAAAAGCTACAAAAAAAACCTTTATGCCTATCCAATTAAAAGACTTCGACATGTATGCAGCCTCTGCGGGATCCGGTAACCGCTTAACCACAGGTACACTAATATGCTCGTCTGTCCGTCTGAGCTAAGAATAAAACAGATTGCTTAGATGGGTGGACGAGCTCATAGCCCAACTGGTGTTAAGTGGTTACTGGAGCCCATAGACATCTACAACGTAAATGCGCCACCCACCTTGAAACATAAGTTCTAAGGTCTTCAGTATAGTTACATAGTTATTTTAATTGATATACATAAATACATTTATAAAAACGTATTACATGAACTAACTCACCAACTCTCGATGAGAGTTTAAAGACACTGATCAACTTCAAAATACTTTTAAATTCGTCACAGACCCATCAGAGTATGAACACAATTGCACAAAAACAGTTCGAAAAGATTCGAAAACACAATACATAACTGTTTACAGAAGAGGCTACCGACGGATAGACGAAACGACGCGACCAATCTTGCTTCGAGTGGGCGCGTTGCAAAACTTAGGATTCTATGACATTGCAGTACCTGCTAAGGAATCCTTGGCTTAAATGGCGGCCGACGTGACCGAAGCAATCGTGATTGTGATTCACAGCGTAAATAAAACACAAAAAAAAAGAAAAGATAAGTGATAAAACGATTAACACTTGCTCTATCACTATAATCGCTTAATATGTTGAAAGTTCATTACGTATTTATTAATCTGTTAATAGAATAATAAAACCGATCTCTTCAAATATTATGTCTACTTTCACCGTGTTACGAAACCGGTTAATACTGGTCTTGTTCGTTTGAAACCGTACAGTACGAAGAAAACTTTTTAAATCTTTATAAATTGACTATATTATACCTATGTTTTTTTCGCCCTACTTATTCGCTGGAAGCCTAAGAGGCTATTCCCGCTACGTCCGGACGTGGTAGGTGAGCTTACGGGCTCAATCAGGCGGATTTTGATATCACTAGCCCTAGCAAGAGCAGTGCTTCGCAGAGTCTACCACTGGATCGAAATCGCGACCCACTGAGAAGATCCGGCGAAAAACTCAGTGGGCTATATACCTATACCAATACACACACTTTATGCACTACGCGATAAATATATAATACTATTCCGTTTATTTTTAATGCAAGATCAACATTTAGATTTCATTCGGGATAAAGTAATAAGTATTTTTTTAATATTATTTTTATCAAAAAAATAGCCGTTCTTGGTTATGGTGATGGTATACTTTATCGTTAATATAGAATCATTCATTGTGTGACTACATGCCATTAAGTTTTCCTTTGTATTTAAATACAATTATCTGATAAAACCGATGTAATTTTCCCGATAAGCTAGTAACATTATATTAGTATTAAATAATATCAACATATATTTCAAATAACTTCTAGTAAAAAAACAGACATCCTTCAAGACCTTCATTATTAATTACGGTAATATTAAGTTACTTTGAACACAATCTAATTCAGACACAACAAGTCGATTAAAATCTATACCTACGTATATGTTTGTTCGACTACGTATGTTTTATTACGACACGCAATTCGCTTCTATTATTATTGTGTGAACCTCCCGGGCTCTACTGTTTCATCACGAAGAACACAATTCACATGAGTCACGTTTTTTTTTTCTAATTACAATAGGATGCACGACGTCTCTACTCTCGTCAATTCGAATATAATATTTGATCCGGTAGTTTTTTTTTATTATTATTATTTGAAACTAGCGATCGGCCCTCGCTTCGCTTCGGGAACTGTAATTTATTATTGATCATATTGAATATTCTCTTATACAAATCTGGTCCTGACAGTAACAAACACAATAAAAAAAGATCGTAACAAACAAAAAATCTAATTCCTCTTCTTATATTAATGGTTCACTATTTTGGCGATAATGGCTTAGAAATAAAAGATAGATATGCTGTCAAGGGCTAGAATTATTTGAGATAAACATTTCAATTTTACAATAAATACGTGTAAATCCAACAGTTTTTGCGGCGCACGCAAAAAGCTCGCAGATGGTAGATCTTTTTTCCTTTTCATTTAATAATTATCGTTATATTTTGGGGAAATAATACTATATTTTTATAAATTACTAGCTGTACCCGTCCGCTTCCTGGGCCATTTAACTCCCATAAAGATTCTCATAATTAACCGCAACTGGTGTAGGGAGTCCAACACTCATATAAATATTAACCTATCCATTAAGTACATGTAGTTTCTACATGGATACCAAGTTTCAAGTAAATCGGATGCATGGTTCAGTAGTTATAACGGAACATCCGTAAAAACCACTATAGATTTATATATTAGTATAGATACCCTATGTGTTATTTTGATGTTTAAGCTTAGTGTCATATTTATTTATTCCGAATCCACGACCTAAAAAATAAGTTTCAAGCTTTTAGCTCTTTCTAGGAACTTTACTACGTCCCCTAATTTCTTTCGATTTCGTATCCCCGTCCACATTTCTCCCGGAAAACAATCCAAGTTGGTCAAAATCAAAGTTCCAATGCAATTGGAAATTTGACTCTATAGACATAAGGTGTTTTACGTTATGTTATCTCCGCTAACCAATTTATATCAAATGGACCGCGAGCACGTCTCACTATCTCGACTAATAACAATTGCATGCCGATTCGTTATCAGCAGCTATGACATCATGAATGGGTTAATAAACGGCACGTTATATGTTACCATGTAGTCCACAACATGTGCATTATTATCGAGTGCGCGTGCATGCAGGTGTACATAACAGTGTAATTAGAGCGGTAATATTTTTTTTTTAGTAATTTTTTTTTTTTAAAGTACTCCTTTTATTCCTAAAGACCAAAGCCTCTTCAGGATATGAGATTAATAGGTGCAAATAAAATAACAAAGAACACTGAAAAGTTTTCATTTTTTTTTATTGCTTAGTTGGGTGGACAAGCTCACAGCCCACCTGATGTTAAGTGGTTACTAGAGCCCATAGAAATTTACACCGTAAATGCCCCACCCACCTTAAGATATAAGTTCGAAGGTCTCATAGTATAGTTACAACGGCTGCCCCACACTTCAAGCCGAAATGCATTACTGCTTCACGGCAGAAATAGGCGGAGCGGTGGTACCTACCCATGCGCACTCACAAGAGGTCCTACCACCAGTAATTACGCAAATTATAATTTTGGGGGTTTAATTTTTATTACACGATGTTATTCCTTCACCGTGGAAGTCAATGGTGAACATTTGTTGAGTACGTATTTCATTAGGAAAATTGGTATCCGCCTGAGATTCGAACACCGGTGCATCGCTAGATACAAATGCACCGGACGTCTTATCCTTTAGGCCACGACGACTTCTTATTTCAAAGTACAGATTTTAGTATTAACGTTGTCAAAATTAAGTATTTATTGTGTTTTTACGGAGGCATACATAAAAGCAATTACGACGCCTACAGCCTTGGTAAACACAACACTAAAGGGCTATCAACAGACAATAAGTTACTTCTATATTATGATTTCCAAAGCATTGAAATATGAAAACACAGGGTCAAGTTTCGAATGACTATGACACGCGTAATAACTTCGAGCAAAAAGCGTGTCATTAACATTGTTTTTGTTTTCTTCTAAATAAAATAAATTTTGACATTGCTAAAATATTCTCTAGAAAATTTCGTACAAACGTTCATTTAAACAGTCTTTGGTAGGTCATCGTACCAATGTAAAAGTTCAAAAAGCGGATTTGACTCTGTTGAAGAAAACGAGGTATCTAGGACAAACGCCGCGCCGCAATTGGGCGAAAACAACTTGTCAACAGCCGATTTACACGCGTGAATACGATGCTAATGCCGGTCATTATTTCGTAAAATACAGGGTGGAGGCAGCGGTGTCGCCTTAAATCGTACCACAAATGTACAGGGTGTAATTTTGGGAGGCCGCACAGTGGGTCGATACTGTGATTTTAGTGACTTAGGGACCAACTTTGTTTTTTTATAAATTTTTTTATGTAGATAGATAGAGCTCGTTAATCTCAATAATAATTGTTTTGGGCAAAAATTACAAAAACTTTATAGTTTGGTCAGAAAAATGTGTTTTGTGATTTTTTTGTATGGAGCGGGTCACATTAAATTAAATTCCTGCTAAGTACCGCGAGGTCCCGCTTTGAAACTTTATTTTCCTTATACCTTGTCTAGTCTACTATCATTTGATGCTATGAACATGTGCATAAAGTTGCAACTCTGCCAAATAAATGGATCGAAAAAAATTAATAAATACATAGAATAAAAACCTTTATATTTTTTTTCGTAAGTGCTTTTAAGTTAAATTTGATATGGATTAGTAAGTAAAAGCACGTAATGATACCCATAATTAAATAATACCTAACAACAATACATTTAGTAGGTCTCTAATTAAGCAATCTCTCTAATTATTAAGATAGTTAACATTATTTAATGAGGATAATTAGTTAAGTAGCCATTACTGGGTAGTAGAAAATATAGTAAACATTTGTTTGTCTCTGGAAGTATAAAGTGACCATGTTTATTATATACTAACTAGTGTTCGTTTATTCGTACTACTACTAACATCTCGTGATTGTCGTTGTGATCTTGCTGTTTCCGTTATAATTGGTAATTTTGTTAACAATTTAGGATTATTTATGATTTTAAAAGAGCAACTACAGTCGCTGTCTGATAATAAAAAACTTTTTCAATTCCTACAAAATCAAATAAACGTGACCGAAGAGAAAAATGTTGAGCTCCAAAAATTCTGTACGCAATTTTGTTCAAATATAAGTGCAATATGGAAACGAAGTAGTCGCATGTTAGCACAGTTTATAAGAAAAAAATGTGATTGGTTAGAATGTGCAATAAACTGGCCCGAAGGAATGATACCTGAAGCTATCAACACTGCACATGAAAGGCTCGAGATTTCTAATACTCAAGATTTTGAAAATGTACCACCCTCAAATGTACTACAGAAGCCTCGACATCTATTTTTGCACCTCGAAAACCTTTTTAAGAATTGGGATCCAGGCAAAAACGAAGACGCATTGAACAAATTTACAAATCGCTTTCGTTATCCCCGGATGAAATGAAAGCTACTACAATTGCTAGTTTGAGAAACACTAGAAATGAAGATGTAGGAGAAATAATGAACCACTTGTCAAAATCACCCCGAAGATCTAGAAAAAGTTAATAAGTATTTAATTACAAGTAAAGTGAAAAGTAGTACATATTCTCCCGATAAGGCAATATTAGTTTCACTTAAATTAAGTGGCAGTATATAAACCTAAGAGAAGCAGCAAGTGAAAATGGGTCTGATTTATACCCTTCTTAATATAAAATTAAGCAAGAAAAGACCAAATGTTATCCAGGGTAAGACGAGGCAATTATTACTGAAGAAGGAGCTGCTATTAAAATGCAAGCATTACTAAACTTGGCGCTATATAGGCTTTTAGATGTGATTACTTCGGATTTGGACTCTGCAAGAGAGCTACTGCTTATAAGCAAATAGGCTTTGATAGAGCCCCAGGTCAAAGTCTAGTTCCTATAAGGCTTCAGAAATTTGATGGAACAATTGTTTGGGAAAACGACCTACCGTCATCAACTTTTTATTGCCGTCCAATAATGTTTAAATTTACAAAAGAAACGCAGCCAACAGTGACAATTATAAAAGCTAGCATAACAGAAGAAATAGAAAGACTTCAGCCATCAAAAATCAAACAAGTTGAAGTTAAGCATCAATTGCACATGATGATGATAGACGGCAAAATAACCTCATATTTTTCAGAAACATTTTCTGCTGTCTGTGATATTTGCAAAGCAAAACCGTCAGAGTTTTTTGGAGTGACTTGCTTATCAAAGAGAAAATAATGAAGAAATATTCCAGTATGGAATGCCATCTTTACATGCCTGGATAAAATGCATGGAGTGCTTACTTCATATCGGTAAATATAATTTTATTACTTCACAATTTTTTCATCGTATGTAGTTTCCTGTGAGATAATTTTTTAAATGACACTTTTTTTGTTTACGTCTTATCGTTTGGACTTCAAGAAATGGAGTTGCAAGGGGCGATGACAAAGAAAAAATAACAACCAGAAAAAGTGCTATACAGCAAGCGTTTAAAAAGGAATGCGGTTTACTTATAGATGTTGTCAAGCAAGGAGTAGGAACAACCAATGATGGAAATACTGCCAGAAGATTTTTCAGGGATGCAGAAGAAACAGCCCGCATAACATGAATACGTAAAGGTTTCACGTGATTCTTCACTCTGTTGCATCTGGAGAGCGCGTTTCCAATTTTTCGGAATTTTTTAGATATACTGCAGAATTGTATGTTAATTTATATCCCTGGTATTATATATGCCTTCCAGTATCCATAAATTGTTGGCACATGGCAGTGATATATAATAATGAAGAACTTTGGTGCCATTCGTATAGGTAAACTCTCGGAAGAGGCAGCGGAAGCTCGCAATAAAGATTTTCGGAAATATACAGAGAGATGTTATTCAAGAATGAGAAGTAGAACGTCGACTAATGAGGATATTTTACACAATCTTCTTTCGTCTTCTGACCCAAAGATCGAAAGGTGAAACAAAATATATAATATTTAGAGAGATTGCATAATTAGAGACCTACTAAATGTATTGTTGTTAGGTATTATTTAATTATGGGTATCATTACGTGCTTTTACTTACTAATCCATATCAAATTTAACTTAAAAGCACTTACGAAAAAAAATATAAAGGTTTTTATTCTATGTATTTATAAAATTTTTTCGATCCATTTATTTGGCAGAGTTGCAACTTTATGCACATGTTCATAGCATCAAATGATAGTAGACTAGACAAGGTATAAGGAAAATAAAGTTTCAAAGCGGGACCTCGCGGTACTTAGCAGAAATTTAATTTAATGTGACCCGCTCCATACAAAAAAATCACAAAACACATTTTTCTGACCAAACTATAAAGTTTTTGTAATTTTTGCCCAAAACAATTATTATTGAGATTAACGAGCTCTATCTATCTACATAAAAAAAATTATAAAAAAACAAAGTTGGTCCCTAAGTCACTAAAATCATAGAATCGACCCACTGTGGGCCGTATACAAGTGACAAGATAATATTGAAGCCCACTGAGTTTCTCGCCGGATCTTCTCAGTGGGTCGCGTTTCCGATCCGGTGGTAGATTTTGCGAAGCACTGCTCTTACTAGGGCCAGTGTTAGCAACACTACCGGTTTGAGCCCCATAAGTCAAGGTGAAGCTGAAATAGCCTCTCAAGGTTATCAGCATAGGTAGGAAAAAATATATATTTACACATTTTAATGGTTTGCAAGTTTATGATTTAAAAAAGTTCATATATTTACTACACAATGTATCATAAATAGTAAGATAACACTATTCGTTGAATCTACGATTTACTTGAGTTTAAAGTTTTGTTGCTCAGGATAGATTCATTTTCCAAGTGGAACTATAAACGTATACATCGATTTTACTTTTTAGTTTTTCCCTACCTATTATCGCGCATTTTACTTTGTGGCAGACCACTTTGAAAATGCTAAAAAAATAAAATTTTGAAAGTAATTGACCAGATCTGCCATTGATATAATAATATGTTGTTTATTATAGTCTTAAAAACTTGTATTGATCACGGCAGACCTCTACATTGCGTACACACATCAACATATAATAAAATCTTAGCTACTACCCGGCCAGATGTATATTATGTTTTCCGTTCACTGTTTTAGAGGAATATAATTTACTTGCGATTTACTTTAGCAATGTATTTACCGAAATTAATATTTTTTTATATTCTATATACTAAACTTCATTAGTTAGACAATAAAGAAGTGAATTTTTTATGGAATAATTATAAATAATACGGTATAATGCTGATCAAAAAATAATTCAATTCCTCATTTTTATTTCGTCAAGACAAAATTTAAAAATGTTAAATCAGTTAAAAAAATATATCATGCATGCATTACATATATCAATCTTCATTCATCATCATCATCATCGGAGTCATCTTTATCGTTAGGCGACTCGTCTTCATCATCCATTGAATCGAATATTGCAAAAATAAAACATAAATTGTAAAATGAACGTAAATTCATCTGAACATATTCAATAAATAATTTTTGTAAGCATTTCTCCAAATAGAAAAAATATAGTGGGCCCTCAAAAGTTGTTGATAAAGCTCACTCTTACGCGGTGGTATTGAGCTTGCCTCAAAATTTTGATTTTTTTTTCTATAATTTTCATTGATGTCTGAATCTTTATAGTTGCTAACGAATAGCTGGAACCTTCCATCATGTACATCACTAGATTTTTTGGCATTGTATAGCTGGCAAGTTAAATGTTGAATGATAAAAATGAGGAATTCAATTATTTTTTGATCAGCATTATACCGTATTATTTATAATTATTCCATAAAAAATTCACTTCTTTATTGTCTAACTAATGAAGTTTAGTATATAGAATATAAAAAAATATTAATTTCGGTAAATACATTGCTAAAGTAAATCGCAAGTAAATTATATTCCTCTAAAACAGTGAACGGAAAACATAATATACATCTGGCCGGGTAGTAGCTAAGATTTTATTATATGTTGATGTGTGTACGCAATGTAGAGGTCTGCCGTGATCAATACAAGTTTTTAAGACTATAATAAACAACATATTATTATATCAATGGCAGATCTGGTCAATTACTTTCAAAATTTTATTTTTTTAGCATTTTCAAAGTGGTCTGCCACAAAGTAAAATGCGCGATAATGGTCTGCCATTCTTATTTTCCGATAATAATAATCATATATTTTCAAAATTTCAAAACGGCAGACGTGGTCAAATGGATTTAAAATCCGTCAAAATCGGTACCTGTCCTACCTGAGCGCTCGGCGCGTCGACCACTTTGAGCTTAGTGAGTCCCTACCTCATGCATGGTAGGTATAGGGGTCTCAATGTACGAAAATTCAGGTCTGGTCAAATACACACAGGTAGAGCCCACGGGCTCTTGGGCTATTAAGAAACTATTCCAGCTTCGCGTGGACTCGAACGCGAAACTCAATAAGGGTTGTGTCTATAGGTTAATACATCGGATACGTGGTACGTCAGATGTAAAGCCTTCGTCAAACAGAACGCGTAATTAGCGCGCGTCAGAGCGCTAAACTGACGCCGCGCTATGACGCCGAGATGTGTTGTACTACTATAGTAACATACCGTCAAACAGAGCCACAGCGCTATAAGTACGCAGCGTTCTGTCGCGGCGTTAGGACGCTTTGACGTCAGGCGTTGTAATTTTTTACAAATTTTATTTTAGCGTCCGAGTGAATGTGTATTAAAATACTAGATAATGCCCGAAAAAATGATATAAATAGTTAGAAAATACCCATGCTTATACAATGCCACATCTGAATCACTCGATTTCTTAATACTTTTCAATTTTCACACTGCTATCGAAAGGCACTATGATTTGCCGAATGCGCTGCGTCACGGAGCATTAGACTCATCTAGTCAATTTGAAGAGCGCGACGTTAAGCACGCGGCGCTAAGTACGCGTTCTGTTTGACGAAGGCTTAAAGCAACCTATTTAGCGTTACTATCTATACTAATATATAAATCTACAGTGGTTTTTACGGATGTTACGCTATAACTACTGAACCATGCATCCCATTGACTTGAAACTTGGTATCCATGTACAAAATACATGTACTTAATGGATAGGCTAATAATTATATGAGTGTTGGACTCCCTCATAATAATGAGAATAAATAATAATGTTAATTTTAAATGCCCAGCGAAGCGGGCGAGTACTGCTCGTATTTTATATATATTATAGATTTCTATACCAGTATATTTTATATAATAAATAATTTTTTATTAGAGTTTTCAATTCTTTTTAATATTATTTTACTAATTTTGTATATTACGGATATTTGAACGCCTTTTTTGTAGAGTCCGATTAAAATGAAAATTTTGCACACACATCAAGCGCTGACAACAATATAATATTATAACACGCTCTAATATTCCGACCAGAATCGACAGAATAAATGAGGAAAAATTAAATGTTGTTTCTGTTTGATATTTACGCGTATTATTATAAGTACCTAATTAAATTACTTTTTTGTTAAGCTCTTGAGATATGTTTTTTAAAATTGTACTACTGTATAACTCACCGTCGCCAATATCTCGTGTCGTTTTCTGGCCTGCAACATTGTGATCTTCTGTACATGATCGAGAGCTGTGTGACGGAAGCACGACCTTGTCGCGAGCAAGAGATTCACTACCTCCTCTACATCGGCGGACTTATGACGAGATACCTAACGCAAAAAAAAGCGATTATTAAAAAAAACATACATTACAAAAAGTTTAATTAATACAATGCTAATGTTGTTTTCTTTCGAGTTTCATTGTTGCATAGGATGAGCAAAAATAAGAGTCAAAATAAAAAACAATCTTGAATACTTTTTCTTTATTGCCCTTGTAGGCAGACGAGCATACGACCCACCTGATGGTGAGTGGTTACCGTCGCCCATGGACTTCAGCAATGCCAGGGGTAGAGACAAGCCGCTGCCTACCGAATACAATCGGGCATGTAAATGCAAACATTATTCAAACAAATTTTGACGACAATCTCATGTCTTATAGCCCTAATTGTTTCGATACTTTTCTCTTGTCAACTTGAAACTTGTAACGAATAATCTATTTAATTAATGCTTTATTAAGAAGTCCCGGCTTCATAGAACGCATTACATGATATGGTTTGGGGGCTTTTTATTAAATGTCAATGTGGTCAGCACAAAAGTCTTTTAGAAAAAGTAAACATGTTATGATATTAAACATACCTGAGAATTTCTAATTAAAGCTAAATCAAGATCATTCGAGATTTTATCAAAATGATGTTTGCTCTCCTTCACTCCTTTGATATCCCTGTAATAATGACAACAGTGATGATGTGACTGACGTAGCATTCGTTATAGCAGTTCAAACAGGATGTGGGGTGTCTGTCACGTAAATATCAGTCAATTACCGAATGGTTCATGATTTTTTGTTTAACAATAGCACTTAAAAATATGCATTGGTGTGTATAGACAAACTGATAAGACTACTGTTATAGATACATATATACAATACACTGTGACACTATCTGCTGTAACATGATACTTTTTATTCTTCATAAAGTTTATAAAAATTCACAAACCAGAAAGAAGATCGAGTACATAGAAGACGGGTTGATCTTACAGTATTTTTTCATAAGAAAATAATATAGGGCATTGCATAGACAAATTTTAATTCCCTATTAGATTAATATGTTAAAGTCCCATTGCTATAACTGAACATTTTAGTTTTGGCTATCATATAAAGGAATGGCAATGTACCTATAACAAAAGTTTCATAATTTAATGTCTCTGTCATATTTAGATCAACTTAAGCAATATGTTGTTGATACATTTGTTTTTAATATGTAGTTGATATTTTTTAAATAATTTTTTAATTTAATTAACATAATTCTGAATGTTTTTCTTTGAAGTTTATTTTTTTGCATGACACATAGTCTAGATATCTTAGCATGAAGTTATTATACATCAAGTGAGAACTCCAGGGCTTAAAATTATTTCTCTAAGCCATAATAGTTTGCTGGCTGATAAGTCTGCTGACCATGGAAATTATATTAACATAGTCTAATGCCCGTTGAGTGTTTTCACACTCAACGGGCATTAGACTATGTTAATATTCTAGAAGTTACTGAATTGACAGCATTAGCATATTATAACACTATTTCTTTATCGCGAAGGGAGGACTCATGTAGGCTTATAGTATGCCCAACCATAGTCAGTGTTTCAGTGTCTTCTGAATAATAATTTAATATAATTTAAATAATCCATTTTTTAAACCATAAAACAAGCAAGCTGTGCTCATGTTCAATAAACAAATTATATCCAATAATTAAGCTATTTTTGGAGTCAATGGACATTTTTAACAAAATTATTAACAAAAGAAATTATTAAGTTATAATTGAAGCTACTTCTATAGTATGATCTCACTTTTTTTATTCTCAATTATTTCTAATGTTTTCAGTTTCAGTCAGTTTTGGTAGCAGTCCTTTATTAAGTTAGTCTAAGCATTCTAAAAATAAAAACATGAATCCAAACATCAAGTAAACCTCATGCAAATATGAACCATATCTTTGAAAACAATATTTTCCAATGCTTTTGATAAAAATAGATGTCATCCAAAAATCAAATCACTCATTTAGATATTTAGAGCAATAAACAAGATATTGTATTATTTAAACACACCAGAATTAAAGTGAGCTAAGCTGAATATTAACAGAGGCATGAAAACTCACATTTTTTTATGAATCAAATAAGTATTAAAATGTTATTGTTTGTCTCTTATTTTCAAAGCTACTTAATATCATTTAAAAAATCCTTACACCCTTATAAATGCAGTGAGATTCTTTATCACAGTTCGGGAAACCTGGTCCAGCAGTATTGAATGAAACTTGGTCATCTCCTGCAGAGCATGTGCCATACGGTTCAGTGGTGCCATCACTGTTGGGTCTTCTGAGAAACTTCCGGTTAAATCCCATAGTGCATTTGTAAAGGTACTGATAAAAAATAATTATGTTTTTGATCAACATACACCATTAAAGTAAAGGGAGCATCGTCAAAATTTATAAAAGGAGAGTGTGGCAATGTTAATTTAGATTTTGTTTTTCTAGATCTTAATCCTCATGTATTCATGACAAAATTACTCTATCTAAAATAATCACTTACTACAACTGAATAAGCCTTCCATATTACAGATTAGAATCACCTTGAAATACTATGTGGTGTCTTATCAAGTGACAACATTTAAATAATATAAATAGTAATAGTACAAAAACAATGATTTAACTGATTTTATTTAAGAACTTAGATCTTGTCTACTAACACTTTATAACTGCTCTCATCAAAATTATTAAGTATATTATGAACAAAGCAAATTGTCAAATCAAGGTATGTATACGAGTTTATATTTCCACAAGAGGTCCTACCACCAGTAATTGCGCAAATTATAATTTTGTGGGTTTGATTTTTATTATACGACCAGGTGAGCTGTGAGCTCGAAGACACATGAAACAAAAAAAAAATTAGCCTATGTTCATCACGGATAATGTCGGTTTCTACTGGAAAAAGAATTTTTCAAATCGGTCCAGTACTTTCGGAGCCTATGCAAAACAAACAAATCTTCCCTCTTTATAATATTAAGTATAGAAGTATAGATATAGATTGTTCCTCAAAATTTCCACAACTTATGCTTTACCAATTAATGTTATTAGACATATTAATATTGTGCATAGCAACAAAATATATCGAGGGCTGAAAGGCTATTTGGTTTAAGCGACATTTTCACTTCTTTACAGAAGACCCAAGCAAAGATTAAAAATTTGAAGAAAAAAAATTGTAACAAAAAACTTCTTCAGCTATTTGAATGGAGTAAGCTTAGAAGTTCTTAGAAGTTGAACTGTTGATGAAAAACATTGAACTGTTGATGCTAATACCAAATAAAATGAAATTTTAATTACAAAGATAAATGTCACATATAAAGCAAAATGTAACTTATAACAAATAGACTTTCACCCCTCAATATCATTAATTCTTTTTTGTTTTTTATGAGTTACTTATTTCACTTTCAATAATTACTACTGGATATTAAGAATTTTGCAGTAGGTTAAGATCACCATAATATATCTAATATGTTACAAACTATACTACATTTTAAGTGAGTGTTAGACTATATTTATTCCATGAAAATGTTATTAGGATGTTAATTATAGAAAAATTCGTATAAGTTTACCCTCTGTGATTCATATAAGTCTTTCCCGATTCTATCATTATGCTGCAAGCTTTCAGTACCTTATCTAGCTTTTGTTCCAGCCCATCAATATTTGCTTCTTCGGTTTCTAATTGCTCTCTGTTCGATAAAAACAAAAATGTATCACTTAGTATGTTTAGCACACACGAAATTTCACTTTCATTGTTAGTTTTGTACATGTCCACAACATTAATAGAAAATACGTTGTATGCACCTGAACTTTGGAGAGTCCCTAAGGCACTCATCAAAATCAATCAACGGTTTCATTTTATCAATAATTTGTCGTTCTTTTTTTTATATATTTCACATTAAATAGCGCTAAGTATTCACAATATTCCTCCTCAGATTTCAATTAATCAGTTGTGCAACTGATTTGAGTTAAACACTAATAAGTGTATAATCTATGACTAATAATATTAGTTTAATCTATGCACTAAGTCGTTTTTTTTTAATTATAAGACCTGGTAACATAGACCATTTAGGTCATATATTATTTGGAAAATGTTCATTACTTTGGAGTCACTACACTTCACTTGACTAAATGTCGGCATTTAAATTGTTTGAATTGTATTTTTTTTATAGCTAGGTTTATAGGATGTTGGATCTTTTAGTAAAAAGTTAAGTGGTCGCGGAAACATTATTTTTTTACTCCACGTTACTTTACTCCACCCACAGATTAAGTTTAAGTTACTGATTGACATAAAGTGACGTTTATCTAAATGATTAGTCTATCATAAGCACATTTTCGTGTTTATTTCTTCTTCAGGTGAATGAAGTTAGCCCCTCAAAAATTTTTTTTTTCCTATTTTATACTTATTTTCTATTAATTCGTTTGTTCATCATTTGTTCATGATTGTTCACTGTTAATAATTGTTTGTTCTGCATTTATTTATTTAAAAAATATATTTAAAAATATACCTACAAGTTAGCCCCTCTAATGCAATTTTTAATACTTTTTCATCCTTAATGACTCGTAAATATTCATTTTCGATTGTTCTTATATAAAACATGTTTGTTCTCTTTCGAAATTACTCGTTTTTTGTTTAATTTACTATTTTTATTAGTTGAATAAATGTATGCAAAATATGTGTACTGCGCATGCGTCAACTATAATGCCTAAACTTTCTACACGGTTTTAATCGTGAAAAAAAAAACAAATATAAATCCTGAAGGAGCAATTAATTGGTATACAGTTTAATTAAAAAAAATTAAAAATAAATAAATGAAGTAATGTGCATTGGCGTTAAGTTAGACCAAATACATTTTTTCCATCCTCCTACTTATCGTTATGAAGGTATAAAAAAGATAGGGAGTTCACATAGGTAATATAAACAAATAAGTAAATATGTTCATTATTTATCTTTCAAGAGATAATATAGGTATACATTATAATAACTTTTTTACACAGTCGAAATTATATTCCTAACATTAGTAAAATAACATTTTAATACGATAGGAAAAAATGTATTTGGTCTAACTTAACGCCAATGCACATTACTTCATTTATTTATTTTTTTATTTTTTTAATTAAACTGTATACCAATTAATTGCTCCTTCAGGATTTATATTTGTTTTTTTTTTCACGATTAAAACCGTGTAGAAAGTTTAGGCATTATAGTTGACGCATGCGCAGTACACATATTTTGCATACATTTATTCAACTAATAAAAATAGTAAATTAAACAAAAAACGAGTAATTTCGAAAGAGAACAAACATGTTTTATATAAGAACAATCGAAAATGAATATTTACGAGTCATTAAGGATGAAAAAGTATTAAAAATTGCATTAGAGGGGCTAACTTGTAGGTATATTTTTAAATATATTTTTTAAATAAATAAATGCAGAACAAACAATTATTAACAGTGAACAATCATGAACAAATGATGAACAAACGAATTAATAGAGAATAAGTATAAAATAGGAAAAAAAAATTTTTTTGAGGGGCTAACTTCATTCACCTTTCCTCTTCCTATTTGCCCCCTCAAGGGGTTATTCCTGTTCCAGCTTCCCTTCATTGGTAGACAAGCTCAGGGGGCTCTGCCTGAGAGACTCTGCTAGAGCAGTGTTTCGCTGATCCTATTACCAGATCAGAATCGCAGCCCATTAAAAAGATCCGACGAGAAAATAAGTGGGCTGTGTCTGTGGACCAGCCTTTCAATAATATAAGCCTTTTCAAAATAACACTTCTCTTGCTAGAGCAGTGTTAGTAAGTCTCTCAGTCTAAACTCTGTGAGCTCGTCTATATACCTGGTGAAGCCAGAATAGCCTCGAAGGTACTACTAATTAAGAACCTAGGTAAAAAGGTTGGTTTCTACTTTTTAAAAAGCTATAATTTTTCAAAAAAGTTCTCTGTACTCACTAAAAGCCCACCTTTTTACTATGATGTTATTGCATTCAATAGCCACGATTTTGTCTTATCTCCCTTTGCTTAATTTAATTTCGTTCCAAAATCAAATTATTTTTGTTCCTTTTCACTCTCCATATAACAAACATTACTTCGGCTTATGTTGCAGGAAATTTAGCTGTATAGACAGAGACTGTATTACCTTTGCCTGCTTAACGGAGGAGTAAACGTAAAGAATGTTTTAGGTTATGTCATAAAAAGTAATTGTAGACCTGTGAAGTGATACACACACAAAAACGTTTTAAAATTACATCTGTAAAGGTTATAAAAGTAATCCATTCTTATTTAACAGGACTAAGCATCTATTGAAGATGAGTAATATTTTGCAAGATAGTCGATTCACCAAATATTTAAGTGATCCACGATACAGACAAATCCCGAAACATGAAAGAAAGGTAAAAATTGATAAAAGATTTCAGCCCATGTTTGACGATGAAAAGTTCAAAGTTAAATACACAGTAGATAAAAGGGGACGGCCCATTAATGAGACTTCAACTGAGAACTTGAGAAAATATTACGATTTAGACGAATCAGACGACAGCGAAGATTCCGATGAAGAAAAAGCAGAAGAACCAGGGCGTTTTGTAAAGCGACCGTCAACTGACGATGAGAGTATTGATAAAATTGACCCTAAAACATTAAATGACAAATTAACCCGTGGAAAACTAGATAAAAAAATTAAGACTAGATTATTGGATTTAGATATTGACTATGCTCGCGGTGAAGGTTTGTATTAGACAAGTGAACACCTAATATACAATATACTTCAGAATGAGGAGTCCTATAATTTATGCAGTCATGTGATTTTCCTAGTATATAGTTGGATTTTCAAATAATCTTTTTTGCATTAGTGAGTTACTCAGCTCACCAACCAAATAAGTCCGAAGTCAATCCATGAGAATGTACAATGAGCATTACCACCATGGACTAAGTTAAAAAAAAAATGTTATTCTATTACATCATGATATTTACAATGGGCTGCTTGTTATATCCAATGTTATTCTTTCATTTTGAAGCTTGTTTATTAATACATGTTTAGTATATGTTAGTAAAATATGTATCTACCTGTATGATTTGAATTCTGGAATAGTTGTTTGCCCAACAACTTTACTTTAAAATTGATGAATGCATGTTCTAGGTGTTTTGCTTACGGATAGTTCTTCAGAAGCAGAGAGTAGTGATACAGAAGATGATAGTGAAATGGAGCATGAATGGGGAGAGTTGGATGCTGATGCTGAAACTACTGAAGAGTCAACTCGGAGGTTGATAGTTTGTTTACTTCTATTGGTATTATGGTACTTATTAAGAAGTTGCTAGGACTCAGGTAGAGAGTACAACATGAATGTCACCACACACTATCAGATGGAAAAGCTTAAATAATGACATTATTTTTTATCTTACCTTTCAAACCACAAAGCACACCCACCAAGTAGGCACAGTGGTAGTATTTCAGCTTAAATAACTTACCTTATCTGCTTTTTTAAAATTATTACCATATCCAAGACACTTTACAGATACAGATACAGATTATAATGTACACATCTATAACTCTAAAGCACTTAAATTCAAAATAAGTTACTTGTATACTTTTTTTGTAACTAATTTAAGTATTTAAGTAAATAAGTGAAAATGGTAAAATGAAAACATCTCAAAATAAAAATCTACATTTTCAGAATCGCCATTTGCAATATGGACTGGGATAACATTAAAGCATCAGATCTGATGGTTTTGCTGAATTCATTTATTCCCCCTGGAGGAATTATTCACAAGATTTCGGTAAGTTTGCATTAAGAATGTATTAGTGACTATCAGTGCATCCACCCCTTAAGTATAATTACATAATCTTGAGGACTTTAAAATTAATGCTATTCTAACTTTTCATTTTGTCATAATAATTATGCTAGTTCCATTGATTTAGATTACTATCTCAGATTATTTTTAGATTCCTTGTGAATGATATGCAGCCAGCGTCTACTATTGTCAAAGAAAATAATCACATTATTATAAATAACTAGCTGTACCCGTCCACTTTGCGGGGCATTTAAAATTAACATTATTATTTCTCACCCCCACAAAGATTCTCATAATTAACGCCCCCGCAACTGGTGTAAGGAGTCCAACTCTCATATAAATATTAGCCTATCCATTAAGTACATGTATTTTCTACATGGATACCAAGTTTCAAGTCAATCGGATGCGTGGTTCAGTAGTTATAATGAACATCCGTAAAAACCACTGTAGATTTACATATTAGTATAGACATATTAAAAGCAAACAACATAAATAAATAAATTTCTCTGTTGACTTCCTACTCCCTACTTAATTAAGTAAAATGACTGTGATATTTGATTTGGCAGATTTATCCCTCTGAATTTGGTTTAAAAAGAATGCAAGAAGAAGAAGTACGAGGCCCCATTGAACTGACAACAGAAAAAACTGAAAATCTCCCTGAAGATGGTGGAAATGAAGAGGGTTAGTTTTTTTGTTTTGCTAAAAAATGTTAATTCTGTATTTTAATGATTGCCTTTGAATTAAAGGGAATTGAATAAAAGTAAATTTAAAAAAAGAATCATACATAGAATTACAATATTAGATTCTAATAACAAGTGTCTTTGTTTGTAAGACTTTTATAGTTTAATCTTGCTCTTGTTCATAATATTATTTCCGACGTTTCAAATATGTACTTTAAAGTTTTCATAGTCATGGATGATTAAGGCGTTATTCATCGTCATTTTAATATTGTATGCTAACTACCCGCACTAACTACAAAAAAAGAAATAATAGTAAAATAGTTTTAGTTGCGTCTGATAGTCGCGAAAACCAAAGAAGATACTATAAAATACTTTACAATACAATTCTTCGAATTTTAAAACTTCAATGCTGTGATATCGAACTGCATTTATAAAACGTGGAAATAAACATATGTTATTCAGTACGGACGGTATTCACTAGCCTGGTAAACCAGAATATTATCCCTCAAGTTACTGATAAATTGTACCAGTGTCTTCTCTGCATGTATCAGAGAAATCGCCTTCTCAGAGGGTCTAGTTATCAAGGAGCTGTCTAGATACCGTTTCAAACACTCATGCCTACAATAGATGCACTACCTCACGGCATGTTCTAGTGGTTGTTTATAAACCCGAACTCGTTTACATGATAGCCTTCTTCTTCAAGTTCGACAAACATTTTTCATCAAGTATATGTCAAGTTCAAGTATTTTATTTTCAAGGCTGATTAAAAAAAAAGCTTGTAAAATATTGTTAAAAATATAATTGTAAAAATATAAATAAAATTAATATTACATTACGCTTCTGTTGATTAGTTCAACTAACAAATAAATGAAGAATTCATTATTAACACTATAAATATACTCTTGAGTTACAATTTTATCAAGTATATATTGAAGTCGTCGTGGCCTAAAGGATAAGACGTCCGATGCATTCGTATCAAGCGATGCACCGGTGTTCGAATCCCGCAGGCGGGTACCAATTTTTCTAATGAAATTCGTAATTAAAAAATGTTCACGATTGATTTGCACGGTGAAGGAATAACATTGTGCAATAAAAATCAAACCCGCAAAATTATAATTTGCGTAATTACTGGTGGTAGGACTTCTTGTGAGTCCGCACGGGTAGGTACCATCGCCCCGCCTATTTCTACCATGAAGCAGTAATGCGTTTCCGTTTGAAGGGTGGGGCAGCCGTTGTGACTATACTGAGACCTTAGAACTATATCTCAAGGTGTGTGGCGCATTTTACGTTGTAGATGTCTATGGGCTCCAGTAACTGCTTAACACCAGGTGGGCTGTGAGCTCGTCCACACATCTAAGCAATAAAAAAATAAAAAATAATACTCGAAGTGTAAATTGCACTCAAGATGAAAATATATTGTATTTTTTCAGGATCAACATACCACATGGAAAAACTGCGACGTTACCAGCTGAATAGATTGAAATACTTCTATGCGGTGGTGGAATGTGATACAGTGACTACCGCTGACAAGTTGTATAATGAATGTGACGGGATGGAATACGAAAGTAGTGCAACTCGCCTCGATATGAGGTTCATACCTGATAATGTAACTTTCGATCATGTACGTTCTCATTTCTATCATTAATAATATTAATTTAAGTAATGGAAAGGGTCAATTGAATTAAACAAGATGAATTGTTCCTGTGTTGTCATGACACCACTTGTCACCGAAATGTTATTGCAATCATTTACGTTACGTTACGTTTTTCACAGATATATTTTGCTATAACATACTAATTATGAAATGAATGCTTCTAGAAAATACTATTAAAATAATCGCCGACGGTTGTTGCCAGGAACCCCGTGAGGTATGCAGTAAGTTGCCCGACCTCCGCAAATATAAGCCTCGTCTGTTCACAACTACAGCGCTGCAGCAAGCTAAGGTCGAGCTTACATGGGACGCCACCAATCCTAACCGCACTGAAATCATTAAAAACGCACTCGACGGGAAAATAGAAGACCTTGACCTCAAAGAATATTTAGCTTCGAGTAGTGATGAAAGCGAAGGTAGAGAATTAAAATAAGAAATTATATTATAATGCAAAATATTTATAGCAGCATAATAGTGTGCGAAAATGCCTGTACATATAGGATACAGTGTGCATACAGTAGACAAATATACATTTACAAATATATTTTATCGCCTTAATAGGTAGACGAACCTAATAGGTGTATGGCTCGAGAAGATGACCCCTCTGGTGGTAATGCTCACATCGACACTAACAATAACAGGGGTACTGTTGATTTGAAATTTGAATTTTATGTATGCATTATGGAATGTTCTCATGAGCAAGGTAATGAGGTAGTAGACGCCTAGACATTTCAATAAATTAACTGCGTGCTCGTCTCATACTTTAACACTAAAATTAATTGCGGAATGAACATTTTACAGATGAGAATCAGCCCAAAAAAATTGAAAGCAATATTCAATCAGATGACGACAATGAAGATCCGATACAAAAATACAAATTATTACTTGATGAAATTGATAAAAAAGAGGAAAAGAAGAAAAATAAAGATATGGAAATGGAAATTACATGGGGATTAGGAATAAAAGAAAAAGCGCAAGAACTGGTCAAAAAGAAACAAGATGAAGGTATTTTAGAAATAAACGTGAACTCAATGAGAATTATATTTAGCACTTTGTCATTTACTTTATAACAAGTAAAAATAATAGCACTTTGCAACTGCTGTTTCTGTGAAACTAGTGTTTTTCTGTTCAAATATTTTTAATTATAGTTAAAGTATAGTTAAATATTATTAGTTTTCTGTAAAATTTATGTATTCAACATAATGTATTCATTCAAAATTAATGTAGTTCTTCAAACTATGGAGTAATCAAATACAGCAAGCTAGAAGTAGATTATTTATTTTTATATAATAAACTAGGAGACTTGTTGGAAGATGTCGATCTTAAAAACAAAACTTTCAAACTGTTTCTATAAAAAAAATTTAGAAAATGCATTTTGCTGTGGACGAATTCTCGAATCTACTTGATCACACCAAAAATTTGTCAAAATTGGTCCGGCTGTTCAGAAAGAGTTCAATCACACGCAAAAATTATATATATTTTTATAAAGATTGAAACAGTTTTATATGATTATGACGCATCCTTACACAGGAAACGCGAACCTTACGCCGTTCGAACAATTATTGAAGAAGCGTAAAGAAAAGAAGAGGTTAAAGAAAATGAAAAAGATGAAAGATTCGAAACAAGATGAAGATGATAATTCAGATAATGTGTCTGATGATGTACCGTCTGATATCGACATGAACGACCCGTACTTTGCAGAAGAATTCAATAAACCAGAATTTAAAGATTCAAAAGGTAAATCTAAAGTAAATTCTACAAGCAACGAAAATATTGAACACGACGAAGAAAAGAAAAAAGCCGAACTTGAATTGTTATTGGAAGAGGAGGACGGTAAAATGCACTTTAGTCTTAAAAAAATACAGGAAACAGAAAATGCTAACACAAAAAAGGCGAAAAGAAAAAAGAAACTAAAAGAAAAGATGAGAGAAGAAAAGCAGTCCTTACCAGACTTCGAAATAAACCTGGACGACCAACGTTTCTCTGCAATTTACAATTCACATCATTTTAATATCGACCCCAGCGATCCTAACTTCAAGAAGACCAAAAACATGGAGAAACTAATTCAAGAAAAATTAAAAAGAAGGCCGGCCGATACTGCTTCTTCTGAAGTAGATGCTAAAAGGAGTAAAGAGGATATTGAATTAAGCTTATTAGTAAAAAATGTTAAAAGGAAAACTGGGAATATGAAATAATAAAAATTTACTAAAATTAACGAATCTAATTCATTGCATTTTAGTAGGTGCTAGTTTTAAAATGAAAATTCGTTCAGTTAAAATAATGAATTTTAGTCCAAAAACACGTTTATTCACAGTTTACAGAGTGTGGATCGGTACTCACTAGCATATTATATACAAGGTGTCCCACAAAGGATATTTGAAATAGATTCGATAAAACGAAAAAAAAAAAATTCCAACTAAATAGTTTCGGGATAAAAAGTACGTTCAACGTAATGAACAAATTATTCTTCTGTCTACCCTTGAACTATATTTAACTTAAGCTACTGCTCACGACCCATCTGGTGTTAGGTGGATACCGAAACATGAATGCTAAGTCTCAGTTTTTACAGTACCTACTGCGGCTCCCTCGCCCTTCAAACCGAAACGCATTATTGCTTTGCTGCAGAAAATGGCAAGGGTGATGGTACCTGCCAATAGGGACTCGCAAAACGCCTTAGCACCATGAAGTAAATGTATTAAACATAGATTATACACTTAATATATTTGTATTAAAACTGGTCGTACGAATTAAATGCGGACACCATACGGCTTTCCCCGCCAAATAGGAACTATCCTTCTGATACCACTTTCATTCAGCACTCTTATGCACGTGACCAATAATCTGGATAATCTAGGTCGAAAGAAAGATTTATAAGATATATTAAACCAAGCTTAACGCAGGAATGAGTAAAACTTCCCGGGATCTGGACGGGACCTGCAGCACGCAATGATTGCGTGCTGCGGGTCTCGCCTGCGAGGGAGATGCTGGACTTCCACCGGGCGCGTCCGTAGGTGGCGGATCACGGGATCCTCTGGGCGACATTCCCAGAGGTATCGTCCGATCTTTTTCGTTGCAAGGATTCTTAGGTTTAGGTCCTAGGTTTAGGATTAGGTTTAGATATAGGTTAAGGTCCTAGGTTTAGGATTAGGTTAAGGTTTAGGTTTAGGATTAGGATATTTTAGCTAGGCTTTGCAACGAAAGAGATCGGATGACGCGGACCAAATCAGCACTAGGAGGAGCGGAAGGTCGGCGCCCTCCACACTCTTCACTAAGTGAAGAGTGCTCCTTCTGGAGAGTGCAGCTTCCGATGGCACCGGTTTGCCGGCATGCCGTGAGCGGTGACACCCTGTGCCCCGTTGTCGTGGAAGTGAGCCGGCGTTGCATGTCTGTGACTGCTGGCCGCTGGTTGCCATGTCCCCGGCTTCGGCTACAGGGGAGCGCCCCTCAGATATGGGGGGTACCGGTTCGCCGGCGTGGCTCCGTGGTTGCTCGTTTCGAGCGTCGGGCGGTGGTCTACCGAGTTGCCCTGGGCATTCGGTGGGCGACCGGCCAACCCGTAATCCCCACTGAGTGGGGGGCGGTGACCGCTGCCGCAAGGCACGGGGTCGCGAGGACGTAAACCTCTATAAAAAATACCCCAATCCCAAGCTCCGATGCCTGGCGAAGGGATGAATGGCTGGAGGGAGTTCAGTCCCAAGGGCATCACTCGATCCCAGGGGACCAAACCCCTGGTTAAATAACAAAGGAAAAAAAAAATGAAAATGGACAATTGCAAACAGATATTACCCCAGGAGGGTACCTCTCGCTCAGCGGGAGGAGAATCCCTCCGTGCCTCTGAGCAATCGGAGGCACGCTGCCCCTCGTATTCTGGGGGGGGCAACAATTGCCAAGAGGAAGGCGGCGGCAGCACGAGCCGCGAAAGGGAGAGGATCCCACTCGTGCACCCCGAGCGCTGTGACAGTGCGCTCTCACTGCGCTCGACCCAAAGCTCCGCAAGGGGCTGCGTGTCGAGCGGTCGGGAGTCGCCACTTTTCGTCCACGACAGCGCCGGACTTTTCGTCAGTCGGAACCAGGCTGACCCGAGAGCTCGAAGGAAGCGGAAGTCGGTCAAACGACCAGCGGCTCCCGCTCCCTCCGAGTCCTCGGAGGTGGAACCCGCACCTGCCAAGTTCCTGGCAGTCGAGGAAGGGCTGGTGAATGCTACGGCGTTACCCCCCATAGGATGCGGACCTGCACGAAATTTGACGGTGACCTACGGCGAACCGGTTGTCACCACCCCGGTGCGGACCAGTGCCTCCCGCCGTAGAGATACAGCTCATGTGAGGGAAGGTGAGGTTGAGCGACTATCCCGCTCCTTCGTCAAAGAAATGGAGGCTACGGATCCACGGGGGACATTCGTAGTCTCGAAGGAGATTGTCTCCGCGGTGGCGACCAAATCGGGCTCGTTGAAGGGCACATATGTGCAAGCCCTGAACCGCGTGGCCACCGCCGTGGAGACACGACTGGACGATCTCCTAAAACGGACAAGCACGGACGAAGTGATTAGCCTGCGGTTGCAAATGGAGCAACTGCAGGCACTATACACTTCCGTCCAAGTAGAAAACGCGGAGCTTCGTGCGGAGAGTGCTCGGGTGCGGGAGGAGATGGCCAGGATGCGTGTGGTCCTTGACGATGTCGTGGGATGCCAAGGCAGCTCGGCCTCTCCGCCACCCGTGCCCTCACAGCAGGAAGCAACGGATAAAGACCGCGAGATAGAGGAATTAAAGAGGTGTCTCGCGATAATGGAGGCCCGCACGTCTACGGTGGAACGCGCAAGGCCTCCACTGGCGCACGAGCGGCCTGTGCCCACAAATGCGACAGCGACCGCAGTTGTACCAGCGCCCACGGGGGCTGCAGCCAAGGTGCGTATGGCACCCGCCACACGAACGGTGCGCAGCTCTCGTGCACCGGCTAAGCCCGCTGGACGACGAACGCCCGCCCAGCCCACGAGGCCCCAAGCCGCTGCTTCTGCCCCGCCCCAGCCTGCCAAGGTGGGGCCTGGCAGAAGCCGCAAAAAGCGAGAGAGGGGCGTGAATGCCGCTGAGACGGCGCCGATCCCCCAGCCCCGCCCATTACCTCCTGCTCCGTCCAACATGGATGAAGCCTGGAACACGGTGGTGAGGCGGGGGCGAAGGAAGGCTGCAGCGCCAAGCACCCGAACCACCCCTGCGGTCGCCTCCCCTCAAGCAATGGGTCGAGCGACGACTGGGGGAGGGAGAAAAGGGCGCAAGGTGAAGAAACCGCGCGCCCCACGGTCGGCAGCGGTCGTATTAGAACTGCTGCCGGCTGGCAAGGAAAAGGGCCTCACCTATGGGGAGGTGATGGCTCGGGCGCGCGGTAGCGTCGACGTTGACGCCATAGGTGTGGAAGGGGGACTCCGAGTCCGGCAGACGGCCAGCGGGGCTCGGCTGTTGGTATGTCCTAGTGCTGACTCCGGCGCGGCCGCAGACAGACTGGCAGCCCGGCTTCGCGAAATTCTGCCGGACCCGGAAGTGGTGCGCATAGATAGGCCTGTCAAGATGGCGGAAGTCAAAGTGACGGGCCTGGATGAATGTGCCACTAAGGAGGAAGTGGCCGCCGCTATTGCGTCGCAGGGCAACTGCGCCCGCGCACAAGTGAAGGTGGGGGAGCCTCGGAGTTGTTACTCTGGATCTTTCACTGTGTGGGCGCGTTGCCCTGTGCAGGTGGCCACTCTTTTGGCCACGCCTCCACAAGGTCGGCCCGCCGACTCGCCGGGGAGGCTGCGCGTGGGCTGGGTGATAGCCCACGTGCAGTTGCAGGAGGCACGTCCATGGCGATGCCTCCGGTGTTTTGGCACCGGTCACGGCCTCGCCAAGTGCCCATCGACTGTGGATCGCAGCGGACTTTGCTTCCGTTGCGGTCAGGCTGGGCACAAGGCAGCCTCTTGCAGCGCCGCCACGCCACACTGCGTGTTGTGCGACGCGGCGAAGCGGCGGGCCGATCATCGAGCTGGAGGCCCGGCCTGCTGTTCCGCCCCCTCTTCCACAAAGAGGCGGCGTGGCGGGAAAAAAGAGAAGAAAAAGGCAGAGAGAGAGCCGGCTGCACGTGAAGCAGCCGGCCCGTCAGTTCCCGCCGCGGCCGTCGAGCCGCAAGGCGGGACGGAAGACGAGGGAGCGATGGATGTGACACCTCAATAATGGGTCACGTCCATCGCTTCCTCCAAGCGAATGTGAACCACTCCGCCAGGGCGCAGGATCTCCTCGTCCACACCATGGCGGAGTGGTTCATCGACATCGCGATCGTCGCGGAGCCATACTTTGTACCTCCCGACCGGGAGGATTCCTGGGCCGGAGATGTCGATGGCTCTGTGGCGATCGTGATGCGACAGTCGGCGGCGTTACCCCCCCTTGGAATGGTGGCCAAGGGACCCGGGTACGTCGTAGTTAGGGTCGACGAAACCGTCGTGATCGGGGTGTACTTCTCTCCGAACAGGAGTCTCGCCGAGTTCGAGCAGTTTCTGGGTGGGCTCGAGGCGTTGATCCATCGCTTCGAGTCTCGCCCGTTGATACTGGCGGGGGACCTCAACGCCAAATGTACGGCGTGGGGTTCCCCTCGCACGGACTCACGCGGCGAGTTCCTGTCGGAGTGGGCCTTCGCGACCGGCCTCTGTCTTTTGAACAGAGATTCGGTCGCGACCTGCGTGCGGTGGAATGGGGAATCACACGTGGACGTCTCGTTTGCGTCCTCATCCGCCGCGCGCCGTGTTCTTGGCTGGCGTGTCCTCGAGGGGGCGGAGACGCTCTCGGACCATCGGTTTGTCCGATTCGAGCTCTCTGCTTCCAGCTCGTTGAACGCGCCGGCTGAAGACGCCCGCGGCGAGGAGGAGCTCCCGCGTAGCGCTCCCCGATCATTCCCACGATGGGCACTGAAGCGCCTGAACAAGGTGCTCGCGGTGGAGGCGGCCACAGTGGCCGCGTGGGCGCCGATGCCCGCGCGTCTAGTGGACGTGGAGTCGGAGGCCGACTGGTTCCGGGGTACAATGCGTCGCGTCTGCGATCCTTCGATGCCCCGGATCAGCGGTCGCGCTCCACGTGGTGGTGCGTATTGGTGGACGCCCGAGATCGCGCTCCTCCGAGAGGAGTGCGTGCGGGCGCGCCGCCGAAGCGCCCGCCACCGCCGTCGCCGCCTTCGCGATGCGGACTTCGCGGAGGTAGCGGCCCGCCTGCATGCCGACTGCCGTCAGAAGCAGGAGGCACTGCGGCGGGTCATCGGCGAGGCCAAGTCTCAGAGCATGAAGACGCTCCTAGAGACGCTCGACCAGGATCCCTGGGGGCGCCCGTACCAAACGGTCCGCAAGAAATTGCGGCCGTGGGCGCTCCCGGTGACAGAGCGTCTCCAGCCTCAGCAGCTGCGGGAGATTGTCTCCGGACTGTTCCCGCGGATGGAGAGGGACTTCGAGCCCCCCTCCATGGGCGCGCCGCCACGAGGTGATGTGAGCGGTGATGCCCCTGCTGAGGTGGTCCCTCCGAGCATCTCGGAGGAGGAGATTCGTGCGGCCGTGTCGAGGATGCGGAGGAAGGACGCGGCCCCCGGCCCTGACGGTGTTCATGGTCGGGTCTGGGATTTGGCCTTCGGTGCCCTTGGGGACCGGCTCGTGCGGCTCTTTGAAGCCTGCCTCGAGTCGGGACGGTTTCCGAAACAGTGGAAGACGGGCAGACTTGTTTTGCTGAGGAAGGAGGGACGCCCTGCAGACTCACCTGCGGGGTACCGTCCAATCGTGTTGCTGGACGAGGCGGGAAAACTGCTCGAGCGAGTGGTGGCCGCCCGCATCGTCCAGCACTTGGCGGGGGTGGGTCCCGATCTGTCAACGGAGCAGTTCGGATTCAGGGAGGGCCGCTCGATCATCGACGCGGTGATGCGCGTGCGCGCCCTCTCTGATGAGGCTGTCGGCCGGGGCGGGGTTGCACTGGCGGTGTCCCTGGACATCGCCAATGCGTTCAACACCCTGCCCTGGTCGGTGATCGCAGGGGCGCTGGAGTATCACGGCGTCCCTGCGTATCTCCGTCGGCTGATCGGGTCCTACCTCGAGGACAGGTCGGTCATGTGCACCGAGCACGGTGGGGCGGTGCTCCGCTTCCCCGTCGAGCGCGGTGTCCCACAGGGGTCGGTCCTTGGCCCTCTCTTGTGGAACATCGGCTACGACTGGGTCCTGCGGGGTGCCCTTAGCGCTCCTCTCCCGGGTCTAAGCGTAGTTTGTTACGCGGACGACACCTTGGTCGTGGCCCGGGGT
Organism: Bombyx mandarina; assembly: GCF_030267445.1. Taxonomy (NCBI): domain Eukaryota; kingdom Metazoa; phylum Arthropoda; class Insecta; order Lepidoptera; family Bombycidae; genus Bombyx; species Bombyx mandarina. The sequence continues at coordinate 6,531,426 of NC_143215.1, forward strand.
AGGGACTTGCGCGAGTCTGCCCGTCTTTCCTGCGCGGGGGTGGCCTTCGTCGTCGGCAGGATCCGAAGGCTGGGTCTGGAGGTGGCGTTCGATAAATCCCAGGCCCTGTTGTTCCACGGGGCCCGGAGAGCGCCGCCTCAGGGGGCCCACCTCGTGATCGGAGGCGTTCGCGTCGAGATCGAGGCGACCGGGTTGCGGTACCTCGGCCTCGTACTTGACGGTCGTTGGAGCTTCCGTGCTCACTTCGAAAGATTGGGTCCCCGACTGATGGCAGCCGCCGGCTCGCTGAGTCGGCTGTTGCCGAACGTCGGGGGTCCCGACATGGTGGTGTGCCGCCTCTACACGGGGGTGGTGCGGTCAATGGCACTGTACGGGGCGCCCGTATGGTGCCACGCCCTGACCCGTGACAACGTCGCAGCGTTGCGACGTCCGCAGCGCGCGATTGCGGTCAGGGCGGTTCGTGGGTACCGCACCGTCTCGTTCGAGGCGGCGTGCGTGCTCGCCGGGACGCCTCCCTGGGACCTGGAAGCGGAGGCGCTTGCTGCGGATTACGCGTGGCGATGTGATCTCCGCTCCAGGGGGGAGCCGCGTCCCGGCGCGGCGGAAGTTCGAGCGCGGAAGCTTCAATCTCGGCGTGCCGTGCTCGAGGCGTGGTCTCGCCGCCTGGCGGACCCCGCCTACGGGCGACGGACCGTCGAGGCGATCCGCCCGGTCCTCTCGGACTGGGTGAATCGCGACCGCGGACGTCTCACCTTCCGAGCGACGCAGGTGCTCACGGGACACGGCTGTTTCGGTCGCTACCTGCACCTCGTCGCCCGGAGGGAGCCGACGCCGAAGTGCCACCATTGCAGTGGCTGCAACGAGGACACGGCGGAGCACACGCTCGCGTGCTGCCCCGCTTTCGCGGAGCAGCGCCGCGTCCTCGTTGCAAAAATAGGACCGGACTTGTCGCTTCCGACCGTCGTGGCTGCGATGCTCGGCAACGATGAGTCCTGGCAGGCGATGCTCGACTTCTGCGAGTCCACCATCTCGCAGAAGGAGGCGGCGGAACGGGAGAGGGAGAACTCTTCCTCCCTCTCGGCGCCGTGCCGCCGCCGTCGAGCCGGGGGTCGGAGGAGGGCGTTTGTCCAGCTCCGGCCCCTATGAGGAGGCAGTCTCCTCCCGGTGATGGTCACGGGGCGACCTAAGGGGGCTGAGACTGCGCCGCACGCTACCGTCACTCTAGCGCGCTGGCACCAGGAGGACGGGACGACGCGTCGGCGGCTGCGGACTGCGATGCGGTCCGCATTTTCGTCGTCGCTGTCGTCGCCGAACATACTGTGGAAGAGCAACCCGGTCGGCGGTGTATCGCGTTCCGACCCGGCAGGCTGGTTCTGGCCCAGCGGGGTATCCCGGAACACCAGCGGCATCGCCCGGGCGGCCTGAAGGGCCGCCGTACCGCGGAGACTGACGTCGTTGGTCGTCGACTATCGCCTCGACGACCCGTCGGTCGGGCGTCCTCGGGGTGGCGCCGCGTGTCTGGTTGTAGTGTTGACCGCGGGAACCCCCCTACTCTGACCGGGTTTTGACCCCGGACGGAGATCGGACGCCGGGTGTAAGAGTGCAGGGGAGTCGTTTAGTGGGTGGGCCCTAAATTCCTTGGGCCCGCGGTCTGCTCTCAACACCTGCAGATCGTAGAGTCTCACATACCCCGCGCGCCCCCTAGGCGCGGGGACCTCGTAGGAGGTTCGGCCCTCGGCCCGGAAAAAAAAAAAAAAAAGGAATGAGTAAAACTTATTAAATGCAAAAAAGAAACAAACGTTAAGTTGAAAAAGCGCGGGAAACTTTGAAGTAGGCGGTGATGTTTTTGGCGTCTTTTGTTTAAAATTCATTTTATTGTGTAAATAATAGGATTATTCTAGTGGTAGTATTATTAATTTAGTTTATTTATTAATACTTTGTGTTATTTGTATATATTTGGAGCCAGTAGGTAAGTTTTATGATTTTTTTTTCTTAGTCCCTGATGAATGTCATTGAAGATCCTGGGGGGACAACCCCACAGGTGTCTCATGTTGTCACGATTAATAATGATTGCTCGGAAATGGAAACTGAAAGCTCTTTATTAGACACAGATGCTTCAGAAACCAAAAGTAATACAAGTACTAAACGAAAAAGAGCCTTATCTCGTAAAATTTGTAGGCATTGTAATAAAAAGAGGAGACGTCATAAATTGCCTTCCGATGTTGTTTGCGAAAGTGACTGCCACTGTGAAAATGTTATGAAGAAAGAGTCGTCAACAGTTTTTAAGACACCTCAATTAGCACCCATCCCAGCGTCACAGCCCAAGCAGATTGATGTTACTAATACCAGTCTAACTGAACCTCGCACACCAGTCGGTAGGAAATTATATGAAGCATGTGATTCAGCTCCTTACACCATTCACATCCAAAAGGTACAATCATGTCCAAATGACAATGTTTCTATCAATCCAATTTCTTTTGGCCGTTTCTTAAAAAATAAATCCATTAAAAACATAGTTAATGGAAGCCTGAAAAAAATAGGTAGAAATAGATTAGTTTTAGCTTTCACTAACTATGCAGACGCAAACTCTTTCTTAGAGAATCAAGCAATAAAACAAATTAATTGTAAAGCCTTTATTCCTACCTCATCTGTAACACGTATGGGTGTAGTCAGAGGAGTACCAACAGAATGGTCCGAAGACGAAATCATAAAAAATATCACTGTGCCTTTTGGATGTGGAAATATATTAAAAGTACGCCGAATTAATAGGAAAAATGTGGTAGAAGGGAAGACAAATTATGTTCCAGTAGAGACAGTGGTTCTCACTTTTGATGGCCAGGTTTTACCCAAGAGAATATTCCTTTGTTATAACTCCCTTCCAGTTGATTTATACATATTCCCAACAGTTCAATGCTTCAACTGCTGCCGCTACGGTCATATTAAAGTCCAATGCAGATCTACTCCACGTTGCTTTAAGTGTGGTAACAATCATTCGGGTGATAGTTGCAACATTGATGAGGATGATGTAGTATGCTGTCTATGCTCAGGCTCACATTATGCAACCAACAGAAAATGTCCCGAATTTAGTAGACAAAAATCTATAAAAGAATTGATGGCAAATAATTGCATTTCATATGCTGAAGCTTCCAAGCTACACCCACCTGTGACAAAATCCTATTCGGATGTTTTAACATCCATTGCAACCCCTTCATCTCCTTTAAAAAATTCTTTTGATATATCTAAAGGTAATAGTAATAAAACAAGCACTTCTTATAAAAAAACAGTATTTATTCAGTCAAATATTGTTCCTAAACAGTATAGTAAGGGCTATGACAAACAAGCTCATGCCGCACTAACCAAAGACTACGACATTCCTTTGCCCACAATTGGCTCACTCAATGAAAATAATATGCCTTTATCAAATATGTCAACTAGGGATCTTATCATTGTTTTAATTAAATCATTAACTCAATCCAAAAATATGGTTGAACCGTCCAACGCTGCTATGCTAAATGTAAGTAACCTTTTTAATAATAATATCAATAATGGATCCATCAACAATACTTCAGTGGAATTGCCGCAGTATTAACTCTAAAAAAAGTGATATTTATCACCTTATAAATTTGTATAAACCAGTTATCATTGCAATACAGGAAACTTGGCTAAAACCAGGTTATAACTTCAAAGTTTCCCAATATTTATGTGTAAGAGAGGATAGAACAGATGGCTATGCTGGTGTAGCTTTACTTGTTCATAATACAATACCTTTTGACCACATTCCTATTGCAAACCATAGCATTGATTTCTCTATAATAGCAGTAAGTATTAATAAAATATGTTTTGTTTCGGTGTATATTCCACATCCTACATCATCAATCTTTGACGAAATTGAAGTAATTATATCACAGCTCCCAAAACCAGTTTTAATATTAGGGGATTTTAATGCACAGCACCAAGCTTGGGGTAGCACCAATTCCAGTTACTATGGTGCAAGAATATTGGATATACTGGATTCTAACAACTTTTGCATCCTAAATACAGGAGTCGCAACACGGCGCACTCAGCCCCATGAAGGTATCAGTGCTCCAGATCTATCGTTAACCACCCCTGGCTTAGCTTCCTTACTGACTTGGAAAACACTTTCCTCTACATACGACAGTGATCACTACCCCATATTAATAACTTTGCCCAAAAAATTAGTTAGAACAAAATTTAGACGCCCACCAAGATTAAAATACAAAATATGCAATGATACTGACAGTGACAGATGGACAACGTTTCGTGAGCATGTTGCAAAGAAAGTGTCCTCGCTCCCTCATATAAAAAAAAATAATCATTCCGTTTGTGCTGATGCTTTGGCCTTGGCTATGATAGAGGCTGCAAACCAAACATTTCTCATTAAAAAATCAATTAATAATATACCTTCTCCTCCGTGGTGGGATAGTGAATGCTCAGCGGCAGTGAAAGAGAGGAAAAAAGCTGAAATAAAATATAATGAATGCAGCACTACAGAAAATTTTGATAGTCTAATCATAATAATTAATAATACCCGTAAATTATTTAAAAAAAAGAAATGGGATAGCTGGCGAGCTTTTTGCTCATCTTTAGCCCCTGATGTTCCTCCATCGACTATTTGGCAAAATATCCGTAGATTTAGGTCAGCATTTAAGGAAACCTTGCCACAGTTTCTTGATGAGTCTGTGGCAGATAAATTCTTAGACAAGTTAGCCCCTCCTTTTACTCCACAAATGCCCATTTTATCACCTCACCTTTCTTTTTTTCCACCATTAAGTAATTTTGCTGATCTCGCTTCTCCTTTTAGTGTTATAGAATTAAAGGGTGTGTTATCTTATGTAAAAGATTCTGCACCAGGTATTGATGGTATTCCATATTCTTTCATTGCACATTTAGGCGACTCAAGTTTGAATTATCTGCTACATCTTATCAATTCCACCATAACTTCCGGAGAAATCCCGGCTTCATGGAAAATTCACGAAATTATCCCTATTTTAAAACCAAACAGAGCTCCATCAGATCCTAACTCCTATAGACCTATAGCCCTTGCCTCAGTTCTCTGTAAACTAGCGGAACATTTAGTGAAAAATAGATTAGAATGGTATCTCGAAAGTCAAGGTCTATTGTCACCAAGTCAGTATGGATTTAGGAAAGGAAAAAGTACCATGGATAGCTTAGGTATTTTTTCTACAGATGTAAGATTAGCTTACTCAAATAATGAATCTGTTCTTGCAGTCTTTCTAGATATCTCTGCCGCATATGATAACGTTGATCTTCACATCTTAAATACAAAACTATGTAAATTAAAAGTGCCTCCAATTTTCTGTAATTTTATTCATAAACTTTTCTCTGAAAGACAAATACAAATAAATATTGATGAGTCTAATGTTATAACAAGGCTTACATGGAAAGGTTTGCCCCAAGGTTCGGTGCTGAGTCCACTTCTTTATAATGTATATACCTTTGACCTAGAATCTCATATTTCTAGTAAAGCCAATATTCTGCAGTATGCAGATGATTTAGTCTTATATGTTTCTGGTCGCTTTGTAAATAAACTGAGTTATTCTCTAAATTGTGCTCTGGAATTTTTGAAACTATGGCTGGATAACAACTCCCTAAGTCTTTGTGTAAACAAAAGTTGCTCAGTATTGTTCTCAAGGATGCGTTTACCGCCACCATTTACACTTTTGTACAATGAACAAATAATACCCGTAAAAAATGAAGTAAAATTTTTGGGTATCATATTAGATTCTAAACTGTCAGGATTATCTCACTGTTATTATGTGTCCACTAGATGTGAACGATTATTAAACATATTACGATGCCTCTCAGGTGTTTGGTGGGGATCCCATCCCTTCACATTAAAACTCTTATATAATGCAATTATAAGAAGCATATTAGATTACGGGACATGTTTTTTAGAACCATGTAGCGTTGTAGGCTTAAGTAAGTTAGACGCCATTCAATCTAAAGCGTTGCGTATTGTGACCGGAGCTATGAAGTCCAGCCCTGTTAATGCTTTGCAAGTAGAATGTTTAGACCCCCCATTAAAATTACGCAGACAGTTTTTATGTGACAAATTTTTATTTCGAGCTCTCCAATTTTCTAACCATCCTCTCTATCACAAACTAAAAAAATTGTCAGAAAAAGTTAAATCCTCTTCCTATTGGTCCCATAAATCTCCACCGTGCTTAGTTATTAGTTTCCATAAATTTATTTCATTACAAGCTCCCACTCATCGCTCACAGTTTCTACCTATATTTTCCGTCAGCTACGAAGCTCTTGTCAATCTTCCTAAAATAAATTTTACTTTTGAAATCCTGAAGAACCACCAAAACGCTAACACTGAAATAAAATTTGTAACGGATAGAGATTGGGCAGACTGGCACTATATCTACTGCGATGCGTCTAAACACGCACTCTCTGGCACAGTTGGAGTAGCTGTTTATCATGAGCAGTACAATATTCACCAAAAAATAAAACTACCCCCCGAAACAACAGTGTTTTCTGGAGAATGTTTTGGTATTCTAAAATCTCTAGAATATATTCTACTTGCAAAACTTAACAAATCCATCATCTTCACAGACTCGAAAAGTGCTCTACAAGCTTTGCAGAAATTTCCTTTCAAATCTTGTTTAACCTGTGTTTATATAATGGACTGTCGACAGCTACTTCTAAATTGTAAGCTCAAAGGTTATGATGTTCTTTTTGTGTGGATACCTGGCCATCACAAAATACTTGGGAATGAAATAGCTGATAAATTTGCGAGAGATGCGATAAATAGTGGTGATATGTCACCTTACAAAAATGTTGTGTCTGACCTTCTTTCCACTCCTAAAGACCATTTACTGAGGTCTTGGGAAAGTATTTGGAATAGCTCTAGCTGCCATAAAGGCCGTTATTATAAAAATATACAGCAACGAATTCCTCTAAAAATGTGGTTCTGTAAAATTAGTCTATGTAAGCTTGCAACTTCCTGTATTATAAGAATGCGATTGGGACATGTTTGTACAGCTTCTCACCTTGCTAAACTCGGTGTCATTAACAACAGTTTGTGTGCTTGTGGCGTTGGTGAGGAGGACTTGAATCACATTTTCTTTGGATGCCTCCTACGTGATTGTTCCTCATTCATAAATTCCCTGATAAACCTCCGGGTTCCTCTTCCCACATCAATCCCTACATTATTAAGTACTATAAATTCTGATTTGTATAACTTGATATCAAATTTTTTATTTAGTAATAATATTAAAATGTAAACAGTTTTAAAATATAATATTCTTTTTATTTATACCCAATCACTATATATTATGAACTCTTAGGCATTATTATATATTATTATCCTATTACGTACATATCCTTTCCAAATTTCGAACCTTCCAATTGATTCCTAAATAAAACTGGTTTCCCTACCTTTTCCACACTAGTAGTGGCAAATGCACAAACCGTGCGAGTCAAAATTATAAAAAAAAAAAAAAAAAAAAAAAAAAAAAAAAAAAAAAAAAAAAAAAAAAAAAAAAAAAAAAAAAAAAAAAAAAAAAAAAAATATTCTGAAAATTTCGATAACTAGATTCTTTTCGGAAGTTGCAGAAGTCACGTGATATCAGCTGATTGAAATACACACATGCTAACTTTTAATTCTTACCATTTTACTGAAAGCTTTTATCTCGTTTTTTTTTATCTCGTCTAACTATAGTCGGATTTTTTATTAGACGAAGTCAACTGACGTTTACTGTGTTGTCAGTTTTTGATTAAATAAAAATAGTGTTGTGACAAAGTGAACGATTAAAAAAACTCCTGAATTAATGAAATTGCCTCGATTGTCTAGTGAATAGTTGGTGTGCCGATATGCCGATATCGGGTACGGGGTTCGAATTTTAGGCGTGCTTTGTACATACCAACGAGTTTTCGACGAAATATTATGTTCCTATAGTATCTACCTGTACTGAATACCGAGTGTTTTAAACATTAAGAAAACATTGCGTGGAAGCTTGTAAGACTGTCCTATTTCCAATACATCACATAGTTGAAATTATAGATGTATAAAATATAACAATTATAGGTAGGTAATGAAAATAAAAAAACTGATTGTAGTTACATACTACTAGTAACATATATTGGAGCACTTTAATACAATTTTATTGTAAAATATAAATAATATTCTTTTATAGTTTGAGATTAATGATTAACTCTTCACACTCATTGTTCATTCATGTGATTGAACGAGAACTGAACTCATCACTATTACTTTAAATATAGCAACATTATTTCACAAAGTGACATTAGCTACTGTCAGCTGGCTTCGTCTAATTAAAAATCCGACTATACGGCGCTATATTATATCACCCTATTTAATATGTAAGGTAGAACTTAGGAGTAGAATCTCAGTATATTAAAAAGCGTCCGCCGAAAAGAATTAAAGTGGTGCCATAGTAGCAAGTGGAATGATTTTAAAAACAGCACCATAAACTACTACACTTCGGCATTTATTACATTTCAAGTGTACATAACGATAACAACAGAGAGCTCCGCACCGTTCGTCTGCGCGAGCTGGAATGTGTTGTGCGACGAACAGTTTTCGCAGCTACGAATAATAAAACTACATATATTAAAACACACTCTTCAGTGTAATTCAGTACACTTCACTCTGTTAAAACCGCAATATTCATACCTACAACTTCCACTTCCTACAATAGCGCTATTTCGGTGAGTCTTCGAAATGTTATGTATAACTTGCTGCTTACATGTGGACACTTTTTCAACTTGTCCCCTATATAGGATGGTGCGCCTTAGTTCTATCCTCCATATTATTTAATTGCATTCCTTCACTTTTCCTAAGTCATTTAATTTGACATGATTTTGCTGCTTTAATATATTAAGGGTATAATCTATGGACTTGACTTTATTGGCAATGTTTCCTTTGCCTGTCTTTTGAACGAATCAATTTGAAGTCAATGGTAAATTGAAATTTATGTGTAATGCAATTTATTTTGAATGTAATGTTTATTGTTTAGCTTATTTTCTATACATACGGTGCAGTATAATGTCCATAGAAACGGTGCCAAAAGAATTACGCGGGTTGCGAGCATGCCTGGTCTGCTCTTTGATAAAGGTAATTTAAGATCTCAACAATTTTGTAATAATTATTGTACTTACAACTAATTAGATATATTCTTACCTAAATTTTGCATCTGTTAAAGATTATTTACAGCTTAAAACTTCTCAGGTAGTTTCAAAAACACTAACAAAACCAACCAACCACCTACGATTACTACTATTTAGCATGTTATGTTTCTCTACAGCTGAAACTAGAATATTCCTAATAGTTACATTCAATATTATGTATACTTGTTGAGTACACAGTTAGCAAGTATTAATCGAAGTCTTAAGTCTCAATTGTATTGTATAATGGTTATACCACCCTTCAAATCGAAATGAATGAATGCTTTGCAAGAGACAGAATCAGGATGTTAGGAATAACTCATGCTGATATAAAACTAAAAATTCTATTTTTATTCTTCAAGAAGAATTCTTCTTTCATTTTGCATTCTCTCTTAATCGCTTTTTAGAACATCCAGTGAAAGAGATGAGATATTGCTATTTTAGGCCTATAACAACAGACTTAGATTCATTTTATTAATTGCAGACATTTGACCAATTTGAATATGAAGGCTGTGACAATTGTGATGAATTTCTTCGCATGAAAAGTAACAAAGATAATGTCTATGATTGCACAAGTAATAACTTTGATGGGTAAGTTGTGATGAATGATCATCAATTTGGTCTAAAGAAATTTATTAATTTTGAATTTTTGTTTACAGAATGATTGCAGTAATGAATCCTGAAGACAGCTGGGTTTGCAAATGGCAGCGAATTAGTAAGCTAAACAGCAAAATGATGGTACAATATAGTTAGAATTCTTTTAATTAAATTATTACAAATACCCCCCTTTATCCACAGGTAGATTTTGTAAAGGAGTTTATGCAATATCTGTTTCTGGAAGGTTGCCAGCAGGTGTAATAAGAGAAATGAAGAGTCGAGGTATTGCCTATCGCCCAAGGGACACAAGCCAGAGATAAAAATGTTTAGTATTAATGTAAAATAAAAAAATGTATTAATACTTAATTAAAATAAATTGTTCGGTGACTAATAATGTTAAATTGTGTTCTAATTTATTTACTACATAGCATGTTCAAGATCTATGCAATAGGTAGGTCTCATAGGACTTGACGATTTGCAGAGGTTGGGAGCAGACCACGGACCCAAGGACGTTTTAGGGCCCTACCGCACTAAGTGACTCCCCTGCACTCTATCACCCGACGCCCAATCTCCGCCGGAGGTCTGAACCCGGTCTGAGTAAGGGGTTTCCCGAGGTCAACACTAACCAGACTCGCAGCGCCACCCTGAGGACGCCTGATCAACGATTCCGATCTCCGCGGTACAATGTATATGTGCTATTTTAATTCCTGGGCCATAGTTCATTTTAATCAGCAATGGCTTGAGGGTAACAATTAGATTCCTTTCTATCCATTGTCTATACAAAATTATATATTATATTCTATTTCTCCGCTCAGTTGAAATTTGAAATACAGATACCTGTACAGATTTAATAAACATGGCAAACAACAAAAACTTCAATGTGATGCTTGAAGAAAACATTTCTATTTACTTATTTTAATTATGACATTATTATTTTGAATGTAATGTTTGCATGTTGAGGTACTAAGAATTGATACAAGAATTTGATGTTTTTTTATAAGTGAGTACAAGATACTAAATTTATTAAGCTTTCAAGTTCAAACAAAGCATCTTAAAGTCTAAATTTCATGTTCAACATGTCCACCCCTGTTTTGCACACATCTTCGCATTATTTTACGAAGTCCAGTTTTCACTACACCAGTAGTTAATTTCCTTCTTATTTCATTCACCACATTAATAATCCTGTCTCTTAATACCTACTTCAATTGATGAAATTGAGTTGGGCTCACTGTACACGAGACTTTTCATGTGTCCCCGCACATAAAAATCCATGGGGGTTAGGTCCGGACTTCTGGCTGGCCAGGGTATAGGCCTACCTCATCCAATCCGTTTGTTTGGATAATTTGTGTCCAGCTATTCTGACTTCTCCTGAAATGTGCAGGGCAGACATCATGCTGAAACCACGTGTCTTGAATCAGATTGAGTGGCAAATCATCTAATAGGTCATTTAGGCCTCCTCACAGGAAAAAATCTTATCAGCATTTAACATAAATCTGCAGAAATCTAATCTTCTCACGGGATCTCCCCCTTCCATAACATGTACCGACGTATAATGATATGGGTATCGGCACTCTGTCTGAACGGTAAACCATACTTTCCATTGCGAGAGTCCCAGATTACAGACAACAATATTAATAGAAGTGGTTGGAACCAATCGAAATCGTTCCACTACCTCATTGGTTTGTTTTTCGTCGTCATCAATCACACGTGGTCTTCCCAAGTCTGTACGACGTCTTGATACGGAGCCAGTTTCTCGAAGTCTTCGATAAACTCCGTCGAACACGCTCACATCCGGCACTCGACGGCCGGGATAGCGTGTCATGTACTCATTGCGAGCATGTGCAGACAGAATTGCAGTATCCGTAACAAATTAACATGTCAGCATATTCCCTCATTGGTGTAGGTCGTCATCTTTCACAGTTCTGTATCACAAGCATAAATCAGAGTCCAGTTTACAAGCACAGCAGTCCGGAATCAGAAGAAAGAGTCCAGAAACATTACATTAAACTCGCTAGCATCGCATTAACCTTGAAGGACAATTGGGGAGGGACTGTTAGAACCTGCTACCAGGGGGCTCGCAACAATTTTTTTCTATGCTGTTTTATTTAAACCCTAGATTGTTATACCTCATTGGATAGTTGATGAAATCAAGTAGAAATCATTAAGCACATCTGCCAACCAGGCAACATATTTTTTTTTAAATATTGATGAAACAAAATAAACTATCTAATTTTGTATCAGTTTTTATAAGTTTTAATCATCTACAACAGCTTATTTATTCATTTTACGTACAATATTGGTTATAGGGGTAATACATCATTTTATTTTACAAAGTAAAAATCATGTAATAATAATAATAATAAGATTACGCATTTGAAAATATCTAAGCTGATAGCCGAAAATCAGGTATTTTTATAAAAAACAATTAAATGCAAATATCTTTAAATCGGTTAGATTTAGGAGTGTTTCATAGTCAAATCAATCAGAAACTATGTAGACTACATGCCCTTAACGGGAATAGGTCGACTTAACATGTAACCTTAAATACATTTGAATATTTGCATACATAGATAATAGACACCCAGACAAAGAAACAAACCTGTTCATCACACGAATGTTTTCCTGATATGAGAATTGAACCCACAACCCTTGGTTCAACAGTCAGGGGTTTACTAATGCATCCTAGCAAAATTGTGTATTTCACTCAGCAACTGAAACTTGTTTTTTTTGTACACTGCATAGTATATAATATGTCGAATGGAGTAAATATTGAAATATTTCATCAGTGGTATTAAAAAAATTAGACTTAAAAGTTTTAATCCATCAATTATACATTTATTTCTATTCACTAATTTTCATCATTCACACAAGAAACTTCATAAGTTTTAACACATTCATTTTCCTCTTTCACTGTAAGCCTATTATCACTGAAATCTTGGTAACTGCATGGAATCATAAGAAACTTGCCAAGGATATTGCAACAGGCTGTGGGTTTAAAGACACAGACTAATTTGGGTTGTCAGCTACTATTTGCATTTGGTGGTGTTTTGTATTCATTTTCAGTGCCTAAGATATCCTTATCTATTTCTTTGAAATCAATGCTTTGCTGTTTCATTGCATTCTGAAATTAATGTACACTATTAGCATAGATATATGAGTGAATAGTTTCATATTTCATAGATTCAATAAATATTGGATTATTATGTTTGAATTATGATTTAATTTGGAATGAACTATATGAACCTTGTTAGGTTCAGAAGAATTATGTTCTGAATTATCAATCTTTCACTTGAAACTCTAACGTTAATTTTTTTTCTTTGAAGATAAGATAAACAAAATGTGTACCTTAACACATTCTTGATAAATTTTAAATATTCCAGCGCAAACAGAATCATCTTGATCGCCTTTTAAGAACCTTTCCGAGAACCAAGTATTGAAACAATCATCGTATTTTTTCTTTAGGTCTGTACATTCTTCGCCAATGCTGTTCATTTTTTATTAAATCTTTTGGAGATCAATTAAGTAAATTCTGCCGCAAAGATTAAAATTAAAACGTTATCCCCAATTAATTCCGTTTACAATCGATGTTTCTTTCAGATTTGGTAGTGGACACCAAAATCAAATAATGTGTACAATTTCTGATCAGACGGGCACATTGGAAGTGTCGCAGAACACTATTTTAGCGAAGGGAAGTGTTCTATGCATTATCTATAAATTGTATTTTTTTAAGGGATTTTATGACCTGGTAACTAAGACCCTTAAGTCATGTTCTATTTTAATTTATAGCCCTTTTCTTGACTTTGTATCTGTGGAGACACATCAGAAATTAAAAATTCTAGTGCCGTTATTTTTTAGCGCAATCTTAATAATTTTTGTATGCGTGTTTATGGGCTCAGTGAATTTGGCCCCTCTTTTTTTGTTTTTCGGATTTTTTTATCAATAATTATTTGTTCGTCATTTGTTCGTTAGTGTTCGAATGTAAAAATCTTGTGTTACTTAGCAATACAATTCTCTGATTCGTTTGCTTATTAGATATAAAATGATTAATAATTGTTAATTTAATTGTTTTTATGATCGAACAATCACCGATAGTCATCGAACAAACGCTAATTGATCAAAATCAATTAATCTGAGCGGTAAAAATAAAGATATCTAGTAAGAGAGGCTAACTTAAGGGTGATCATTTGTTTAATTAATTATAAATAAATCAAAGACGAACAAACAATTTTTACATTCGAACATTAACGAACAAACGACGAACAAATAATTAAAAATTAAAAAATCCGAAAATAAAATAAAAGGGGGCCAAATTCACTGAGCTGTGTTTAAGTTTTCGAAAGCACTTTTGGTTTTTTCTGTTGGCCAGACTGATGAGTTGTTTTTTTTAAAGAATTTTATGAGCTGGTAACTAAGACCTTTCATGTCAATCAAGTCATGTCTTATTTTAGTGTTTATTCCATAGACCTATATAGTAGGGACACGACATATTGTTCTATACGTACAATTACTTATATAAATAGCACCCATTTTGAAGGCACACACATAAACATATATCTATCTCGTTCTTACTCAGCACTTTAACTCGCAGGAAAACAATATAACAGTATTTCAGTGCGTACATAAAATGAAACATGAATATACGTAAATGTCTCCATCTCCGTCTAATGAGGCCGAAAATCCGCCATGTTTAGCGCGCCAAATGTCATTGTCACGTCAGTTCGGCCGTCTGTTTTGGGTTGTACATTATTTATTGACTTTGATATCGATTTAATATGATTGCTTATATAAAATTTCATATTTTATCATGCTTAAAACATACAAAAATAATAATTAAAACATATTTTATAGGATCTCAAGAAAGTCGATGCCCCAAAACTATTATCTATATATATTTAAATTCATTATGGAGTCCTCATCCGAAACATAGATTATACACTTAATATATTTGAATCCGAAATATCGGACACCATTTTTCGGTCGGAATCTATTCATCATGACACTAATCATAAATATCTCTTTAAAATATGTCATCAAAACATATTTAGACATTCTGTTTAGATATTTCGGGAAAAAGGCTACCGACAAAATCTCTTCGGAACTATTTAAATAAAATAGTTTTATTCCGCAGTGAGTAAAACACTATTGTAAATTCGTTAAATATTTATTAATTAAGTGATTTTAGAGAGGAAGTCACAAGGAATGACGTTTGTAATTTCATTAACGAATAAATGTTCTGTAGGTGTTTTTTTTATCAGGCGGTCCTTTGATAAGTTTAAAATTTGCGTGCGGTGCGGTAGTGCGGTGCACCTTCCTTGAGGTGCGCTGCGGTAGTGTGTTACGGACTTTAGAGTCAGCAAAACAATTAAAATAGATTGTAATAGTCAAAGAAAAACACGTACTCAAAATACGATAACATTCAGCATGCTAGAAATGGGCTGATGGCACTGTACTATGCCATATCTTTATGTTTTGCGGCAAACGACAACTTTATAAAATCAGTGTAGCAAATTTTAAAAATCGTCATATCGTTTACTTGGAAAATTTGAAGCACGAACTCGTCTTAGATTTCACATAATATCTAAATCACATCATCTTTGCACATAACAATATACTTACTTCCTATTAAAGTATAAATTCTACAAATACATTCATACTCAACAATATTTAAAATAAAATAAGCCAAGAACGTTTATCGATAAAACCTACTAACATTAAAATCTTCTGGGCAGCACTAAATCCGCCATGTTTTGTGGCCAGATGACGTCACAGTGGCACGAATTTGTTCGATCCCTTCGTTCGTTTGTCCCTTAAATAAATGATGGATTAAAAACACAGTTTAATTATTATTATTTTCATATAAATTATTTTGTAATCAAATCATAGTAAATCTGGAAATGTATCTATAGAGATACATTGTTAGCGTAACATATCTATTAATGGTCTTGACAATGGATCCTATAAGATACATGTGTTTTTTTAACTACCTTCTTCTTGTATTGTATTATACACATAATATATTGTAATTTTTTGTAGTCTGTATATATTTAATCAAAATATAGTGTAAAAATAGCGGATATTATGTATCATTCGTGATAATTATTTTTGCTCCATGCACTTACTTTTTTGTGGTGAAAATACCATTTAAATGCATCAAGTATAGCTAACTCTATATTTGTTGTTTAAATGCAAAATAGATGTCTTACCTAGATGTGAATTAATATGACCTTGTTATTTACATTTATTACTGAAAATCGTAGTGTTAGAGATAAAGTTCTTACGTGATCTTACTTAAAGATATTTTTTTAGCGCAAATAAAATTTACTAATGTAACAATTAATATGATAACGTACTTGATATAAACTACGTCATCGACTAGGACATGCGGAATCGAATTTTGTCAAGGAAAATTCTATCATGATAAAATTAAAACAGTTTTCGTTTTTGTAACATTTTATACAATAGTGCTCATTTAAATCTAGATACTATGAGAAAGTTAAAATAATAGGTTTCCGTATTTAAATTAAGCTAAGTTTTAATGGTACCTATTTCACCGATCATCATTCTCGTCGAACCCGTCGCTTGCGACGAAGGGCTCGACGAGTAAATTAACCCTTAGACACAGCCCACTGAGTTTCTCGCCGGATCTTCTCAGTGGGTCGCGTTTCCGATCCGGTGGTAGATTCTGCGAAGCACGGCTTTTGCTAGGGTTCGTGTTAGCATCGTCGTCAAGTTTGAGCCCCGTGAGCTCACCTACTAGTTAAGGTTCCGCTGATATAGCCTCTCAAGGCTATCAGCTTAGGTAGGAAAAAAAAAACAAAATGTGTGCAATTCACACGTGGTAGAAGTGAAACCTTCCAAAATTAAAATACAATTATCCTAAACGTCATAAGTATATGTAAAATTTTGTCATTAGTAAATAATTGTAAGGTAGCGCCCTCTGTGAATTGATATTTTAATTTCACGTATAATCCTAAATTAACAAGAGCTTTCATACAGACGTTAGTATTAAAAAATCTCACAGATGGCGCTGTATTAAATAGTATGTATATTTCTGTCTCATTCTTTGCTGGCTTCATCCTACACATTTTTGTATTTGTGTCTCTTACCTGTCGTTTTTTCCGTTGCATCCGGTTTGAAATCACGATTCTAAAGAAGTTTTCACTTCAAAAAAGTGCCTATTTCAATTATTACCCAATGTCAATACATTTAAATCAAAGTTTAAAATAAATTTATTTTAAACTTTGAGCCATAGATAATATACTTCACTGAGCGTAACTTGTATAGGTCTATGGTAACTCGGAGCCAATTATTAGAAGTCGCTTTTTCAAAGAGCAGCCAGCTTAAAGGCAGCTAGCTATGCATGGGTTCTGCACACATTCATACAATCATCTGTTCCACATTTTTTGTCCATTACAACATTGTCTGGACTTGGACTATTAGTAGTTATTGCTTCTTTACCATTAAAAAAAAATACTAGACAACAAAATACGCTTAAATATATTTTAATTAGAAGGTAATTTAAAATAAATGTTCTTAGTACACAATTTTATTAGTTATTGTCAGAGGTTCACAGGTTTTAATGTTAACGTTACATTTGAAAATTAAAGCTAAATGCATCATAACGATTTGCATCTACAAATATTTTTGTCAAATTTCCTTGTATTTGATGTGTAATAATGAATGTTAAACATAACAAAACAAACGTTATGTCATGATGTGGTCAGGCTGAGAGTAAGCGCTTTCTTTATTTCTCTACCCAGAGCGGCGCCAAGAGGTGGTGGAACTGCATTTCCGATCTATAAAGGAATAGACAAAAAAAAAGAATAGACATAAGCTAAGAATCAGGGGCTCAAGAATATATCTATCTTAAACATATCATTATTAAGGGTGGGTGCGTTATTGCAGTATTATTTAACACTAGCGACCCGGCCTCGCTTCGCTTCGGAAACTGTAATTTATTAGTGATTTCTCCACTATTTAATGGATGTTATTATACATATAAACCTTCCTCTTCAATCACTCTATCTATTAAAAAAAACCGCATCAAAATCCGTTGCGTAGTATTAAAGATTTAAGCATATATAGGGACAGAGAAAGCGACTTTGTTTTATACTATGTATAAAGTAATGAGTAAACAAAAATTACTTGATCTCCGTAACACCGGTTATCTTGGTTTGAAGTTAATTGGTAGATTTTTTACTGTTGTATATGGGCATAGCGGCTGCTTTGTGTAAGAAACATATATAACGGTGGTCATAAACTCTTACAAGGCTCATAAGACGCCCAGTAATTACGCAAATTATAATTATAGCGGGTAGCGGTGCTTTTTATAATTAAACCTTGCCTATTTGTGCTGTGCAGCAATGCGTTTCAGTTTGAAGGGTGCGACAGCCGTTGTACTGAACTTTTATTGAGATTTAGACTCGTATCTCAAGGTGGGTGGTGCATTTACGTTATAAATGTCTATGGGCTCATATACCGTGTAGATGTCTATGAGCCCCGGTAACCACTTAACAGCAGGTGGGCTATGCACTCGTCTAAACATCTAAGAAAGAAAAAAAATACATATTGACGACGATTTCTCTTTTTTTGTTTATTTTTAATGGCAACGGTTTAACATAGAACACAAGGCCTATCGCCGTGGAAATGAAATATTGATTTTGAAAACAATCGGTATTACAATGCACAATGTTAGTATTGACTGAGATTTAGGCTGCACGCTTGATGCCCCCCTGCCATTGTTAATGTCTATGAGTGACGGTAACAACTTACCAGCAACTCAGTTGTAATCTTGTCTGGCATTGATGATGATGGCAATAAAAGAAGACTGCTCATCCTAAAATTCCTGTAATTTGCTATCGTAATTGGGTGAACAAACTCATGACCCACTTACAGTGTTTTTATTGATTTCATTTTTACTATCAATTTTACGTGTTAAGTATTTGTGAGAAATAAATAAATAAATAATAATTCATATTGATGTCGTCGTGGGCAGTCGTGGCCTAAAGGATAAGACGTCTGGTGTATTCGCGTTGAAATCGCGTTCAATTTTTCTAATGAAATACGTACTCAACAAATGTTCACGATTGACTTCCACGGTGAAGGAATAACATTGTGTAATAAAAATCAAACCCGAAAAATTATAATTTGCGTCATTACTGATGGTAGGACGTCTTGTGAGTTCGCGCGGGTAGGTGTCACCACCCTGCCTATTTCTGTCGTGAAGCAGCAATGCGTTTCGGCTTGAAGGGTGGGGCAGTCATTGTAACTATACTTGAGACCTTAGAACTTATATCTCAAGGTAGGTGGCGCATTTACGTTATAGATGTCTATGGGCTCCAGTAACCACTTAACACCAGGTGGGCAGTGAGCTCGTCCACTCAATTAAGCAATAAAAAAACCAAATGATTTCTATGAAATACTCAAATATCTCTAACCTGTCGATGTTTATCTTGTACGGAGCCTGCGAAGAGATACGTATCAGGAAAGCCCTGCGAGCGCGCACACTCTCGCACGGAGACGACTCGGTGCTGGTCGGGGTGGAGCACCCGGCCTTGCTTGCCCATCGGCTCGGGATCCGTCACTGTCGTGCTGAAGTACCCGCCCCACGATAGCCGACCTTATTTAATGCATTATTTGATTATTAATTTTACCATATCAGCGTCACCGGGCTAGTTAATAGGTGAGCTCACGGGGCTCAAACTTGACGACGTTGCTAACACGAACCTTAGCAAGAGCCGTGCTTCGCAGAATCTACCACCGGATCGGAAACGCGACCCACTGAGAAGATCCGGCGAGAAACTCAGTGGGCTGTGTCTGTGGGTTAATTTACTCGTCGAGCCCTTCGTCGCAAGCGACGGATTTGGCGAGGACGATGGCCGGTGCTTGGGATACCTAAAAGCACCGTTAGTGGATCGGGCGGATCCGTAATGACCTGTTTTGGGCAAGGAAGACAGCAGATATTGCAGTGTAACACTTAATTAACAAAACGATGTGTTGCATAATAAAAAAAATCACTAATATTTTTTAGCGGTTCTTTCACTAAACCTTAAATTAAAATTTAATATCATACGACAGATTTTCTTTGCAGTTGACACTGGCTAGGGTTGTCACTCCTACTTTATAATAAGTATTGTAACTTTATAAAAAGTATTGTGCGTTGTTTCAGGTAATTGTACTCTATACTTTATGTGAACACGAAAATACTTTATTTGGCATCATTTGGTTTCTTTGGGATTTTGAAAAGCTTAGTCATAATAATATGTAATTTTTCGTTAAGCGCAATACATCGATTGCTCAATCGCTGTCGCTACTCGCCAACGCCAGATCACTTAACCACTCGTTTTTCTAACAAGTATTTGTGAACGTAAATTAACCTCAAATGTCAACAATGTCACTGTCATTAATTGTCACACTTTCTTGTTTATTTCAATTTAATTGGAATAAAAATGTGTATTTAAACATAATAAATAGTAATAAAAAATAAATTTTACTTTATTTTAATACTATGTACTTTTTTTAACCTATAATAACCAATGTAGTTTATTTGTAAAAAGCATGGTGGCAACCCTAGCAGTGGCTCGGCTAGGCCATTCGTAACTGTAATGCGGTAAAGTGGCCTATAAGGCACAGGTAGCGCGGCGGTTACCGTAGAGCCCGGCCCAGTGGTTGTGCCTGTTGCCGGTGTGCGGCAGACACCACGGGATGAGCGTGTTCTCCTGCTTGTCCAGCGGCGAGCAGGCGCGGCCGCTCGCGCATGCGCACACGCCGCGCACTGCGCCGCTGCTCGACCGCCCATTGCGCTTGTCGTCGTAGCGATACTGTAGAACCTGATCGAAATACCATATTTAAGTAGTGTAAAATCTTATATATTGAAATACTGATGTAAAATGTAACGGAAATAAATGTGCCGATTATTTTATTTTAATGTTTATCCTTTTTTTTTTTAAAGTGATTTTATGACCTGGTAACTAAGACATTTAGGTCAAGTTTAATTTAAATTTTAATGAAAACTTTTATATATGAACAATGATATTATGAAATGAAATGAGATGAGATGATATGGGATGAAATATAATCTCAGTAAAATGGTCATTTACTGAGACTTTTTCAGGGTACTTTTTGGAGGATCCCGTGAAGTTACGTTCAGCGCCTTTATTTTATTTTCTCATATTTGTGCAGTTTCACAGATACTAAACAGTTAATAAACCAATTAATTTTAATTACGTTTAAAAAAAACAATTATTCCAAGGGCATTTGTGTGCCTCTTTTTAAAGGGCTATCTCAAGACAAGTGGAAACATGACTCCACAATAAAATGAACTTGTATTACAATGACTGCTGCTTACTCTGAATGCATTCAAGAAATAAATTAGTCCATTGATTACCTATTTTTACTGGTAGTAGGACCTCTTGTGTGTGGGCAGATACCACCACTCCGCCTATTTCTGCCGCAAAGCAGTAATGCGTTTCGGTTTGAAGGGTGGGGCAGCTGTTATAACTAGACTGAGACCTTAGAACTCATATCTCAAGTTGGTGGCGGCATTTACCTTGTAGATGTCTATGGGCTCCGGTAACCACTTAATAGCAGGTGGTCTGTGAGCTCATACACCCATACATGCAATAAAAAAAAATTACCTTGCACTTAGTGCCATCAGAGAGAGTAACCGATATGTTGGGTAGATCTCTCCAGTCGGAGCCCGGTGTTGTAGGTATCCTGCTGATCCTAGCTTGAATCAATGGCGCCATGTTTTTACAGATGTGATCTCGTAGTTTAGAATTCTCATCGTTGCTTCGCACTAATCTTTGGAAATGACTTTCTGGCATGGAGCCATATTCGATTTCTATTTTATTAGCACCATTACATATTTGAGGTAAATCACTCATGGCGTCTTGAATAGTGCACGTTCTTTTTGGAGCCGACTCGTCCCAGTGAATATTAGTCGAGAACCTTTTGCCGTCAATCGTCGTTGTTAATGTACAAGCACGTCTACTGAAGACGTGTGTGGGTTCTGGGTAGAACGGAAGTTTGTAACCCGGTGCTGCCGCTAATATGATCAACCTTCGTCTAGTTTGGGGAACTCCGTAGTTACCCGCTTGTAAGATACCAAAGGTACACTGGTATCCCATGTCCAACAAGGCCCGCAGAGTGAGCTTCAAAACCATACCTTTTTTAAAGGCCACAAAGTTACGAACGTTTTCCAGTATAAAATATTTAGGTCTGTAATAATCACAAAACGATAAATACGATGCAACTAATGAGTTTTTGAAGTTCGAATACTCTCTTGAATTAAAACGATTCATTCCGGAGAAGCCTTGACATGGTGGCCCGCCACATAAAAGCTCCACTTCTCCTTGCATGGGGAGCCGCAGTCCATTCGCGCTGTGCTTAGCACCAGACATTACAGTTTTCAAAAGTGCATTACAGTCTTCATTAAATACAATACAACTTTTATTATTTAATGAATAAGCATGAGAGGGAGCTTCCACGTTTTCAATAGCCCACTTGCATTCTGCAACTCCAGCTTGATGCAAGCCTTCTGATAGGCCCCCACAACCGGCAAACACGTCTAAAGTTCGCAACGGTCTAATTTTCTCCTCTACAACTTTAGCGGGAACCGTTTCAGTAGTTTTCGTAGATTTTCCCTTCCCCTTCCCTTTATCTTTAGTACGATCTGTTCTTCCAACACTGATGGCATTCTGCGGGACATCCGTGAACTCTCCCGTGGACTTACAATACGCCATTCTGAAGTAGAATCTGCACGGATCACTTCCTAACCATTCTTGAAGTGAAATATTTTGGGGAACATTTTGTTCATAAATTAAATGACAATGCCCAACGACGGTCGAAAATGGAATCTCCCTTATTTCATTTGTCCAATATAAAACATTAGTGTCCTCGTGCTGCGGAAATTTACTGCTCGTGTTTTCGGGTCTAAGCAGCACATTCACTTTCAGGTAAATGTCTTGCGGTACAACTAGAGGTCCCTCACTCGCAGCAGTGACGGCAGCTATGTAACCCACACAAAAAGGTTCCCCGGTATCAATATTAGACCCACGCGTATTAGAATCGTTCTTCCTATAATATTCAGGATAAATAGTTTCATCGACTTTTTCAAACCGCGGTTTGGCAACAGTGTTCGCTTTTGTCATACTATTTTTTAGTTTAAAGGTTCCCGGTTTTAGGAAAACACCACAACCCTTCTTATAGTCAAAGTCTTGCCATTTTACATATGACCATTCCGACCTGTTTTGTTCTGAAACAATTTCTGATTTCACAATCAATTTTTCAAAAACTTTAGGAATGTTTCTTGCATCTCGTTTTGTTTTACGTTCACAAGATGGGCAGAATCTGTGCTTTCTTAAAGCATTTGGACACGCTGGATCTGGAGGTAAATCTTCAAAACGCGACGTGAACCTGTCGTAATACTTGCTATAAAAATAAGTTCTTCCATCATCCTCGAAATGTTCGTCGTCTACTTCTTTCCCGCCAAGTTTAAACCAATCTGCTGACGTCTCTTTCCTTTCTATATTCGCTTTTCTTAATATGGAAGAAAGCGGAGCACCATGGCAACATCTGTCACCCAAAAATACTTCTCTTGGGTCACTCACTTCTCCTAAAACTGTGTCTGAGGCTCGTATGAAGACTTCTCCGTGAAAATAGCCCGATTTCGGGTTAAGGATTTCTTTCCACATGTATACAACTTTAGCGACCAGTGTAGGAATGTTTGTTTGGGAAGTTTCAATCATGACAAAGTCACCATTACACAGCTCAGCACCATCAATTTCAACTTTTTCGTAATATATTTTTGTGGCATCAGCTTTAACAGGCTCACCAATCCATTTTAAATTTTTACTATTTGACCCAGTGAGCTTGACTGGTACTGCATCATCTATTTTGTCTTGTTTTTTCTCAGATATTTGCTGATACTCATCTTCATCATCGGGATCAGAATCTTCTGCCTGTTCTACTGCCATATTAGGACATAATCTACGGACGCATGCTTTCTTAGTTCTTCCATGACCACCGAATTTAGCCATGGCACGACATGCATTACATTCGCCGCAATCAGGCAATTGACAGGCTTCACAAACCCCGCATCGTTTTCTTCGTAAGACCAGTTCGTGATTGGTTTTGTCTAATTGATTTGAGAAAAAACTTTCAAATGTTTTTCTTACAAGTGGAGTTGTTGTAGCTTTTGTCCATGCTTTTTTATCTGTTTTTTTGTATTGTATCTGGGTACGTATTTTTCGTTTACCGAATTTTATGCCCATTAATTTGATAAGTTCTCTTATACAAGGTAATGTTATTAATGGTTCATCGTCTTCCTCTATTTCTAAGCTAACTACTTGATCACAAACAAACTGGGCATGTTTATGTAGCATTTCTTCTGTCATCTTTTTATTATTTAGTTCAGGAATGGAAAAATCTCTTACAACTTCAAGTAAATCTTCATAGCTCGGTTGTAAGTAGTGATATTCTTCTAGGAATTCGACGACTACTTTGCTAAGCCATATTTTTTCATATAAATTATTCATTAGGGGCGTATAAGCTTCACTAGGTTTGAGCAAGTTATATTCCCCAAATTCCGTTGATAAAGTTATACAGTTCCTATCTCCACCATCGAAACCATGTATGAACCTGATGGTATGTAAATTAGAAGATTAATAATTCACAAAAAATAACAAACAAACATAAATATTTTTTTTATGTGGTCCTGATAAGTGAGATACATACCATTCTATTATAGGACCTACATCTTTAACTGGAATGGATTCTTCGTCAATCTCTGATGAATCAGAGCAAATTGACTTTAAATATCCAGACATATAAATTCGAACATCATTTTCTACCAAACCACCATCAATTGGACACAAATGTCCTTGCTCATCAAATATTGTAAAGTCAGTTATATTTGTTTGGGGTCGTTCCATTATGTCTCCATCTTCCCCTTGAATAAGTACATTACAATATAATTAAATTACAATATAATATAACAAATGTTCACGATTGACTTCCACGGTGAAGGAATAACATCGTGTAATGAAAATGAAACCCGTAAAACTATAATTTGCGTAATTACTGGTGTTAGGACCTCCTGTGAGTCCGCGCGGGTGGGTACCACCCCCTGCCCATTTCTGCCGTGAAGCAGTAATGCGTTTCGGTTTGAAGGGTGGGCAGCCGTCGTAACTATACTTGAGACCTTAGAACCTATATCTCAGGGTGGGTGGCGCATTTACGTTGTGGATGTCTATGAGCTCCAGTAACCACTTAACACCAGGTGGGCTGTGAGCTCGACCACGCATCTAAGCAATAAAAATAAAAAAAAATTTTAGACAGGAACTGCATATCTACATTTTTCTCTCTAGTAGCTCCTCTACAGAGATAACTGTCATTTGTTCTGTAACTCTGCAGTGGAGCCCAATGCTTTTAGCATGATTTTTGTGATTTTAAAGTAATGAAAGATATTGTGGAAGACAATAAATACAAAACAATACAAGTAATTCTAAAATTATACCACCAAAGAAACAATGAATGGGAAATATTGAAAGTGATAATGAAGATTTGCTGGAAAAGTTCCTACAAATTCTTTGCACCCAATGCAATATTTTAAATTATTTATCATAAACAAAGAAAAGTCAGAATGCACAAGGGAGATTGTTTCCAAAGACATCATATCATTGTGAATTACAAAATTTAAAATGTATCTTTCATTTACATGAAGTGCGTACATGTAAAATAAAAAACATGTGTAATTCTTCTCACTTAAAATAATACTTCTTCTTCACAAACGTCTGACTGTGCTGTATCGGAGTTGCTGGTAGGCAGTGGTACAAAAATGTAGATATCACTAAAGGTTAATTGGGCCAAAGTAATAATAATGGGTAACTTTTAAGCCAGTTAAATGGTAATAATAATAAATTACAAAATATGTCAAAGTAAGCACAATTATTATTAGCATATTTGGTGAATCATATAAAGGATCAAATAGACAATTCAAGCTTTAGAGTTTAACTTTGAGACCAGTCTTATTACTTTTGTGACATTGTGCAATATTCAGAATTTAAATTCAAGGGCTTTTTTATTGCTTAGACTGGTTAAAAAGCTCATGGCCCACCCGACAGTAACTAAAGGTTACTGACTGGTAGCCACTTAACATCAGGATGAACACTCAAATAGCGGAGTAAAAAAAAGTGCTGTTACATACCAGAGCTCAAAACAAGTTTGTCATTAGTCAATGCAATATATTCTTCAACAGCATCTTGTGGGTGACCTTGGTAATAAATTAAGTCAGAGTTATTTAAAAATTGGCCACATATGTTACATTTCTCTGTATCAGGGATAATATTATTGCTATTCTTAATATTAGATATGATCTCTGAATCATCAATCATGTTATGATTGTTGTTAACTGATCCAGGCTTATCCTTGTTATCTATTTCAGCAACGATAGGGTCACCATTTTTATATACTGGTTTATTTTCAACCTTGTCATCATTTTTATATATATTATTGATGTTTTCAGAAACAATAAGAGTATTATTTTTGGCTGGAATGTTAAGATTTTCAATAGAGTCATTGCTTGTAGAATCTTGTGAAATTCGATGTCCATCATTGTTTTCTGTTTTTGATCGTTTCTGTAATATACAAACATACATTAAGTTTCATTATTGTTAGATTTATTAAGTCTGAAGTCATTTTGACCTAAAAGATAAGATGTCCGATGCATTCTTGTTGAGCAATAAAATAAAATAAAAATCAAACCCACAAAATTATAATTTGCATAATTACTTGTGGTAGGACCTCTTGTGAGTCCACATGGGTAGGTACCGCTACCCTGCCTATTTCTGACATGAAGCAGTAATGCGCTTCATTTGAAGGGTGGGACAGCTGTTGTAACATACTTGAGACCTTAGAAGTTATATCTCAAAGTGGGAGGCGCATTTACGTTGTAGACGTCTAAGGGCTCCAGTAATCACTTAACACCAGGTGGGCTGCAAGATCGTCCACCCACCTAAACATTAAAAAAAAACAGTGGTATAAGTAAGGTATCATTGAACATAAAGTACCAGTGATTACTAGCTCAGTAAACTATGAAATTGTCATAGGTATTTTTTTAAATGCAAGAATTTTGTTTCTTCTAATTAACAATTATACTTTTTATGTTCTAAACATGAATTACTGCATCGACAAGTGATTTAGCAATTCTCTTTTTGCATTTTAAAAAGCCAAATTAGCTTTGTCATGCAACTAATTTTTTTCCTATTTTTTTTCTATCTAATGATGCAATTAGGGTTTGTGACTCAGAAAAAGTTCTTTTGTATACATAAAGGAGACGCAATATTTTTTTTTTCATTGCCTTGACACATTCACAAGACACTCAAAGACCATACAATAATAAAATAGTTACCAGAGCCTATGTATATCATAACTAGCAGGTTAGCAAAAAATCGCTTATTTAGGTACATATTTTTGCGTAGCTTTTTGATCTTTTAATTGTGGAGACAACCTATATAAATTATTTTAAGTAATGTTGCCATATCAATTATCGTATATATATCCACAATACATTATTATGGAATCATAATTAGAAACGTGAACCATTAAATTCCGATCTGTAGGTATTCAAATTTCATCTCTAACTAATTGAGTTTAGATGGCATTTTGTAAAATCACTAGCGACCCGCCCTCGCTTCGCTTCGGAAACATTAAAACACACATGAAACCAAAAAAATAAAAAAAAAAAAAAATAAAAAAAAGTTGCCTATGTTCATCAGGGACAACGTCGGCTTCTAATGGAAAAAGAATTTTTCAAATCGGTCCAGTAGTTTCGGAGCCTATTCGAAACAAACAAACAAACAAATCTTTCCTCTTTATAATATTAGTATAGATATGAAAATGAATGATTATATGGATGACCCCCCTTGAGATGTGTGGTCAATTGTATTGTATAATGGCTACAACCACACCTTTCATGCCAGATGGTATGACCCCTTTGCAGTAGTAGGATATATTGTGAGCTTGAAGGTAGGTAGCCCCATTCCTCTGTCCAATAACTATTTTGATTTTTTTCGTCAAAACAAATTACTTACATTATTGGCAGAAACAATTTCTTCACAGCTCCTTTTTCTCTTAGAGTTTTCTTTGATTATTTCATCCCCATCAAGTATCTTATCCATGCACCTAAGAAGCAAGCAGAAAGTCACAAGATCACTGAATGTAGTTTTACTTAGTACATTCAATAAATTTTGTAGATAATTTATAATTATCAAGAGAGAAGAGCATACATGCACCAATCTGACCTCATCAATACTAGAGACAGCCAAGCCGCTGCCCCTAGGAACTCTTCAACCCACACTTGAAGATTGGTATGCCCAAATAGTTGTCCATTCCATTTTCCGATTTAGAATCAACCTCAGTTATAAAGCGGCGACGAGAACACTACTGACTAAATTACGATTTATTTAGTCAGTGAAAATTTGATTTGACACACACAAATTTAATGTTTTATATGATACAAATACATACACTTGTGTTAAATTGTTGCAAGTAATAGTTGAAGTGGGCATTTTGATTTTTTTTCAATTTTTATTTTCTGTTAATTATTCATTGAAAATGCTTAAATAGGTATTTAATTTTTATAAAACAGAATACATATTCTTGTCTTAATTATAAAAATGTCAACAAAGATTTACCGAAACGGCGCCAAATCTGACAGATGACACTTTTCGAGTAGTAGTTTTAATTTGCCAACTGGAAAGGCAAAAGTGTCATAACGTACAACTTGATTTTTTATAATAAAAAAGGGGAAATTGAATGAAGTTCATTAATTTGGAACATTAATCAATTGTCATGAAATTAAATGAACTGAAATGAGATGAGATAATATGGGATGAAATAGAATCTTAGTAAGATTGGTGGTTATTTACTGAGACTTTTTCAGCGGATTTTTTGTAGGATCCCGAGAAGCTACGTCCAGCAGCTTGAAACAAATCTTAATTGGTGGTTATTTACTGAGACTTTTTCTGCGGATTTTTTGTAGGATCCCGAGAAGCTACGTCCAGCAGCTTGAAACAAATTTGCAAACACATTTGTGCACTTTCACAGATACTAAACAGTTAATAAGCCACTGCTAATACACATTTAAATCTGAAGAAACACCAATTAAATGAAATAAAACAATTCACACAACTTCACAAAAGTCTCACACTTTTCTATAAATTAGGAGCATTTCTTTTTTTCCAATTGGAAAGGTAAAAGTATCACACCATACAGCACAATAAACTTAGATAACATTTTTTTTTTTTAATCCGCGACACCTCATGTTGGCGAGTCCTTAAAAAAAGAGTGAGTACCATCACTGCTCTATCTAAGAAACGATTTGTATGCATTGGGATTTTTTCCCTCTCTCTCTCTCTCTATCAATAGCGCGGATCTATCTATTTAAACTTAAAGCTAAATACACAATTATATTATAATAATTTGTATTAAGTACATATATTTAAAGGTCAATGAAAACCTACGTAGGTCCTTGTTACTTGTAGTCTAAAAACATGATAGTATTAAATAGAATTTTAAAGTAAATACAATTTTTGTCTTGCAATACGTATTTGGTGGAGATAGATTGGGAAAATTATATTTTGAATATTATTTGAGTACGGTGCATTTCTAAATTATTAACAACCGTCTTATTTTTAAAAAAAAAATCCAGTAGCCCACAGAAATAACTAACTTCATTTAATTTCATCCCAGTTGATTAATGTCTCAAATTAATCATCTTCATTTCATTTCACTCCATTTTATCATTTTTCATAAAAATAAGAATATAAATTAAAATAAGACATGACTTAAAGGTCTTAGTTACTAGGTCATAAAATCCTTTAAAAAAAATAAGGTACCTACCTTACCTCTCAAATATGTGTATAATCTATGACCTTACCTATCTTGATATTTTTGTAGATTGTTTGTTTTGAACTGATTTGATGTTTCATCTTCAATAAATGAAGATCTCAGGTTTTAAATAAGTATTAAGTACTTTATTTTAAAATTTGCCACCAAAAATGAGACATACTACGTTAAACTAAGTGTGCTGTTTCTTCCTCTGCCTCTTGGTAGTTTCAAATTATCATTGATCAAGTCCCATATATTGGTAATATTTTACTTCAGTTAAAATGCTATACATCTCTTCACTGACTCAAAATTACCGTATTGTCTACAGCACCAAAGGCTTTAAAAGATTTTTCTCACAAATTTATCCCAATTATAACTTACAATATTATTGTAATCCCAAAAATCATGAAGAAATAAAACAAAATATCAAAATACGAAAAGGAGTAGGAGATATCGATAGAGTAATGCAATTGTATAAGATTATCACAAAAACTTCTGAGGATAATCATGAATACGAAAGAATAAAGCAGGATTTATATGAAGCGCTAAGTATCTTACC
The DNA here is from genome assembly GCF_030267445.1 of Bombyx mandarina. NCBI lineage: Eukaryota > Metazoa > Arthropoda > Insecta > Lepidoptera > Bombycidae > Bombyx > Bombyx mandarina. The sequence goes on from NC_143215.1 coordinate 6,561,646, forward strand.
AAATAAAACCCATCCTTTTGTAAAAGGAAAGTTTGAACCTCACATTGTCCATGAAATAAATAAAAAGAAAGATTTTGGAGAATACAAGCCTTTCGAATTCAGTGAAATAACAAGACTATTAAATTTAATGAGAATTGAGAAGCTGGGACACACCTGTGGTCATAAAAGTTATTACTTTTTTGGAGAACTAGCAGAATTAGAGGAAGCATTAATAAAATACACAGTAAAAAAATTACTTGATGACGGTTTTCAACTGATATCAGTACCTGACATCCTTGCTAGTAATGTTTTGGAGAGCTGTGGCATGTCTGTAAAAAGCGACAGAACACAGGTACAATAACATTTGAAGACAAAATTGATTTGAAGAAGGGTTAGAATAGGTTCTCCTCTTTTGCATATTTGATAAAATTTACATAGTGAAATAATACTACTATAGATAAAAACCAAAAGCATTTCTATAAAATATCAAGTTTTCTTTTGATTATACCTAATTGTATGAAGAGATTCCTGTATTTTTCTTCAAAATCTGGTTTATAACATATCATAGCAAATCAGTTAAATTGGTGTCACAATCTCAATTGATTATTTATGATATTTGTATATTGAGATTTCAATTTACAACTTGAAAAATCTATATAATCGATGGACTTGATAGTCTTTTAATCTCAATATTTGTTGTTTTAGATTTATTCACTTGATCCACACCACCATGGAACTGACCTTTGTCTTTCTGGTACTGCAGAAATGTCTCTGGCTGGATTACTTGCAAACAGTGTACACAATATTAATGATTTGCCTTTGAAACTAGCTGCAGTAAGCAGGTGTTACAGAGCTGAAACTTCTAACTTGGCTGAAGAAAGGGGGATTTACAGGTAATATAATTTTATGATGAACATTCTAGGCCTATTCTGTATAGTAGAAATATCATATTATAATTTAAGGTTAGCTGAATGCATTGTAATGTAATTTGAGTTATTTGTTTGTATTTTTTTTATGAATAGGTAAAATCTCTAGTATATAAGCTTTATCACAATATATTTGTTCTGTTTTAAATTACAAAATTTTACTATTCCAGAGTTCATCAATTCAATAAAGTTGAAATGTTTGTAGTTACTACTTCTGAACAATCTGAAGAAATGCTTGAAGTGATACGGAACACACAAAAAAATATATTTACACCACTGGGAATATCTGTAAGGGTTTTAGATATGCCTCCTTATGAATTGGGTGCAGCGGCTTACAGGTTCGTAAATAGTACTGTTATAAATAGCTCCTAAAATACTTTAACCATTGCTATAATTTTGCAGTGTGTGTAACATACAGATTGGAAAAAGATAAATATTAATAGCACACTGAAATTATTGTTTTTTATTGCCATTGAACAGCAAACAAGTTGACTACAAACTTATTTGGTTTATAGCAGTTACCGGTGCATCGATAGCATATTAATGTTGTCAACACCCTAAAATATAAGGATGTGTTTTTTTTTGTCTTTTAAATCAACTACCCCCATGTCAATCTAAGATTAATTCCAAATCAGCCTTGGAACAGAAATAGACAGTACTAGCTGATGCAAGATTTCAATCTAAGATAGAGCAATAGGTGAAAATACTGCAAATACATATAGACCGTCTAGGGTACCATTATTACCTCTTAGTAAATTTGGTCATCATTACTAAACAGTGACAAATATAGATACTGAATTTCTTTACAGAAAATATGACATGGAGGCATGGATGCCTGGACGTCAAGCTTATGGTGAAATATCTAGCTGCAGTAACTGTACTGATTATCAATCAAGAAGATTGAATATTACATACAAAACATTAAATGATGAATATTGCTATGTCCATACACTTAATGGTACTGCATGTGCCATTCCAAGAATGCTTATAGCCTTGATTGAGACACATCAGCATCCCAAAGGAAAAATAATAATACCCGAAACAATTCAGAAATTTATGAATGGAAAAAAGTTCATATTGAAGAACACTAAAGTGCCTGAACTAAAATTGTTAAAAATAAAGAGATAAAACATATTTTATTGATTCAATATGTTAACACATTTATAATTAAACACATGAAGTTTTCATTTTAGTGATTTACGTTTTGTAAACTTTTTCATTTTTGCTTTTAGTTGATCAACATCTACTGTGGTTGTACTTGATGTTGTAGGTTTTTCTATTTTTTCTTGAGGAGGAATAAAATCTTTTTGTCTTTGTTCATCTCGTACTCTCTTAGCTTGAGCCTGTTTCTCTTGTTTTTCATGGTGAATCTTTGCCTTCTTTTGATCTTCCTTAAGGAAGTATTCCCCTGTGGCCAACTCCTTATCAATTTTACTTTCAGGTTGTGGAGGTGGGAATGGAGTATAAGGTTTTTTCTTGGCTTTCTTCTTTGGTTGCTTCCTTGGCACATTCTTGCTCTTAAATGTTGGCAGAAATCTATCCCAACTTTCATTTTTTAGCCTTGGGTCTTTCATTAATTCTCTTTTAATCATCAAACTTTTTATATTGTACATAGGATGTATATTTTTCATTGTGTCTTCAACAATTCGTCTTACTTGCACTAAACCTTTATAGGGGCCTACTGCAGATACTGTATTACCTTGGACCAAAACATAGCATTCTGTTAATAATTCAATGGATTTTAATGTAACACCCTGAGGTCCTATCAACCTCTGCCTTCTCTTCAAAAAGGTTTCTTTTTTGCGAACAAATGAATTAATTTTAATAATGTCGCATCCAATTTCGTCATCTAGCACACGAGAGGCTTGTTCAAACGGAACACTTCTCGATAACAGCTTCATGAAGTCTCGCGCTTTAATAATAATGTATGGATCCCAAGTTTTTCTCGTTGTTTTTACAGTTAAGCTTCCTTCAATTAAATCTAATTCTGCAACAATGTGATGTTCGCTAAGTATTTTCTGTACCAAGGGCCAGCATTCTTTCAAGTATTGCTCTCGATACTTTGGAAATAATGTGGCGAATTTACTTTCTTCTAAAAGGCCATGCGGGTTGTCGTCAGGTGTAAATTTGGGTATCTTCATAGCCCAAGCATTATCAACTGAATTAGTTTCTTCTACTTCCATATTAGTTTTTATCAAATGCAGTGTAGCTAGCAAGGAAATGTTTTTTTTATTGAAAAGATTGAGAAGAGAAATATTTAGAATTCAGAACTATTGATTTTAATGTGACACTGTGACAGCTGACAGTATGTAGTGATTCGGTTTTTTTCCAACATGAAAGGCGAAGGTATCATACCATACAGCCTAATTTATTAAATATTCTGTTATATGATAGATCATGGAGCGAAATGAAGTGAAGTTGATTTCGAGACTGTAATCAATGAAGATGCAATTAAAAGAAACTAGATGAGATGCCATAAAAGCTCAGTAAAATCGCATTTATTGACTGAGACTCCAGTGAACTTTTTGGAAAGCCTACGAAGCTTCGTCCAGCGGCTTTGGTTAATTTTTCCATACTTGTGCACTTTCACAGATGCCAAACGGTTAATAAGCCACCATTACTAGACCTAAAATCACAAAATTACCAAAATAATACAATCCACACAACTTCATTCCTCGCATTCTCTACAAAAATCTCATATTCTTTTTTAATATTTACTCAAAAATTAATTGTATCCGTTTTGTCAGCAATGGGAACATACGGCATACAGTTAAGTATTTTTATCTATTCAGTTATTTTTTGCGTTTTTAATTCTGGCTGCAAAATCATCCCGGGTGAATCGTTAGTCCCTTAACACCGTTTAATCGTATTGGAATCTAAAAATTACATACGCAATCAAACAACCAATTCCAAACCTGTTCCGTGAATAAAATGGCATATTATTAGAAACACAGAATGTGGTGAGAAAGTTAGAAAACAAGTAGCTAGTAGATAAAATGATAGAAATGAAAGATTTGAGTGGAAGAACGGTGAATGAATGTTGGAATGAAATGGCAATGAAATGGAATGCACAAGAAATGTGGCAAAAAGCGTGTTTGGGATGTCAACGGGAAAAAAATTAAGGATAAAGAGAACTGGTGATGGAGTGATGACGTCCAAAAAGCACTTAAAGAAAGAAAAAAAAAAGGCTTTAAAGAATTATAGAACATACATGTAGATTCCCCAGATTTGGTTACGAAAGAGAAATTAAAGACAGCATATAAAATAGCAAGTAGATTAGCTGAAAAGGCTGTAGCTATTGCCAGGACTAAGGCGCAGGCTATACGAGTTACTAGAAAGACTTGAAGGATAAAAACACCTAAATACAATAGAAGGATAGAAGAGATTTTAACCACATTAAGGGCGTGAAAGATAGTGCACGAAGAGTTTTAATAAATTATAAGAGAGATATATACTATTGCCCTTGTAGGCAGACGAGCATACGGCCCACCTGATGGTGTTTACCGTCGCCCATGGACTTCAGCAATGCCAGGGGCAGAGCCAAGCCGATACATTGTGATAGATGGAAGAGTTATTTTAAAAGGTTGATGAATGAAGAGAATGACGAGTGGTGAACTACAAAATGTTCCAATAAATACTGGTGTGGTAAAGGAAGTAAGTATGCAAAAAGTACGAAAGGCTGTACAAGATATGAAGAATGGGAAATTTACTGGACCACATGGTATCCGAATAGAAGTGTGGAAGTTTCTGAAAGGGGATGGATGTACGTGGCTGACTTTATTCTTCAATAAATTGTTCCAAGAAGAGGCCATGACTGACGAGTGGTGCAAACAATCAATTATTCAAGAACAAAGTTGACGTACAGGTATGCAACAATTATAGGGGAATAAAGCTCATGTCACATAGTATAAAAGCTTGAGGAATGGGAGAGGAGAGTGAGGTATCACAGAACCAGCTCGGGTTCATGCCGGGATGTAGTACAACGTACGCCATTTTTTCCCTTCGCCAATTGTGCAAAAATACCGCCGTGCAAGTAAAAACTTGTACATGGTGTTTGTTTATTTGGAAAAAGCGTATGATAGAGTTCCTCGTGAGGTTCTGTGGTGAAGCATGAAAGACAAAGGAGTGCCAAGAAAATACCAGCGGCTTTTTCGGGCTATATACGGTAGAACTAGTGCTTATGTACGCTCCGCAGCTGGCGATAGCGACGATTTAATGTAGCGGTAGGCTTACACCAGGGATCAGCTTTAAGCCCTTACCTGTTATCTAAATAATGTATGAGCTAACATCGGACATACAGGAGGAAGCACCCTGGTGTATGCTGTTCGCCGACGACATTTTTCTCGTTGGATAAGAAGGGCCTGAGGCATAGAGGAGACTGGCAAAATGGAAAGATTGGAAAACGTGGGTTTGAAGATTAGTCGAACAAAAACCGAGCACATGTTCTGTGAATTTTGCGGTTCTTGAGACTTCACGCCAATCGCCTTAGATAGTATATCCCTGCCAGTCTGCTCCGACTTCAAGTACCTCGGCTGTATACTCCAGAACGACGCCAACATAGACCGTGACGCATCGAGCCGAATAAACGCTAGTTGGGTGAAATGGCGACAGGTCTCTGCAACAATGCAACTTAAGCTCGAGGGGAAAATTTACAAAACGATAATTAGACCTGTCGTGCTGTATGGCTCTGAATGTTGGGCGACGAAAGTAAAGCATGAAAGAGGAGTGCATGCGGCAGAGATTCTATGCGAGTGTCAAAAATGGACAAGATAATGGAAAGAGTATATCAGAGGAAGTATGAAAGTGGCCCCGGTAATTGATAAATTAAAGAGCTGACGGTTAGCGTGGTATAGACATGTGATGCGTAGAGAGGAGATGCATGTGACTAGGAGATGTATGGAAATGGTAGTGCAAGATAGAAGGGGAAGAGGTTGACCGAAGAAGACATGGATGGAGTGTGTGTATGACGATATGAGAGAGAGAGGAGTGAGTCGTGAGATGACGGCTGATAGAGGAGAATGGAATAGAAAAAATCGCTGTGCCGACCCCACCTAGTGGGATAAGGTGGAGACAAAGAAGAAGCAAGCTGCAATCAATGTATTTAAGACGAAATGTTAAAACGGTTGAAATTCGCCGAAACTCCAATAAACAAATTTGGAAGAAAACGATAAGTCACGTTCAGCACCTTTGTTAATTTCACCAAACTATAAACTTTCTGAGAAGTGGGTGTTTATACATAAAAGTTATAAATATAAAATATATAAATCTTATAATCATTGTAAAATATCTAAAAGTTATCTTTTGTAAAAGCGTACACGTAACCACGAGCACTATACATAAATCTTAACGATCCAAACACGTATTAAACATCCTTCTTAATATCAATTTTTATTGCAAAATGAGCGGTTTATCTGTTGTGATTATCGAAGCGAATAGATATCACGTGAATGTCGCCACAACTTTGTCGCATTCTATAAAAACAGTCCCACTCTGGACCATATATACTTCGAGGCAGAAATGGGTACCAGTCCGTTTGATTGACGTTTTAGGAAATTCTTTTTTACGAATCGTACCTCCACGTTTGAACAACAAAAGCGTATAAGTACTTTTAGCTTTTTGATACAACGCATAGGACTCGATAAATTAAAAATAATATGTATTAAGTGTATTATTTATGCTCGATACTGTGTAACATTGCCAACTAACTGTAGTTGTCAAGCACGAAAATCTACCGAATTCGTAATGTAAATCTATAGAGTCCTCAATACGAAAACGGATCATTACATTAGATGGTAGTACTCGATAGCCAGCCTTCGAGATTTACGTTACCGTATGTCGAAATAATTTTCGTGTTCTCGATTATGAGTACCTATATGTTTTGAGTCTCGACAACGCGACAAATCGATGGAGAAAAGAAAGTAAATTCATTCGTGCCGCTGAAATTAGTTCTTTTTACGGACGGTAGGGGCTGTTTAAATCCTATACATTTTTTTTTCGTTGGCGATACGAATACTTTTTCGTTAGTCATTTGTGCTCTCTCCTCTCTGTAATAATTTTGATACTAAATTCAATCGGTATATATTTTTTTCTTTTAATGCTGGCGACTTTTCTAGAAGAAAATTGGCGAAGTTGTTAATAATAAAACACTACTATTGATAAGAGATTTTTTATTAAAATGTAGAAATTGCTCATCTTAGAGAGCTTAATGTTACCCTGTTTAATTGTGTCATTTATTTAATATCTATAATTGTTACATATAACTTACAATTGCACTTATTTTATTAATAGGAAAACAACTTATTCTGTATATAGTCAATCGTGGTAATTTACCCTTTCAGAATTTTTCTATATCACACCAGCTAAGGTAACTTAGTTTTATAAAAGTAAATTAGACTGTCAAAATACAATATTAATGCTACGACTTGCGATGACCGTATAAAATAGTAATTGGTGAATTTGTTTGAAATTTCATAATTTCTGGAGACAAATCAACTTATAAAAAGGGTAAAGATGCCACAATTGATGTTAGATACACAGATCGCTAAGATATTGTTTAACAAAATCTAAATGCCAAATCTTTGTTTGCGTAAACTTAGTAATTAATGTTGTGACGTATACTCTTGCTAAATGGCACTTAGGATATTACTAGGCATGACTTTTTAGAATGTATTATAGCAACATGTACAAAACGTGTTTAACTCTGCACTTTTTATATATTAATAACCAGAATATCGCGTTTCGATTGCTTCTATTGTTTTTTAAATTAAATTTAATGGTCATTTTAATCTTGAGCCTAGATGAGAGAGTTCTAAGACATAACTGGCTGAGAGTTTAGAGTTGGTTGAATAGAAATTGATTAAAGATGAGTGCTTCAGTCTAGATATTGGCAAGTTCGAACGATACAAATGTCAACCTATTAATGTAGATTAAGATAAGATTCGTGGATTATATAAACAATGTTCGATAGTGAAACGAGTTGTGGCGTCTGATCTCGAATATGACAGTTTTAAATTAATTGTATAGACGATATACTTGACCAATTAGACCAAAGACATGAGCATTGGGAAGATTAACAAATGAGCCGCCCTAAGAGGCACAGTCGAGACGTATAGTTGAAGTTCATGGATTCAGAAAAAAATTATGGTTACCTAATGGGCACGTTGACAAATTTTTCTAACTGTTTTAAATTCATAAATGACCATTTAATAAACACGAAAGATATATTTTTATAAGCCAAAAAGTAGTTTCAGAGTATTGGCGGATTCTGGTAATAAAATTCTGAGCAAGTCACTGGAAAATTGAAGTCACGGAGCGACAATGGAGTCACACATGCGACATAATCATGTCAAGTAAGAAAATTCGAAAAGAAATTAATTAATTTAAAAAATATAAAAATTTGTATTTCGGTGCTTAGCATTTGAAATACGTAAGTTTTTTTATATCGTATTTACTCCGAGATTCTGTTTCATGCTCGATATTATGTTAATTAACCATTTGACTGCCATGTAGGTCACCGGTGCCCTACGTGGCGCACTGAACTAATTAGGTCGATTTCTATTGCTAAGGCGCCGTAACATGTAGTAGACTCTGGGAAAGACGAATCCAAAGATGTTGAAAATGAATCTAAGTTCTAACAGTCCTAAAAGTCGTCGTGGCCTAAAGGATAAGACGTCCGGTGCATTCGTATCCGATGCACGGGTGTTCGAATCCCGCAGGCGGTAAGCAATTTTTCTAATGAAATGTGTACTTAACAAATGTTCACGATTGACTTCCACGGTGAAGGAATAACATCGTGTAATAAAAATCAAACCCGCAAAATTATTATTTGCGTAATTACTGGTACCTCTTGTGGGTCCACGCGGGTAGGTGCCACCACCCTGCCTATTTCAGCCGTGAAGCAGTAATGCGTTTCGGTTTGAAGGATGGGGCAGCTGTTGTAATTATAACTGAGACCTTAGAACTTATATCTCAAGGTTTTTTTATTTTATTGCTTAGATGGGTGGACGAGCTCACAGCCCACCTGGTGTTAAGTTGTTACTGGAGCCCATAGACATCTACAACGTAAATGCGCTACCCCCCTGAGATATAAGTTCTAAGGTATGAGTGAGTCTATCTACTGAGGTATAGTTACAATGTCTGCCCACCCTTCAAACCGAAACGCATTACTGCTTCACCTCAGAAATAGGTAGGTCGGTGGTGCCTACCCGTGCGGACTCACAAGAGGTTCTGCCACCAATGGGTGATGCATTTACGTTGATGTCTATGGGCTCAATATACAGCAAATTTGGGCAATCCAGAGGCCTTAGTAACAGAGTATGATATAATTAGTTTAGTGCGCCACGTAGGGCACCTGTGTCCCTACACGGCAGTGAAAGGGTTAAGAATTGTTCGAAAATAATAATAATAAAAAAAACTATTAGTTTGCGTTCGAACGTCGATCGTTAAACGTGATTGGGCCACACGACAGATTCGATCCAGTCGAGGTAGCGAGACAGCCGCGTGTACACGCCGGGCACGGGCGAGCCGCAGCCGCGCCCGAATGACGTCACGCCGACCAGCCGGTACACGTCGCGCCACATCTGAAGCGGACCGCCCGAGTCGCCCTGCAAGCACGACAACATTACTAATTCAACCACTTCGATAAAGCGGCACGACACGAGAACCCTCTCATCGTGGCCGCCGGTAACTACATTCCCGATCCCGCGGACAGAATGGAAAGCAGTCGACGCCGCCCCAAACACGTCATTTCGGATCCTCCCGATCCACTAACGGGGCTTTTAGGTACCTCAAGCACCGGTCATCGTTCTTCGTCGCAAGCGACGGGTTCGACGAGTAAATTAACCCATGGACACAGTCCACTGAGTTTCTCGCTGGATCTTCTCGGTGGGTCGCGTTTCCGAGGTGGTAGATTCTAGGAAGCACTGCTCTTGCTAGGGCTAGTGTTAGCAACGTCCTCAGGTTAGAGCGCCGTGAGCTCACTTACTCGCTCGGTGCGCTGGAATAGCCTCTAAAGACTACCAGCTTACGTAGGAAAAAAAGTATTCAAACCAATTTCGATTCTTAATTAATTTAAATTTAATAATATCAAGAACTTTAATTACCATTAACTACGTGTTTTGGGTGTTTAAAAATAAACCGGGTAGATACTTTGAAAAAAAAAATCGCATAATTGAATAAGTTATTCATGATACATCTCATTATTTAAACACAAAGCGGATTTTTATGGCTTTTTTACAGCTAATATTTAAATTGAAAAAGATAAGGAACTCCTTTTCGCTAGTGTAGAATTATTTTTTTGTTTTAACTATTTTTTACAGATAAAATAAACATTACTACTTTTATAGATTGTTGTTTTATCTACGCAAAATTGAATTAAGAACGATGTGGCGGCACATGAAAAATGTCTTGCGTACATTTACTAAAGTTAATCTAAATGTTCAAGTGGCAGTGTCACAAAACTGAGATTAAATACGCATAAAAACGGCCCGTTTTATTTTTATCCATTTTACATCTACATATATATAAAGGAATTGCTGTTCGTTAATCTCGCTAAAACTCGAGAACGGCTGGACCGATTTGGCTAATTTTAGTCTTGAATCATTTGTGGAAGTCCAGAAAAGGTTTAAAAGGTACATAATTATGAAAATGCTTGGAATTAAATAAAAATTACAATTTTGTTTTTCTTTGATGTGTCCCCCGTTGGACGGATTCCTTTTATTTGTTTTAAGTTTATTTTATACAAAAGTTTAGGTCTTTTATTTATCGATTGAGGCACTACGAAGTCTGCCGGGTCAGCTAATTTTTTAATAAATTATACATGAAATCGCATGTCATATGTATAAAATTCAGTCGAGCTTCGTTTGAAAGTTTGTGTGGCATTATTAAATAAAAAAACAATCTTAGAACTTATTTTTTACCTGACAAGTATCCCTGATGCCTTCAGGATCTCCAGCACAAATCTGACTGTCGGATATGCCTTTAGGCAGTTTACGCCAATTCAGGTAGGATTCACTACACTTCTCAGCCTTCACAGCGGTCACATTCGCCTTGAGTAATATATTGCTTTTAGCGTTCCCTAAAAAAAAAGACAACCACTGACTTGATTGATTACATTTAATTACTTGAATTTGAACATAATCTAATTTGAAGATACGTTATAGCTTCGAACTGAATCAAATGATTACTCCAGAACATACGGTGTGGTGGTGCGCGTACGGCCTTACCTTCAGTACTATTTAAAGTAGTAGTAGTAGTGGTAGTAGTAGTAGCGGTAGTAGTAGTAGTGGTAGTAGTAGTAGTGGTAGTAGTAGTAGTGGTAGTAGTAGTAGTGGTAGTAGTAGTAGTGGTAGTAGTAGTAGTGGTAGTAGCAGTAGTGGTAGTAGTAGTAGTGGTAGTAGCAGTAGTGGTAGTAGTAGTAGTAGTAGTGGTAGTAGTAGTAGTAGTAGTGGTGGTGGTGGTAGTGGGTATGGTGGTGGATATGGTGGCAGTAGTAGTACTAATTTAATTTAAACGTCTTGACGGTACATTGCTTGTACGTTTATAAACGTTCAAAACGTTACTCAACATCAGGCTATAAACATATGGCTATAAAAAAAAAAAACTCACTAGTATTACTTATCTTCCCCCAACCGGTGATGGTCAATGGAACAGTTGGATCTTCTGTACTCGTTTCCAAACACACAGCATTTACGTTGCTCGAGAATGAGACTGCTTTTTCCAATCTAAAAAAACATTTTATAGTCATTTGCGTTAACAAGATTAGAGCTAGAGAGAGAGAGAGAGAGATTAGAGCTAGAGCAGTGGTGGGCAAACATTTTTAATGGCGGACCACAAAGTTTAAGAAATTCTAGAGGACGGCCAAAATAATTGAAAAAAATGCATTTTGTATTAAAGCTTTTTAATAAACAAAATACTTTTTACTTTTACGCCTTGTTAGGCGTGTGATTGATAAGTGAAAAAAATATGGTTATTTTTCCATAAATAAACTAATACCTGTGATAGACTGCCGAGATAATAATAATGATGGCAAGTTAATTATGAGATAGTGAAAGCTCAAAACACCTCTGACGAATTGGAGCTTTCATTAAAAATTCGGAAATTTTCAATTATAAACGTCAGATTTTATTTTACGCGCTAAAATGCTGACTAGAATATTTAGGATGGATGGACTCTCGGCGGGCCGGGTTAAATATTTCAGCGGGCCGTACTTTGCCCATCACTGAGCTAGAGTTAGAGTATTAGAGAGATAAGGCACTTTTACATTCTACTGGTGGTAGGACCTCTTTGAGTCCACACGGGTAGGCACCACCGCCCTGCCTATTTCTACCGTGAAGTAGGAATGCGTTTCGGTCTGAAGGGTAGGGCAGCCGTTGTAACTATACTGAGATCTTAGAACTTACATCTCAAGTTGGGTGACGCATTTACATTGTAGATGTCTATGGGCTCCAGTAACCACTTAATACCAGGTGGGCTGTGAGCTCGTCCATCCATCTAAGCAATAAAAAATAATAATAAAAAACCTGAGTAAGGCCAAGTCATGGTATTTCTCTCGTCTGGTGTAATTCGGGTGGGATATGATTTGCGCGATGCGGTAGTCCGTGCCCTCGGTCCAAGCGTTGCTGCCCAGCTCTATAACACCGACGCGCACCAAACTGGGCTCTATCCTTGAACGGAAACGTACAAAACAGATTTATTGCCGAACGAAGCAAACAAATCTGAAACTAAGCGGAACAACGAAGCAACGTGAATTCGATTTTGAACGAAAACAAATTGAATTTATGAATAGTCTTGTAGTCGTCGTGGCCTAACGGATAAGACATCCGGTGCATTCGTGTTGAGCGATGCACCGGTGTTCGAATCCCGCAGGCGGGTACCAATTTTTCAAATGAAATACGTACTCAACAAATGTTCACGATTGACTTCCACGGTGAAGGAATAACATCGTGTAATAAAAATGAAACCCGCAAAATTATAATTTGCGTAATTACTGGTGGTAGGACCTCTTGTGAGTCCGCGCGGGTGGGTACCACCACCCTGCCTATTTCTGCCGTGAAGCAGTAATGCGTTTCGGTTTGAAGGGTGGGGCAGCCGTCGTTACTATACTTGAGACCTTAGAACTTGTATCTCAAGGTGGGTGGCGCATTTACGTTGTGGATGTCTATGGGCTCCAGTAAACACTTAACATCAGGTGGGCTGTGAGCTCGTCCACCCATCTAAGCAATAAAAAAAAAAAAAAAGTCATAATCAAAAGAAGCTGATTTAAAAAAAATGTCATTGTATAATTTCAGAAACAGATAAATGTATGTATGAATGTATATAACATAAATAAAGCCGTTTCTAGAATGTGATTATAAATTAAAGAAATGTGACAGGTTTATTAAGTTAAATGATGACTTAAATTTTTTCTACTAAGTATTGGTAATTTTTAAATTTGTTCATAGTGTATCCACTATCGTACATGATGGATTGTATTCCTGGTACTACCTAGTTCCTAGGAGTACTATCATAAAAGTGTATTTGGGATAGCGCTTTTCCCTGGACCATGTATTACCATTTTATGTACCAATTGTAGGTCTGCTGATTATTTAAGGAAGCGTTTACCGTTTAGGAAGAACATATTATCAATATATTATTATAAATGCGGAGATGGACTTTTTCAGTTCCTAATAATTTCAAGTTTGGTCCATCATGGCGAACAAAGAAATTCACATACTAGGCAGTATATTATTATGAAATATAAAAATACCGATCCAATGTGTCGACGCAGTGCGCAGCTGTCAGTACATACAGGTTGGATAGCAACGAACCTCCGCAATCGAATTCGTAACCATTACCACGGTCGAAGCCAACAGCAACCTAAGGATTATTAGAAACATAACTGATGAAAACCGGTCGCGCTATCACTAAACGCCTTAAATACATCGATTTGTTGAATCCACTGGCTCGTAATTATCAATCTTTCTCGAATTGCCAACAACTATACCAAGTTTCATGTTACTCGGATAAGCAAATACATACAAATATCACAGTGAAACACCCAATGCTACTTTTAATAGATAGAAATTTGACATATTCTGAAATTGGCGAATACATACAGAACCGATTTATATAATATACCTACTTATAAGATATATACTGAATATGAATTACATTTCAAATGACTGATCGACAGGCTAATCTTTATCGACTATTTAAATATTAATTTGGTAAAAATTATTTTATAATCATGAGTTCTGTCTTTATTTTGCCAACTGTACAATCGCTGCCCCACCCTTCAAACCGGAACATATTACTGCTTCGCGGCAGACGGAGTATTTTTTTTTATGGTTGAGGGATTACTGGTGGCCTGGAGGCCTTTCCAGTTTCACAAGGACAGGTGGGCGAGAAAGGACTCAGCCAGGAGGTGTGGGATTTGCTAACAGCTACCCGAGCGCCTCCAAGGGAGACCTAACCATTCTGATCTTCTGAGAAGATCCGGCGAGAAGCTCAACTAGACGAAGTGGTTTCTACTGGTACGGAATTACAAGACATCCTTAGCACCAATAATTACGCAAATATACTTGTGATAGACTGAAACTAGTTATTCAGCATATTCCTTTTTAAGGCGTTTACCATCATACCTGCCTCCTATTATATGTTATTCGGAGTTTAATAGCCTCATAGCTTCTGAATTTTTTTTGCACGCCGAGCATTATTTTTGTACTTTTTATCTAGAACTCAATTTCTGTTAAATGTAATCAAGAACTTAATAAGTATTACGCATTTCTCGGAGACATTTTCTGTCGTGGTCCATTAGTTAAGCTTAAGTGAAAACCAACGAAGATTACTGCTTAGTAAAACGCCCGGAGATTCCCATTTTTAATTGATGTATCCATTTTTATGTACATTTCTTTGACGCGTATCTACCGTTCGACTTTGGGAATCACTTAGTGGATTTCTACTTTGTATTTGAAAACCGAAGTTCCTTTACAGTATTCAATATAGCTTCACTCGAGCTAAAAAGGAAGCTTTCACTTCAGCATTTTTTGCAACTTGTATTAAAATGGCATTTGTTTTTAATATTTCACCAACACATACATATTTGTTACAAAAGCTTTCAAATAATTATTTAAGTTGAATCTCCTCTTTTTATGAATAATCCTAAAAATAAATATGACGCCCAACCATTACACGTCACCCACGTTGTATATTTTATTATAATATAATCTAATTTTAGAGAACATTGTTTTACACTGCAAGTTGTGTGAAATACTTGTTATTATTAAAGGTATCATCTTTAAAATGTAACGTACGTGATATGCAGAAATTATAATTAATTTTCCTTGATATATTTATGTGTATAGTAATGAGGAAAACTAGTATGATAGTTGGCAATTACCATGTAAGGAAATTCTCCCATCGATGCAGCTTCCCCGCCAAGTATATACAGGTCGAGCGGAGGTACAGTTGAAGATATGATTTTGTCACATTCTGAAGGAAAAAAACTAACCTCATTAAAGTCCAATTTACACATACATAAACCCATTTTTATATTATGACTAGCCGCAATCGCCCGCTTCGCTGGGCATTTAAAATTAACATTATTATTTATTGTCATTATAATTAGGGAGTCTAACACTCATATAAATATTAGCCTATCCATTAAGTACATGTATTTTCTACGTGGATACCAAGTTTCAAGTCAATCAGGTGTATGGTTCAGTAGTTATAACGAAACATCCGTAAAAACCACTCTAGATTTATATCTACGAGTATACTAATATATAAATCTAGTGGGTTTTACGGATGACGATTGACTTGAAACTTGGTATCCATATAGAAAATCATGTACTTAATGGATAGGCTAATATTTATATGAGTGTTAGACTCCCTACACCAGTTGCGGGGGCGTTAATGATGAGTATCTTTGTGGGGTAAGAAATAATAATGTTCATTTTAAATGGCCAGCGAAGCGGACGGGTACAGCTAGTATTAGTTATAGATTACTCAAGGTGACTCGTACTAAAGTAGCTTGGTTAAAGGTTTTGCTACGTACCTCGTTCAGCAATTCGTTTAATAGTTCTTGTTTTCTCTGTTTGACCTAAAAACAGAGCGCACGTTAAAGATGTTTCTAGAACATAGCAGTAGAATACAGAAAAAAACTATATAAAAATTTTGACGAATAATTATGTTTCGGAACTTTATTTTAAAATTTATGTTTAAATAAGCTTCAACTTGTTTGTACTGATGTGTGAAAACAGTGTGGATTTATTTTTATAGCTCTGGCTTTCAACGTTTTAACGAGATAAAATATACCGAGCTTAAGGAAATACTTCAAAAATATAATAATACTTTAAAAACAAAGGCAGATGTACAATACAAGAATATAAAAAAAAACTTGTTATTGCACTTAAGTGCGCCAAATTAACAACAATCTACAAAAAAGTAAATGTTAAAAAAAACTTAAAACTACTTGTACTATGGGCGAGCTTAACACTGAAATCTCTTCCAGTCCCTTTGGATGGAGATGTTTCAGGAAATTGGAGGTTGGATTAATCGAGGGTCATAATAAAAATACTAACATGATTACAAAATATTTATATGTGTACAAACAAGTAAATCCATATAAATAAATTTAACCAATTTAATACACATACATATAAAACAACAAAATGTAAACAATATATAACAATAAACTTGCTACATAATAATAGGTTGGGGAAAAAGTCTTTTCGCATTATACGAGGGCTGCACTAAAAGTATCGGGAATTGAATATTTCCACTGTTCCTGTCATATTAAAATCTTTTTAATTGAAAACTCCTTGGTTTTAAAAATCGAATACCATTTATTTATTTAAAAAAAAGAAAAATTCAAGAGCGATGATTTATTATGACTTTCGAAGTGGTTTAACACAAAAACAGTGTGTTGACCGGATGATTTCTGCATTTGGTGATGAAGCCCCATCCAAAACCACAATTTATCGCTGGTTTGCTGAGTTTCAACGTGGATGTGTCAAGCTCAGTGATGATCCCCGTCAAGGTCGTCCAAAAACTGCAGTCACCCAAGAAAACGTTGATGCTGTGCGTAAGCTGATTGAGGAAGATCGACATGTGACATACCGCGAAATTCAGGCAACTTTAGACATTGGCATGAGTCAAATACAAATAATCTTGCATGAACAATTAGGTGTAAAAAAGTTGTTTTCCCGATGGATACCGCATTCGCTCTGTGAAGAGCAAAAAGCGGCTCGCGTTACTTGGTGCGTCAGAACTTTCGAAAGATTCCACGCAGGATCCTCAAATGCTGTATACAACATTGTATCAGTTGACGAATCCTGGATATACGCGTACGAACCCGAAACAAAAAACCAGTCACGAGTTTGGGTGTTCGAAAATGAGTTAAAGCCAACAAAAATTGTTCGTTCACGGAGTGTTGCAAAAAAAATGGTGGCCACGTTTGTCTCCAAAACCGGCCATGTTACGACTATTCCTCTTGAGGGACAAAGAACGGTTAATGCAGAATGGTATGCTAGCATTTGTTTGCCACGTGTCGTTTCTGAACTCCGTAAAGAGAACTGCAACCGCCGCATCATCCTCCATCACGACAATGCGAGTTCTCACACCGCGCACAGAACAAAAGAGTTTTTAGAGCAAGAAAACATAGAATTATTAGACCATCCGCCCTACAGCCCCGACCTAAGCCCTAATGATTTCTATACTTTCCCTAAAATAAAGAATAAATTGCGTGGACAGAGATTTTCATCACCTGAAGAAGCTGTGGACGCCTACAAAACGGCCATTTTGGAGACCCCAACTTCCGAATGGAATGGTTGCTTCAATGATTGGTTCCATCGTATGGAAAAATGTGTCAAATTTCGCGGAGAATACTTCGAAAAGCAATAAATACATTTTTAAATAGTAATGTTGTGTCACTTCGTTAATTGTCGAAATTTTCAGTGCGGCCTATGTAGTATGTATGAACATGTAATAAAATCTCTTTGGGTATACTATTTGTATCTGGCTGGTTTTGGTATTATTAAAAGTATAAATTTTAAAGAAGATAATTCCAAATTCAAATTAGGCAAATGTGTGATTTTTATTTATTTTTCGTACTGTCAAGATGAGTGAACCTAATGAACAAATTGGATACATTTTAAAATTTTACTACAAAAAAGATAAAATGCAGCGCAATCCGCGAAAAAATTTTGCGATGTTTGACCTAGTGCAGTGTCTGTGAGAGTAGCACAAATTTAGTTTAAGCGTTTTTAATCAGGAAATTTTAATGTCAAAGTTGTACGTCGCTCTGGTCGCCCTATTACGGATAAAATGGATGCCAATTTTGGAAAAGTGGAGCAAGATCGGCATTTCAGTAGTTACGACGTAGCTGAAGAACTAGAAATTGACCACAAAACAGTTTTGGCGCATTTGAAAAAAAAAACTGGGTATACAAAAAAGCTCGATATTTGGGTATCTCACGAGATCACTTAACGAAACCTAATGAACCGTGTAAAAAGTGGACCACGTACGACAAGAACGTACTAAAAAGGCCGTGATCAAAGGCCGGTCAGGCTTCACAGACTGTGGCGAAACCCGGGTTAACTCGCAACAAGGTGATGTTGTGTGTGTGGTGGGATTGGAAGGGCATTAGTCATTATGAGCTGTTACCACCAGGCAGGAGCATCGATTCTGAACTCTACTGCGAACAACTGATGAGATTAAAGCAAGGAGTTGAGAGAAAGCGGCCGGAATTAATCAACAGAAGGGGTATGGTTTTTCATCATGATAATAGACCTCATACAACTTTAGCCACTCAGCAAAAATTAAGAGAGCTTGGCTGGGAGATGTTATTGCATCCGCCGTATAGTCCTGACCTTGCACCTTCAGATTTTCACCTGTTTCGGTCTCTTCAGAATTCTTTAGGCAGTGTCAAGTTAACGTCACAAGAAGACTGCCAAAACCAATTGTCGCGGTATTTTGATCAGAGGCCCCAAAATTTCTGTAGCAATCGGATCATGTCCCTACCTACAAGATGGCAAAAAGTTATCGAACAAAATGGTACCTACATACTTTAGTTAAATGTAAATAAACTATATTAAAAAATGTTGTGAATTTTCTTAAAAAATGCGATTAAACTTTTTCCCCAACCTTATAATAAAAATATCACAATCATAAAAAATTGTAATTTACTGGCCTTATTCAGTCTTTTAGGTATTTCTTTATACGGATAGATGAGTTCACTATCAGCCCTGATAGCTATCAGGTATCAAGTTTCTAAGTCAGTTTTTCTAAGTTAGTAGCTGCTATACACCATACAACCATACAAAACAAAACCCATGGTGGTTTTCAATCATGAAATAAGCAAGACGGTGTAAAAGTCGGCACGGCGATCGGTTACATTTGAAATAAAGCCTAAGTCACTGAGATAATAGTTTGGTAAAGACAAAGGTTTACCGTAAATTTAAACTAATTACACTTCTTCTATTCATTAGCATAAGTTAATACAAAAATTTGGGTTAAGCAATACATGGAATAATTTAAAAGCATAAGGTTAGTTTTTCAATCGTTTCACGTCATGTTATTGTTCTTATTAAAAGACATAAAATCGATCGTATCGTTTAAACTCGGTCGATCAACTCGTAAACTATTAAAACTAGTAAGAAATGTAATTAAGGTAGGTATCGTTTTGCATTGGACGTATAGCTTATTCCTCCATTTGTTTCTAGAATGATCTACTTACTCCTTTTACAAGTCTAATGTTAGTACTACCTATGTAGAAATTGGTAAATTAACATTAAACAAACCCTTTTAACGTAATTATTACGCCAACAGATAACTAGACCCGAAAACATTGTATAAGACTTCAATATTTTCTAACAAGAATATCAACTAACAGACACATAAACTGCATTCAAGATTAATTTCAAATGAATACTTTTAATAAATATTATTACATTACAAAAATTTCAGATTTACTTAAATGAAAAAGTGACGACTGGCCATTATCCATTAATTTTTTTTTTTAGAAAAATTGAACTGTCGCAAAACAAATAATTATAGCTGGGTAAACAAAATTTACGAGTGGTCTAAGATTTTCGTGTTATTCGTGTAAAGTTTTAAATTGATTATTATAGACTTTTTACATTTGCTTAAGAAGTATTATTTTTTTTTTCAACTCAACAAGAGTTTCAGTACAATAATATGGATATTGCATTCGAACATGCCGAACAAATTGTGGGATTGGTGAGGAAAGGCTTGGATCAATCATCAACAAATGATTTCTAGAAAATTAAATTAGTCTACGGTTTTTGGAGGGTACAAAAACAAAAGGTTTATAGACAGGCTCATACAATAGGAGACGTGGCACCAGCAGAGCTGGAGCAACTACCAGTCGTGATGACAGATTAGGAAATCGTTTCCTTAGGTCAGTTATCATCAAAACAAAGCTGAATGAAGTGCATGGGGTTAATGTGAGTGCACGAACAATACGAACGATTAAGTAAGGGCCTATCAGGGGGCTCTACCCAATATAAAACCTCGCCTAAGATTTGTGCGTGAACACCTACACTGGTCTAAAGAGCAATGGGCCTCTGGATTGTTTAGCCATGAGCGTCGAGCGTGTTGATGTGGTGCAGATGGTCGCAGAAGAGTCTTCCGGTGACGTGAGGAGAGATATTGAAGTTGCACTGAGCAGCGTGTTCCTTTTAGAGCCGGTCCGTGTATGGTCTGGGATGTCAAATCGATAAACGAGTGAAGAGGAGTCATTTTCATGGTTCGACAAAACGGTAACAGCGGGGTTTTGACGGCAAATCGCTATTTAAGAGATTTTAGTAGATCATATAGTACTTTACATTTCATGTCATCGTAATGTACGATAATGCTGGGCTGCACATAAGTCCGATATTTCGAATAGTTCGGTATACGATATGAGATATTTTATTATATTGGTTAGCACGCAGCCCGGACCTTTTCCCACTGAGTACGTTTAGCACAACATGTCAAGTTTGAGCCCCGTGAGCTCACCTACTAGTTAAGGTTACGCAGATAGTGTCTATGTAGACCATCAGCTTAGGCAGGAAAAAAAAAGGATAGCAATTCCACAAGAACAAAAACAATATACCGCAAGATCGTTTAATATCTTTAATCAGAACTATTCAGAACCGATTAGAATCAGTAACAGGGCATGTGAAGGTAATATAATTAAAAGAAGAAGAAAAAAGTGTTCTTAAACTTTTTTTAATTATTAAAACTAGCTTTTCAATGAAACCAATTTTTTGCAACATTTTTCATTATTTGTTTTAAAATGTATGATCGTTTCCAGTAAATAAAAATAAGGAAATCCGCTGTTTTAAAGCCAATGGCCATTGATGCTACACAAGATATTTGAAAGATGCCTGAATTTCGCTAACGATAATTTCAAGATAAATTTGCATATTATACATTTATTTAAACAAGTTCCGCGCAATAACATTTGGACTGTCGGTCTACCAAACAACTTCACCCGCCCAGTGGAAGATCTTCCCTTTGTCGTTACTACCAAATACCAATCTATAGTTTTCAATTTAAATTAGTATGCAAGGTTTGCATACTTGCATATTTATTTCAAAGTCGTATTGTACTTTGATTCAGTTTATTATTATATATTTAGTGCCCGTCAGTGTATTATTTTTTATTATTGTACAGAAAAAAAAATACAATAACAAACGATTAACGTTTTAATTAATATGACTTTACATGCTGCAAAATAAAGTTAGAGCGAAAAAGTTATTAAAAAACCCTACCGCAGAAATATAACCTATACATCAAATAACGTACTACTTTATTATAAATAGGATTCATTAATCTGAGAGGCATTGCAAATACAAACCAACATTACAAATTATAACGTTATGATTGAATTTCGTTAGCAATTTTCCTTAAAAACCTGTTATTATTAGGTACTTTAAAAGTCAATAGCAAATATCAAGAAACCTGCTATAAAAACGCGCACGATTATTATATTAATAAAGAACGTGAAAACAACGAAGTACCGCGAACGTAGGTTTGACGTTTCGTAAGTTTATCTCTATTAAAATTTATGTAATACCTTAAAATAGCTGTCGATATATATGTATGGAAGTCCAGTGGCATGCGAGTGTTAAGGTAAAAGAAGCCAAACCGAATTTGATGAGTAGCCTAAGAAGGAAATATTCTAATTTTGCGTAATAAATTATCTACATCTAAATCTGATATCTGAAGTCGTCGTGGCCTAAGAGATAAGACGTCCGGTGCATTCGTGTTGAGCGATGCACCTGTGTTCGAATTCCAGGCGGGTACCAATTTTTCTAATTAATTACGTGTTCAACAAATGTTCATTGACTTCTACGGTGAAGGAATAACATCGTGTAAAAAGTGAAACCCGCCAAGTTATAATTTGCTCCAGTAACCACTTAACACCGGGTGGGCTGTGAGCGCGTCCAACCATCTAAGCAACAGAAAAAAAAAAAATATATATATATATATGACGGCTTATTCTCCGACTCCGCTCACAGCCTATCTGGTATTATGTAGTTACAAGAGGCCATAGACTTCTACAACGTAAATGCAACTGCCCACCTTGAGATATGAGTTCTAAGGTCTCAGTATAGTTACAACGGTTGTCCCACCCTTTAAACCGTGGGGTGTTTTACTGCTTCACAGCCGAAATAGGCAGGCTGGTGGTACCTACCCATGTGAACTCACAAGAAGTCCTACCATCAGTAGAGCAGTGAATGTATAAATCTCACTCAACCCATTTGAGAAACAACCCCAGAAAATGTATCAGACACAAATTTTAAATAATTCTCTTGGGCTATGATTTGAGAGAAACTCTGATGGTAACCATCCTGTAACCTGTACTGTGATAACATATCATTGATATATAGTATGTAGTGATTTCATGTTGATATTATCAAGAAAAAAATGGCAGAAAGGAAACCTTTTTCCATGATTTCTTGTAAGTATGTTAATATTGTAGTCTTGTTTCCATGCTCATGTTTTAATATTTGTCAATACTTTTTACAATTTGTTTATTGAAAAATTAGTTTTAGACATTAGTAATTCTATGAATAATATTTAATGCTTGGAATTTTAATAAATGAAGATGATACACAAAGTAGTATGTTTCTAACAAACTCACCAAATTTGTCCACAGTTGTAGGGCAACAAACTATCTCCTGAAATCCTCTGAATCCACATCTTTGAAATGGTTGAAACCTTTTATTTTTTATTGCCCTGTTAAGAAACAAATAGATTTGAAATGAAAATTTTCCTATCGCACATGGTATATTGTTATCAGGGCATATTGTGAGCCAACACAAATAGGTTTCCCATGCTGCTTATATCTGCTATGTGGGCTCAAACTTGTTTTATTACAAAAGTATGAACTTTGAAAATAAGGCCAAACTTACATCTATAGTTAAGCAGCAGTATTGACATTTTTAGTATCCAACGGCTCTAGTAGCAATTAACAAAATGAGATTATGTGCTTCTATTTAAATAAAGAGACATATATGCAGATGGATAAAATGACATAAAACAAACAGACAAACGTGCCAGTGGTATAAAACTGTGCCTGGGTATAAAGCCAGTGGTGATAATATTGGATTCATGAATACTATTTAAGTTTTTAAATAGCAAACTTATTTATACATGGTGTATTTCAAACAATTTTTAAAGCTGAAAAAACTCACATTTACCCTCAATATAACACACTAGTTGGCAGTCACTCATAGCACTCCCTAAAGACTGTAAATCTCACATATCAGTAGCTTTTTAATTGTGTTATATTGTGTGTATTGTGATTAGATTTTTCAAATGTTGTGTTAGAGATCACAACCTTTAGCTTTTCTTTTTGAGTACAGTAGAAATTCCCCCTTGTATGTTTCTCAACTTACATTACAGCCTGAGGACAATCATTCACCAGAGTACAGATACCTTCAGATATCTGGTTATTTGGGGTGCATTCATCTCCAACTATAAAAATATTCAACTATGTCATAAAAATGGTTTTAAACAGAAATGCTTTTGTTCATTTATTACAGTGGCAATGGAAATTTTTACATTTTCAGAGATAGTAAAATGTTAATGTTGTCACATAAATTAATCAACAATTTCATAAACTTAAAGTGACAAATTTAATGTTTTGGGTGGGACAGATTCGTGAAACGATATTACACATTAATTACACTATTATTTATAAATTATAATGCAATACTTATTATTACAATTCAATTTAAATAATTATAATTATATTTCATTGTAGTATTTTATTTTGAGCACAATCATTCATGCTACAATTATTTATTAAACAAGATCAACTACGTTTAAATAGACTAAATCACATCTTTTTATTTCTATTTTAATTTAAAAAAAATTACTGACTTACTTTTTTCCAAAATATAAAATCTTAGTTTCTACAGACAGCTCTTTTGAAATACTTTTAACATGAATTTACAAATCAAACTACACACTTTCAACGACAAAGTTTCAGCAATTCGTACTTACCATCTTCGGCTTTTATAAGAATGCCGGATATAATTAATATCCATATTATATGCTTAGGACCATATTGCCTCATTTTAATAAGAATTTAATAATTTCAATTTCAGAGAACAAGTTGAACTTCTCTGAAACTCTAGTACAGTCTGGTGAAACTTAGTTAAAAAAAAAGGTAGTATGAAACGCATGGAATCTTTAATGGCGACAGAACCCATCAAAGTAGGGAAGTCGACTCATTCAAATGGTTGCTATGACATCCAAAACTCTCTGTTTTAGCGGTATAATACGATCATCTTTGGCGGCCATGTTTGTTTACAAGATTGCAATCCGTCAATGTCAGTTTACTTCATGGTTTGTTTTATTTATTTCTGTCTGTTTTAAAATTAAAATTAAAGCTGTTTAGTAGTAATTTGCGTAGTTTTCATGTTAATGATCTGTAAACCTGTGCAGTGATTTATCTTTGATAAATATGCCAATTGTAACGTGCGAGATATGTGGACTGAGAACAAGTCGGGTGGATAACAAAAAACGAACATTTATGGCTCAATTTCCACTGGATGAAGATCGGTTAGTACATTTTACGAATATAACTATACTCTAAATCAATGTGGCCTATAATTTATTGAATTTCAGAACATATTTCAAAAAAAAAAAAAATGTTTTACGTAAACACTAGTGCATTGCAATTTTTTATCGACTATCGATTAATCCTTTTTTTGTATCAGTGCTATTTAGAAAAAAGTTAATTTAAACTCCTGTTAACTGCGTGTTCGCGACCGACCTCGACCACTGCTTGTGCAATTATGTCGAAACGTCGGGATATAGTCGCTAACCGTTAATCTGGCTACAAAAAAGATATCGTGTTTTGGCCCGTTAAAATATTAGTGACATAATCCATTACACATTTGTTGCAGAACCTCCAGAACCAACACACCCGGCGGCGTCCAAATTCTTCAGCGGCGACGGAAAATGTGCCAGTAGTTAATTTAGCATTAAATATTATTTCTTAGTTACTAGATAGTAATAAAAATATACAATAAAAGAAAACTTTTTTTATTTCATTTTTATTTGAGAAAATTAAAAGTATTAACTAATGTTATCGATCTCATTTTATCGATAATACTAGCCATCCTTATTTTTTGTTCACGTTGGCGACATTGGTGTGTTGAAGTTTTAGTTCGGTTCGTCAGGTTGGCACTGAACCAATCCATGTGTTTCATACATTGATATTGTTTTTTTTTTTACTACGGAGTCCCGTCTCTTAAAACGTAGTGATTACTTGCTCAGTGCTCTAGTAATAAATGCCTAAAAAAACAAATAGAGACCAGTTTTGGTTCGTATAGATTATGCGTTAGCACACAGATTTTTTTTAAGGGATTTTATGATCTGGTAACTAAGACCTTTAAGTCATTTCTGTATTTTAATTTATATTCATATTTTTATGAAAAAATGATATTATGGAGTGAAATGAAATGAAGATGATTAATTTGAGACATTAATCAACTGGGATGAAATTAAATGAAATGAGATGAGATGATATGGGATGAAATATAATCTCAGTAAAATCATCATCATCATCATTTCAGCCTATCGCCGTCCACTGCTGAACATAGGCCTCTCCAATAGATTTCCAGTGCGACCGGTTCATTGCCACCTGCATCCAACGAGACCCAGCGCTTTTTACTAGGTCGTCGGTCCATCTAGTAGGTGGCCGTCCCACACTGCGCTTGCCAGTACGTGGTCGCCACTCCAGAATCTTTCTGCCCCATCGACCGTCCTCTATTCGTGCTATGTGGCCGGCCCATTGCCACTTCAGTTCACTAATTCTACGGGCTATGTCAGCAACCTTCGTTCTTCTACGGATCTCCTCATTTCGGATTCGATTACGTAGAGAAATGCCGAGCATAGCCCTCTCCATAGCTCGCTGCGCGACTTTGAGCCTTCTAAAAAGATCCCTAGTGAAGCACCACGTCTCCGAGCCGTAAGTCATCACTGGTAACACACATTGGTTGTACGCCTTTTTCTTAAGGCACTGAGGTAAAATGGTGGTCATTTACTAAGATTTTTTCAGTGGACTTTTTGGAGGATACCGAGAAGTTACGTCCAGCAGCTTTGTTTCATTTTCCCACATATTAAACAGTTAATAAACCACCGTTATTACACATTTAAACTTGAAGAAACACGAAATAGACAAAATAAAACAAATCATACAACTTCACTCCTCGCGTTCCCGCCAAAAGTCCATATGTTAGACATTTTTTTTTAAGAGATTTTATGACCTGGTAACTAAGACCTTTAAGTCATGTCTTATTTTACTTTTCTTAATTTTATGAAAAATGATAATATGGAGTGAAATGAAATGAAGATGATTAATTTGAGACATTAATCAACTGGGATGAAATATAATCGCAGTAAAATGGTGGTCATTTACTGAGATTTTTTCAGTGGACTTTTTGGAGGAACCGAGAAGTTACGTCCAGCAGCTTTGTTTCATTTTCCCACATTTGTACACTTTCACAGATATTAAACAGTTAATAAACCACCATTATTACCCATTTAAACCTGAAGAAACACGAAATAGACAAAATAAAACAAATCACACAACTTCACTCCTCGCGTTCCCGCCAAAAGTCCATATGTTAGACATTAGACTTCATAGCATAGATTATACACTTATTATATTTGAGACTTCATAGATAATAAATAGGTACGCTATACCTACAATATTTAAAATTAGACTTTTCGATAGAGTGAATGTATTATTTGCATTGGGTTGTGTAACTCGTGACTGATTAGTTCGCATGTTTTTTCCCCTTCTTAATCTTATACCTTTAAACGAGCAATTCTTGTATATATATATAATCTGAATCTCTGAAACGGCTCCAACGATTTTTATAAATTCAATGAATTAATTATGTGAACCTGTTTTTTCGCAACAATTTTCTTTCCAAATTGCGTATTATGTTCGTGTAGCATCCTGAAACCTTGCGATGTTATCATAAGGTTCCTCGATTTTCTAGGAATTTTTAATATACACAGGAGGGTCCTTCAATGAAAGACAAAAAGAAAGACAATGTAGTGTAAACTGTTTTCTCAGAGTTTTGATTTAAAGTCAGGCTGGCTAAAAGGTATTATAGTTATTAGCTGTAATTAAGAAAAAGGTTTTGACTTTGACTGCACCATTTAGTTTGACATCTGCGATGAGGCACGATGTGTATCTACATCAATCGTAGAGTGATTATTATTCTCTTTGGATGTTCACTTGTTGTTGTTGATTCGAGCTGTTGTGTTACACCAGACGGAAAGTGTTAATTGGTGATTCTTCGGTTTTAAATTATAAGGTTAATGTGATTAGACGACAAGGTTTACAAGTGATCGATGTTTGAATGACAGCTTTTGTTAATAAGGAGTGCTATGTATGTACTTATTGATTCGGAATGATATACAAGGACGTTTGTAGCGAAGTAGTGTAGTATCGTCGATCGACATGAACTCGTCTATTGGGACAGGATCGAATTACGAGAAATGCTCTAAGATGGCAACTCGGGAGCCGGCAGAGTTTCTGCCCGTGGCAGTGACAACAAATTGCGTTTACTATGATTCACAAGCTGCAAGCTGCGGAGACTCTTCTTCAGATTCACGTTCGCCAGAGACTACTTCAGCAAAGGCTAGCGATCGTGCTTCTCGAATCATTGCAGAAAAAACTCGTCGCAGCCAGTACAATGCATTAATCCGTCAAATGACGTCTCTCCTATCGGACATTGCGCATTCCCAACGGAAAGTTGACAAAACTAGTGTTTTGAGACACGCCGTCAACAAACTCCGTAACGAACACGTCTTTGGCGATACCATTAAATGCTGCCATCTAGAAACATGGTCCCCTGCATTTTTAAAGTTTTTTGATCTCATAGGAGGTATCATGTTTGCTGTCACTTGTCGGGGTCGCATTTTTATAGTTTCACCAAATATCCAAGAAAAATTAGGTTATTGCCATATAGATTTAGTAGGCCAGGATTTTTACAAATATGTTCATGAGGAAGACAGAGAAACCCTACGTTGTCACATTTACCCACCTGAACTTCAAACAGGCCGTGATGATCAACTTTTTGAACATCACCATAACTTTCATATTCGTCTGATGAGAGCAGGAGCAAGGTCTGATCATCCCAGATATGAAAAATGTCGTATTAGTGGTATGTTAAGAAAGTCTGATCGAGCTACTGGGAATGAAGTTCAAGATGAGCATGTAGTTAGAAGGCAAAGAGTACGGAATAATCGCACATTTTCCTCCAGTGGAAATGACTTTGTTTTTATTGGTATGATACGTGTGCTTTCTAGCAACTTGCCAGCTCGAATCTTGCCACCAACAGCTTATTCTGAATATTGGACGAGACATTTGATAGATGGCCGGATAGTACAATGTGATCAAAGCATATCATTGGCAGCTGGTTACATGACTGATGAAGTAACAGGTACTTCAGCTTTTGTTTTTATGCACAAAGAAGATGTGCGTTGGGTTATCTGTGTACTTCGTCAAATGTATGATCAGAGTCGAGAGTTTGGGGAATCATATTACAGGTTAATATCTCGTTCTGGTCACTTCATATATATGAGAACTAAAGGATATCTTGAAATTGATAAAAAAACTAAAAAAGTTCAAAGTTTTGTCTGTGTTAATACTGTTATTGGTGAGGAGTTTGGAAAAAGAATGATGGAAGAAATGAAACGAAAGTACTCAGTTATCGTAGGAATGGATAAACAACAACAAGAAAGAGTGTTGACTTATGATGATGCTCCAGTTGAACATCCAAAGTGTCTTGAGCGGATCGTAATGCATCTTGTGGAACCTTCCGTAAGTGAAAATGTAGATGAACTGAAGTTGGTGCCTCCTTCTAGAGAGAACATAATTTCTGCTATCAAAAGCAGTGAAAAAGTGGTTCAAGAAACTGGTATACGTTTTGAATCAAGAAAAAGGAAAAAAAATAATATAGATGACAGCTATGAGTATTTAAAAAGGCACAGTGGATTGTAAAAGTTTTCATTATTTTGTTAATCTGTTGAGTTTGTGATTTATGTTCCTAAATTTTTGAGCCTGTTAGGTAGACACTATATAAATTCGACCAATGCAATGGATCAGTAGCTGATTTATAAGTTAACACAATAAGTTAAACAAAACTTAAGTGGTTAAGAAAATAGTTTTAAAAAATATTGTGTGTAATCATGTTTTTTAATCAGGTATACAAGTTTCTTGTATATCGCCAATATTGTTTGTAATAATCTCTTTGGATTACTCTAGACCTGAGAAATTACAATATTTATACAAAAATATTTTAAATAATCTGGTTGATATACTTGATGTTAGCACAAATAAAATCTGAGTAAACTATAATATAGGGTCTAATGTAATTTCCAACATACCATCATTGTCAAACCTATATTTGTATGTACATTTTTTACCTGTTAAAAAAAAGGATGATGTTCCCCATTCGGTTGTACTGTGTCTATTACCTCAGAACTTCATCAAGAAAGTCAGCTACAGCTAATTTGGAAATACATAAATTGGTAACTGGAAAAATGTCATACAAGTAAATGAAATTTCATATTTGACTTTTAAATGACTTTAATCAATGTGTGTTACTATTAAGTTGGTTTCAATTATTATTTTTGTATTTTATGACTTACATTCTCTGACTATTATGTTTAGTTCACTGACCAAATTTTCGTAAAAAAGAAAAATAGTATACTTTTTTTATACAATAGATATTGGTATAGCACATAATGACGCTCTGGAACATTTTGGGTATTTATAATAATTATTGTAAACATACAACTTAAGATGTTTTGTTTTAGTGCAATCATACTGCAAGTACAAGCGGCCTAAATGATGCTGTTATTTTTAAAATAAAAAACTCTTCCTTGTATCCCTAAAAGTTCATACTTCTATTATTATTTCCCTTTATGTAAATTTCAGAATGTTGATAAGTTGTTGAATGAAAAATTCAATTGTGAAAATCAATTTTAAGGCAATAATGAGTTAAGTTATACTATTAGCCTAAATGTGCATCCTGAAAGAAAGTTTAATATTGAAATCTTCTTTAAAACAGTCCTAATTAGTTACACATTGTGATGAAAAAAATATGTATGTAGATTACATTAACTTAAACTACTGGAATTTTGTTACATATTATGTATGTTCTTGTGCCAAATTAAATAAATAAATGCCAATGTATAGCGATAGGAATCATAAAAATAATGGTCTCAAAATTCATTATTTTATTTTTGAAATATTTTGAATTATTCTTGAAATATGAAAAAAAATCTCATTACCAAAAAACTGTCTTGATCACATTTTTCTATATACCTTAATCTTAGTTGAATAATACTTATAAATATCAATAATTGTTTCCCTTGTCTAGCATAAAAATGGACTGCGTGAAGTCAAAAAACGAATCAGTTTACGAACATCACAACTCTTCCACATGTTGCTCTATGTAGAAAAAATGATTAGACACTTAACAAAATGTCTCCTTGATATGTGTTTGTCCATTATGTATATCTGATTACCGTTTCCTGGTAGGATGTAATAGTGAGCCTCTCGTTGTTGCGTCCATTTGGGACTTGAAGTAATCTTACATTCATGCGTCTTTTATTCTTCTTTTGTCTTTACAAGTTTTCGATCTCATGTCACGTGGGCGGCGACTTTTATTCCCGTTAACTTAGCGGATTCCGGAAACCACTCGTTTGGATGGGAAAGAAAAATCTTTTTCTCATTAAATAAGGAAAACCTTTCATATTTTTGCACCGTTATCTTCCTTAGGGAGACTCGTTCTACAACTTAACAATTAGCAATGAAGGAAGTCTGTCGAGAAAATATCTTCGAAATTTTTACAAACGAATTAAATCCGGGAAACGGCGGTATTGCACAGACACTGTTGTGAGTACACTTTTTTATTGTAACTCACTAGGCTTACTAGTAATTGTACGTATTGTCAACTATACCAGGGTATAACAATAATACAATTTTGATATGTATTAACAAATTTGACAATACTTGTTCCTTTAGGGGATAAGTAGTGCTTCTGGCAGGGTAAAACATAGTTGGTATATATTGAATACGGTATGGATATCATAAATTATTGTCAGGGTTGTGGTTAAAGGTTTGCCCGATTAAAAAATAGCTTCAGGATTTTTGATTGCTAATGCCGCCAGGGGCTTCTTCATCTAAAGAGTCCTTTAATTCAAATATGTGTCATAATGGATATATGGTAGAGGTATATACAAATGTTTACAATTTTTAAACTTTTGACAGTACTTACTTTTAAAACGTAATTAAAGTTCAGATGTTTGATTCGATTTTGTCACCAGTATCTAACGCACAATGGATATCTGTTTTGTAATACACAAATGCGATATTAAAATCTCGAGTTTTTTATTACGGTCACCGAAATCAACATCAAAGCTTTGAAGCTAAATTATTATTAACACTCATAGAAAGCCTCTGAAGCTGTAAAATAAAACGTATATTCCGTTAATGAACTTTGGAATTGAACAGCACCTAATTGAAGTTTGGAAAGCTTTCAATGTGTATTTTTCTTGTAGTAAAACTTGTAAATTATTATTGTAACATATATTCCTTACGATCTGAACGTTTGATGTTAGTCTGTAAGAGATGTATTTAGGGAAAGTTAAATTACAATTTAAGGACCTAATCTAAATTTAAAGTGAACTGCCCCCGATGGCTTAAAAAAAGCACCCACTTGTAAAATTTAGATGCTCAACTGTAAAGAAATACTTCGAAACCTTGTATTGTACTAGGTGGTTGAATTAAAAAAAAAAACTATAGTTTTATCTAATTAATTTTATTAATAATACGACTTGTGGCTGAATGCTCATACATATTATGATGATGAATTAAAACAATACTTTTAAACTCCCAACGATTTTGGGCGCTATTTTTGTAAATTTTATTAGACTTTAACTATGTCCTCATATTTAAGTTAATTAGTAATTAGGTAATGACATGCAGTCAAGCAGACACGGATTAGTATATTTTTAACGGAAACAACTGTTTGTCTTTTAATTCAAAGTTGCATTATGTATTTGAAATAGGAAAGTTGATTATTAAATTGGAAGTTAATAGAATAAAAATAAAACCTTTTTTTGTTTCATGCACATAAATTTAAATGACGACCGCATTGTATATTCAGAAGATTTAGTAAACAAGTCAAAAATCGAATTACGACGCAGACGTTATACCTATACCGCTTAAACTTGAGTTTAACATAGCGTTCCCCTCTTTTACGACAGTAGAGGTTAACAATCTTATTCAAGGCCAAAACGAAGTAAAATATTTTAGGGAGAAAGGGTTCGCTCTTTTTTGGGTTCTGCAGTGAAATGCCGAAAGTGTTCATAAGGTTCTTATGTGTGAATTTCGAATTCGTACCATCTATTTCATTCTGCATACGCATAGAGAAAAATTGGCTAGAAATCATAATTATTTTACTTTTAACATTGTTGTGATTTACGATCTGACATCTTGTCACGTCGTTTAAGCTGCGTTAAAACCGCTGAGATAGTGGTCCACATCGCTGTCCTCGTGAGGAAGATATTTAAACTTCCAAGCCAATTTCTTACGTTTTCAATTTTTTTAAATACATCATGTGACTGGAGTTTGAAAAAAAAAGACTATATATAATAAGTGGCGAACCCTCTAATAGAGATATTTAAATAACAAGTTTTTGAGGAATCGCCATTGATATCTGTTCCTCTCCTAAGTTTTTGTAGCAGTAAAAATTGCCGAATAACAGATTAGACCTTAAACATTTTATTCACAACTATGAATAGTTTTTGAGGTGTGTAATTTTAATCTTGCTACGGTACTCCTCATGCGTTTATTTGCTCTCACCTAGCCGTTTTTTTTTGTATAATTTCGTGGTATTATGCGAAATGTGGAATAACAATATAAGGTTGTAGAACGAATGCAAAAAAAAGTTTACATATTCATCCACAAATGTTGTTCAGTTCCAATATTTCTTTGATATTTATGGTTGTAAAACTGTGGTACAAAATAAACATTTTAAATAATTATTTTCTTAATATGTCTAACGTCCTCTGTGTGTAGGTACATAATGAAATTAAAAAGATATTAATCTATCAGTGACCACCTACTTGCTAAAAAGCTTATATAATTGTTGGTTTACTGATTTACAATATTTTTCTCATGAGAACTTCGTGCATGAGTCTAACTATTTTATAGAGTATAATTTTGATTCTTAAAGCATTATAAGGAATACACTGTATGCATCGAATAATATAAAATACTTTAAACAAACATGAACGGTGTCAAAACGTATTTTCGTATTAAGTTTACGATATTGAGGAATGTAAATATTGAACCTTCCAAAAAGTTATTTTATATATCTATCAGGCACACCAAACTCTGACAAGACCTGACATTATAGATATTTAATAAACTCCTATTTTTATTGTAGCTTTAATGTTGTTTCTGTATTTTTGAACCTATGATTGATGTAAAAGTAATGCTGCTGTTGATAAGTCTAGATCGAAGAGTTTCAGCCCTGCTGTTTGTAAATAATTCAAAATTTCGCAAGTACTGAAACCAGCATTCGTTTATAAAAATGTTTATAAATATGCACTGCGTATTGATAACGTCTTGAAGATTTGTGGCAGCATAAAGACTGCTTTGGAGTACGTACCTAGTATGACAAAGGTAAACTATAAAATAACGTTTTTAAATAGGTTCTGTCCAATATTATTATACTTTACATTTATTTTGCCACCGAACGTGTTGATATTTGACAATTTTGGGAAAACCAAGGGTTGTGACATAAATTTATAATAGATGCACGAGACCTCAAGTTTATAAAGAATCCAATGATGTCAATAAACTATCAGTAATAATATATTATTATACCTAGTAATGATTTCGAATGTCAATCAATGTATATAAGTGATTAAGGTGTTTTCTGTAATTTGTGTAACAGAATTGCGTGTATCATTGATAAAAATTGGTGTAATAAAATTTGAAAGAATTTTATGCTTTATTTCTAAATCCCAATGAACAAACTTAAAGCCTATGCGACGCCAACATTACTAGTTACTAGCGACCCGCCCTCGCTTCGCTTCGGAAACATTAAAACACACATGAAAGAAAAAAAAAAAAAAAAAAAAAAGTAACCTATGTTCATCAGGGACAATGTCGGCTTCTAATAGAAAAAGAATTTTTCAAATCGGTTCAGTAGTTTCGGAGCCTATTCGAAACAAACAAACAAACAAATCTTTCCTCTTTATAATTAGTATAGAGTATAGATATAGATATAGATTAGTATAGACAAGTTGATCGAATATAGGAATGGTTCTAATCTTTGGGCTTGTACTAATTTTTAAAAGTAAACGTTCAATATCTTCGTCAATAACATGGTTTAATTAAAATGAATGCCACAATTTATGGATCGGTCGTCGGTGATCACGAAAACTAAAGTATTCGAAATGGAATTAATAAAATAACCCAAAAAAAAATGCATGACTAAATCGTAAAAGTGGTTGTAATTATGTACTTCAATTTATAAATTTGTCTGATTGTCAAACACTAATACCAGTAGGTACTCTTAATGGTCTATTCCGGGAGCACAATGGTAGATATCACGATCCTGCCTATCTCTGCCGTAAAGAAGTTATACAGTTTGAAGGGCAGCCGTTAAATAGCAAAATAGAGAGTTGGCTTTGATGTCTTAAGATATGTGGTGGCAATAAAGTTGTGATTGCCTATTGGTTCTAGATATCATTTAGCACCAGGTAGGCCGTGATTGTCCGTCAGTAGATCAATAAAAAATCACTTGACCTTATTTATGCTTCTTATCCTCCTAGTGGACTCAGTACAACCCATTGTAATGATTCTCTAATAAAAATAACTAAAGTTTGAGTCTATTAACTAATAGGAGGGACAGAAGAGGGAGAAGTAGTGGCAACTCGAGGTGACCGGGGTCGCATAACTCTACCAATTTCTCTCTCTCTCTCTCTCTATTTGTTTGTTGTTCTTATTATTTAATGGCCTAAAAGATTATTATCATGTAAGATTCTGACCCCGTCCCAGTTACTTTAGTATGAGGAACAAATTGTTTCAGATAAATAGAGAAAGTGCAATCTTCGTTCCTATTTTAGGCAAAATCGTTTTATCGACCTGGTTGGTGCGTGAGCAACAGTTTTAAGAAATGTTTGAGATTATTGAATTGAATTGAATTGAATCATTCAGATTATAGTTTAAATTAATAGCTTTGTGCAATCTTTCCCGAATGCCTATATTCTGTTTTAAACTAGGTATAGCAGTTATCGCAGAGATGTGATTTTTTTTTGTTGTCTTTGTAGTAAGGCAAGAATATGGACCACGTAGTGGTAAGTAGCACAGCCAAGCCGTATTCTACTATTAGGGGTCAAGTATTCTTTAATTGTTCTTACAATACACATTGTTACTTATAAATTAAAACTAAATTCCAAGATTTTGTAATACGCCTCTATTAATAACATACAATAAAGGTATCTTGGAGGTAACATAAGAGACAATTATACTAATTGTGCGTTTTAATTATTTTTATATTTGTCTTTTTTTGGTAGCAACGAATTAAAATTTTTTTCTTTATGTACTATTTTTGTTCCTTTATAAACTAAAATAAATTGGAGTTTTACATCGGCCCCGCTCATAGAATCTTTTGTAACATAATTATTATGTAATTATACGATTTATATGCCGCAGCGTTGGCTTGTCACGTTGCGAACATCGTGACTGCAACACATATGAGTATTACAATGTTGCACTTCGACACGTATTTGTCAATAAGTACCTAATTACGTAAGTTATCATTCATTTATTAAATATCAATATTATTTAACTCGAGGCTATTGCTGTTATAATAAACTTTGCATGTTTAACACAATAACCTGATTATTGAATAGGTATGCAATGATTATAATCAATTGAATTTAAAATCATATTTAAAAATTATTAAACAAAAAAAAACATATTTATGTGCAAACATAATTTACGGACTTCACGTTTATCAAAAATCATCTCCTAATAATATTACGCGAATGTAGACACGTCTAGATGTTTCTCAATTTGTGCCGTTTGGCAAATAGACGTTGTAACTTTTAACGCAATAGAAACTGTTACGTCAGTGTGATTTAAGCCAGGCCGGAATGTGTCGGCGAATGGCGTGCCGCCGCCCGCCCGCACGGTCAAGGCTTGTTCGTCCCTGACCACGGTCAACGGCATCGTTTGAAGGTGCCCTCCGAAAAACAGCTCCGACTCATTGCGGTCTTAGTGACTACGTAATTGGCTAACAATGGAACAATGAATACGTGTCGCGAACTGGTGGTATTCTGCGTATTGAAACTTATTCGTGAATGAAAATAAACGTTTTTTATCCATAAAAAACAAAACATGTTTTTATGGCGTTTTTATTTATTTTGTAGACTGTTTTGTTGGTACGTTTTTTCGAAATTATATTTCAATACAGTCGTTCCAATAAGAATATCAATTTTGACATGTGCTTGCTATGTTCGAATAATTCAAACTTGTGAACTTGTGTAAATCACATATAAAAAGTAAGTTGTTTTGCAGCGTAGAACATTTTCTTAACGTTTAAAGTTATGAGTAGGTATTTCGTCTTTTTATAGCCGTATAGGAGTAGGCGAGTTAACGGTACTTCTGGTATTAAGTTGTTGTTGGGTCTAACAAGCCTAATATTAATACAGTCGTCGTTGGAACACAAGGTTCGAGTAACAATTTCATTTTAAGACTCTAGTCTGTCTCTAAGCTGTCTACAGCTTGTCCAACTTATCAAGCCGAAGTGCATAATTGCGTTTCAACCGAAATAGGTAGGTCGGTTTTAAATCCATTAAGTAACGCGATAAGGTAGCATTTATGTGAACTCTCACGTTGCTATTTTTATACATTTTATTCGTAATAATTTTACATATTTGTTAATAATTCGGTTCAGCGGTAACAGATGATTTATGAGTCATTTTAGTCGCGAGATTGAGTTATATAAAGCCATTCTTCGCCCATACCATAACAGGGGTGGCCAACTTGATTAGAACCAAGATCTCTATACTTTTTTACTGACGAAACCCTCTGCGATCTACCAATGATATTTCTCGAAATTTAATAAAACAATGTAGTTGAGTATACAAATAAGTAGGGTAACATAAATGAAATTTAAACTTAGTAATTACTGCTTAGCGTGAGCATTGCGTCTGACCATTTTGCCCTAGTTTTTCAAAATTAGGTTGGTATTCGAATATTGCTAACCTTAAAGAATGTAATGTACGTGCATCTGTCAAGCGAGAATGGTGCTTATTTTTATTTGTTTTAAGTAGGAAAATGCTGATTCACATATACGAGTGTAATATGTTGAAAAAAAACATACCTACTTAATAAATGACACAAGATGAAGCCCGGTCATCGTTCTCACCGGATATTCTCAGTGGGTCGCGTTTCCGATCCGGTGGTAGGTTCTGCAAAGCGCTGGTCTTGCTAGGGTTAGTGTTAGCAACAGCCTCTTAAGGCTATCAGCTTAGGTAGGAAAAAAAATGAAGATGATGCGCGCAGCAGTTGGTAATTCATTACGTTGCGTAGGTAGTTTGTTCCATTTATTTATATTTTTTGCCTTGTCACGATCGACTGGACTGATAGTGTCGATCAATCGGTTGGCCATCCCTGTCTATAAGATAGGTCCTATGTTCGTCTGCATCCTGAGACTAAAAAAATATATACAAATACTTTTTTATTTGTTTGTAATTTACATTTTTGTTATTGTGTGTTCAAATTAAGTCATTTACGTATTACATATTTACGTTATAATTATTCGCAAAAGAAAGAAATATACATACCTATGTGTCAATTATTTCTTATAGTCGTATAGATAATAGAAAAAAGGGTGTCAAGTATTTCAAGAATCAAGAAATCGATGTATGAATTGTGTGAGAATGGCAGAGTAGTCGTCATTGGAATGTTTTATCAAAAATATAACAGGTTTTTTACCGTCTGCAGCCACTGCTTTAATAAAATCCAGAGCTATAATATTATTATACTTGCACCAACGGATCAAATAATAATATTAGTTTTTAGGTTGTCCATCTAGATAGAAATCGTGTTTGCCATCGCGAGGTGGTTTGTGGTCATTATGTGTTTACACTCCAAGCATAAGAATGGGTTTTATTGAGTTTGGAATAGTACTATATATTTAAAATGAAGGAAGCAGGATGTTGATTGTCTATAAGGCAACACGACTTGGAACTTCAATATCACTTCACCATAATTTTGCTACGCTCCTAATAATTATAGTCTCGTGTAATGTCGTTATTACTCTCAACTCATGATACTGTCTGGATTTATATAAAGTATTTCTTTATTCATTTTATTTAAGTTAGGAGTAAAAAAAATTCTCATTTAAAAATAAAAAGTAAATAAAATAAAAAAATATTGAAGTTGTGACATTTTCAACAAATAATCACGTTTCTTTCGAGTTTTAAATTGTTATCAATTTGAATGACGTGAGTGCATGAGTGATAAGAATTTGTGCAGTTGTAGTATTTATGTTACATAGCCGACACTCAAGAGATAAAAGGTAGAGTCGAGGGGGTGGGAGGTGGGGAGCGGGCGGTCGAGGCCCATCTCATCGTTAGTGCTAAAGGTGACATTGGTCGGTCGTCGACCTATTCAGAACAGCCTTGTTTTTGTGAATGAGTATGTGGGCTGTGTTCCGATATGTTAGACCTGTAACAAGCTTACATAGAGGGATTATCGCTGAGAAATAAATTCTTTTAATTCGTTAGTATCGAAGATGTTAACTGATTTTTTAGGTGTTATCAATGTGTAGATCGTGTGGTTTGATTGATTTGTAATTACTAGAAAATTACTATTTAGTAGAAATTAGTCAAATGTTATTTATGATTACCATATTATTTATTATATTATCTATACTAATATTATAAAGCTGAAGAGTTTGTTTGTTTGAACGTGTTCATCGATTTGAAAAATTCTTTCAGTGTTAGATAGCCCATTTACTGAGGAAGAATAGAATATAACATCACGGTAAGACCAATAGGACCAACAGGACCAAGCGGAGAACCCATAAAGAATGTTCAAAATCGGGGTATTTTTCCCTTTTGAGAGCTTACGCTATAATAATATGTAGATATATGCCAAAGTAACTATTCCACGCGGACGAAGTCGCGGGCAAAAATTAATACTAACATAAGGAGCCGAATTTCTCATGTTAAGCCCTATCACGCTGCAGACTATGCTTACATTTGATGGTCGCAATTGAAGTTAAGTAGTGAATGCAATAGATACTGAAATGAATAGTCACATAAAATATGTACTACGAAGGAAGCTATGGTGTATCTATTTGTATGTTTGGCTTTCACGAGCCTTTGACATAACTAAAATTACTTTTACGATTTAATCTCTTCTTTTTTATTGTCGTTACATTATTATTTCTGAAGTTTCGAATACTTATACAGTACTTAAACAGTTTTCGTGGTGGCAGTTTTTTTTATTGCATAGACGGGTGGACGAGCTCATGGCCCACCTGGTGTTGAGTGGTTGCTGGAACCCATAGACATCTACAACGTAACTGCCGCCACCCAACCTGAGATATGAGTTCTAAAGACTCAGTATAATTACAACGGCTGCCCCATCCTTCAAACCGAAACGCATTACTGCTTCACATTCAGAGCGGAAGACTGGCCTTCATCTAGTCCGGACCTTTATCAACTTGGTTTGGCATTATGGTATTTATATTTTATGGAGTACCTATAGCATGGCATTTAGTAGAATATTCAATTAACGACGAATAACATCTAAGTCATTTATTGGTGGTAGGACCTCTTGTCAGTCCGCACGGGTATGTACCACCACCCTGCCTATTTCTGCCGTGAAGCAGTAATACGTTTCGGTTTGAAGGGGAATGAAGGGTGGGGCAGCCGTTGTAACTATACTGAGACGTTTACAACTTTATCTCAAGGTGGGTGGTGCATTTTACGTTGTAGATGTCTGTGGGCTCCAGTAACCACTTAACACCAGGTGGGCTGTGAGCTCGTCCACCGATCTAAGCAATAAAAAAGAGGGTTAAACTGAAAATGAGAAAAGTCAATGAATATTCACTAAAATATGTTAACGAGATTGAATTGGTACCAAATTGAAAATAGATATTATTGTATTTTTTGTAATGGAAAAAGATTTATGGATTGATTGTATAATTATAATTAAAATACAAGACAGTAAACAACGTTCCTAATAATTTACATATGCATTATCTATATAAGTAAACATAATTTAAGTGAATACAATACAAGTTCACAGTTTTAACCTAAAGCCGTGTGAGTAAAATAAAACGTAATGAGGCAAAATAAAATTATTAATTTAATTTTTCTGACATATATTTACGAATGTGAGGTTGTTGTTATTTTCATTATTAACGCGATTTCATAAAACGATCTGTATATTGTCTACAAAATACAATCAAACGGGTCGCGTCTGCGCCCGGGCTACTTGACAGGAAAGTTAAAAAGGTGTGAAGGTTAAATAGCAAATCTCTGTCACGGTTCGCTATGACTATCGCCAAACGAATTAAATGTTATTCAACAACTCTTCAAGTTTCGACTCAATCGGGTAAACGGCGAGGGAACGCCTGGACCATAACCAAACAAACTTGAAATTATTTCCTTGAAGTATTTAGGATAGTAGTGTAACCGTACTACACTTCGCTGTGACTAAGTCATAGACCTATATATTAGGGACACGACATATTGTTCTATACGTACAATTGCTTATATAAATAGCACCCATTTTGAAGGCACATACATAAACATATATCTATCTCGTTCTTACTCAGCACTTTAACACGCAGGAAAACAATATAAC
This sequence comes from Bombyx mandarina, assembly GCF_030267445.1. Classification (NCBI taxonomy): domain Eukaryota; kingdom Metazoa; phylum Arthropoda; class Insecta; order Lepidoptera; family Bombycidae; genus Bombyx; species Bombyx mandarina. The sequence goes on from NC_143215.1 coordinate 6,602,989, forward strand.
AGTATTTCAGTGCGTACATAAAATGAAACATGAATATACGTAAATATCTCCGTCTCCGTCTAATGAGGCCGAAAATCCGCCATGTTTAGCGCGCCAAATGTCATTGTCACGTCAGTTCGGCCGTCTGTTTTGGGTTGTACATTATTTATTGACTATGATATCGATTTAATATAATTGATTATATAAAATTTCATAATTTATCATGCTTAAAACATACAAAAATAATAATTAAAACGTATTTTATAGGATCTCAAGAAAGTCGGTGTCCTAAAACTATTATCTATATGTATTTAAATTCATTATGGAGCCCTCATCCGAAAAATCCATTTTTCGGTCGGAATGTATTGATCATGACACTAATCATAAATACCACTTTAAAATATGTCATCAAAACATATTTAGACATTCTGTTTAGATAATAATATTTCGGGAAAAAGGCTACCGACAAAATCTCTTCGGAACTATTTAAATAAAATAGTTTTATTCCGCAGTGAGTAAAACACTATTGTAAATTTGTTAAATATTTAATAATTAAGTGATTTTAGAGAGGAAGTCACAAGGAATGACGTTTGTAATTAATGAATAAATGTTCTGTAGGTGTTTTTTTTTTTCACGCGGTCCCTTGATAAGTTTAAAATTTGAATCACTCTCAAGCGAAAGTGATTCAAATGGTGCGGCGCACCTTCCTTGGGGTGCGCTGCGGTAGTATGTTACGGACTTTAGAGTCAGCAAAACAATTAAAATAGATTGTAATAGTCTAAGAAAAACACGTACTCAAAATACGATAACATTTAGCATGCTAGAAATGGGCTGATGGCTTTGAACTACGCCATATCTTTATGTTTTGCGACAAACGACAACTTTATAAAATCAGTGTAGCAACTTTTAAAAATCATCATATCGTTTACTTGGCAAATTCGAAGGACAAACTTGTCTTAGATTTCACCCATCTAAATCATATCATATTTGCACATAACAATATACCTACTTACTTCCCATTAAAGTATAAATTCTACAAATAAATAATACTCAACAATATTTAAAATAAAATGAGCCAAGAACGTTTATCGATAAAACCTGAATTGAAATCTTTTGTACAGCACTAAAGCCGCCATGTTTTGTGGCCAGATGACGTCACAGTGGCACGAAATTTTGGTTGACGTTTCATTTCCATAGGTTTCCTACTTCATTGGACTAAGTGCCTGATATTCATCCCTTTGTTGAAACGATTCGCGCGTCACTTATTATATTTAGGTTGATAGTTTTATACTAGAAGCCCTTCCGAAAAACCTACTAGCAATTGTAAAAAGTGTCAACTCAATCGGTTAAATTACACGCGAATGCATAGAACACGAACAAACACATTTTATTCGCTGTACATACTTTAACATTTTGAATGGTCAAGTATATTTGTTTGTCCTTCTTACGCGTCGAAACGAAGCAACAGATTCACATGATTTTTTTAAAGTGATGATAGTTTTAGGTCAAAAGAGTGACCAAAAAAAGTTAGGAAAAATAACGTGACACTAGAAGATTACGTAGATTGTACGTAGATACGTACGAAGATTTGTAGGCAGCGGCTTGGCATGTAGGCAGCGGCTTGGCTCTGCCCTTGGCATTGCTGAAGTCCATGGGCGACGGTAACCACTCACCATCAGGTGGGCCGTATGCTCGTCTGCCTAGAAAGGCAATAAAAAAAAAAAAAAAACGTAACATCCCCACGGATTCAATTAACAATTCATTTCATTCATTCAATTAACACTAAGAGCAGGCTTAGGGACCCCGTTACCGTACTCGTCGAACTCGACCGAGAGGTCGACGTGCAACCTGACCCATGCATCAGCCCGCTGAGTTTCTCATCGGATCTTGTCAGCGGGTCGCGATTCCGATCCGGTAGTAGATTCATTCGCGAACCAATTGCTCTTGAGTTGTTAGGTCTCCTTCGGAAGCGCTCGGGCAGTTGTTAGCAAATTCCACCCTTCCTGGCTGAGCCTTTGCTCGCCCACCTGGTCCTGGTGAAACTGAAAAGGCCTTTGGGCCACCAGTAACCTTTCAATCATAAAAAAAGGATTCAATCGATCTATTAACACAACTATCACACGCCTGCAGCAGTAGCACTAGCATGCTTCGGAACTGTGGTAACTGATTTCAAGTCGAACTCCTTGGCGAGCTCGACGTGAAAGCGTGAAACCTTAAGCCACAACATCTCGATCTCGAACATTCTCGATCGAGCTACCCTCGAGCCGACAGGTCTCCCTCGCAAGCGCTCGGGCTGATGTTAGCAAGTTCAAGGTCACTTGTCTTGGTGCAACTGAAAAGGCCTTTATGTCTTCCGTAATCCTTCCATTTATATTTTTAAATAACAGTTTTCTGTATATGTGTTTGAGCTAGTCTTAAAAAAGTTTGCACTAGCAGTGCAACGGCGGCGAACGTAGCGTATAGATCAATCATGTTTTTCTAATAATTGTCAAACGTCAATCAGTGTTTTTAGAACAAACTCGATTTAAGCTCGCGCAGTAGCAGCTTCAAATAAAGTTTTAATTGAACTACATTTACAATAGATCAATAGGTCATCGATTTTTGTGCATACTATCTATTCCTAGGATGCCAGTCACAACTCGCTAAAATGCGTTCCACAATCGTAGGCCTTCATTTACATTTATGGACCATGATACTTTTGTTTTTGCTAACATGTTGGTCGGTGTCATAGGTCAGACATGTTAATTTTATTCCCCTTAAGTATAATCCCTTTAGACCTAACGAGGTTATCCAGACCAAAAAAATATTACTTTTCATTTGTTGTTAACTGCAGAAGGTTCATAGTAAATGGTAAAGTAGCAAAAACAAAATAATCTGTCTGCAAAATGTCAAAGAATTGGTCATTTCGATCCAAGTACCCGTCGCGTGCGGACGTGTTCATCGACCATTCGATCGCCCAATTCGGTTTGTGGCACATCTGGCATTCAAGTCTTTTCTCGGAAGTGGCTGCCAGTGCTAATTGCATCACATCGCCAGGTGTGAGCGGGCGGACCCCTAAATTCCAAGAATTCGTTTTCCAACTTAGTGTCCCGTTTGCGAAAGAACGGCTGCGTGCCGTAATTAATAGCGATTATTATAATCTTGGGGTCTTAGCCTTAGGCGAATGTGTTTAAAGTCCCGGGGTAGTTCAATTGAATCTACGATCGACCTATTCACCGAATTCCTTCGCCTGAGGTACCCATTGCTATCGGCAGAATTCTTGGAATTCAAGACCCATCACGCCGAGAACTCGCCCGCTGTCTCCGTCGCGCCCGCGTCATATACGTCGACCGTTGCGGCTTTCGCCCCAACGCAGGCGTTCGCGATCTACGTTGCGTCCGTGTGCTCGTCCGCTTCCGTCACACTCGTGTCGTCCGCTGTGCCCGTGCGTTCGTCTGTGGCTTCCCCACGACCCTTCCGTAGAAACCCTCCCATAAAAAAGGCACTCCAAGCTAGTGCCATAACCACCAACTGTACGGGCACTCTTCCCATAACTGTTACGAGCGCCCTCGATGCGTCAAGTACTTGGGCGACCACGCCACGGCCCTATTCACTAGCGATCAACAAAACCGCGGTGGAACCGCCCAGCTGCGTCCCGTGCCGAAAACAGGGTCACCCCGCAAATTACCGTGTATGCCCCCGAGCTACAAAGTTAAATTGCCGCGTCGCCTGCCAAAACTGCCTCTGCGCTTCCGGTTCTGACACCAAAGTCTCTGCACCCTCTGTGCTGAAGACTAAGCCTGCCTTCGTGCCGGTGCCGGCGCCCAGGGTCTCGGCTTGGGCTAAGCCGTTACCGTACACGAACACGGCTACAACTCCCTCCTCCGCGACTCGTCCCTCTCCCGCGACTGGCTCTCCAACCGCATCCGACAATTTCGCTCTAGCGATCGACTTTTTTCAGTTATCAACCCATCAGTGTTATTTCAACGGGGAATCTCAAAGCGTATTTTCTCCCGCATTATGAAGAGAAATATCACACCTCCGATCATCCTCTTCGGCTAACCTATACCCTGGGTCAGGAAGGTCAATTACCTGGAAGTCACCCTGGATGCATCCATGACATTCCACTCGCATATAAAATCAGTCCGCGACCGTACCGCGTTTATTCTCGGCAGACTCTACCCCATGATCTGTAAGTGGAGTAAAATGTCCCCTCGAAACAAGGTGACACTTCACAAGACTTGCATAAGTATGGTGTTCGCTCACAAAGCCCGCACAGACGTAGACACCCTCCAATCCTTACAATCTCGCTTCTGTAGGTTAGCTATCGGAGCTCCATGGTTCGTGAGAAACGATGACCTACACAACCACCTGGCCCTTGAATCAATCAGGAAACACATGAAGTCCACGTCGGAACGGTACTTCGATAAGGCTATGCGTCCTGGTAACCGCCTTATCGTTGCTGCCGCTGACTACTCCCCGAATCCTGATCAACCAGGAGCCAGTCACCGTCGAGGCCCTAGACACGTCCTTACGGATCCATCAGATCCAATAACCTTTGCATTAGACACCTTCAGCTCTAACACTAGGATCAGGCCTAGGGACCCCGGTAACCGTACTCGTCGAACTCGACAAAGAGGTCAACGTGCAACTAATGCATCAGCCCGCTGAGTTTCTCGCCGGATCTTCTCAGCGGGTTGCGATTCCGATCCGGTAGTAGATTCATTCGCGAAGCATTTGCTCTTGGCTGTTAGCAAATCCCACCCCTCCTGGCTGAGCCTTTGCTCGCCCACCTGTCTTGGTGAAACTTGAAAGACCTCCGAGCCAACATTAATCCTTCAATCATAAAAAAAAAATATTGCTGGGTTGTTCACAAAGCACCGTGCGACTGCAATACGATACAGTTATTATAGTGCGATGATGAGATTTTTTTTGAAAATTGTGTACAAAATGGACTTGCTGTTTAAATAGCCATCGATATTACTTGAAGAAGATATCTGCAGTCGGGCTGACGGAAGCTATCAGCTATCCGTGACGTTGCTAGGCAACGAGCTAAGGGAGGCGGCTATATTTACTACGGGAATCATAGTACGGTACGAACTCTTCTCGTTGGTACTTCGAAACAAATCTTAAATTGTTTAAGTGAAACTATCGTTTATAATAATTATCGTTTATCGAGGTCATTATATAATATTATGATAGCTGAGAGCATCCGAGGAGGCTTGTTGGCATGGTTTGGAGTTCGAGATCTAATTCAACAATTGCAGTTCGGTAGAAACGTCATAGTAGCTCGGCCATACCTCGTATCTCAGCCTAAATGTTTCATAGCTTATATGTATTTACGGAGCCCTATGAATTATTACATTTTGTACTAATCTCCGCAGTCTGCCGGTAAATTGACGGAACCCTCATCCTTTTTATGATAGTCTCATCATAAAGACATAAAATTTCGGGACAAACACTTTGTTGTAGTATTCGCTGACCTACGTTTAATGAATTAAGAATATAGTCGATAAGATTTGTTCTTTACTGGCTTCGTCTCCTTAATTTGCAAGAATTTCGCTTCGATTAGTTCGAGTTGTTTTCCATTGGTAGTCGCACAGCTATCACCGGGTACAGCCGCCCTTGGCACGCGAACGTTCTCCTCCACCCGTTTCCATGACGACAATGACCTTGCTACGACTTTTCAATTTCGGACCCGCTTCTACAAGCGTCGGGTACTTATACAAAATATTGCCTATTTCTGCCGTGAAGCAGTACTGCGTTTCGGTTTGAAGGGTGGGGCAGCCGTGTAACTTTACTGAGACCTTAGAACTTATATCTCAAGGTGGGTGGCGCATTTACGTTGTAGATGTGTATGGACTCCAGTAACCACTTAACATCAGGTGGGCTGTGAGCTCGTCCACCTATCTAAACAATAAAAAAATAAATTGTAATCTTTAGGCAATAGAGCATTTTAGGTATAATGTAATTCCAAAATTTCCTGGGAATAAACTACGCACGGTCGTTCTTCCCCAAATTAGTATTCCCTATGTTATGTATACCAGAGACTGACATACATACTAATATAAAGGTCACGACCCTTGGCGCATCAGTCAGGAGCGCGAACGCATCACCGCGTCAGTCAAGTAACTCCAAAGTTGAAAGCCATACCAATACAAGTCCTATGTGTAAAACCCCTAGCCACCAAAGATTAATTTAAAGAGTATTCGCTATAAACCAACAGAGAGTTTGAATTTTTTCTACTTATGAAAATTTTGCTCAGTTGTATGCCAATGTAGATATGGCCATACAGATTTTTAATTTTTTATTGCTTAAGATGGGTGGACGAGCTCACAGCTCACCTGGTGTTAAGTGGTTACTGGAGCCCATAGAGATCTACAACGTAAATGCGCCACCCACCTTGAGATATAAGTTCCAAGGTCTCAGTATAGTTACAACGGCTGCCCCACCCTTCAAACCGAAACGAATTACTGCTTCCCGGCAGAAATAGGCAGGGCGGTGGTACCTACCCGCGCGGACTCACAAGACGTCCTACCACCAGTAATTTTTCTAGTCTTTTAATATAGCACATAGGAGACCGCGACAGTATCCAGCGTTTGGTTTCAGTTTGCTAATCTTGTTGCTGAGATCACTATCACTCGTTACATTCGGTCGCAGCTACATACATCGTTCATCTTTCATTTGAAAGCCCAGTTTATTCTCACATCAAGGAGCCCGTTCGTAAAAATGGCCTCGACGAGGTCGGTGAACTTTTTCTAAGAATATCATAACCATATTGCAATTCCGTGCAATTTGCTCACTCAGAAGTTTGTATCGAATTTTTATAAATTGACTTTATTTAAAATATCAATTTAATTTTGGTAAAGCTCGAAGATTTAGTTACCTATTAACAGTGTTTATACCAAAGGCTACTATTTTATACGAAAAGTTGTTCAATGGTCCAATTTCATCCGTGTCGAAGAGTTATTCACTACATATTCACAGTAGGCGACTTCGATCCTGTGGGGGATGCACTCATAAAGCAGCTGCAGAGTTTTTAAAGAGAGAGCATTTGGGCAGATGTTATCCCGCCCTTCCTGGCTAAGCCTAAGCTTACACCACCCGCTTGCTACCAGCCACCAGCAAATCTAAATCTTCTATCCCAAAAAAAGAAAATTTGGCGTCAGAAAGATTCGCTAAAAATGATTAGTTTGTTAAATGTAATGTTTTTATAACACGCATTTTGCATAAATAGGTATTCTACACCCCTCCTTGCGTCGGATGTATTATAAAAGGGCCACAAAAGTTTTTGTGTTCGAATTGATATAAGCACTAGTAAAATCGTCATCCCGCATACTTTATATACTTAGATATAGTTCGAAACTAGTACGTGGAATACATTGTACTATATTTGCAAAAGCACCATCGCGGTCAGGGTCATCCGCGGCTATCGCACCATCTCCTTCGAGGCGGCGTGTGTACTGGCTGGGACGCCGCCTTGGGTTCTGGAAGCGGAGGCGCTCGCCGCTGACTATCAGTGGCGGGCTGACCTTCGTGCACGGGGCGTGGCACGTCCCAGCCCCAGTGTGGTCAGAGCGCGGAGGGCCCAATCTCGGCGGTTCGTGCTGGAGTCATGGTCCAGACGGCTGGCCGATGCTTCGGCTGGTCGTAGGACCGTCGAGGCGATTCGCCCGGTTCTTGTGAATTGGGTGAATCGTGACAGAGGACGCCTCACTTTCCGGCTCACGCAGGTGCTCACTGGGCATGGTTGCTTCGGTGAGTTCCTGCACCGGATCGGAGCCGAGCTGACGGCAGAGTGCCACCATTGTGGTTGCGACTTGGATACGGCGGAGCACACGCTCGTCGCCTGCCCCGCATGGGAGGGGTGGCGCCGTGTCCTTGTCGCAAAAATAGGAAACGACTTGTCGTTGCCGAGTGTTGTGGCATCAATGCTCGGTGACGACGAGTCGTGGAAGGCGATGCTCGACTTCTGCGAGTGCACCATCTCGCAGAAGGAGGCGGCGGGGCGCGTGCGAGACGCGCTGGCCCGCCGCCGTCGAGCGGGGGCCAGGGAGGCGGATTTCGCCCAAGCCCTGGCCCTCTAAGTGTTCCGGCGTCCCGAGGGGGAGGGTGATGGGAGAGATGTGCTCCGCACTAAACGCTTCACTTTCCCCCCTTTGCCTTTTCATGAGTTCTGTCTCATGCGAGGTTTGGATGCTGGTTGTTGAGCGACAGGAGGTTTTAGTCGGTTCAACTCCGACATGCCCCGCCCTCCATCCCCAGTGGAGGGCGGAAGTCCGGTGATTTCCTCCTGAAAAAAAAAAAAAAAAAAAAAAATTTGCAAAAGACTAACAGCAATGCGGTTGCATTTATTGCGAACTTGTACTGCGAGTGTTGATAGTGTGTACTTTTGGTATAATGCAATTATACTATATTTAACAGTTCCTTGGTCGTAGACAGAAAGTGTCACAATATACAAGCAGCAACATATTCAAGCAAGGCATATTTATGGCTGTTCCTATTGATGTGTTAAAGCTATCTCTCTGGTTTAAAATTTGTAACCAATACTTGTTGACATCTCATAAATATCGGTCAGTCTTCGATTTAGCGGAAATTCAGCATTCCTTTTAGCAGCACTAATAATATTATAATACCATGAGCTGGTTTGATTCTGTAGTTGAAAGGAGGTCTTCAAAACATGACATGACTATACATGACTATGTAGTTGCTATTCTGCAGTGCTTGAGTTCGTTGGATTTTTTTGATTTTTTCTCTGTACTTATTCGTTGGTAGCCTGAGTGTAGGTGAGTAGACGGGTAGGTGAGCTCACGGGTTCAACCTGAGCGAATTTGCTAATACTACACCTAGCAAGAGCAGTGCTTAGCAGAATCTACCACGGGATCATTTGCGCGACCCACTGAGAAGATCCGACGAGAAAATCAGTGGGTTATGACCAGTAGGTATCGCAGGACATCATTAGTGTCTACAGTCTGACAATGAAGTCGGAGGATTACAAATGCTATTTTAGTTTACGAGATAAAAGTGAACACATGGAGTTATCAACAAACAGCCTAAAATTATCGGTCTCTAACGTACATACCTGGTGAAACGTAGTTACTTGAACTGTTATTATTATTTTGTTGGTATCCCTGATAGAGTCGCTGACCCTGATTCATTCTTATACGGATGGTTTTAGGTGTTAGTTGTATTGAATGGTCTGGTTTATTGCATCGTTAATTGCATTTTGAGTAAACAGTACAAACGTGTCACGTTGTCGACCACGAGAGCATCGTCGTTTGGTTTTGTTATCTCTCTTAATGTGTATGTCTATACTACGGGTCATTAGTTACGTGATTTATATTATACTTGTATTTTTCGATGAAGTATTACCATGAATTCTATTTGTAACCAATATGTTGTTGTTGTTGTAGTCCTAGGGTACCCCGCTGGTACATAGGGCCCTCACAAGTTGTCTCCACTTTACCCTGTCTTGCGCTTGCTCCTTGACATCACTCCAGGTCACGTTGGCAGTCCTCATCTCATTCTCCACGGTGCGTCGCCAAGTGTGTACAGGGCGACCAGGTCTTCTCCTGCCAAGCGGTTGCCACTCAAACGCGATTGATGCTGCCAATATATTAGTAATTTATTACAAAATATTTTTAGCATCCTGCTTACTAGAGGTTTATCTGTGGATGTCAGATCATGCACAAGAATCTTGTATGTTTTTCGATATTGATTTTTTTCTCATTTTAAACATTCCCTATCAAAACTTCGGTAATGCTTATTATTTTGAAAGGTTTGATTTTATCTATTTTGAGTACCGAATAACTGAGTTGTTTAAAATCACTTTATTTATCCAATAATAATCCAACAACCGTTTTCAAACTCAAATATCGGAGAGAAAATTTATATTCCTAAATTTGAGTATCAAAACTAAAGAAAATGTTGGAAATTACTGAACTAAGCGTCTAGGTTAGTATAAAAAATGAGCCTTCAACCACATGTCCCAAAGTGGGTTGCGTATTCACGTTTTAATAGATATAGGTAGGTATAATAGATATGGTTTTGAAGTCGCCGTGGCCTAAAGGTTAAGACGTCCGGTGCATTCGTATCTAGCGATGCACCGGTGTTCGAATCCCGCAGGCGGGTACCAATTTTTCTAATGAAATACATACTTAACAAATGTTCACGATTGACTTCCACGGTGAAGGAATAACATCGTGTAATAAAAATCAAAACCGCAAAATTATAATTTGCGTAATTACTGGTGGTAGGACCTCTTGTGAGTCCGCAACCGCCCTGCCTATTTCTGCCTTCAAGCAGTAATGCGTTTCGGTTTGAAGGGTGGGGCAGCCGTTGCAACTATACTGAGACCTTAGAACTTATATCTCGAGGTGTGTGGCGCATTTACGTTGTAGATGTCTATGGGCTCCAGTAACTACTTAACACCAGGTGGGCTGTGAGCTCGTCCACACATCTAAGCAATAAAAAAAAAAAGGACCCAGCTACCACTAAACTGAGGAGGGTTCTGAGGGATTATTTGAGATGACTCAATCATCTCGTATTTACCATCGCACCACCGGCCACCGGAGTAGAGTTCATCCATACTACTTGGAAGCGCTGCGTTCTTCCACGATGCGTTTCAAGAGATATTTTTGTCACGTACTATCCATTTAGAAATAGTTCTTTTCTACGGTGTTTTCCCATTGCTATGTTCTTCTTCAAACGAGGCTTGTGGAAAGTACTTAACGGCAGACAGCGACTGGGCTCTGCCCCTGGTATTGCTAAAGTCCAAATGCTACGGTAACTGCTCGGTTTGTCATCCTTTAGTTAAGGCTCAAAATTTGAGAGCGGCGAGGGTTACATTCGAAAAATTTTAAAAACAAAAGCCCCGAGATTGAATTGCTGCCGGATCTAATTGTAAATATAAATCACCCAGGACCCAGGGACCTACTTAAACGCACACAAACAGATGTACAGTATGATTTTATAGAGACCTATAAAATCGGTCATACTGTTAAGAAAGCACCAATGATTGAAATTCGTTCATGTCCTGTTTTGATTTCGATGTTGAAATTTTGTAAAAGGCTATAAAAATTATGAAAGACTAAAAAAATCTATATATATATAAAAATGAATTGCTGTTCGTTGGTTTCGCTAAAACTCGAGAACGGCTGAACCGATTTGGCTAATTTTGGTCTTGAATTATTTGTGGAAGTCCAGAGAAGGTTTAAAAGGTAGATAAATCTTCTATTTACCTTTTATTTATCGATTGAGGCACTACGAAGTCTGCCGGGTCAGCTAGTACTAAATAAAAAGAAGATATTTAACTGCGTTGTCTTTGCCTATTAATTTAAATGGATTTAATATAAGTTGTTAATAGTAACAACTTAATAGTAACAACAATAATTATAATAGTATAATTATTGTTGTCGGAATTCTTCTTATTCATCATTGTTTGAGGATTTTATAGAATAAATATACAATTCATTTTTTATTTGTATTGCACCAATAGTCTCTGACTAAAATGGCGGAGATACGGGCATGATGAAATCGTTAAATAATGCGAGAGTTTGATACGTTGAATAAACGGTTTTTGTTTAAAACCATAAAACTCTCATAATAGTTTTATCGTACGCAAGTTTGGGTATTGAGATCTGAAAAATATTCAAATATTAAAACAACGGACTACAAAGTCTGGTTTTCTGAATTAATTAAAAGGTTAAATGTTTTGAAGCGCAATGATCATTTTGAATTCCATGTCATTGTGATATAACTGTGAATATATTTATATGTTATTTTTATAGAATATTTGAGGATACAATTAGGTAAAAATGTGAAACGTTAATGGCTTCATTTTATATTATTTATCACAATGTACCGTTGTTTTCTAAGGCCACAGTGTAGTTCTTTTTCGATTTTTTAACGCTGCGATCGCGGTCACGTGTAGGTAGGTTACAACTCGTATGGAAATTAAACAGCGCCATCTAGGTAAGGTTAAGTTAAGCTAATGAAAAACAATACTCGTATTGAAAAAAACTACCAAACGTAGCGAATAATATCGGTTTCACTTGAAACCATTTGATTCATATTTGCGTTTTAAGTTATTCCAGGTAAGTCGTAGATTGCAACACAATGTTTAATGCATGTTGATCGTGTCGGTCACTCTGGCGAGATCAAATTTACATGCAACAAAATATAAGATTCGAAAACAAATTTCCAACAGTGAGACTATTCTAACCTTTATAAAATATTAAGAGCGATTTTATTCGATTTATAGCCTTGGCGAGTTTATATTGTATTATCTTTCGTTTGTGATATTAAAATAATGATTATGTACATATGTTGAAAATTCAGCGTCAGTCTGGGTGGTTCTTGGATTGGAGAAGTTTTATTTATTACTAGCTGACCCGGCAGACTTCGTAGTGCCTCAATTGATAAATAAAAGTCCTAAACTTTTGTATAAAATAAACTTATAACAAACAAAAGGAATCCGTCCGACAGGGGACACATCAAAGGGAAAACAAAATTGTTATTTTGATTTAATTCCGAGCATTTTCATATTTATCTACCATTTAAACCTCTGGACTTCCACAAATAATTCAAGACCAAAATTATCCAAATCGGTTCAGCCGTTCTCGTGCTTTAGCGAGACTAACGAACAGCAATTCATTTTTATATATAGAAATGTGACTACACGCTTATTAAATTGTAGACGGATGTTTGGAAATTTTCGGCAGCTGCTGAATATGGTCTCGCATGCCCTGCATTAAGCCGCGCCAAACCCACAAAGGACTTAGTAATTTTTCACATTTTAAAGAACGTGAACGCATTCATATTTTTCCTGAATAATCGAGTTTGCGAGTTCATTCCACTCTGCGTCCCACAGATGCACCACATCACAAAGAACATCCTGTTAATATGAAAGCCCTTTTCTTGAGTATCGTGATGTTGTCTCGACAAAGTCTTATATCTAATCTTAGCTGGATTCCCGATCCTTTTCAGTCCCTATATTTCCTTAACTTAGCAGATTTTTTTTTTCTTTAAAATCAAAATAATATTCACACCACTTAACCCTTATGACCCAAGGATATCCAGAAAAAAAAAACAATAAAAATCTCATGAGGGTAGTTTAAAAAAAACACATGTATCTTAAAGGTATGCGGTAGGCAGCGGCTTGGCTCTGCCCCTGGCATTGCTGAAGTCCATGGGCAACGGTAACCACTCACCATCAGGTGGGCCGTATGCTCGTCTGCCTACAAGGGCAATAAAAAAAAATGGATACATTGCCAAGACCATTAATAATAAATTGGGGAAAAAGTTGAATCGCATTTTTTAAGAAAATTCACAACATTTTTAATATAGTTTATTTACATTTAACTAAAGTGTGTAGGTACCATTTTGTTCGATAACTTTTTGCCATATTGCAGGTAGGGACATGATCCCATTGCTATAGAAATGTTGGGGCCTCTGATCAAAATACCGCGACAATTGGTTTTGGCAGTCCTCTCGTGATGTTAACCTGACACTGTCTAAAGAATGCTGAAGAGACCGAAACAGATGGAAATCTGAAGGTGCAAGGTCAGGACTATACAGCGGATGTATTAACACCTCCCAGCTAAGCTCTCTTAATTTTCGCTGAGCGGCTAAAGATGTGTGAGGTCTAGCGTTATCATGATGAAAAACCACACCCCTTCTGTTGATTAATACCAGCCGCTTTCTTTCAACTCCTTGCTTTAATCTCATCAGTTGTTCGCAGTAGAGTTCAGAATCGATGATCCTGCCTGGTGGTAACAGCTCATAATGAATAATGCCTTCATTTCAGCATCACCTTGTTGCGTGTTAACTTGGGCTTCGCCACAGTCTGTGAAGCCTGACCGGCCTTTGACCACGACCTTTTTCCCACGTTCTTGTCGTACCTGATCCACTTTTTATCACCAGCTATCAGATTCTTCAAAAACGGTTCGGTTTCATTACATCGTAATAAAGAATCACAAATGAGTATACAGTTCATTAGATTTCTTTCAGTGAGCTCGTGAGGTACCCAAATATCGAGCTTTTTTTGTGTGCCCAGTTTTTTTCAAATGCGCCAAAACTGTTTTGTGGCCAATTCTCAGTTCTTCAGTTACGTCGTAAATATTAACATAGCGATGTTGCTCCACTTTTTCAAAAATTGCACCCATTTTATCTGTAATAGGGCGACCAAAGCGACGTGCATCTTTGACATCAAAATTTCCGGATTGAAAACGCTTAAACCAAATTTGTGTTACTCTCACAGATACTGACTGCACTAGGTCCATAAAGATCGCAAATTTTTTTCGCGGCTTGCGTTGCATTTTTACCTTATTTGTAGTAAAATTTTAAAATGTAGGTATCGAATCTCTTCATCAGATTCACTCATCTTGACAGTACGAAAAATAAATAAAAATTGTACATTTTCCTAATTTGGAATTATCCTCTTTAAAATTTAAACTTTTAATGATACCAAAACTAGCCAGATACAAATAGTATAGTCAAAAAGATTTTATTACAAGTTCATACATACTATAATGCGAAAAGACTTTTTCCCCAAACTATTAGATACGTTACGCTAACAATGTATCTCTATAGATGCATAAGCTAATTAACTATGACTTGAGTACAAAATAATTTCTATGAAAATAATAATAATTAAACCGTGTTTTTAATCCACCATTTATTTAAGTGATAAAATTATCAGTGATAACTTCTATCAGAAGTAGAGAAGTAGAAGTAGTGTCCTGATGGTACCTGTAGATAATTACGTATCGGCTCTAATTTTAGATCATCGTGAAGTTACATTCCTCACGTTTTTTTTTTTTTTGCCCTTTTAGGCAGACGAGCATACGGCCCACCTGATGGTGAGTGGTTACCGTCGCCCATGGACTTCAGCAATGCCAGGGGCAGAGCCAAGCCGCTGCCTACCGTTAAACGTATCACGGTGCTCCGACGGCTATCTAGCAGAAATGGTATTCGATGACCTGGAGAGAGTTTGTGTACATACGCGGTACGTGAACAAACACTACACTTGAATAGGTAATGACAAAATAAATTAATAATTAGTGGGAAGTAATCTAAAGATATTATTACGGTGAGCGAATGACGAGGATGTAATGGTGGTAATTTCAAAATGCTACGGTAATATTATAATTGTATTTCTAATTCAAATTTGTGTAATTAAATTCTTTAGAAATAAAACCCGAAACGACGAAAGCCAGCATCGTATTTGAAAGGCTAGAAATAATAAAACGTAAATAATAAACGCGATGTCAAACCATAGTTTAGTTCCATTAAGAGAGGGCCTTGCAATAGAGATAACAGGATATTCCGTAACAAATATAGTCATTGTTCAAAAACTATATGTTCCATCAATGAAATTATCATCTACCATAAGCTGGGTAATCTTGTTCCTTGGGAACCATATAAATGCCCTAATAATCTGGCATGAGGAACTAAATGGAAACTTAGAAGAAACCTTGATAATAATGAAATTTTTGTTCAGTAAAACAAATTATAAATCTACAATTTAGGGCCTGTGCATACCACGTTTTTTAAACGCGCCGTCGACGTGCGTTCGTAGCGATACAGATGCGATACGCACGCAAGTCAGACGCAGCCTGTAGACCTTTGCACACTTGTATAAATTCAAATACGCGTTTGAATCGATACAGACGCGATGCTAACGCGTGTTTGTATCGATACAAACGCACGTCAGCATCACGTTTGTATCGATACAGACGACAACAAACCGCTCTGTAGGATAAAGGACTGTGAGTGTTCACACACACGTATAAATAAGGGCCTGTGCACACCACGTTTTTTAAGCGCGCCGTCGACGCGCGTTTCCAAAAGGCGTCCCAAGTAGATTAAAATTTGCTAAATCGCAAATCATACCCGTAAGGGCCTGTGCACACCAAGTTTTTTAAACGCGCCGTCGACGCGCGTTTGTAGCGATGCAGACGAGATAGGCACGCAAGTCAGACGCAGCCTGTAGACCTTTGCACACCTGTATAAATTCAAATTCGCGTTTGTATCGATACAAACGACAACAAACCGCTCTGTAGGATAAAAGTGCGCGTTTCTAAAACCATAAAAAGCCATAAATACTGTTACATAAAAAAATACATAAAAACGAATCTTTTTTCAACTTTTTAATTATTTTGAATTTGGAACACGTATATTATTTTAAGAACTTCTTTCGATTTTGCGAAATTTCACATATTTTTTCTTGTTATCGTACTATTAATATATACAACAACACTTCGTCTGTCGAAGACCAGAAAATATGGGGGCGACCGCGTGTTGTTAGAACTCCAAAGGCAATTAAAGCTGTTGCAGCAATTAATGCTATTAAAGCAAGAATTTGTCGAAACCCCATTAGGAAGGAAAAAATAATATCGCGAGCAATGAAGATTCCCGCTAGGACTCTGCCGCGTATTATAAAACAAATATATGTATATCCTATGTCTGTCCATCATCCGGCGTCAGTGATGGTTTGGTGGGGCGTGTTTTATCAAAGAGTCATAAAACTACATTTTTGTGAAAAAGGAGTGAAAACTTCAGCCAAAGATTATCAAGATACAGTCTTGGATCATGTTATGGAACCTCTCAGCAATACAGTTTTTAAAAATATATCGAAGACTTTCCAGCAGGATTCTGCACCTGGTCACAAGGCATGAGCTACCCAAGCCTGGCTTGAAACCGATGTTCCGGACTTTATAAGAGCTGAAGACTGGTCCTCATCTAGCCCAGACCTCAACCCTTTAGACTTAAAATTATGGTCAGTTTTAGAGGACATGGCCTGCTCTAAGCGACACGGCGACATTGAGTTTCTTAAAAATCTTTGGAGCAAGCAATGGCGAAATTCCCCTTGGAAACAGTGCGTAAATCCATAGATTCAAGGCCAAACTGATTAAAGGCCTGTATAAAAGCCAAAGGTGGCCATTTCGAATAGAATATTTTTTTATTTTTAGTTGAGACTTTAACAAATATCTATATAAATTTTAATAATATTACATTACTTCATTAAAAAAAATGCATTTTCATTTTTTACAGAACTTATGGCTGGACTAGGTATATTATATCGCAGAGTTTTACCCAGGGACAAAATCCGGAACACACACACACACACACAACATAGCCCTCAAAGTTAGCAGGCTACTAGGCTGCACTAAAAGTATCGGGAATGGAATATTTCCACTGTTCCTGTCATATTAAAATCTTTTTAATTGAAAACTCCTTAGTTTTAAAAATCGAATACCATTTATTTATTTAAAAAAAGATTGTCGGTCTTGTCACGAGGTTTTGTCAAACTTGTTTAGTCGTTGAGAAAATGGAATTGACTCGAGAAAATTCAAGAGCGATGATTTATTATGACTTTCGAAGTGTTTTAACACAAAAACAGTGTGTTGACCGGATGATTTCTGCATTTGGTGATGAAGCCCCATCCAAAACCACAATTTATCGCTGGTTTGCTGAGTTTCAACGTGGACGTGTCAAGCTCAGTGATGATCCCCGTCAAGGTCGTCCAAAAACTGCAGTCACCCAAGAAAACGTTGATGCTGTGCGTAAGCTGATTGAGGAAGATCGACAAGTGACATACCGCGAAATTCAGGCAACTTTAGACATTGGCATGAGTCAAATACAAATAATCTTGCATGAACAATTAGGTGTAAAAAAGTTGTTTTCCCGATGGATACCGCATTCGCTCTGTGAAGAGCAAAAAGTGGCTCGCGTTACTTCGTGCGTCAGAACTCTCGAAAGATTCCACGCAGGATCCTCAAATGCTGTATACAACATTGTATCAGGTGACGAATCCTGGATATACGCGTACGAACCCGAAACAAAAAACCAGTCACGAGTTTGGGTGTTCGAAAATGAGTTAAAGACAACAAAAATTGTTCGTTCACGGAGTGTTGCAAAAAAATGGTGGCCACGTTTGTCTCCAAAACCGGCCATGTTACGACTATTCCTCTTGAGGGACAAAGAACGGTTAATGCAGAATGGTATGCTAGCATTTGTTTGCCACAGGTCGTTTCTGAACTCCGTAAAGAGAACTGCAACCGCCGCATCATCCTCCATCACGACAATGCGAGTTCTCACACCGCGCACAGAACAAAAGAGTTTTTAGAGCAAGAAAACATAGAATTATTAGACCATCCACCGTACAGCCCCGACCTAAGCCCTAATGATTTCTATACTTTCCCTAAAATAAAGAATAAATTGCGTGAACAGAGATTTTCATCACCTGAAGAAGCTGTGGACGCCTACAAAACGGCCATTTTGGAGACCCCAACTTCCGAATGGTTGCTTCAATGATTGGTTCCATCGTATGGAAAAATGTGTCAAATTTCGCGGAGAATACTTCGAAAAGCAATAAATACATTTTTAAATAGTAATGTTGTGTCACTTCGTTAATTCCCGAAATTTTCAGTGCCGCCCTCGTAAAGTGGCAATGGGCCTGTCACATCTGTCGAGCCAGCGACGCCAGGTGGGGGAGGAAAATCTTCGAATGGAGGCCACGGATGGGTACCAGGAGCGTGGGACGTCCTCCAACCAGGTGGACTGACGACTTAGTGCGCACGGCGGGAAGTCGTTGGATGCGGAAGGTGGAGGGCCGCATTATGTGGAAGACATTAGGGAAGGCCTATGTCCAGCAGTGGGCAGATAAAGGCTGATGATGATGATATAATATGTGTGTGTGTCAAATACATGGTAGTGTGTGTAACGTTTTTTTATTGGTTTAATGTATTAATAATGTGTTATTAATGTACAATTTTCGTAAAAAGGAGTACAAAGTGTTTTCTTTGCTATATATAAATAAGTACTTCGAATTAAAATAGAACCTTCATGGTTTGAGATTTATGAGTGAAACTTTTTTCAAATGGCACCTAGGTATGAGGTTCTTTTTTAAAAAATATGCAACATTCGAATATCGGCTTTCAGCTGGGTTTTTTTATTCAGCTTAGACAAGAAAGATGGAAACTTCGAAAATTCGAGTGATTATTTAATACGAGTTCCGACACAGAACTAACGCTGCAGAAAACGCTCGCAATATCAATGTTCCGTTTGGACAGGGAAACGCTTTCGTGATGGAAATTTTGATTTGAAAAACGAACCACGTAGAAGGCTGCCCACACATGTGAATAACAATGAATTGAAAGAGATGGTGGAAGCCGATCCGAGCCAAACTACCCAGGAATTATTGGCATGGTTTAACGTTACCTTACCAACAATATTGACTCATTTGCATCAATCAATAAAATAAAAAAATATGAAAAATGGGTGCTTCATGATTTGACTGATCTGCAGAAAGAAACGCGTGTTGATACTTGTGTTGCCTTGTTCGATCGATACAGAAATGAAGGAAGGAAAAAAGTCGTCGTGGCCTAAAGGATAAGACGTCCGGTGCATTCGTATGTAGCGATGCACCGATGTTCGAATCCCGCAGGCGGGTACCAATTTTTCTAATGAAATACGTACTCAACAAATGTTCACGATTGACTTCCACGGTGAAGGAATAACATCGTGTAATAAAAACCAAACCCGCAAAATTATAATTTGCGTAATCACTGGTGGTAGGACCTCTTGGGAGTCCGCACGGGTAGGTGAAAAAAAAGTATTCGAATTGTGAAATGTGATAAAAAGTGGATTTACGATAGCTGTAAGTGAAGAATGCAATGGCTGACTTTAGGTCAAACCCCGCAACAGTGTCCTAAAGCAATGCTTATCAATAAAAAGGTAATGGTAACTTTTTGGTGGTCTCAGTATGGTGTTGTTCACAATAGCTTTCTCCGATCTGGTCAAGCAATAACGGCAGATGGCTACTGTGCCGAATTCCGAACAACGATAGCAAAACTTGCAGTGAAACTATCTCGAGTCATGAATCGATCTTCACCATTATAGCTCCATGATAACGCGAGACCTCATACAACACGAGAAACCGTTTTAACTCGACAGGAACTGCAATTAGAAGCCATTCGTCACCCTCCGTATTCGCCGGACCTTACCCTAATGGACTACCATTTTCTTCGTGATTTGGACCATTTCCTAGGTGATAAAAAGTTTTTTTCCCAGGAGGCAGTACAAAATGCTTTCACACAGCTTGTACAATCTAGATCACCAGAGTTCTATCGCAAAGGCATAAATGAAAGCAAAGTATAGATAATAATGGTAGATATTTTGATTAAATAAATATGTTAAATGAAAAAAAAAAAAGATATTTATTTTAATCCCTAATAAATGATACTTTTAAACCAAGTTGTTTTAAGAGCTGCTTAAAATTCTTCAGTAGTATTCGTTGTGTTTATAATATGTAACAACATTGCATTGATAAACTTCATTAGGATATAGATACACATATTTATTATGAAATTGCGTTCTTGTATTTTAGAAGAAGCAAAAAAAGAAGAACATTTATCAATTTTCTTACAAAAAAAAAATTGGCATTTCAGTGTGGTAATAAATAAATTTATGTAATGTTCTCGTCCACGTTACATTTCGTCAGTCAAATTATTATTCATATTCAAGTCATTAAGTTTTACCTAACCTGTTCGAAAGTTGACTATCTGAATAACAAACAGGACTCGTTTGAAATTAAGCAAAAATAAACTATGTTAACTGCATTCTTTATTACGTTCGAAATGCTTATTATTAAATTAGTCATGTATTCTAGGGGACACAAAAAACATAATTTAGGTATAGTATGTGTTTGCAGAAGTTTTGACTTTTTCGGAAACGAGAAGTCATATCGTGTTAATTATGTTATTATGCTAATTTACGTTGTAAGTTTTCATTTAAAATTTGTTTTATTGCAAGATATAAAACTTTGCTTCATTTTATTTTATTTATTTTTATTTTATTTATTTAATCAAGAATGTTTCAACGGCATTTAACTAGACACAGGGTACAGAGGATGTTTTCCCAAACATGAGCCAATTAAAGAAACACATTATGTTTCCAAAAAATGTTAACATAATTAATGAACACAGGTAGTCCAACTAAGGTAAAGGAAAGGCAGTTAAATAGGTAGATGAATTTTGTCGAATGATAACTTGCAGAATAAGTTTGAATCTGATTGTGTTGTGTCGATGTGTGTAGGTAAGTGCGTGTGAGTGTAATAAAGTGGTTGGTTTACATGGACGCTCGAATTGATTATGAACGTTGATTGTTAATTGTAGAACACCCAAAATACTTTAAAGATTATTATTTTTCAATTTGTAAATATTTTAAAGATTCAAACAATAACATACCTTTAGCTTAACTTAGCTTAAGCTTATGAACTGCAGTTTTGAACATAGTTTTGGGTGCTGTAAAGATATCAATATCTGAATAAAACTTATTGTAGGTCTTAGGTAATCTAATAGACATATCTTATCTATTTATAATATAATTACAACAAATATTTTATAAGGTTGGAGGAGGCCTTTGTCGTTTGGCCAGATAGAACTGCAGAAAATAAAAAAAATAAAAAAAATAGGCTAGATTAAGGTTTAAATAAAATTTAAGTTTTCTATATACTATATTTAGTCATATAATTGTAATATGGATCTGAATAAAAGGCTATATTATTATTATTATTATTCTGTATTAAACACTGCCACGCCTGGGAAGACGGCAGGACACACTCCGGCGAGGTGGGCAACAATCGGCCGGAGCGTAAGGGACTATTGGGAGAGAAACCGGCAAACTATACGGGCATTGTAGAGCAAGACTGCTTTTTGCATTTGGACTACCACCGACTTTTTGTTGAGACCAAGCCTCTCGAGATGTTTTGAGAGGCTTTTAGGGACCAAACCATTCACCGACACAACTACTGGGATTATTTCTGTAGATATCACCCTCCACATGTCGGTCACCTCGTGCGCCAGGTCCAAATATTTGGTCTTTTTATCTGCCTCGGCCCGCACGAGGTTCTCGTCGTAGAGAATGGTGATATCCACCAGAAATACCCGAGACCCCGTCTGGTCCATCAGCACGATATCAGGCTTATTCGTAAGAATAGTCCTGTCCGTGATGATGGGCCGGTCCCAGTAGAGCTTGGCGCGGTCGTTTTCGAGTACAGCGTCCGGCTGGTACTTATAATACGGTAGCCTCTGTTCGATGAGGCCATACTTAAGGGCGAGCTCTTGGTGGAGGATTCTGGCTGCTTGGTTATGTCTGTGCAAGTACTCAGTGTTAGCAAGCATAGAACAACCACAGGTGACATGTCTGAGGGATTCACCCGATCGGCGGCATAATCGACAGATGTCAGCTGTCCCATCCCTTAGAATGTGCTTCCTATAGTTGTTCGTCCTGATAACCTGATCCTGTATTGCACAGACAAAACCCTCGGTTTCCCCAAAGAGGTCACCGAATCGCAGCCAGTGCATGGAGGCTTCTTTGTCCACGTGGGGCTCATGCAGTGCCTGAAAGAAGCGTCCGTGCAGCTCTTCCCTTTCCATATGGCCTCACAGTCAGAGGTACTGAGTACCGCCGGTGATTGCCACCCGTCTCTGGCCAGGGCTAGCGGGGTCAGTCCTTTGTCGCATTCCATGACCTCTCTGTGCATCACACTGTCAGCCCTCGATAGGAAATATTCCCTGAGACTTTTTTTTTTTCCTACCTAAGCTGAGAGACTTGAGAGGCTATTTCAGCGTAACCCTAACGTTTGTAGGTGAGCTCAAGGGGCTCAAACCTGATGACGTTGCTAACACGAACCCTAGCAAGAGCCGTGCTTCGCAGAATCTACCACCGAATCGGAAACGCGACCCACTGAGAAGATCCGGCGAGAAACTCAGTGGGCTGTGTCTGGGAGTTAATTTACTCGTCGAGCCCTTCGTCGCAAGCGACGGGTTCGACGAGAACGGTGACCGGCGCTTGAAGTACCTAGAAGCACCGTTAGTGGATCGGGAGCATCCGAGATGACGTGTTTTGGGCGACGTCGACTGCTTTCCATTCTGTCCGCAGGATCGGGAATGTAGTTACCGGCGGCCACGATGAGAGGGTTCTCGTGTCGTGCCGCTTTATCGAAGTGGGCCTGAGACTGCACACCCCACTGTTGTGCATGACCTTGGCGCTAAGTAGGCCCCGGCCACCACACTTCCACGGAATGTACAATCTCATTACCGAGGACTTCGTGTGGAGCATCCTATGGAGGGTCATGATTGAGCGGACTTTTCTATCCAGGGCGTCCAGTTCGGTCTGAGTCCACCTGAGCACGCCGAAGGTATACAACAGGACGGGCATCACCCAGCCATTAAACGCCCTTGTCTTATTCACGGCCGACAAAAGGCTCTTACACACTTTTGTCAGACGTTCATAAAACACGTCGCAGCCTGTTTGACGACCGCCACGTCAATACCTATATTTGGCGACATGCCCAGGTACCGGTATGTTTCTCCCTCGGAGAGTGCCCGAAGGCTTATCCCATCGGATACAGGTAAACGATCCGATGAGACTATTCTCCCTCTCTCTACATGGAGAACCGCACACTTGTCAACTCCCAGCTTCATCCTAATGCGACTACTGAAATCACAAGTTATGTCAAGCAGTCGCCTGAGGCCTGCAGCACGAGGAGCGTACAACTTGAGGTCATCCATGTAGAACAAGTGGGACATCTTCAAGCCCCCCCTTCGGAACTGAAAGCCTATCCTCGAAGCCCCCAGTAATGAACTGAGAGGATTCAGGGCCAGGCAAAACCACAATGGACTCAGAAAATCACCCTGAAATATACCCCGATTCACCTATATTCGGTCTTCCACAGCCGACAGCCGCACACCGGATAGACTAAGCATTATTATTATGATCATTTTATAAAAGTATTCAACATGGAACATGGAACAAAAGAAACTGAGCATGTCTACTTGGAGTTTTTAAAAAGTACAGTAAATTATTTCCTTTATATATGAATGGTACATTGAACATTTTTTGACTAGGTCGAAAGTGAGAGTTAAACTCTGGTTACACTAATGACCGTAAAACTTTTAGAAATAAAAGTGTATGTTTTAGTTTTTTTTATAGTACGTTTACGCAAAAGGCGTCATTGAAAAAAAAAATCATTTGAATAAGTAAAGCTAGATCCGAAAAATTGTTAAAAAAACCTTAAAATATGTACGATTATACTCGCTACGCGATCACTGTCAGTGACGCTCTGCGCTTCACTGAGTTACTCTGTACAATATTGTGAATAGCATCTGTGCATGAAATATTATCGAAATTCGCAAACGAAACCTAATGCACCAGAGAGAGACTGATAACATAACTATAATTATAACAGTAGCCTTGACAACACGTTTCACAAAATATATTTACATAAACATATTACTAATTTACAGATTTGTGCTCGTTTGACATTTGAGCTGCAATAATACTTTGTCAGCAGACCTTGTCAGTCCATGTGCAATTTATGTAGTTCCCAATTTCATGAAGGTTGATAAATGGAATTATCGAGTATTATTTAATCCGTTATATTAACTTCATCTTGGAAAGGAATGCAAATCAGTAAGAAATTACATAGGTGTAAATTTTTAAAATAAAATAAAATCTTACTAATTAATTTACGATACGCTTTAAAACGTTACTGTTATATTACTATTAGCGTTAAAATATTACTAAATATCTTTATAAATATATTTCTTCTGTGCATGTGTTTGTCACTGAACTCCTCCTAAACGGCTGGACCGATTTTAATGATTTTTTTTGTATGCATTTTGGTGACGCTGTGATTGCTGTTAGCGTTCGTATATGTTTTATTTATTTATTACTTCGATGGGTGGACGGGCTCACGGCCCACCTGGTGTTAAGTGGTTACCGGAGCCCATAGACATCTACAACGTAAATGCAGCCACCCACCTTGCGACAAGAACTCAGTTTCAGTTTTTCGTGGTCGTAACTCTTTATCTTATGAACAAGAAAGTTGAACGTGCTTACCTATTGATAAGAAAAGGCAAAAGTGGTTTAATGATCATGATAAGACGAACTCAACGTACGTCATAAAGCTAGTAAGTACCTATATTAAATCAATGCGTTCTATTTTTCGACGCGAAATATAAATTATTACATTGTACACGCAATACTATTTCATAACGTAAATTTATTCATAATTACAGCACTGCTCCTCCTACCCATACACCCGTGCGAAATTCTGTGATTTTACGACTGTAAATATTAAAATATAGCGAATATCAGTTCTTTTTATTTTTTTATTTTATCACACTAAAATGAAGTTGCGCTCAAAAGCCATCGTATGGAATGTTGAGTTTAACCAAGGCTATAATTTATTTTTCGACACAAATAAAAGACGTTAACAAAAATGAATAGTTTAGAAATTATTTATTCGAATACTAATGAATGTTGCTGATAAATAATTAAACGAAGAAAATACCTAAACAATTTTCGATACAAAATTAATTAGAAAGGTAAACAAGGAGACAGGGCTTACGTAACTTACTGTGTGTACCTAAGTTCAATTGACGGGGGATTTGGTATTTAATGTTTATTATTTGATTTTTATTCGAACTTTATTGGATCGTAAGACTTACTTAAGTTTAAATTCGACAAGGAGTTTGAATTAGTGATTCCGACTTAATTTGAAGCATAGTAAAGAAGAATGGGGTGCTTTTAAGATATTTTATAATGACTTTAACCAATATCGGTCAATAAAATATTTTCCATTGTATAGTAAGTAATAAATATAGTAACCCCCACCCGTTTTTACAATAAAATATTTTTTTTAATTCTTAATCACTTTTTTTTTCTAACTAATAGAAAATTCTTATCTACTTTGCAGTTCAGCTAGCTACAAAAGTGTTTTTTTTGAAATATTTTTTGAATTATTCTTTATTTCACTGCTTAACAGCAAAGATCATTTGTCGACAAAGTCAAAAATGCTAAATAAACATGATTGTATAACTTGTTGATTGTGCAGATAATAGTGGCAATAAATCTTAGCGAAATTGAATCCGACTAACGACGCTCACTTCACTTTGATAAGTTAACATCTTCATATTATTATTATGTACGTATGTATGTCAGTGTTTTAAATCCTCTTTCTTTTGTTAATTATTTTTATATCCGTGCTCAAATACATAGAGCAGAGAGCGCCTTTCATTTTGACTAACACTTTTATTAGTGTGTTAAATAAATTAACTATTAAGTTTCTATTAGTTTATTTATGTTATTTCGTTTAGTTTGTAGTAAAAAATATTTATTTACATTCGATATAGCTAATGGCTTAACGGTGCCAACGATTTATTTTATTTCTACATCTTGTTTTTTCTGTTCAGAAACTAACATTCTATTTAACCCTTGATGGTAAATTCTTTGAAGTTTTTTACAAAACTATGTAACGAGTTTGGCCATAAATACTCTTACATAAAAACTTTTCTTTTTTCAACTTTATAATTATTTTTAATTTGGAACACGTATATTATTTTAAAAACTTCTTTGTTTTTGCGCCATTTCATATATTTTTTCGTGTTTACTCTCAAATTACAGTATGGAATGGGATGTTCAAAAAAATAGGATTGCAGTGATCGTCTTACCCAAAGTGGGTATGGAGCCGTTGGTCATATTTCTGGACACTTCAAAAGCTTGGTATCAGCCGTATGTTCGTATATCGTACTATTAAGAGATACTTCGACTGTCGAAGACCAGATAAGATCGGGGTGGTCGCGTGCTGTTAGAACTACAAAGGCTGTTGATGCTGTTAAAACCAGAATTCGTCGAAACCCCATTAGGAAGTAAAAAATCTTATGGCAAGAAATGAAGATACCCTAGAAGAAGAAGAAGCTAGGACTCTGTCGTGTATTATAAAAAAAGACCTGAAGCTCGGTGCTTATCGTCGATATACAGGACATGCCCTAAATCAATCTTTACAATTAAAGAGAGTGGATCAATCAATACACCTTCTGTCGCGATACGCTGGTGAAAGGCACAGAAATATCCTTATTACCGATGAAAAATTTCACAATTGAAGAATACTACAATAAGCAAAATGATAAAATGTACGCTCACAGTCCTAAAGAAGCTGCTCAAATGGTCGGAAAGGTACAACGTGGTCATCATCTTGCATTGGTGATGATTTTGTGGGGCGTGTCTTATCAAAGAGTCACAAAACTAGATTTTTGTGAAAAAAGAGTGAAAACTTCAGTCAAAGTATATGAAGATACAGTCTTGGATCATGTTTTGCAACTTCTCAGCAATACACATTTTTAAAATACTAGCGACCCGCCCTCGCTTCGCTTCGGAAACATTAAAACACACATGAAACCAAAAAAAAATAAAAAAAAAATAAAAAAAAAGTAGCCTATGTTCATCAGGGACAATGTCGGCTTCTAATGGAAAAAGAATTTTTCAAATCGGTCCAGTAGTTTCGGAGCCTATTCGAAACAAACAAACAAACAAATCTTTCCTCTTTATAATATTTTTAAAATATACCGTGGACTTTCCAGCAGGACTCTGCACCTGGTCACAAGGCATGAACTACCCAAGCCTGGCTTGAAACCAACGTTCCGGACTTTATAAGAGCTTTTTTTTATTGCTTAATAGGGTGGACGAGC
Source organism: Bombyx mandarina (assembly GCF_030267445.1). NCBI lineage: Eukaryota > Metazoa > Arthropoda > Insecta > Lepidoptera > Bombycidae > Bombyx > Bombyx mandarina. The sequence goes on from NC_143215.1 coordinate 6,630,486, forward strand.
TCACAACTCACCTGATGTTAATTGGTTCCTTTTTTTTTTATATATTTTTTTTTGTATGGTTGAAGAATTACCGGTTGCCCGGAGGCCTTTCCAGTTTCACCAGGACAGGTGGGCGAGCAAAGGCTCAGCCAGGAGGGGTGGGATTTACTAACAGCTACCCGAGCGCCTCCGAAGGAGACCTAACAGCTCAAGAGCAGCTGCTTCGCGAATGAATCTACTACCGGATCGGAATCGCGACCCGCTGAGAAGATCCGGCGAGAAACTCAGCGAGCTGATTCATGGGTTAGGTTGCACGGCGAACTCTTTGTCGAGTTCGACGAGTACGGTTACCGGGGTCCCTAAGCCTGCTCCTAGTGTTAGAGCTGAAGGCGTCTAATGCAAAGGTTATTGGATCTGATGGATCCGTAAGGACGTGTCTAGGGCGTCGACGGTGACTGGCTCCTGCGTGATCAGGATTTGGGGAGTAGTCAGCGGCGGCAACGATAAGGCGATTATCATGACGCATAGCCTTATCGAAGTACCGTTCCGACGCTGACTTCATGTATTTCTGGATAGATTCGAGGCCCAGGTCGTCGTGTAGGTCAACGTTCCTCACGAACCACGGAGCTCCGACGGCTAACCTGCAAAAGTGGGATTGTAGAGATTGGAGGGTGTCTATGTGTGTGCGGGCCGCGTGAGCGAACACCACACTCGCGTAAGTCATGACGGGCCTTATGCAAGTTTTGTAAAGTGTCACCTTGTTCCGAAGGGACATTTTACTCCGCTTACAGATCATGGGGTAGAGTCTACCGAGAATAAACGCGGCACGGTCACGGACTGATTTTATATGCGGGCGGAATGTCATCGATGCATCCAGGGTAACGCCCAGGTACTTGACCTTCCTGGCCCAAGGTATGGGTTGTCTAAAGAGAGTAATCGGGGGTGTGAGATTCCTTCTCCTAATCCGGGAGGAAATCCGTGTGGAGCTTCCCCTCTGAAATAGCACCGCAGTACTTTTCGCTGGGTTGATGTCTATGCGCCATTTTCGGAACCACTGTCCTAGGGCTAGGGCTGCGCTCTGAAGCTTCTTCGCGATTAGGGACTTGTTTCTACTGGAATAGTAAACAGTCGTGTCGTCCGCGAATAAAGCTAAATGGGTCGGCGGCGACCGGGGAATATCGTTAACGAATAAGCTAAATAGGAGGGGTGAGAGGACAGAGCCTTGCGGGACTCCAGCTGTGAGAGGTCGTGGGGAGGAGCGGGTTCCCTCGATTCGATATCGAAAAGAGCGGTTCGACAAGAAGTCCCGTATGATGAGCACGAGACTATCCGGCACGCCCATGTTGAATAGTTTGAAAATAAAACCGCTGTGCCAGACTTTGTCGAACGCTTTTGCGACGTCGAAGAAGAGAGCTCCCGTGTATAACGGTTTTGGTCGATTAAGCCCCACAAGAATGTGCTCCGTGAGGCGGTGCACCTGTTGAACGCATGAGTGATTTGTACGGAATCCGAATTGTTCATCGATGAGAATGCCCTTGGATGAGACGAAGTCTCTGAGGCGTTTGTAGAGCAGACGCTCATACAGTTTGCCTAGAGACATGAGGAGGCTAATCGGGCGGTAGCTCGTCGGATGATTTTTTGGTTTACCGGGTTTATGTATGCCGATAACGTCCGCTTCTTTCCACACCGCGGGAAAGATACAGTTCGCCATAGCGGCATTGAAAATAGATGCCAACATTACGATGTAGTGAGTCGGGGTTAGCGGAGCGACGATATCGAAGGCGAGATCATCGACTAACGCGTCAAGCCGCCTGCCATTCGGGGTTGTGGTGTGTGAGTTCCACCTGATGTGTTTACAATTTAGGTCACCCGCCAGAATGACAGAGCTCCCCATGCCGTGCAGCGCCTCGATATCACTGCTTAGAACGATCTTATCCGGTGGAAGATAAACGGACGCGATAACGATCGGCGCGTGTCCCGTCAGTGAGATTCGGCACACTGATGCTTCTATATTAGCGAACGCGGGAGGATCGAGCGGGACGCAATGCAGGGATCTTCTATAGTAAATGACGGTACCACCACCACGAGCAGAGAGCCTGTCGTTCCTGACCATGTTATAGTTCGCGATTTTAGGGTAACGGCGCGCGGGCTTAAGTAGGGTCTCCTGCACTAAAAAGATATCAATTTGATGGTCACGCAAAAAGTCAGAAACCTGATCACGTTGATTTGCGAGACCGTAAGCGTTAAAAAATCCTGTCGTTACGGATAGGGGCTTTATTCTACTTATATACGCCATTGGTTACCGGCGGAGTGAGGAGAGGACGTACGTATTTAATGACGCGTATACGTCGGCGTATTCTTGCACAACGGCGATAAAGTGTTGTGTAGTGGAGGCAGCGCGAATGGCGTCGCCCAAAGCGTTAACGCGATCAAAGTTGATCGACTGAAAGAAGTCGATCGCTAAAGCGAGATTGTCGGACGCGGTCGGAGGGCAAGTCGCGGGAGAGGGACGAGTTGCGGGGGCGGGACGAATCGCGGAGGAGGGAGTTGTAACCGTGTTCGTGTACAGCAGCGGTTTCGCCCAAGCCGAGACACTGGGCACCGGCGCCGGAACGAACGCTGGCTTAGCCTGCGACACAGAGGGTGCCGAGGCTTTGATGTCTGGGCCGGAAGCTCGGAGGCGGTTTTGGCGGGCGACGCGGCGATTTATTTTCGGGGCTCGGGGGCATCCGCGGTAATTTGCGGGATGACCCTGTGTTTGACACAGGACGCAGCTAGGCGGTTCTATCGTGGTTTTTTGATCGCGAGTGCATAGGGCCGTGGCATGATCGCCTAAACACTTGACGCATCGGGGGCGCGCGTGACAGTTACGGGAAGAATGCCCGTATAATTGGCAGTTATGGCACTGGCTAGGTGTGCCTTTCTTGTGTGGGGTTTCGACGGCGATTCCGGAAAGGCAACAGACCGTTCGGATGTTGAATATTTGCTTACCCTCGGGGGTAGGCTGGAGGGCGACGAGAACCATATTATATGGCTCCCTTCCGCGACCTGTGTGCATGCGGTGTACGGAGTTAGCCAGTAGGCCTTGTTCGAGAAGGTCGGCCTTGACGAGCTCGGCATCCAACTCTTTAGAGATGCCACGTATGGCGGCACGGAGTTCGCGCTCCTCCTGGAGCGTATACGTGTGGAAACTTATACGCTCCTTACGGAGGTAAGAAGAGAGGGCCCTTTGGTCGTCGGGTGTTCGAACCTTAATTTGAATGCCGTTCGCGAGGCTACGGGCATTCGTGAAGTTAATATTTTTGGCCTTAAGGGCCAGGGAAACTCGATCCCAAGCTGCCTTCTCTTGGAGGATTACCGGGGGAGGGGTCTGGGTTTTATTTTGTGCCACCGGACGCGGCGACGGAGTGGCACGGGCTGGAGGCGCAACGGGAGTCTGAGGGCGGGGGCGCGACGCGTTCGCGGCTTTGCTAATTTTAGCGGCCGCGGGAGCTCGAGACTCCGCGGCACGCTTATTACCCTTTTGTACCAGGGTGCATCCATCCGTCGATGAGGCGGGGGTGAGGTCGACCTCCATCTCCGAGTCAGAGTCGGAGGACGAGGAGGCGGGCGCAGGTGACCTACGAGCAGGTGTTTTGGAGGGCGCGACGGAGGCCGCGGATAATCGCGCTGCTGGAACGGTGGCCACGGCGGACGACGCAGCAGTTTTACTCGCCAGTATAGGCGACGCGGGAACGGCAGGCACGACAGAGGCTGCGGCGCTCGATGTAGAAGCTTTGCACGCAGGTACAGGCGACGCAGGAGCAGCGAGCACGGCGGAGTCTTCGAGAGAGCTCGTAGTGTGATTGGCCTTGAAAGCCAGAAACTCTGAGGCGAGCTGTGGGTGACGAAGTCGGAGGAATTCCGCGAATACAGCGTCCATGATCGCTGAGTGCCCGGGGGGGCGGCCCCGGGTCTTGAAAATACTCGCCTTGCGGCGAGGCCCCAACTTCTCGGACCTGAGCGGTTCTATTGAACACAGGTGGCGATGCGGCACGATTACTACAGGACAAAGAAAAAACACAACAAAACGGAAATAACAAAAAGAAACAAAACAATTAAACACTTCCAGGAAAACAGTTTGTCGGCAGATGTACCACGAACACGGAAATAACAAAAGGAAACAAAACAAATAAAAACTTCCAGGAAAAACACTTGGTCGGCAGATGTACCACGAACACAGGCCGCGCGAACAATGGCCGGGCTAAAAAAAGCCGGGCGAACAAAGGCCGGGCGATCGAGTGGTCAATGAGCACGTCCGCACGTCACGGGTGCCTCTATCGGAATGAATTGGTTACTGTAGCCCATAGAAATCTATAACGTAAATGCGCCACCCACCTTGAGATATAAGTTCTAAAGATATAAGTTCTAAGGTCTCAAGTATGTGTGTGTAGAACCAGTAGAAGTGGTAGAACCTCTTGTGAGTCGTCCGCACAGGTAGGTACCACCACGCTGCCTATTTCTGCCGCGAAGCAGTAATGCATTTCGTTTGAAGGGTGGGACAGCCGTTGTAACTATACTCAGACCTTAGAACTTATATCTCAAGGTGGGTGGCGCATTTATGTCATAGATGTCTATGGCTCCAGTAACCACTTAACACCAGGTGGGCTGAGAGCTTGTCGACACATCTAAGCGATAAAAAAAACCTAAGGGCATCATGTATCATCATGAGCACGATTTACTGGTGGTAGGGTATCTTGTGTGCCCGCACGGGTAGGTATCATCACCTCTCGTGAATTAGTAGTGCGTTATGGTTTCAGGGTGTTGTACTATAAAACTAAGACTTGTCTCAAGGTGGTTAGAGGCATTTACATTGTTGTTGTTTATGCGCTCTAGTAACACCTTAAAGCGAGACACACCACGAACTCATAATATAATTATAATCCAATCTAATAATAAATCTAAAAATAATCATAATCTAAGCAATAAAACAAAGCGTACCTGAAACATGAGATCTAAGTATCAATTGCATAGAATAACAGATGTAATGACACAAAATATTTTTTGTGAGTTTCATTATTATCCCGCGATGTTACTCCTTAATCGTGGAAGTCATTCGTGAACATTGTGTTAAGTACATATTTTATCAGAAAAATCGGCACTTGCCCACAGGATTTGAACACAAGCATCGATCGATATGATTAAAAGGGGCGTTTGGTTCTTTAAGCCCCATCAACTTCAAATACCTTCACTTTGGACTTCGAACTTCAAAGGAATACCGGATAAACTATTTTCTATAGTGAAGTTAAGTGCTGGTGCTTCAATAATGTAAAAAAGATTAATAATAGATAGAATAAAGAAATTAATTGCACAAAATCTTGATCAGTTAAAGACTTGAAATTTTGAACACAGTTCAGAAAGAAAAACGAAGATAGGAGAAAAAAAGAAAGAAACAAAAGTCTTGGTAGGTACGTCGTTACACAAATTGTTATGATTCGTGTTCATGTTTCAATCTGAGCGGTGGCATTCACTTGTGGCGATTATGAGTTCCTGTAGCCACTTAACAACAGAACAATGGAAGAATTGTCATTACGACGGCTATCCTGCAGAATCGGGATTGAATAACCTGAAGGGGTCTCAAGTTGGTGCGGGCCGCGTGAGCGAACATTACGCTTGCATACGTCATGACGGGGCGTATGCAAGTTTTGTAGAGAGTTACCTTATTACGGAGGGACAGTTTGCTTCGTCTACAAAACATAGGGTAGAGTCGTCCTAGTATAAAGGCGGCACGGTCGCGTACCGTTTTAATGTGGTGACGGTATGTCATCCCTCTGTCGAGGGTGACGCCTAGGTATTCGACCTTCGAGGCCCACGGTATGGGCTGGCCAAAGAGAGTGATGGGGCTAATGGCGGAGGTGTTTGCACGCCTATTAGGGAGTGGGATGCTCGAAGTGGTATTCGGAGGGCGACCCCTTTTGAAGAGCACCGCTGTGCTTTTCGTGGGGTTGATGTCGATGCTCTACTTCCGGAACCACTGTCCCATGGTGGCTACTGCGATCTGGAGTCGCCGATGCAGCAACGACATCTTCCTACACGAGCAGTACATAGCCGTGTCATCGGCGAAAAGCGCTCGATGGGTCTCCGGAAACCGGGGTATATCGGGGGAACGGGGGAAGTCTCGTATGATGAGCACGAGTCTGTCTGGCACTTCCATGTTGTACAGGGTTTTCACTCAGTAATCCAACATTGTACACATTTTATGCAGAAGGACAATGCCCAAAAGTGGGCCAACTTTATGTCAAAACTATTTGGACTTGAAAAACTATGCCTTATTTTTTCACGTTGCTTAGTTTATATATCAACATTTCTTTCAACCTGGCGTTGTTTTACAAAAAAATAAATTACATATTTGATAACATCCCAAAATTGAGTGCCATAGTTTTTAAATTCGCCAATAGGCAAAGGGATTAGCCCATAAAGCCTTAAAGTAAACCTTTAAGCTGCCAAACGAAAGAGTTGTCTGTGACTTGAGCAACAAATTAAAAAAAAAAAGCTAATGGTTATAATTCAGACTTTTTAGTTTATTACTGTTCAATTCAATATTTATATATTGTAATAGTAATTATTACTTAAAACCATGAATTATTTAATATTTTTAGATATTATTGATTCCATTAGTAAAAATCTCAATGGCCTACCATTACTCTATTCTTATTATATATGATCAGAGAGTTTTGGCAGCAAACAGAGTGAAGCGTCACTTGAAGTTTTAATTTAATGTTTTTTTAATAGTTTATTGTGATGTTTATTACATATATAAAAAACGTCAATAATCGTGAACAACGATTATTGACGTTTAATACACAAAACAACAACACAAATTCATGAACGATTTATGAATGATAAATTCAATTTCAGCAATGACATGAACAGACTACAGCAAATTAAAAAAAATATATATCAATGTAAAGGACAATGCCCATTTTCTTAGGGCGTTTGGGCCCCTAAAAAAAGTTGTCGGGTCATGATGGTTTTAACTTAATTTGATAGACAAAGAAATATCGTTTCATATTCAGAAAACGATTTTTTTATTCCCACCCAGGTTTAAGAGAAATCGGTTTTTTTTCTGCAGCTAAAATTAAGTTGTTAATTGTTTTCTTCGAAATCAATAATCGCTCTCATCATTATTTACAGTATTCAATAAGTTAATTGTGGTTAATGTTGCTAGAAATAAGCCCTTACGTACATTTTATTATTATTATATCCTCATAATAATAATAAAATGAAATGAAAATCTTCCGGATTCAATATTGTTCCGGCAACAATATTGTTGCTGTTGTTTTTAAATTCGCCAATAAGCAGGCAAAGAGCGTAGCCTATACAGCCTAGTCTGTCGTAGTTATATATTTTTTTTTTTCAATAAAAAGTTGGTGTATCTCTTTTTATTGCTTTTTAGGAGTTTTGACGTCAACTCGATGAATAGCACATTGAGTGAGCGTGTATATCTGCAGACCTTTTATCTTGAAAAAAAAAACAGTCACTGCTATGTTAGCCACAGTTTTATTCCAATGCCTCAATAATCGTGAACAACGATTATTGACGTTTAATACACAAAACAACACTCAATTTATATATGTATTATACATCACAATAAACTATTAAAAAAACATTAAAATAAAACTTCAAGTGACGCTTCACTCTGTTTGCTGCCAAAACTCTCTGATCTTAATATATAATAAGAATAGAGTAATGGTAGGCCATTGAGATTTTTACTAATGGAATCAATAATATCTAAAAATATTAAATAATTCATGGTTTTAAGTAATAACTACTATTACAATATATAAATATTGAATTGAACAAAAATAAACTAAAAAGTCTGAATTATAACCATTAGCTATTATTTTTTTTATTTGTTGCTCAAGTCACAGACAACTCTTTCGTTTGGCAGCTTATAGGCTTACTATAAGGCTTTATGGGCTAAGCCCTTTGCCTATTGGCGAATTTAAAAACTATGGCACTCAGTTTTGGGATGTTATCAAATAAGTAATTTATTTTTTTGTAAAACAACGCCAAGTTGAAATAAATGTTGATATATAAACTAAGCAACGTGAAAAAATAAGGCATAGTTTTTCAAGTCCAAATAGTTTTGACATAAAGTTGGCCCACTTTTGGGCATTGTCCTTTTCAAATAAATCTCCATCGCCGTGTCTAAAATATTTCCATGTGCTTAAATTAGTTTTCAAAGATGGCTGGACGAGTTCACGGCCTAAATGGTGTTAAGTGGTTACCGGAGCCTGTAGATATCAGCAATATAAATGCCGCCACCCACTTTGACATAGCAGTTCTAAGTCTCCGTTTTTATGAAAAATGGCTGCCCCACCCTGCAAACTGAAACGCAATACTGCTTTACGGCAGAAATAGGCAGGGTGATGGGTATCTCCTACCCGTGCGGGCTCACAGAACGGCTTTTTTTTCGGTCAGGGGGCCGATCGTCGTACAAAGTTTCTACGCCTAGAGGGCGCGCGGGGTATGTGGGATTTGACGGTCTGCAGATGTTAGGAGCAGACCGCGGGCCCAAGGTCCATGTTTTAGAACCCACCAAACGACTCCCCTTGCACTTTCTCACCCGACGTCCGATCTCTGCCCGGGGTCAGAACCTAGACAGAGTAGGGGTTCCCACAGTCAATACTACAACCAGACTCGCGGAGCTATCCCTAGGACTCCCGACCGACGAGTCGTCGAGGCGATAGGCGATAGTCGACGACCTCACGTCGCGTCGGCCGTATCGGTATGGCAGCCCGACAGACTGATCCAGGCGGTGCCACTGGTGTCCGTTTGGGTCGTTATAGTGTTCTTTGTGTTCAAAAAAGTTATTTAATCTAACAAACTAAAATTTTCATGTTGAATAAAAACAGAACTGTCAAAACAATCTTGTAAAATTTTAGTAAAAACTTTATTTAAATGAATTTCAAATTTAGAAACTTTCTATTGTTGCTTAAACGTTAAATCACTTTGAAAATCACAAAATTTCCATTTCGATATGTAAAAAATTCGTAAGTTTAACTTAAATAGTATTTAAGAAATTAATTTAAGATAAACAACATCTTCCTAACGTTGATTGGAAAGTTACCGTCAGAATTCGTGGTTAAACTTAAGCAAGAGAAACAGCTGTCGATTTTATTAAGAACTTTTACCTAATAATGTTTGACAGGGAACTAACTACAAGATAGATTTAAAGATATCAATTTTATTCCACTACATAATATGATTTTATTTTTTAGTGAAGTTTTTTTTTACATTATCTTTTTTTTCATAATTATTTCCTATAAAACAACTGGCTGAGTACAAAACTTTGTATTGTTATTGTTGTTAATTCCGTGAAAGTTTCGAAATACATATTAGCATTTATGCCAATTACGTGGGGTGCGAGTCGTTTTAGTAAATGATTGCATTTCACAAATTAATTAAATTCACAAAGTACTTCAATTGGTATTTAATGACAATTACTTTTGATGCTGTTGATGAAAAGAAACATTGATGACCCATTTGATGTTAGGTGTTTATCAGAGTCCAACGATAATGTGCTAGAAAAAACAAAATGTGAAAAGATAGTGAGTTATAATTGTTATTTTATTAGATTAGAATTGAATATTTGGTTGATGTCGGGGTTATTCACCAAATAATTTATTGAATCCATTGCAATAATACGTCGACATATCCAACACAAGCAATGTTTATCTAAAGTAGGTTTCTTAGATTTTGATGTATCAAGTATATTAGTTGATAAATAGTATCCATTTTTTTTTAAAACGATTTTTTTTAAATTAATGTTTGTTTAGTCTAGAACAGATTTCAAAATTAAATTAAAATTAGAAAATCGACAGTCCAAATATCAAATATAAATAACAAGAGGTGTTGTTTCGAATTCGATTTTTAGATTGTTTATTTTTAAGTTTTGTTATTTTTATTGCTTAAATGGGCGGACGACTGTAGTTTTTTTCGTGTATTTATAGTATATATTTTAAAACTAATTAAAAATTGAAAATAAATCCAAATTTCACCTAATATGTTAGTATTAATATTAGCGATCTGTGTACTAGTTTTTTATTTCATTCTGTTTCCAACATCTGTGAGAGAGGTAAAAGAATAGTGTGCTTTTGAATGTAAGACTTTTAACTATAAATTTATCCATCCTATCCTACACTGATTAGTCTTCAAAAAAGACAGGTAAAATGCGCCACCCACCTGGAGATATAAGTTCTAAGGTCTCATTATAGTTACAATGGTTGCCCCACCCTTCAAGTCGAAATGCATTACTGCTTCATTGTAGAAATAGGCAGGGTGGTGGTACCTACCTGTGCGGACTCACAAGAGGTCCTACCACCAGGACTCGCTCTGAAAATGCTCGCTCGGATCCGTATTCGATTAAATATCAACTGTATTCGATTAATAGCATTTTTCCCATCTCGAAGTTTCGAATATCGGCTATGGGTGGGTATAATAAAAAAAAAATTGTACGTTTCGTTTGTCATCATTTGTGTGTTGCGATAAAATTATAAATCTTAAAAACTAAACAATGGATGTGCAAATACCGTTTTTAGCTCATCATTCTGTAGGACAAACTTTTGAAGAAATTCTACCATCTGCGTCTGCATACGTAAGTTCAAAAATAAAGTATTATTGTATTTTTTTTATTTATTAATTGTGCATTTCGTTATTTAAAACAACACTAAATACAAACAATTGTTTGTCCTTAAAAAAATTTACGAATCTTTAAACGAAGGTTCCAGTTGCGTTTTTTTTTTAATTAAATCATATTTAAGTGTAGGTAGTAATTTTAAACCAACATGAGGGTTAGATAAGGGCAAGCCGTTTTCTACATTAGGGGTCGACCCTAAAGTTCATTTAAAGTTTATGGTGTTCATACATACTACTGTAATACTAGTACATTTTATACTAACAAAATATACTTGTATTTTTATTATGCCTACGACTACCAAAACCGAAGAAAGTACAGTAATAGTAATTATTTAAGTTATTTAACTATTTTCAGATTAAAAAACAGCCAGAGTTTTTGGAAAGTGGATGCATTTTGAAAAAAGGTAATCCTCATATATTTGTCTTGGGTCTTTTCAGCCATAACTCACATGGTGGTGGCAATATAACATGTATTCATAATATAGCTTGATTAACTTTGCTGGCATTTGAAAGCCGCTTGTTGTTCATAAGTAATATCTCAATTTTTCTATAACGAATGCACACGGTTTCAGTATATTTATTTTTGGGAGTGTATTTATTTTTAGGCTATTTACAATTAAACGGGTATCTGAAGATTCTTTGGATGTACGACGTTATACCAGTTTTTTTTATCTCTGCTTTAGAACAGTTTCATGTTTCAAATGTAATAGTGGACTAACGGTTTTCAAACGTTGAATAAGCGATTTGATTTTATCGCAAAGTTTTTGTTGTTTTTTTTACGTTAATATGTCAGAGACTGTTGACATTTATTTACCAAACGAACAGTTATTGAAGTTTACCATAAAGTATTTCCATAAAACTTGTTAGATGAATCGCATCGGTTTTTTTACTATACAAAGTTTTTTATATACTGTTGTTTGAAATAAAAGCTCATTCATGTTATTTATAGTGACATTAATACAATCCTTCAAACGTTGTGGCCAGTTATCGATTGGAACACATGTGTTCATAATTTCTACATTGAAAAAATAGTTACTGCCAACCTTATGGGATGTTTTAGGGCCTCAAAATTATCATAACATTGATAAACGGGTGAAGATTTAGAACAGAGGACGGCTAGTCTTCAGCCCTTAAAGTGAGAAACCCTCAATTCCTGTTTCGTTTGTGTCCATAATTTCTACACTGAAAAAATCGTTACTGTCAATCTTATGGGATGTTTTAGGGCCTCGAAGTTATCATAACATTGATAAACGGGTGAAGATTCAGAACAGAGGACGGCTAGTCTTCAGCCCTTAAAGTGAGAAACGCTCAAATCCAGTTTCGTTTGAGTCGATAATTTCTACATTGAAAAAATCGTTACTGCCAACCTTATGGGATGTTTTAGGGCCTCAAAATTATCATAACATTGATAAACGGGTGAAGATTCAGAACAGAGGACGGCTAGTCTTCAGCCCTTAAAGTGAGAAACACTCAATTCCAGTTTCGTTTGTGTCGATCGATCTTTATACCCGCTGCTGAGACTTGCTGAAATTAGTACATTTTTTCTCCTACCAGACCGAAAGTTTGTGGAGTACCGAGCCGGGGTCCAGGGCCGAAGCTGTGGCGGGGTAAGGGGGCGGAGCACCCTATACTCGTAAAAAAAACAATTTAACTGTTTTTTTATTTTTTAATAAACTACTACTAATTAAATAAGAACTGTCTGAACTCATCTTTGTTCCGATTCCCAAAACCGAACTTTCGGTGTAGGTAGGAGAAAAAAGATTTTTTTGCTATGAAATGTCTTATCGTTAAGAGGCTTCATTAACCACCTTGTCACGTTTTGATACACGTGGGTCGATGTTTTGATATCTTTTTCACAAAAATATTGCTCACCAAAGCATTATTGATTTCTTTACAGAATAACTGAGAAGCCTACATAAGCTTTCATAGCTTTGAGCACTTTCGATTGTTATGTCTATGCCGTAAAATATTGAACAATAATTAAAAAAAAACACTTAACATTTTTTGTCCTAATGTATTTATTACAATTAATTTTGTAACTACTATGTAATTACGTGCGCATTACGTTAACATAATTATGTTTTTCATTTATTAAAACACTTTATAGGTTTAATGTGGTAATCATTTTATAATTTTCAACGTTTTCCTTTCACATTTTACGTTCTTCGTTTTGCTGTACATTATCTTATTTCACATGCTTTTGTACATAATTTTCCTATTACTCTGTACTATATCTTCTTTTTTGTGTGTACATAAATAAAGAAATAAATAAGAATTTTAGTTAGAAATATTACTTTTAATGAAGAAATGAATGATTAATGAAAGCATAGAGTAGCCTAGCTACAGTTTTTTCGTCCTGTTAATTTATACTTGGTATTCGATGATAACGAATCCTGAGTTTAAATTTCAGTCGTCAAATTTAACATAAAATTAGATTGTTTGATAAATAAAATAAAAGACGAAAATCGACCGAAACGCGTTTTTAATATTGTCTATCACAAGTGAAAACCGAAGTAATTTCTATTAAAATTTTACTTCTTATAGAACATCTCTATAATATTCCTAGCGTGGAATTTTAAGCTAAGTGACTTCTAAATTTATGACGAGATATAGACAATAATGTGAATTGAATTAGTTAATGTTTTGAGGTTAGTGTGCAGTTATAGGAATTCAATTAATTAACATAAAGCGAAACTAAAACTGGCTCAGCTACGTGGATGTCTCAATGTTGTTATTCTTTAATGTTTTACTCTTCCAAATAGGCAGACCAGTTCGCGGCCAACATAGTTTTCTTACCGTCTACGCCAGACCAGGTTCGCGCCGCGCCGCCAACCAAATTATTTACCTTACACTTATACAATAACATTCCTTTTAGTGGATTATCGATAAGTAATTAAGTACAATAGGCGCAACATATGCCTGTTAAATAACAAAACATATAATGCATTTATAGTACAAGTCTCCCAAGATTTACGTCAAAACAATAAGTCAAAATTAACAAATAATAAAAAATAAATAAATAATAGTGTAAAAAAAACTAACGAAATACGCTTTTATAAAAATCCAACTAAAACAGACTATAAATTTTAATTAATTTGAATTAAAAATAGTGTAAGAAAAAATGATTTTAGTGTAAAAAAGCGTGGGGTGCTTTTCAGAATATTATCAAAATAGCCCTTCTACTCATATCTGTTCATAAAATATTTATAACTACTAATACCATGCAGCCCTCGCTTTTTTACAATAAAATCATTTTTCCTTACATTATTTTTAATTCAAATTTATAGTCTATTTTTTAGTTGGATTTCTATATTTTCAATTATTTTTTTACTATTGAATTGTAATCGGTCCTTAATAAGTATACCAAATTTCGAGTTAATCCGCCGTTTTGAAGGGGGTCAAAATGATGTTCAAAGATTCCGTTACAAACATACATACGTCTGAAGCTAATAAAAGCGTATTAAAAACCATTAAAACATGAAGATTCGTAAATATAGGAGGCGCTTCATGGATTCCGCACAGGCGCTGACAAGGGTCGAGCGCGGCTTTGCGCCAGACCAGCATTTGGCCTAACATTTGTTAAATGGTTAATGTTCCAGGTTCTACTGGGATATTGCCAATTTAGGAATACATGGATGTTCGTAGGAGGAATAAATAAAAACGGTGTGACCTTAACGCACTTACCATGTGCTAAAGCACCAGTATCTTGTGAACTGAGTTTACTTACTGTTTTTCTTCTGCAGATGCCTTACAGGCTGTGAAACTGGATCCCGCAGTTTTGGAGGCACAAATAACAGTGGAAACGAGAAAAATCGATGGAACCGATTCTACACAAACTCAAGTTTCTTCACAAGGAAGTGAATTACGTAAGTTGCCCAACACCGTCACAGTTTTTTTGGGAGTCGTATCTAAACATTTACTTGTTTTTCTTATGATTGATTGGCGATTGTTTGTGGTAAACGACACGCGTGATGCCACAAAATCTGTTTTTCAAGTTCTTCAACATATCTTAAACGATTTTTTTCTTTATTTTATGATCAAATTAGACTAAGTATACTATAGTACAGTACAAAACGAATGAACAACGTTACTATTCCCATGAATGAAATCTGCTGGAGATCACGGGGTCATTTCAAATAATTCTTCAGATCATATGTTATCATCATTATCAGCCAATATTAACTCCCGTTGGCCTCTATAGGTCTCATCTAATTCGCGGCACGTTCCTCAATTTTTCTTATAATATACTCCTTGATTCGATACTCCTAATCGACTTTTTTTGTGGCGTATATACGTCAACGATCTCACGACCCACCTGGTCTAAAATGGATACCCGAGCCAATGAACTTGACAACGTGAATACCGCCACCTACCTTAAGTCATGAGTAGGATTATCACAATCGTATTGTAGAACGATTCTCTAAGCTTTCCGACTGGAACGCAAGTTTGTCTTAAGGCACTTAAAGGCAGGGTGGTTGTATCTATGCGGGCTTACATTACACCAAACCACCAGTACTGTAGTTATCAATAATTAAAATTAAAAATTACGCTAGTCGTAGTTCTCTTTTCCCAACTCATGAATTTTCGCGGTTTTATAGGTAAGATCCTCGATTTTCCGTGTCGAGTGACATAACTAGATGTTTTCTTCGATTCCGGGAGAAGCACCAATTTTAATGGTAGATTTATTTTTTCGGATCGGCTAAGCAAAATCGAAAAACATCCAACGATTGCGGAGGTAGTTTGAGGTGTAGTGTGGGAGTGGGTACCGAGAAGCAACCTTCCCTTATATATTTTAGATATATTTGTTGATCGTGATAAACATTCTCGTATTTATTTAGAAGAAAAAAAAGTTACCTATCTGTACCATTTGTGTAAAACGGCAAACAACAAGATGATATATGACAATATGATTTAAGTAAGTGTACCGAATGTGTAAGTGAAATCGTCAGGCCGCAGCCGTTTTGTATTGTTATCGAATTCTTTTTCAACGGAACATAATTCAGCGATATGCTGTTTTCGTAATAATGAATGCCTTGGTGCCTTTAAAAATTAAAAATGCAATTAAGTATTTTAGAGATTGTTTTAAAACTTCAGCCGCTGAGGCTCTGCGTGTCGACTTCAAGAAAATTGTGTCAATGCACGAGACAGCACTCCTCTCTTTGACTCCGGATCAGTATCAGTTCCTGCTAATTTACGTCGAAGCTCTTCGCCAGAAGCGAATTGGTTTACAAAAGCATTTTGTAAGTGATCCTAGATAAGATTCAGTTTATTTCATACTCGTAACTATTGTAATTTAGGGCTGAGATCAATTTCAACACGTAATACCTAAGCTTAATTTCTTGAGGCAGTGATACAACGAAACTTTTTCATGATTATTCGCCTAGTGCAAACGTACAGATTTGAAATACCTATAATAATAGGTTGGGGAAAAAGTCTTTTCGCATTATAGTATGTATGAATTTGTTATAAAATCTCTTTGTCTATCCTACTATGTGTATCTGGCTGGTTTTGGTATCATTAAAAGTTTAAATTTTAAAGAAGATTCAAATTCAAATTAGGAAAATGTGTGATTTTTATTTATTTTTCGTAATGTCGAGCTGAGTGAATCTAATGAAGAAATTCGATACATTTTAAAATTTTACTACAAAAAAGGTAAAAATGCAACGCAAGCCGCGAAAACATTTGCGATGTTTATGGATCTAGTGCAGTGTCTGTGAGAGTAGCACAAATTTAGTTTAAGCGTTTTCAATCCCGAAAATTTGATGTCAAAGATGCACGTCGCTTTGGTCGCCCTATTACGGATAAAATGGATGCTATTTTTGAAAAAGTGAAGCAAGATCAGTATATCAGTAGCTATGACGTAGCTGAAGAGCTGGGAATTGACCACTAAACAGTTTTGGCGCATTTGAAAAAAACTGGGTACACAAAAAAAGCTTGATATTTGGGTACCTCTGGTACCTCACGAGCTCACGGAAAGAAACCTAATGAACCTTGCACTCATTTGTGGTTCTTTAATTTCGACGTAATGAAATCGAACCATTTTTGAAGAAGCTGATAATTGGTGATGAAAAGTGGATCACGTAGGTACGACAAGAACGTGCGAAAAAGGACGTGGTCAAAGGCCGGTCAGGCTTTACAGACTGTGGCGAAGCCCGGGTTAACACGCAACAAGGTGATGCTGTGTGTGTGGTGGGATTGGAAGGGCATTATTCATTATGAGCTGCTACCACCAGGCAGGACCATCGATTCTGAACTCTACTGCGAACAACTGATGAGATTAAAGCAAGATGTTGAGAGAAAGCAGCCGGAATTAATCAACAGAAGGGGTCTGGTTTTTCATAATGATAACGCTAGACCTCACACATCTTTAGCCACTCAGCAAAAATTAAGAGAGCTTGGCTGGGAGGTGTTAATGCATCCACCGTATAGTCCTGACCTTGCACCTTCAGATTTCAACCTGTTTCGGTCTCTTCAGAACTCTTTAGGCAGTGTCAGGTTAACATCACGAGAGGACTGCCCAAACAAATTATTGCGGTATTTTGATCAGAAGCCCCAAAATTTCTATAGCAATGGGATCATGTCCCTACCTACAAGATGGCAAAAAGTTATCGAACAAAATGGTACCTATATACTTTAGTAAAATGTAAATAAACTATATTAAAAAATGTTGTGAATTTTCTTAAAAAATGCGAAGAAACTTTTTCCCCAACCTATTAATAAATATTATGGTCCCCTGTACTCAGCGGTATGCTAGCGAGAGAAGTTATTCCTCAACTTATTGACGTTTTAAACTACAATTTATGGAAGTGTTGAAAAAAATCTGAAAATAAGTGCGCATTGGGGATTACGTTAATTAGCTAGTAATAATAATAATAAATCAAGTATTAAAAATCCTTTACACATACATTTTATGTGTACTATAAATAAATGAAATGTAAAAAATGTCAAGAAATATCTCTATGAAAATAAAGACTGTATTTAGCAAAGTATACGAATAATAATAATACACTACATGACGATCACGACCACTCTGTCAAGAGTGACACGACTGAGAAGAAGAACGAATAACATCTTAGTCGTCAGCCAATACGAAAACTGCAAAGTTCTCGCAACGTCAAAAACAATAAAATGAAAATAATAAACGCGAGATTAAGGTGTAAAGACGTAGACACAATTAAGCCGTAGTTTTAATTGTTTCTGTGATTCGTGAAAACCGAATAATTCATTTTAGATCCGTAAAAAAAAAACAATCAAATTAATCTCGTTTTTCAAATATTCATGATAATTTTTAATTAAAATAGTAATTTGAATTAATTGTAAAGTAATGAAAAGGATAAGGAATAGTATTTCCAGATCTTTTAGCCGGCAAAAATATAATTATTTAATGAATTTAATTTAAAAAAAAAGTTTACGTACATACTAGCGGGATTTTAATACCATTTTATTATTATTATTATATTTCGTTCTGAAAAAACTATATAAATTCTGGGCTTTTAACTTCCATACGTCCAAACGTTACTTTGTTAGGAGTGCGCCTTCTGTAAGAAAAATGGGGAGTCAGTGTCATGGTACAGAACGCATGCTCTGAAGGATGGGCGCGGTCGGGTGAAGTGCCCTGTACTTAGAGGGTTCCGATGCCCGCGCTGTGGGGCCACCGGGGACCGAGCTCACACCATTAAATATTGCCCACAGAACTCCGATTAATTAAGGTAAATATCCGAATTCGTTGCAATTAGATTTATTTAATACTAGCGACCCGCCCTTGCTTCGCTTCGGAAACATTAAATTTTAGTATTGATAGTTGAGTCCCGCGATGCTAGCCGCGGTTATTGTCGTACCGCGAGTGATGCCGCGGGGCGAAGCTAGTCTAAAAAAAGTAGCCTAAGTTACTCTTTATATCGTCAGCTACCTGTATCAGTGAAAGTCCCGACAAAATCGGTCCAGCCTTTCCAGAGATTAGCCGGAACAAACAGACAGACAGACAGACAGACAAAAATTGTAAAAAATGTTATTTTGGTGTATGTACTGTATATATATTCATATGCATGTAGTAAAAAGCGGCTATATCAATATTACAAATAGACACTCCAATTCTATTTATATGTGTAGATAGCTGTACCCGTCCGCTACGCTGGGCTTTTAAAATTAACATTATTATTTCTCACCTCCACAAAGATTCTCATCATTAACGCCCCGGCAACTGGTGTAGAGAGTCCAAAAATCATATAAATATATCATAAAAATATATCCATTAAGTAAATGTATTTTCTACATGGATACCAAGTTTCAAGTCGATCGGATGCATGGTTCAGTAGTTATAACGGAACATCCGTAAAAACCACTGTAGATTTATATATTAGTATAGATTCATCTCTCTCGATCTCTTATACATACATTAAATTTTGCATATCCGAATTAAAATCGAAGAACTATATGGAAATGCATAGAATCCATACACTTTTTTTTATTTCGAAGAAATATTAAAATAAATAATGCTTGACATAGTGAGAGAGAGTATAATTTATTATATACCAAATCTAATTGACACTGGAAATCAGTCAACACACAAGTATGATTTGTACAAATGGCGGCCTTATGCTAAAACCGATCTCTTCCAGACAAGCGTTTGCATATAAAGAAATTGTAAAAAAGGTACGGTAGACATACTTTGTACTATTAGTGCAAATGTTAAGTGGATGGACACCAGTTAAGTGCGAGTAAATAGAAGACTCAAAGTGGAACTAATTAACACGAGCACTATTAAGCTAGTTAGATAGTAAATTGACGTATTAATTCATACGTATTTACATTTAACGACCGAGTATGTTTTTTCAACAATGCTATTCAGTATTAGTTATTAATATGACAACACTAGTAATAAAAGTTAATCATAAAATTTGTAAGTTTACAATGTTGGTATTCACTGTAACATGCCAGACTTCAGTGATATATTTGATAGGAAATTTACTATATTCTGTAAATGCTATTTAGCCTTGTTTGCTAGCAACAATGCGGTGTGACGTTTGGTCATTAATCTGCTACTGCCCATGTTAATAACGAACAGCCAAGGTTAAATGTCTAAGACATGCTGTATCTACATTGGATTTCTTTACAATTTTTTTGTTGTTGTTATTGAATTTATATAACTATTATATTATTATGTAAACAATATTTCTAGTTTACTGAAGATAAAACAGATTTACGTAAATCATTTTTTTGTTTCTTTATTTTAGGTTGTGGGGACACCTGTTTTTAGCTATCTGCTGCTTTGCTGTAGAGAAAAAACTCCATTTAATTTTATTTTTAAACAAGAAATAAATAATAATTACACTCCATTTTCTATTATTTCAATCAAAACATGATAATTTTTCCATTAGACGTATTCCTCGAAAAGGCAAAAGTAGGTAAAATAAATAACGATAATTTGAGCCACATGCTGTTTAGTACACAATAGCGGGAAAATTGGAGTAATTTCACGATTCCCAATGTATACTGAAAATAACTGTTCTGAAATTAGAACGGTGGCATGCGCAAGCCGAACATAAGACGACAGGCTCATTGCCCACACGAACGTTTATAAAAGAACTCAATGTAGATATTTAATTTTATTTTATTACATTAAAAATTAAAAAAATGAAGACTGTTTGGACTTATCTATCTCTAAATTACTACAACGTCATCACGGTGTTAACATATAATTGCACAGAAGCAAGAACAAGAATTTGGCATAAATAATAAGCATTCGACGTATTAAAAAATATAAAACAGTGAAAGTGTACATTCTGAATAATCATAGAGTATACATTTGATATGCACTTCACAATCGTACAATTAGCAAAACACTGAGCCGGAATTCCACTTAACTTCTCTATATGTTATGTTTAAACTCGATGCTTTAACAGGAAAAATTGGTTCGTTGTCAGCTGTGACGTTTTATACATAAATGAAATGAAGTCCAGCATGCAATTTAGGTAGGTAAGTACGTAGGCACAGTGTCGGTTTATTGACCTGGTGACGATGAGCCATGAAACCAGCGGTTGTGGGGCAGGTCGCGGCCGGGAAACGCCAGATCCGACACGTAACAAAAGGTCTTTGAACTTCACACGGAAAGTGTACGGTGAGTTATGCTCTAAAGTCGTAACACTCGTAACCTGACACTTTATCGAACGTTATCGACTCGGACTAGTTGATAACAGAAGAGTGACCGAATTCACTGTTCGAAGTTTGAAGTTCAAGGCGTTCGCATTGAGAGCCATTGCGGCAGAATAACACTCGTTTCACAAAGACACTTCACGGCCGGTTTCGTATGGCCTTCGTCATTACCAAAAATTATTATTCAACCAGCATAATCAGCTTGTAGCAATTAGACAATACTAATGTGCTGAAACTCGAACGAACAAATAGGAAGTTTAAAATAATATAATATACTGTTCGAAGTTGAACCATAATCAATATTTGATAACGTCCTGTCAGTATAAAATAATTGAAACAATTCGACATCTTCTTGATTATTTCAAAATTTACGTATGTTCAGGGTCACCTACTCTTTATTGTTGTCTAGTTTAAATGTTGTTTTTGTAGTGAGTTTGTATTTATGATTTTTTTGTTGAATCAAATAAAAATATCTTGCCAATGTTTAAATTAATTAATTAAATTTAATTACTAGACGTACCTATTTAAGTGTGTGTGGTTTGATAAATTTATTTTGTTCACAAAATATCCGGCTTGTTGATAGGCAGAGTCAAAAATTAAAATTGAACAGTAGAAACAGGATTGTTTACAAATATTATTAGCCTAAAAAACGCGTTGAATTAGTTCGAGATCAGGGTAGTCATATCATTTAGCATTAATAAACATACATAAATTAATATATTATTCATCTTACGCATGTTTTAAAAATACGCCATATTAAATCATTGCGAAGATAAATTTTGAAATGACTCCTCTTTTCAATCATTTTCTATTTTGTTACAATAGTCTAAACTGATAAATTAGTGTATCCTCCATATTTGATTGACGATAGTAAGTTAAAAATTAACTAATAATTAATATATACATATATTATATTTTTTTATCTTTGAATGATTGGTGGCCCGGATGCCTTTCCAGTTTTACCAGGACAGTTGGGCTCAGTAAAGGCTCAGTCAAGAGGGGTGGGGTTAGCTAATAGCTGCCCGAGCGCCTCCGAAGGAAACCTAACAAGAAAATGATATACTCAAGCGTCACTCATACGATTATCGATATCAGTGAATATAGCATGGGTTTCAGACAAGCGGAAATCAAACTGGTGCTCCATTGGAATCTACGTTAAAGCATTTATGAATCACTAGCGACTCGCCCTCGGTTCGCTTCGGAAACATTAAATTTATTCATAGCTCAGTCCCGCGATGTTACCCGCGGTCATTGTCGTACTGCGGGTGACGCCGCGGGGCGAAGCTAGTCTAAAAAAAGTAGCCTAAGTTACTCCCTATGTATCATCAGCTACCTATCAGTGAAAGTCTCGTCAAAATCGGTCCAGTTGTTCCAGAGAAAAACAGACAGACAGACAAAAATTGTAAAAAATCTTATTTTGGTGTACCGTATATACATATATGTATTCATATGCATGTAGTAAAAAGCGGTTATTTCAATATTACAAACAGACACTCCAATTTTATTTATATGTGTAGATGATGTCACTGGCCCACAAGTGCTGTTTACTAGTATATACTAATGTAAGCTTAGTAATAATATTACTAACGATTGATATCAAGATCTAGTGGGACATAATATAAAGGTTCAAACGTTATTATTTGTGGCGTGCTTGAAGAATATTTGCACAGGTTCTATTATACTTTTTATCATCATAGAAGCACCGTACCTAGACAGTATAATAACAATACACTTAATTATACTTACGATTATTTTTATCTATATTAGATACCCTTGATTTATAATGAATTAGACAGATTTGTCCTAGAACTGGAAATTTAAACAAGGTCCATACAAGACAAGTTTTATAATTTTAACAATCACCTTAATGTAAAAATGTTAACTTATTGTTTATTCTCAAATCTAGTACCTACATGCGGATACGTTTTTGTTCTTCACACTTTTTACATCTATTGAGTTAGACAGAGATGTCGTGTAGCTTCACAAACTTTACTAATTTCTTTCTGTGTTGTGCAGTATGCACTAGAATAAGTATTTAGCCTTGGAGTAATTATCTTTAGGCATATTGTGCATTACCATATTATATTTACATGCCAACGATGCCATAGGATAGGTACACGATTTTTGTTTGGTGTACAATACAATTTATGAACATATATTAAGTGTATAATCTATGGTTATGAACGATCTCAACGATCTGAAAAAAAATACTAAAGGATTGAACACGAATACTAGCGACATCTATTAAACTATCGGCAACTTATAATAGTAAATTCTTTTTCGATTGACGTGCTTTGTTGTTCCTTTTTATTTCTAAGTTACAGCAAATGAGAAACAGATGGCGTTAAAATATTATTTTTCTTAATTATTTATTTTCGTTTCTGGGACACGAAGACTGAAATTAGACAAAATTAAAATTTAATCGATCGATATTTAGCAAAAAATGGTGTAGTTTTAGAAGATTATATGATATTATAGAGGAAATGTTTTGGCGTATCATCAAGAAATGACGTGAAGTCGGTGCGCTTACGCTGTCACGGTCAGCGCACTATCAGAGGAGAAACACTCGTCATTTCGATGTAATCACGAGTAGTCGCGTTGCTACAGGGCTCATTGTAGTTCGCCACGAAAGCCCTTTTCAGTGCCGTTTCAAATGTAGTCGCCTTCGTATTCTTATGTCAAAGGCAGATTTCTGAGCTTCGAGAGGAAAATCGATGTTATCGTAAGTACTAATTTGGTTTTCCTTTGATTTCCATAATACAATTGACAGCATATTGCACAATTTTCATTAATAATTATCACAGTGCTTCATGAAATCATCATGGAAAAACCTGTAAGCTGTACATTACTAATATTATTGATAAATTATCTCTGCCCTTCCTTCTTTGTTGCAACTTTCTCTTTAAATCTACATAGGGTCGGGCAAAATACAAGTTCCCAAATAAAAATCGAATTGACTGTAGTAGTAAATAAAAAAATATTAAATTAGTTTATATTTTAAAACAAAATAGATTGAATACGTTCTGACAGCAAAGCAGTGTCTAGACATAAAGAACGTGACCCCAAATCGACGAATGCCAGCGAGCAGCGAGCGAGCGATGTTCCCCTCACAAGCACGTGGTTATAAAAAAATGCGGTTTAGAACATTAAATACTGTATGGCAGAGTTCAGTTTATTTTCATTAAAAAAATCTATCCACTTATAAATAACATAAAAATTCTCCGAATAGGTATACCTTGTTTGACTGATGACACATTTTTGTCCTCAAATATATTAAGTGTATAATCTATGTTTTTGTCATTAATCAGTTAAACATAACATTATTGACAGAAAAAATATGAACTGACTAATTCATGGAGAAAAGATTACTCGTACTTAATATTAATTATGGTTATAAAGTAGCGAAAATTTTGTTGAATTATTTTAGGTAATTTCAAATAATTTATACAATTGGCGAGTCTTTATACATTCACGCAACTCTAATGTTAATAATCTATGGTACTTAAGAACCTTGTTACCATGGTGATGATAGAAGCTTAAAACAAATGAAAAAATGATAATTTATGCCGAAGGTGTAACCCAATTATTTTAAACTACTAATACATAACATCATTCTATATTATATTATTATTAATTTAAATGATTGAGCTCGAGTTTTACATGTACCTATAGGTACTCTAGCATCAATTACTATAAAATACAAAATTTCAATCAAAATGTCACTTTCTATTGAAATTTTGACTATAATAAATAAATCAGCTTAATAAATTTTATTGCATTAAGCAATAAAAAGCCCACCGAACTATGCAGTCCATACGAATACATTTCATTGGTCGATGTGTCTGTAACGATAGACAGACAATAATGCACTAAGGACGTTTAAAATTAAGTCTAGATGAGTCTGATGAAGTCTTAAATGGTATATAAATATAATAGAAACATTATTCAAAAACAAGGTACAAGCCCCCTTATTCCTTAGGTGCTAAGGGCGGGCGTTCAATAAACCGAGCCTGGACCTCGAACAGAGGAAAACCTCTAATAATAAATATATCGTATATATAGTGTATTATATTTATTTATTTTGTACGATTTATGTGTACCGATAATCTGAACTAAAATAGAGATTTTTTTCTGGTTTCTCGTAATTCCATCGAATAACTAATTTTTCTAATAAAATAGGTATGTACAAAATAAATGTTCACGATTGACTTCCACGGTAAAGGAATAACGTCGTGTAAAAAAAGCAAACCCACAAAATTATAATTTGCGTAATAACTTGTGGTAGGATGTCCGGTGAGTCCGCACGGATAGATACTACCACTCTGCCTATTTCGCCGTGAAGCAGTAATGCGTTTCGGTTTGAAGGGTAGAGCATCCTTTGTACTGTAAACCTGACACCATAGAACTCATGTCTCGAGTTGGATGACGGCATTTATGTTGTAGATGTCTATGGGTGCCGGTAACCTCTTACTTAACACCAGGTGAGCCCTGAACTCGTCGATCCATCCAAGCTATAAAAAAAAACCGTTATCGTGGTCACTGTACACTGCTAGTAAACGAACGTTTTTAAAATTTATCTCGATTTTTTTAAATAAAACTTTGAAGTATCTGAAACTACAGATCGTCATCATCTGATGCGTTACAGTCGAGAATGGACCCAAGCATGGTCCAGTATTTTTTTCCATTCAGATTTATTCATGGCTTTTCTTCTCCAGATTAGCATCCCCAAGTTCTTTGTGTTTTGTTTGACGGCGTCCAACTATCATTTCTTAGGCCTACCACTATTTCTGTGGCCATTCGGTCGGCCTTCCAGAAGACGTTTCGGTACTGTAGCCTCGTCCATTCGTCCATCCATCGACAATGTGCCCTACTCATCGCAGGCGTCTGATCTCTATTATTATTTTTTTCTCCTACCTATGCTGATAGCCTTGAGAGGCTATTTCAGCTTCACCCTAACGTGTGTAGGTAAGCTCACGGGGCTCAAACCGGAGAGTTGCTAACACAGACCCTAGCAAGAGCAGTGCTTCGCAGAATCTACCACCGGATCGGAAACGCGACCCACTGAGAAGATCCGGCGAGAAAATCAGTGGGCTAGTTATGGTCTTAATGACGATTGGCTCAATGTTCATATGAAACCACAGATAAACGTTTAAAAACAAAATCTTGTCAAAAACAAACGCAAATAGATTCATACTATTATGTCGCATGCTTGCCTGTTTGGTGCGTCGGTGACGTCACGGAAATATTCTGTTCACGAATACTAATAAGTCTAGACTCTAACGGCCGTTTTCAATAACGTATCTGAGTTTTCGGATAGATAGCTATCTCCGAATATCAGCAAGAGCGTATCTATCCTTAGTTTGCGTTTCACAATCACGGATAAGTGCTATCTCTCTTTAACCAACAGTAGATAGCTTCTTCCCTCCGATTTATCCGAGCCTCTTGATACGTTTCGTTCTACTACAAATACGAAACAACATCAGGATCAAGACTTATTTTATTTTATTCTAAATTATAACTATAATTTACCCAGCATATTGGAGACTATCATAAACACATTTGTTTATAACAAAAAGTAATAAAAACATATGTAGATTTTTTTAAATTGGACGTATTGCTATTTTTATCCTAGTCGAAATTATGAAACGAAACGTTTTGACAGTCCGTTTGCCAATAAGCAGTGATCAGTTTCTTTTGTTTGTTTTTCTATTGTTTACCTACTATATTAGATGATGACTTACCTCCAAAACGCTTTAAAACTTTCGTTTATAATTCTAAATGTGTTTATAATTAAAGAGCTACAGTGAAATAAAATGAATTCTGTAAGTATCTATGAACTACATTGATAATAATAATTTTACTTTGAAAACTTTGAGTTCAAGTTTAGAAAATATATCTTTTTCAGTCAAGAAAGGCAGCACCCATGACAAAAGATGAGACGATGATTCTAGCAGAACTTGTGGCGGCGAAAAAACATTTCAATAATAAGGCAACAAATGCCACAAACAATAAATTGAAGGAGCAGGCTTGGCAAACCCTTGTAAATGATTTTAATTCGTCGATTCGTCGTTTCCCACGAACTCCATCGCAGCTTCGACTAAAATGGGAAAACTTAAAGAACGCTACGGCAACATAAGAAACAACCTTAGTAAGGTTAGTATAATTAGTTGATTGTTTGTCTCTAATAACACATTGATAAACATGATTTTTTTCTTCAGGTTGCCGTAGTATTTGAAATAATTATGCTCTTTGTTACAGGCTGGAGGTGGTAAGGATTGCAGATGAAATTTTGGATAAAGCATGCACATTGTTGTAGGTCACATATAATATTTTTAACACTTTTACAGCCAAGCGGAAACAAGATGGAAGAAAAGAAATAAATTATTAAAATGCAAGGCTAGCATAGGGACAATGCATTAGCAGAATATCTAATAGCAAAAAAGAGACTTGACTTGGAAAATAAAGAAAAGGAGATTGTTGTAGCAAAAGTTAAGTTAGATTTAGATAATTTAAAAAATTAAAAATTACTTAAAAGGAATATTAAATTTCATAAATTAAGTAGGCAATAATAATTTTATGTTAGATAGTTTTTTAAGTATATGTACAAATTCTAAATTAAATATCTTGCATGTATTAACTACCATGTAATTATCATTTTGGAAAATAAAAAATAGTCAAATTATCTTTGGAGTTTATTTTATAAATTATCTTTGGAAGCAATTATTTACAAGTACATGGTTGTATTTCAGATGTAAGTTTTGAAAAATTGTTACGAACAATTATATTATTTTCCTGTAATGTATCTGCGACTGAAATTTCTGATTCTAATTCTTCTAAATTCATACTTCTGACGATATTATGCAGCATGGCAGCTATAATAACAGCTTGCATATTTTCTAGTTTTAATCTACTTTTCAATGATATACAGGGAGTCTTCTTTTACAAACACCAATGCATCTGAAAATTATACATTATTCGCTTAAATTATTTTACAATACAGTATAACAAGCTCTTAACTAAAAAAAATATTACCTCTCTATAGTATTTCTTGTTTTAATATGTGATTCATTTTAAATCGTTCCGATTGAGTATGTGGGTTAATTAATTACGTTAAAAGATAGGGTGGTGGGGATAGCCTCTATCTGCAAGCAAATAGCAATTTCCAAGTCCACCTTGTTATCAATTTTCTCTTGGTATGTAGATAATTTATTATAATAGTGTCATATTAAATTCATATAAACACCTAAACATATAATATAAATAAATAAAAATATAATAATAATATAAATAAGGTAATATAAATAAGAAATACCTTTTCAATCGGAATGGTTAATTATAGTTGTATCATGAGTAGACCCAGGCCATCAAGCAACAACATTTTGAAACATCAATGATGCATTGCACACAAATTACACATTCAAAATACTCTTTTTCTATTTCTAAATTCCTCTCCTATATTTGAATCTGTAACACAAATATAAAATGTAGAGGTATCAGTGTGTAATAAGAATGAAGGTAAATAGCCTACCAGGTTATTGTATTAGTATATGAATGTCATTTAGGGCACCATGGGAATCCAGCAGTATTATAGAATTCCTGTTGAGTGTGATTTTGTAACACAACAAAAATTAGGTATAATTTTGCTATTGCTATAAACAAATATAAGTTGTAATAACGAGTACTTTTATGGTTAAAATTTATCTTACCTTTTTGACGTTACACTCAAATATGGTCTCATTAAATTAATCAATTCATTCACAACACCTTTGCTCAGAAATCTATAGTCAAATTCGTAATTATTGATCTTCGCCATGTAATTCAGACGATCTTTATTTTCCTAACCATATGATATCGGCCTCACTATCACTATCTGCATCACAATCCATTATCATTTGAAATAATTCCATATCACTATCATCACTGCTACAATATCCCAATATGAAGAGAAACAATTATTAAATTATAGCGATTTACTTTCGAAAGATAAACACACAGAACACTATTACTCTAGCGAAGGATAAACATGTAACCGGCCGATTTTGACAGATAAGCGAATGCCCATACTAGAGATAGCGCCGCCTACCGGAGAGTTACTTAAAACTCATATTGAAACGGAAGTAAGCACGATTTGTATGAGCGTTCTATCTTTAGCAGACTATCCGTCCTCCCGACGATGGATAGATAAATCCGATAGGAACTGCTGCCCGTCGATAGGTTATTGGAACGTAAGTAAGGACAAAAATATAGATTTGTCTATCTTTAGTAACCGAAACTAGGGATAGATAGGTTATTGAAAACGGCCGTAAGTCTGTAATAATTGCTTATCGGTAGCCGGTTTCTTATAAATCACATAATATATTAATGCAAATACGTAAAGAACGAGCACATAATCCAGAAATAGCACCTAAATGACGCGTATTATTCACATATTATGCGTATTGTTCGCTTTTGTATGGCATAAATAAACAACATGGTGACTGTACGAACGGAAAGTTCAGTGGGATCCGTGTATTGACAGATGAACTTCGATATCGCGTCGAAGATTGCTAGTAGGTAATACTTTCTACTTTTAAATTGGTTCAACTCCCACCCGTCGACCTCTAGGAGACTTGATGTTTTGCTATTTCCCTCTGATTCAACCATCTTCCTGATTCTCTAACAGTTCAGCGGACTCAATCGCTTTAACGTTTCGATTGACATCGAGCGAGTGGTTTTGACAAATCTATCTACGCATCACATTCAAATCTACGATTTAAATGAACCATGTAAATGTTCAATATTAGAATAATATTAATTAGAACGTGATTTCTTTTACGCGAATAAAGTGTTACTGATAATTTTCAAATTGTAAATTAAAATTTGATATATCATGGTCTTGCACGTGCTGTAATCTTTATTGCACAATCATAGGTAAAGAGCATGAAGCATGATTTGTGCGGCACGTGTACAAAAGGCATGGATCGTTCTTTGTTCTATTTAACCTGTTTACGATTACTTTGGTAAGATTCTTTTTAAAGCTTTCAATAGTTTTGTGTATTCTAATCTGGATATTTACAAGTTCACGATTACTTTGTTAAATGACCTATTAAAAATGCTGCTTATAGATCTCAATTAAGTCTTGTGCATTTTCAATAAATCTATAAATCTTCTTCTTCTCTATATACAAAAATGAATTGCTGTTCGTTAGTCTCGCTAAAACTCGAGAACGGCTGGACCGATTTGGCTAATTTTGGTCTTGAATTATTCGTGGAAGTCCAAGGAAGGTTTAAAAGGTGAGAAAATATAAAAAAGCTCGGAATTATATAAAAACAAACAATTTTGTTTTTCCTTTGATGTGTCCCTTTGATGTGTCTTTTATTTATCGATTGAGGCATTACGAAGTCTGCCGAGTCAGCTAGTACTAAATAATTTTCACCAAATATCGTTTAATTCAGTGTTTTTATCCGCGAACATATCGGTTACTGATTTCTATCTAGCCTCTAACTCACAAAAATCAACACAATCACATCACAAAAATGTCAACAATGTTTACATTGATGTTTTTGGGGCTTAAAAATATTCAATACATGAGATCTAAGCCTCAATCGTAACGGTTTTCCCAACCCTTAAAATTGGAAAGCATTACTGCTTCGCAGCAACGATAGACAGGTTGTCGGTTACTAAGAACTTAGTGCGAGTTTTTTAAAGTTCTCGATAACGTAAAAGTTAACTTGAATTTGTATGCAGTTGGAACAGCGCCCCTAGCGGTAAACGTAGGCAAACTTTCCAACTAAGCACACTGATCGTTGTAAAAAAAATTAACAAGTCAATTATCGTTGGTTGCCGGAAATTTACGTGTTCGTCACATGACAAGCGATAAGAATAACGGCGTGAATTATTTTCTTAAGAATTTTGAATTCAAATAATACGTAAATACCTACCTATATTTTTATCTATGCTATAATTGGTTTGTTTGTTTTGTTCTTAGTACTTATGAGGTACAAATACGAAGTCAATTTAAAAAAATAGCAGTGAAGAAAAATTGTCTTTTTAGGCTTCTGTTGCTTTAACTTTATATACTACTAGCGACCCGCCCTCGCTTCGCTTCGGAAACATTAAAACACAAATGAAACAAAAAAAAAAAATTAAAAAAAAATTTAAAAAAGTAGCCTATGTTCATCAGGGACAATGTCGGCTTCTAATGGAAAAATAATTTTTCAAATCGGTCCAGTAGTTTCGGAGCCTATTCGAAACAAACAAACAAACAAATCTTTCCTCTTTATAATATTATAAGTAAGTATAGATTGTATATACATACTACGTATTAGTTTTATAAATGTGTGAAAGCACGTGACGGTGACGTTGTTCACTAAGAATACAAATTAACTATTTTGGGATAACTC
The DNA here is from genome assembly GCF_030267445.1 of Bombyx mandarina. NCBI lineage: Eukaryota > Metazoa > Arthropoda > Insecta > Lepidoptera > Bombycidae > Bombyx > Bombyx mandarina. The sequence continues at coordinate 6,661,679 of NC_143215.1, forward strand.
AGAGTATCAGACTGTCAGTAACAAACAGCTTGTAAACATCATTATCAGCGGATGACGAGATTAGTACAATTATGCAGATTTAAAAATGACGTCATTTAATGTAAATTTTGAAATAATTTTAAGCGTTCCTCTTCGAATTAGATACGTTTTTAATATTTATAGGTATTTTTTGTGCGTTAACAATATTTTTGTATTATTTAGGTAGTTTTTTCTGCCTTCGTTAGTTACAGTTTTTGTTTTATTTTATAAAACAAACTACTTTATTGTAGTCTTTTAACGACAATGACTTTCCAGACGTACTTGAGCCAATGGATACATTTTAGCTTACAAAGATTACTACAAAATTATATAATCGGTTTACGCTAGCTGATTTTTATCAGGCAGAGAGTATAAAAATAGCATAGTTGTTATAGTCTTGTGTTTTGGATGCTCTTTAATACCACAGAGTTTTGTCACTCACTCACTTAAGTCGGTCACCTTTTTGAATCTCACTTGCATTGCCTGCGTGATCAAACGCTTAATTTATTAAAATTAGAGTTTAGGGTTCTCTTTATTTTTTTTTAATGCTTAGATGGGTGGAAAAGCTTAAGGCCCATCTGGTATTAAGTGGTTACCAGAGCACATATAGACATCAGCAACGTAAATGCTGCCGCCCACCTTGAGAAATGAGTTTGTCTCATTGTTATAGTACAAAGACTGTCCCACCCTTAAAAACTTATTGATTCATGGTAGAAATGTGCAGGACACACAAGAGGCCCTCCCACCAGTAATTATGAAAATTATATCGAGAACCAGTAATTATGAAAATTATATCATTACTAAAATTTATACCTGCCTGCGGGATTCGACCACCGGTACAGTCGCATAGCTCTATAGTAATGTACTGGGCGTCTTATCCTCTAGACCACGACGGCTTCAATGCTTTCTTACGTTAAAGGAACTGGGTGTGGTATGCCAAAACGTCAGAGTCGTCTTTCCGGTCTGGCCGTTAAAAACATAGTCAGTCTTGCTTAGTACAAAAAACCCAAGTTCTTTGTTTCAGTTTGTTTGTATTTATCAAATAATGGTTCACTTTAATTGTGCAAAACGATCAAACTTTACCGCCATGCTATTGTCATCAATCATAATTTCTGAAATAATTCAAATAAAGTCGAGATGAAAATCCTTGAACCTGAACTTGAATCTTTAAGGAAAAAGTTTATTCCGACTAAATATTAAATGGGCCACCATGAAGCTTCGACGCGCCTAATTATTATAGTTAGCTATTAGAAAATTGTTTATAGGGCAAAGGATCGGTTACAGTCAATCATATCAAACGGACAGAGATGGGCTTTTAGCTCATGTAAGATCGGATTATACAATGAGTATCACATGGCATACATTATGACGCAGACGCTGTCGTTCAATCGTAGTCAAATTAGCACCCACACAAAGACAAAACATATCTCACCGTATCGGATTTATGTATTGTGTATCAATCAGCAGTCGGTTTGATATTCTGGCTCATCTTATAAAGCCGTTGTTACTAACGAGTGTTCAGACGGACCTGGATAAAGAATCTTGAATGGTTTTACAAAGTTTTTGTTCACAATAGTAATGTAGTGCCAGTTTTTAGGATCTTTGATCGTTATTACTAAGGGTTAGAAATAAAATAAATAAATAGTATAATTATTATAACTTAAACATTGAAGATACTTTTTATTCTCGTTTTTATCTGTCTGGTATAACGAGAGCCAGCAATATCGTACATAGCCTACGGGATACATCTAATAACAAAATAAGGAACAGTATTAACAGTGTTTTATCTGTAGTAGGGAAAATTCTGATTTCTCTGATACTTAAAAAACTGATTTCAATTGATGATGAATTGTTGTGCTTTTGACCTAAACATCGTATTTGTGTTGAGTTGTCTGAGTGATGTGATTTTTATTTTCTTTCCAGATCAGTTGCGGTCTAGATCAATAAATCGACCGTCGCCCGCAACTTTACACAGTCCTATCCCGATGGGTTGAGTAGTCGACATCTCGTCTTCGTGGTCATACCACTAAGTCTGTAAGTATCTATCTGAAATACTGTTTTCAATAAAACATTTAACCTGGAGCACATTAGATAATGTGAATAGTGCCGCCTACTGAAATGGCGACGTTAATGTCCCCATTTTTTTTAGATTATCATTATTCTAACAACCTAACATAATTACTGAGGCTATTTTATTTAAGCGAATACATGAAACGAAAACAAATCAGAAATACATATACAGCTATTGCAGTACTAAATATGTCTAAGAGTATTGCTCTTATGTTAGATAATTGAGTGAGTGAATTGAGTTAAAATTAAGGTCATTAATCAATGAACTTAATGCAACCTATGTGTGATTCGGAGCGCGACATCGATACACGTTACTTCTGCCTAAGCTGGTAGTTTTATTTAAATTTAATTGAGGACATTGAAATTGAAACAATTTTATGAATGTCTTTGTCGAGATTCGAAAGTGTACATTAGTAAACCGTTAAGATACAGTGCGTTTCCAGAGTTCTTTTTTGTCAGGCACTATCCGACTCTGGAATGAGTTCCCCTCTACGGTATTTCCCCAGCGCTATGACATGTCCTTCTTCAAACAAGGTTTCCGGAGAGACCTTAGCAATAAGCAGAGGGTTGGCTATGTCACTGCCATTACTGACTTCCATGAACGACGGTAACTACTTACCATTAGGTCATTGAACTACATTACGTAGTAGTAGTAGTACCTCAATTCATTAGATAGGCCGTGAGATCATATGCCAATAAAGGCAATGAAAAAAAAATACAACTTTATGTCGTTATATGAAACGACAAACATGTTTATTATAATTTATTCTTATCATTTACTAGTAAGCTGATATTTATTCAATAACTAACATAAATATTCCAGGTCAAGAAATGTTTTAAGATAAATTAGGGTAGTCGATAACAGGTAATCTTTGTTTTTTAATTTTTTCTGTCCAAGATAGAGTTAATTTTTATTTTTCTAAGCAGAGGAACTCAGTGACCGCACTGATGTGTGCCAATAAAAAATAAATGCCAATAAACAGTCCCATATGAGTTATGATTTAATCAACTTGATGAAAAATCAATAAAGATAACGTTACATATTTCCTTTCGATTATGTACGTAGTATGAATAATATGTATCAAAGATACGATATTACTAGATTAGATTTGACATAGTATTATTAAATCTGTTGAGCTGTTGTTTCGCCGATTGATGCATTTCGTGTATTATTGGATAGCTAATGCCCTACGAGGGCGGCACTGAAAATTTCGGGAATTAACGAAGTGACACATCATTACTATTTAAAAATGTATTTATTGGTTTTCGAAGTATTCTCCGCGAAATTTGACACATTTTTCCATACGATGGAACCAATCATTGAAGCAACCATTCCATTCGGAAGTTGGGGTCTCCAAAATGGCCGTTTTGTAGGCGTCCACAGCTTCTTCAGGTTCCTTTTTTCAGGTTTTTTTTTTTTTTTTTTTTATTGCTTAATTGGGTGGACGAGCTCACAGCCCACCTGGTGTTAAGTGGTTACTGGAGCCCATGGACATCTACAACGTAAATGTGCCACCCACCTTGAGATATAAGTTCTAAGATCTCAGTATAGTTACAACGGCTGCCCCACCCTTCAAACCGAAACGCATTACTGCTTCACGGCAGAAATAGGCAGGGCGGTGGTACCTACCCGCACGGACTCACAAGAGGTCCTACCACCAGTAAAAAAGTTTTGTTTCGGGTTCGTACGCGTATATCCAGGATTCGTCACCTGATACAATGTTGTATACAGCATTTGAGGATCCTGCGTGGAATCTTTCGAGAGTTCTGACGCACCAAGTAAAGAGCCGCTTTTTGCTCTTCACAGAGCGAATGCGGTATCCATCGGGAAAACAACTTTTTTACACCTAATTGTTCATGCAAGATTATTTGTCTCATTGACTCATGCCAATGTCTAAAGTTGCCTGAATTTCGCGGTATGTCACATGTCGATCTTCCTCAATCTGCTTGACGGGGATCATCACTGAGCTTGACACGTCCACGTTGAAACTCAGCAAACCAGCGATAAATTGTGGTTTTGGATGGGGCTTCATCACCAAATGCAGAAATCATCCGGTCAACACACTGTTTTTGTGTTAAACCACTTCGAAAGTCATAATAAATCATCGCTCTCGAATTTTCTCGAGTCAATTCCATTTTCTCAACAACTAAACAAGTTTGACAAAACCTCGTGACAAGACCGAGAATCTTTTTTTAAATAAATAAATAGTATTCGATTTTTAAAACCAAGGAGTTTTCAATTAAAAACATTTTAATATGACAGGAACAGTGGAAATATTCCATTCCCGATACTTTTAGTGCAGCCTAGTACTTAGATTTCTAGATCCAGGGGTTAGATAGAGTGAGTTAGTAAGCAATGATCTTTTTACTCGACTACCGAAGGAAGCTCATGTTTTTGTTTCGTCATTTGTTTTGCTCGTTTGGATGTCAGTCTAATTCTTTGGCACGTTTTAAAGTCACGTTTTCAACATATGCGTTGTTATAATAAGATTTGTCTCAAATATGGAAGTTACGTAGAATAGCATTTCAACATAGTATCCACGAAATCTATACTAATATTATAAAGCTGAAGAGTTTGTTTCTTTGTTTGAACGCGCTAACCTCAGGAACTACTGGTCCGATATGAAAAAATCTTTCAGTATTAGATAGCCCACTTATTGAGGAAGGCTATAGGCTATATAACATCACGGTAAGACCAATACAATTAGAGCACCAATAAATAATGTCTCAAAATAGGGATTTAAATAGCTCTTTAACATTCTATAATTCAAAACTATTTTCACTTTCTACGTAAATGGAATGGGGGGTAAAATTTAGCGTTATGCCAAAGTAACTATTCCATGCGGTCGGAGTCGCGGGCAAAAGCTAGTATTATTATAAGAATAATACGATTGAAGAAAAAATACTAACTGAAGTGCGAAAGACAAGCCGTCAATTAAGGTATTGCAGGAGGGGAAAAGTTAATCGCAGATCACTTAGGTAGGTCGATGGACATTTTTTAAAGCAATTTGCAATGTTACTGTAGAATTAAGCATCTTCTAAATCGATTTGCAATTCAATCAAGCAATCGAAAAGCATCTTCGAATTAAGGACTTTCTTTACACATAACTATTTTATTACGGCGCGTTACTTATCCACAATTAGAACTAATTTTTTGGCTTAATCTGGCGTATTTTTTTATTGTCTTTATTTTCGACGTTTTGAATGCTTTCCAGTTATCGCAAATATAATAAAAAACGCGAGATTAAGTCGTGAAAGTATTTTTAATTATATCTACGATTCGCGAAACCGAAGTAATTATTACTTTTCCATTTTTAGTGTAGGCAAAAAACCGTTAACAGTTTAACAATGGTGCGACAAAATCGTGTGAAACTAAAATACATTGTGTGATTATACGTAGGTAATACAAGATAAAAGTGCGCAAAATAAAACATATTTGCTGTTACATCTCAAATAGTGTTAGGAAAGATCCATATTATAATTATATTATAATACATCCATATTATATTGTAATATAATTTACGTAATTACTGGTGGTAGAACTACTGGTAGAACCTCTTGTGAGTTCGCATGGGTAGGTACCACCGCCCCGCCATTTCTGCCGTGAAGCAGTACTACGTTTCGGTTTGAAGGGTGGGGCAGGTGTTGATACTATACTGAGACCTTAAAATTATGTCTCAAGGAGGGTGGCGCATTTACGTTGTAGATGTTTATGGGCTCCAGTAACCACTTAGCACCAGGTGGGCTGTGAGCTCGACCACCCACCTAAGCAATAAAAAATAAAAACTAAAAATATTCAGATCCGAATAAAGTGGCACCTCGTGCGGTCTTTGTAGATGTGCAAGAAAAAGTTTATTATAAAAAAGACATGAATAGGGCTCGCGCTCGAGACGTTCCGTTCATTGACCCCTGAAGGAGATCCATTCAAAGTGCATTCACTGCATTTAATGTTGTAGTTATCGTATAACACATAGGATATTGCTTATTTTTTCTTTGTAAAGCCCGCATTTATGAAGTGCATTCACCTTTATCTCGTAAAATTGACTAACACAATGAAATTTATAATTATTATTATAAAAAATCGCCCCTGAGTTTTGCGTAAAAGTAAGCTTTTTTATAATAGCACTAACAGTACCTATATGACAGCCACACTATTATCGCATAATGTACAATAATAAGTAAACGTATTGTATTTTGTTTTTAAGTTCTTTTTTATTTTTACCAGTTCTGTTAATTTTGTACATCGCCGTAATGCGAAAAACTCGTTTCATTAATATTTAATGGACCTTTGTGGTTTTAATAGTTTTTATAATAAACTATTATTTAAGCACGTCTCTAAAAAATGAAGAATTTTCGTTTGTAACTTGGATTTTTATCAATTTGAAAGAATGTTGAAAAAATTCGGCTACCTGCGTGTTTCGGCTTTCATATAAATATGACCGATAGCTTTTTATTTTTGGTTAGGTTAGCTAGCAGGACCGATTTATTTTTGGTTAGGTTAGCTAGCAGTATGATTCCGGCTTAGTAAGATTGTTAATGGTGAAGTCTGTGATGCAACTTGTCACTAACCTATAGGTCATGCACATACTATGAAATATTAGTTTGCCAAGTGGCGGACAAGGTCATACTTATAAAGTAAATCGGAGTCCTTGTCGATGGAGTCAGTTCCAAAAGCAAACCCATTTGCATATTGTGACAATGAGGTGCTTTTTATCAATGTAATGTGCATGCGATATACCGACCTTATTTTCACTAGCATCACCTTTAAAGAAAAAATATTTAAGTTGAGGCACAGAACTATTTAGGCAAGCTTCGCAACGGGCTTAATTAAACAATCTATATATTAATACGTGAAGCAAAAACTTTGTATCCCTTTTTACGAAAATTGCGCGGACGGATGAGTATGAAATTTTCCACACTTATAGAGAATATAGTGAAGAAGTTTTTTTTTTTATTTTTTTTTTATTGCTTAGATGGATGGACGAGCTCACAGCCCACCTGGTGTTAAGTGGTTACTGGAGCCCATAGACATCTACAACGTAAATGCGCCACCCACCTCGAGAGTGCATAATGCTTATATTTTTTTTAAATAATCCATAAAAGGTACATTAAATCAATAAAGAAAACATTACACACACTACATACCATGTATTTGACGCACACACGCATGCATACTATTTATTGTCAAACTTTTGTTCTTGACGTCTGTTGTCAAATTGAGAATAAATTAAATATTGTTTGTCTTTGTTAATATTTTTTGTAGTATAGTCTTGGCGAAATTTGTGATTATAGAAGTATAAAATAAATTCACAATAGTGTACAAACAATTACAATTCCAATTAATTATAGTCGAATTTCGACTACTGGGGGACCTCTAGTATATTTGAAATATGTCATAATGCAACCAAAACTAATGTATTTGTAATCGCTGAGGAATCCCGATACACTTCTTAAACCTTATTTAAAGAGATATATGTCGAATAATACATACTAAAAGAGGAAACTCTTTCCACCGTTTCAAGGTTTAACCAAGATAAAACAAAAGACAAAATATGGAAACGCGTAAGTGCTTCTTCTCGAACAAATGGTACCGTGGCAGGTATAATGTTACTAAAAAGACTGTCTTTGGAAGAGAAATTAGGACACGTCTAGAGGAGAGGAATATCGAAATCTGCTTCGATAATGTAGTCTTTAAAGACTGGTCACTAGAGTAGAGTGCATTTTTTTTTAAGAGCACTGTTTGAACATTTCCGGAATTCATTCATCTCTAGTAGTATATGAATTCACTTACGTGGTGTTCTCATAGTGGGGTGTCATCTTCTACAAAATCAAGTACCTTTGGTAAACATCACACCTCATTTCGGATCCTCCCGATCCACTATTGGTGTTTTAGGTACTACAAGCACCGGTCACCGTTCCCGTCGAATCAGTCGCTTGCGACGAAGGGAGCAAGTTAACCCACAGACACAGCCCACTGAGTTTCTCGCCGGATATTCTGTGGATCGTGTTTCCGATCCGGAACTCTGCGAAGCACTGCTTTGCTAGGGCTAGTGTTAGCAACGTCCTCAGGTTAGAGCGCCGTGAGCTCACTTACTCGCCCGGTCACCCTGGCATGGCCCCCTAGGTTACCAGTATAGGTAAGAAAAAAAAGGTAAACATGTACCGGTTTACCTATGACCCTAGTCGCATGCGCATTAAGCACGTATCTTTAGGGATGTTGTCCCTGCATGTCTTATCTGAACTATTGCTTATTCAAAAAATCTAGAAAATATCAATCCTCGTTGATGTCGCGTTATGCTGAGTAATTTTTAAGCTTAGATATAATAAAAAAAGCAAAATCGACAATCTACTAAACAAGTACGGAAATAATTATTTGAATAAGCAAATAACACAAACCTAATTTCTCTGATAAACAAAACGTTTAAAGCCTTTCGAATGAGAACATAAAAACAACTAAAATATGTAGACTGTACGTACGCAAATTCTGATCACTAAGTATAATAATACATTAATCTATTGTACTCAATGCACACTAAGTATTCGCAAACACACGAAAATATTTGAGTTATATGAGATATAATCAAGGGAGCTTTTAATGGCTTTCAATTTATGATAACTGTTTCTGGGTGTTTTACTGGGCGAATTACCTTAGATATGCAGTGTCAGATAGAATTAACATTTTTCTTTTTTGCATAATTTAGGCATTATATTTTTCATCTTAACGTAGACAGACAAATTGGTTACGATCCACCAGGCCTAAAGCGAACCCATAAACATTAGAAGAAGTAAGGATCATAGCACGCATATCAACTCTTAAAGAGATCGTAAGCGTATCAATTCGAACCATTTGGTATTCTTTGTATGAAATGCCCTACTGAAAATCACACTAATTGAAATCGAAATGTATACGATTCGCCTCGGGACAAGTACGATCTGCGATGTGACGCGTGTCAACTAGCAATGCCCGCGCTTACGGTTCGTCATACCCGCGTTTACGTCTGTCCGTCGCCGCGCTTGCATTAGTCTACGGGCACGAAACTTGCGATGGCCGAGCGATGGCGGCAGCGAGGCGACGCGACACGGGGCGGGCAGGCAGCGATATCTCGCGCGGGCACGAAACAAGCTGGCGAGCAGTCGCGCTCATACAGTGTTGTGCGAATCATGAGTTTACGTCGAAAAGAACTATTGGAGCCTAGTCCCCTGATGAGGGAATTATTATTATTACTTTGAGATGGTGTTCATCCAATAAATCAACGAAGAAGCAATTGGGGATAATTTTCTACGCTTTATTACCAGCTAAGGTGTCATTTAATGAAATTTTAAATTCTTTGTTAAATTATAAATTCCTCATTATCAATTTCCATTACTAAAATAATAATTCAACACAACACTGTGTACCCGCGCAAGCGACGAAACCAAACTAGTTTGTTCTCGTCGCTTCCGCGTCGCCGTCGCCCCATCAACGCTCGTACATCGCTCGATCGCCCCGCTCCGCCATCGCCCGTTTCGTGCCCGTCCCTATACTGTGCAATGCTTTTGTATACATCGCCGTCGCGCCGCTGCCGCCATCGCTCGGCCATCGCAAGTTTCGTGCCCGTAGACTTAGGCTCCCCGCGCACTAAGCAGCCAGTTATAGCAGCCAATCGACGCCAATTTATGATCTTTTCGTCGAACGATTTGGACTTTATCTCGTAAAAAACGCAAAGCAAAGAAAATACACTGGATTCATCCTCTTTTTCTAGAACGGTATTCAAAAGGCTTATTCTATAACTATTTTAAAGATGTTCATACATACCCAGACCGGTTTTTTTAAATACAAGAGATTGTACAAGCATGCTGTGTCACATAACTAACATTGGCAAAACGAATATGCATTGGCTGCTACAGCAAGTGCGCGGGGACTGACGGCAGCCACATACATTTGCCAACACTCGCTCTGTGTGTGCGCGGGCTCCCATACAACGCCATATATTCGTCTGGCTGCCGCAGCCAGGCTGCCTAGTGCGCGGGGAGTCATACTTCACCTATCTGTAACCAAGTCTACGTATCGGAGTTTATGATCCAATTTGATTACGTGCTTACGTTAGATTGACGCCTGTATGACGCCGAGGCGAAATGCGATACGATGACGATCCCTTTCCGAGTTGATATGTATGCTATGACCCTAAATAGGCAGGGATTATTACCGGCCTCTTTGGATATATGTATACAGGCACTTATATTTCTTAAGATTGCGAAGGAGAGTCATGTAAGAATTGCAATAGTATATTTTAAATTTGCAAAATTTATCTTAACATTTGAATTTTTTAAGCATTATTAATTAACTAAGGCGATCGATAGTGCCACATCCCTATCCATTGAAATTAAATTGTCTACACTCGGATATGAAATGTCTATGAGCAAAGCGGATACCGTTTGAAAAAACACATCCACAGTTCCAGGGGAATCCCGTCAATGTAAGAAGAATAATATTCAATGTTTTAAAGTTATGAGCTCTCATAAAATAGTTTCAAACACGAGTAGGTACACTGAAAACCTTTAAAGAGGTGTGCAAAAATAAGTTTACGCGCGAGAGCATCATCATAAAATTGGTTAAATCAAATGTGCTCGCTATAAGTGGAAGAACGCACCGGCTAATATTGATTTACATTCGATTTGTTTATGTTTTCCGCGGACGTACATACTCTTCGCGAATTCGAGCTCCTCTAATATTTATAATAAAATAACATAAATTTACACAGAGCTGCCAGAATAGCTCCGGCGCAAATAAATGTTGGATCTATTTCGGTGAGATATTTACAGTTAACGAGAAATTACTATTTTATTTCACGTCCAAAAAATATATACCTTATTCGAGATTCACATGCGGCTTACCATTCGTCCACTGATATCGCGTAAGTCAAATTTTTGATGTTGTGGAAAAACTCAATTATTTCTAAACGCATGTACCCATCACCTTAATTATGTTTTCGATATTACCGCTTATTATTTAAGCATGATTTTTTGTGTACAAAATGATAATATGTATTCGGGAGTCAGGACACAAAGAGCTTTTTTCCTACCTATGCTGATAGCCTTGAGAGGCTATTTCAGCTTCGCCCTAACGTGGAGAGGTGAGCTCACGGGGCTCAAACCGAAGTGTTGCTAACACTAGCCCTAGCAAGAGCAGTGCTTCGCAGAATCTACCACCGGATCAGAAACGCGACCCACTGAGAAGATCCGGCGAGAAACTCAGTGGGCGACACAAAGAGCGTTATTTGCAGTTACTATGGCGCTAGGTTTTGTTTCTTATGACAAACACGATGGTTCGAGTTACAATGATGACAGTGCGGAAGCACTTAAATTAGAACATTGAGTACATTCGCACCTATTCGCTTCATACTAATTGTATTGATGCTATAAATATCTTTTGGCCACAAAACTGTCAAAGTCTGAAATTGCAAAAGCCGACTTTAAACGCTGTTATATTATACACAATATGTAATTGTGATTTTTCAGGCCACAGACTACGAAATGAAGGATATTTAGGTAGATTAGAGTACTTGGTTATTCAAATAGAGATAAAACTTCAATATCGCGTAGTTTTTAAATCGATCACGAATAAACAATCCGAATTCGCTTATAATCACGTCTTTACAGTAAGCTTTAATTCAGAATCTTATACGCATTATATCGTTTTGCAAGATTGTGTTTGAAGTATCTTAAATCTGCTCCTATTTTAGGCTACGATCATAGCGGTTCTCCGAAATCCCTCAGTTTTAAGCATTATATACAAAGCATTGTATCGATTTGATGAATGTGTAATCGTTATATGAGTCCATGTTTCGATGGGCTCTTTTCATTGTCCATTGTGCTGGACAATTTTCATAAATCTAGCGTGTTTATTGTACGTGTTTTGAATATTTCACATCTTTATCATTACATGTATATATCATTCGGTATAAATTTTCAATATGGTCAATCGAAAAAATATTTAACTCTTGATTACATTGTTGTAACACAAAATGAACTTTATATTGTATTGCTAACAAGATAATGAGTATTCATTTTTACCGGTATCTAAATTCGAACTGATCTCTAAATGAAGATAAACAGTACCATTAGCGATTCCCACTACAACACCTAAAATAATTCACCAAAAATGAGGAAACATCGAAAAATTATATTTTACTGAAGGTTTTTCTAACAGTACATATGCAATGTAACACGATTAAAAAATCAAGAGACCCGCGACATCTGCTTTTTAACTATACTTGAGACCTTAGAACTTATACCTCAAGGTGGGTGGCGCATTTACGTTGTAGATGTCTATGGGCTCCAGTAACCACTTAACACCAGGTGGGCTGTGAGCTCGTCCACCCGTCTAAGCAATAACCAAAATATAAAAAAAACCGCGAAGAATCGATGTTCGTCAGTTGTTTTCGCTATAACTAGCTCACAAAATTTGAAATTCCTATGATGACAAGTATTAGTACTTTCTACGGCAGGCGCGAGTAGTAGATATACTTAAAACTAATTTCACAGTTTAATCTCGCGTTTATTTATTTCCGTCGTTTCGGCGTTTAGTGGGGGCAACGTGGTAGCGATATATGGACGTTGCCCCCGGTCTGCCTCGGGTGTGTTCTGTCTCATCCGAGGTTCGGACGTGGATTGTTGAACGATAAGGAGGTTTAGTTAGTTCAACTTTGACATGCCCCGCCTACGGCTCCTAACGCATAGGTGGAAATATGAAGCTTTACTTGTAACACAAAAAATTTGCTCTAGCCGTCAGTTTTATTAAATAGTAACAATTAAATGTTTCTTTTTAAGTAATTTAATGCAATAATATATTACCTACGTACTCGCGAACCGCCCTCGCTTCGCTACGGAAACTGTAATTTATTATTGATTTCTCCACTATTTAATGGATGTTATTATAAATATAAACATTCCTCTTCAATCACTCTAACTATTAAAAAAAACCGCATCAAAATCCGTTGCGTATTTTTATAGATTTAAACATACATAGGGATATAGGGACAGAGAAATCGACTCTGTTTTATACTATGTAGTGATTTGTAACAAACTTAAAACGACTAACAGAGCATCGGAAAAAATATATTTTGCTCTCTGAAAACGTGTGAACGAAAAATCTTGTGTGTTTTTGACAGAAAATAGCACAATATCGAAATGCAAAGCTGAAGTTATTCTTCACGTTTTTGTTATCAATTAGTAGTTTGAAAAGATTAAGGGATTGAAAAAGTTAAACATTATGCATACTTTGTTATTTTATAGAGAAAGCAAAGAATTCGCTTCTCTCCATTTCTGTTAGGGTAATTACTTACTGTTGATAACGGAGACGCAATCCTTAAACATTAGAGTATCTTTTATTGATATTATGATAACCGTTATATCTACCTGCCTGCCTATGAACATTTACCAGTTAATGCAAGAACTCACATAAAGTATCAACATATTTGTTTGAATTTAACACGTAAATCTCGTGTTATAAATATTAAAATAATTCTAGAAAAGTGCTTCTGTGAAATTTAAATATTATTTTACATGAAAATATTTCTACTGTTATAAAGTTTAGTGCTTTTCAATTTGTGTCCTACATGTGTTTTGTCATAGGTTTGTATTTACAATGCAGAACTAAATATTTTTGTTGTTCTTCTGAAAAACGCAATTTTCGTACAAAACTTCACATTCTTATTTATTGTCTTATTTTCCATCACTTCCATTCCAAGTATGATTGTTAATAATGCTAATTTTGGTAGATAGACACTATTACAATTTATCCTCCCATTGTTCTTAACATTGTATTAAGTTATTGAAATGTTCCGTTTTGAATTAGATTTCCTTATCAATGATTATTGTGTTATAAACGCTTTGGTACGTGTAACAAACATCTATTCTATGAGTTTGAATATTTGAACAAAATTTTTATTATTTTTTATTATGGTCTATTAAAAAGAGCTATGTACTATCGTGTAAAGTTACATAAATAGTAATTATGTTGTGACATAGCATTTAATGTACATAGTATTTGACACACAGTTTGAACTCGTTGTTGTTCTTCATATTTATTATAGTTTTAAATATAAAATTAAAATTGTTATTAAACATTAAACATTAATTGTTATTTCAATAATAGGTTACGATAAACATTGCAACGTATTTATTGATGCGTATTGTGAGCTCACACAGGCGGATACCATCACCACACCTATTTATGTCGCGAGACAGCCATACGTTTTATTTGAACGGGTGGGCCAACCGTGATACCGTACTATAGATTTATTTTATTATTATTTCTATAGAGTAAGCTGTCGTAAGACATTCAACCGTAGTTTTGAGAAAAATCTATAATTTAAATTTACTTTTATTGCTTAGGTGTGTGAACGAGCTCACGGCTCACCTGATGTTAAGTGGTTACTGGAGTACATAGACATCAAGAATGCTGCAACCTACCTTGAGATATGAGTACTAAGGTCTCAATTTTTACAGTACAACGGCTGCCCCACCCTTCGAACCGAAACGCATTACTGCTTCATGGCAGAAATAGGCAGGGTGGTACCTACCCGTGCGGACTCACAAGACGTATTACCACCAGAGTTCAAAAATCACTCCTAAACGTAGAATTCACGTTATTAAATCTATAGGCTTCCTTAATCACTTAATACTATACTTATATCACTAGTCATTGCAAGCAAGCAAGCAAGAGCTAGGACCAACACCCTACATCTGCCGCAAAACAGCCGTGCATTTGAAGGGTGAGGCAGCCACCTACGCATTGTACCTACTATACCATTCATTATTAAAACCCATGTCTGAGGAATAATGTCTACATAGTGTAATAAAAGTGGCATATAAACAATGCTTTGTGACGCTGAACTAGATTTAGGACAACAACTAGTAAAAAGCTATGTAAGAAGTAAAAACCTCATCCGAAAATTGAAGTTGTAAATTTAATGTTATCTTTTTCGTTGCAGGGTTTAAGAACATAAGTGCGAAACGGGTGTCTACCCAGAAGAATAAAGCGGCAAAAATAACACTAAATGCCGACTCCGGGCCCAGCCGTTGGAGCAACATCACCATAACAACCTGGTCCCTTAACCTCTTTGATGGTCACTTCTCCACTAGAAAACATTATATACACTCATTGTCACTTCATTATTATTAAATTCCTAAACATCTTCTTCATATCTTAGTTTATCTTGTTTATTATTTATTTCAACTCGAGCTGAAGATGAGCAAGATTCTGAAAGTAGTGGGCGCCTCGTGGCTGCAAACGAAAATTAGTTCATACGTCCTCGGTATACTTGGTGTGCTAGCTATCTTGGCGCTTTTTGCTGGACAGATTGAAAGGTAAACATTTTTTTTATTGCTTAGATGGGTGGACGAGCTCACAGCTCACCTGGTGTTAAGTGGTTACTGGAGCCCATAGACATCTACAACGTAAATGTGCCAACCACCTTGAGATATAAGTTCTAAGGTCTCAAGTATAGTTACAACGGCTGCCCTACCCTTCAAACCGAAACGCATTACTGCTTCACGGCAGAAATAGAAAGGGTGGTGGTACCTACCCGCGCGGACTCATAAGAGGTCCTACCACCAGTAATTAACATAGTCTACTTTTACTGCCGCGAGGGCCCATTCTATCTAATAGTTGTGGTAATATATCGATGGTTGCAATGCAAGGGCACAGCTGAGCCGCTGCCCACCATAAATACTATTCTGAAAAAGGGGCGGAGAACATTTCTTTTGTAATGAGAAAACGTAGAAAATTCATAGTACCCTTTTTTAGATCACATATAACATAAATAAAAATCGTGTTATGACATACCTATATGTATTAAAAAGAATAGCGAGTAATAAGGAAATGTGTTATGCTAGACTTTGTACTTCATCTTAATGCGTCTACTATAATTGATTCGCAGTATGTTTCCCTGTTATCAATTGTTTATAACTCTAGTACATACAATTTGCAAGAATAATTTCCATCAGAATTCTATTGTTACCATTTTGTTATAAAATAATTTCTCGCAAACAAAGTTGTTTTAAGGATAACGACGAAGATGTAAACAATACATTATGTATTTGGATATACGGCCCATTTGATGTTAACACACAATCATGTCAATCTCAATGGTGACGCTTTGTAGGCAAATGATAGCCACAGAAAAAGCCCAATATGTCTATAATCTATGAGGATTGCGAGGACAAATTAAATGGTCCAAGTAAATCAGTCATTTGTTAATAAAAAGTAGTAATCACCATAACAGAATGTATCACTACATAGTATAAAACAAAGTCGCTTTATCTGTCCCTATATCCCTATATATGCTTAAATCTTTAAAACTACGCAACGGATTTTGATGCGGTTTTTTTAATAGATAGAGTGATCGAAGAGGAAGGTTTATATGTATAATAACATCCATTAAATAGTGGAGAAATCAATAATAAATTACAGTTTCCGAAGCGAAGCGAGGGCGGGTCGCTAGTTTACTAATAAACATACACTTTTTTTTATAAATTTAACATTATAGAAGTCAAGAGGATGGTAACTACGCAGCCACTGTATTTTATTCGGAGAAAACAGGATATCACATTGAATATTGGGGTCAAAGCAACGACCTCGCCGTGATCCCTAAAGGAGTCGCCCGTGCTTATTTTCGAATGGACATTGATACGACAGGGTGAGTACTTGACAAACGACCCAAGATTATATTATCGCAGCTGCTCATTTGGTTACTTGGTAAACTTTAAATAACGTGTAAAATACTGAATGAAAAAAAATATTAAAATCACCGCACTACCTCAAACAGTCACATTGATGTTGATGATGACAAATGAATTTTTAAAAAAAATATAATATTAAAAAAAAAATCTAATATTTAAACAAAAAAAAGACATGCCCGCTGAGTTTCTTGCCAGTTCTTCTCAGGACGGAGGCTAGTTCTTGTGAATTGGCGGTAGTTCTTTTGACGTTCAACAAGTATGTACTTTCATTTATGTTGAATTTTTTTTTTTTATTTGATTTGATTTGATTCTGAAGTCAGATCGAATTAAGATATTAAATTCATAATTCCCAATTGTTTTAGTTGGTCTATTTTGGAAATAGAAACTGAAGGTTCGTACCACGATGAGATTCAAGCTTATGCGGCAGGCATCGTCGAAGGGGCACTGACTTGGTACTTAATTCACACACATTTAGAAAACACTATTAGATATCAATGTGACAATACACCTATAGAGAAACAGTGCAACAAACTTAGGGATGCTTTGACGAGATCGCTTGAAATTTGGAAAAATCGCGCTTCGGAGCTTTCTGATATCGATCCATTTTGGCACCACGTAAGTTATAATACATTATTACAGTTTAATATAAAATAGCTTTTAAATGTCTATACGTATAAACTTAGAAAAATCGTGAATGTGTAATTTTCGTTTCTGTTTCGTTTCTATTCGATACATTACTTTTATACAAACTGAAAACATATTAGTTCGTGCCTTGCTTTGTACACTTTTAAGACCATCGTAGAATCGCGAGCGCAAATTTCCTCAAAAACTCACAGCTCACCTGGTGTTAAGTAGTTACTGAAGCCTATAGACATCTACAACGTAAACGCGCCACCCATCTTGAGATATAATAGCCGGCAAACTTCTTGAGCATTTGTTGACGTAGTGGGGGTAAGTTTGCGCATGGTACACTCACGTGCAAAAATATTATTTACTCTGCGTCATAATGCAATTAAATTATTAAAATCAAGATATGTATTTATTTATATATTTATTAGAACATCAACAAAAAATATAGGTTAATAATTGTAATAATTTAATCTTGGGGTAAAATAGATATTCCTTCTATTAAGTCAAAACTAGAGCTGTTGCCAGGTCTTCGTTCAGTTGAAGCGAAGCTGGTATTTGTAATTTTTTTTTCGTTATCATAATCTTGACCATTATCATCATCACTGTTTTCATCACCCGAGTCGCCATCATCGTGTTAAGTCGACATAGGGCTCATCGGTGTAGTTTACGACTCGGTCGGTTCGATCTTCTTTTTTGTCTATAATTAATTATTTTTTGAAGATATTCGATTCGTAGTAATCGAATGTTACTTTTTTCAATTACCAGCTTCCGATTATTTTCTGTTTTTTTTTTCCATCTGAAGCCTAGCTCTTTCATAATTCGTCGTAAACTTCATTCCGAGCCATTAAAATGTATATCTTCTTTAAAATTTTCGAAGCCTTTTTATTACAGATTGAACGAAACTATCCATTCCGGTAACTTTCTTCTTCCCTGATCTTTTCTTACCCGGAGTCCCAAGCACGATGAGCAAGCCAGAGCCTTTAGCTTCGTTAATAATGCACCTAACAGTACTCACTGATGTTTTTGTTGCTTCCGAAGTCTGTTTTACTTTTTCCATAATATCATTCTTCCCCTGTTTTATAATGAAGCAATATACGTCGTACACAATTTTTCTACCCTTTCTTTTGAATACTCCACCAGTTTGTCGCGGCATAGTGTATTTTTTATAAAAAATCAACAAACACTCAACAAATAGCAATGGCAACAAAGTCAACAAGCAATTATAATAAAATATAACTTAACGATTAATAACGATAGATTTTTCACTGTACGCAAGCGTACTTTACGCAAGGTTCGACTGATCTACCAATAACGCGCTCGATACGATTTCCCCTGCCGTCGCGCCTCACCCTCACCACCAAAGTGATCTAAAATTCGGTTCTGCGCAGCCAAGGTCATTTGCTCACGATGTTTGCCGGTTACTATACAAGTTCTAGGTCTCAGTATAGTTACAACGGCTGCCCCACCCTTCAAACCGAAACGCATTACTGCTTCACGACAGAAATAGGCAGGGCGATGATACCTACCCGCGCAGACTCACAAGTGGCCCTAACACCAGTAAAATTTATTAATTTTAACGGTATTAATTTTTTCGCTTTTCTGAACGATCAATAATTGAACTGGTAATTCGTTTATCAGGTGTCTTTACATTACACTCAAATAAATGGGATACTAACCGGATGGAGGCATGGAATAGAACGCAGCATGGAACCATACGATAGTGATATTTCTGACCTATTATGGCTGAATTCAGTGGCCGAGGTTACAGAACTGCAGCACAAACTCAACATTTCATTAGAAGATGAGATGTTGCAGTCTATCCCTGATATATCAAGTGCTTTCTTGAGAATCGTCAATGGAACAGGCGATGAAGGCCCGAAGTTGTTTATGGCACAAAACGCAGCTGGGCGGTATGCTATTTTGTTAATTTTGTTACTTTCTGTTGAAAAAAAATCGTTTTTTTTAAATATTTATAAATTCTTAATTTCCTAATTTATTTACTTACTTGCTCATTTCTAATTTAACTAATGGACGATTTACGCGTACCTATTACTGCAAAAATAAATAACGTTTCCGCAAAAATGTGTTTCGCTATCTAAATTGATACTTACAAATTACAAAATAAACCACTCAGTGGAAAACGCCAGACCACTCACTTCTCCAAACATTCAAAACGCACGTCAATCCATGTGTATGTATGTTCGTTCTATTTCAGATACTCATCGATGACTCGAATTCTGAAGAGATACAAATTGAACTATCACAAGACATCAAAGGAGGACTCTGAATCGGTACCGGGAACGTCAATCGATTTTTCAAGTTACCCCGGATCTATTACCAGCCAGGACGAGTTCTATCTTGTGAAAGGGCATAAACATCGATTGGCAGTTGCTGGAACCGCATTGAGAAACTACAATAACAAGCTCTGGCAGGAAGTCAACATTACTGAGCAAGTGAGTTTAATAATTGATGTTCATGTGAATTTTGATTTAGAACTGGTCTGCTTGCTCTACGCGCTCTGATCAGTTTGTGTTTGAGCTGTAATAGGTTGACTGGCATATCTTAATAATGCAACAATTTTTTTGACTTCGATCTCAAGAGACTTATTTATGTCATGCATTTTGCTGACGACTTTTTTTTGAATTTTCGCATTCGTGGTCTTCTAAATGCTACAATTGAATATGCAATTTCGAAAAGGGCACATCTCTGAAAATGTAAAATGTTTAGGAAATGAAAAAAAGCAGTTCTAAAGCAGTGTAAAATTTAAAACATTAACTTTTGAGATATAATTTAATGTTTATTAGCAATTGAAAATTACTGGAATTATTATAAAATGGGTGTAGGTAAGCCTCAAAACTACATGTATATGAAAAAAACGTATTTGACAAAATATGCGACATGTGCCCTTTTCGAAATTACATATTCAATTACAGATCCTAAAAACGCTTCTAGAACTGACATGATCAAAATTTTATTTCGAAAAATATAGACACGCGACTCCGAGCTACTGCTATTCTTCTCCATCAGCTGCGTGTAATATTATTTTCGCTCATATTTCTGAGTCATTTTTCTCTTGATTCTTATTTTGATTATTGCTAATAGATCAGACCCGTTGCGAACCCGCAATCTTGTTGTACTATCCTGCTATATTTTTGTTGTAGAGGAATCAAGCTTTCCGGTTCATGTGTGGCTTTCTGGTTAAAGTTATTGTCGCAAAGTAGTCGACGACTTTCAAGTCCATGTATCCATCACACAGCCGTAAACTAGATGTCGGCATAGAATAACCCCACTTCATCTCTTCCGGACGGTGTGGTAAAAGACGACTGCACAATACACCTACCTACCTATTTCTGCCGTGAAGCAGTAATGCGTTTCGGTTTGAAGTGTGGGGCAGCCGCTGTAACTATACTTGAGACCTTATAACTTATATCTCAAGGTGGGTGGCGCTTTTACGTTGTAGATGTCTATGGGCTCCAGTAACCACTTAACACCAGGTGGGCTGTGACCTCGTCCACCCATCTAAGCAATAAAAAAAACTTTAATATCAATAAAAGATAAAACTTTGTTCAGGTCCCCGCTGGACCTCGTATAACTGCTGCGAACCACCTGGCCACCAACGTAAGCTCTTGGGGCCATATCATTGCCAAAAACAACTCCGGGTCCGCATCGAAGCAGTGGCTGATCGTTGACCTCAATAGATTCGATACCCTTCCTGAACACCACGAAAAACAAAAACACGGACACAGTGAAGTTGTCACCGAAATTTCAAAGTAAGTGAAAATTTAATAATTTCAAAGTAAGTCTACAATTATGTGTTGATTGTAAGTTAAAGTATACGGATAAAAAGAGAACATTAAAAAAAAAACGTTAGACCTCCTAAGATTTATTTTCGAACTGAAGTTTCATTTATTGAGGAACACGAGAAATCTGTGAGTGCCGTTGTCAAACTGTCATAATACTGATTCTATGAATACAGAGCCTCAGGATTTGCATCAATTTTGGTGATAGCTAGGTTAGCATATACTAAAGCACCACAAAATGTCCCGCAAGCAGCTATATTGTAGATTTTGAATTTGAAACAGTAGGATTGCCTGACAAGGTTTGCGGTAACATAGAAAAAGGATAATTTAGGAGCATTTAGCATAGTGAAGGAGAGTCGTTAAGTGGATGGCCGCTACTATCTTTGTACCCTCATATAAGCCGCACGAACCTCGGCACTGGGACTTCGTTGGAGGTTCAGCACTTGGCCAAAAAAAAAACCAAGAGCATACAATCAACTATTTCTGCTAGTTTTATGAAAGATAATAGCAGCTTTACGAAGAGCATACAATCAACTGTTTCTGTTTTAGTGATGTAAGACACACGATATATCGATCTAACAACAGTCATGGCAAAGGCCTGGTGGAATTGGTGGAACAAGTCCCTGGGCTCACGCACTCGGCGGATATTTCTGATGCCTTCCTTGAGAAAGGTTATTGGGCTACGTACGGATTGCCTTTCTTCAAAGTAAGTCAAAAGAAAATATAATTGTCATCATTTTCACTAATTGAACTTGTCCGAAAGTGTACATATCACTATATATACAATTACGCTGACTTAATATCACAATGTGTTATTCACTTTGATGTCAATAAGTTCTTGTAATTAGCAGCAGAACCGTGAGCTAGTCTACTGGTGAGCACATCTCTATTTTAAAACAATTATAATTATTCTTTAATTACTTTAATCAACACACATATTTAAAAGTTATCATCGTGATACGAAAGGTGACCTACTAACCTAAATTAATTGATTACGGTATTTAAATTTCTCGGTCAAGAACATTTCCGTCAGGTGTAGCGAAAAACATTGTAACTTAGTTTTAGCTAAATGAGTTACAATGCTATTCATTTTTACGACTAATTTATGTTTTAACAAAATATGTTCAAAATATTTCAAACGAATATTAAATGTTTTAGAACGTAGCTGAAAAAACGCATATCAACAAAATGGAGGCATTGCACGGCAAGATATTTTCGGAAACCGAATCACCGAGAGCTGTTATTTTCCAAAAAGGTTACACAAATGCAACAACCGCCGAAGAAATCATTAAACTAATGAGACAGAACAATTTAACTGAAAATCATCGTTCTGAGAACGATACCGTGGATGTTGGTGACATTAATGAGTTTGAAGCAAGTGGGTATTCAACAGTAATGGGAGTTAGAGGAGACATCGTCGACCATCATAAGAAGCCATACGGTATTATCGATACAAAAATTATTTGCGGTAAGTCGTAATACATTACTAATTTCCAATAAATAAAAAACAAATAAAGAGAAGTACAATTCGTGTAAGTTATCTAGGGGCACTCGCGCGAATGACGTAATTCATGCCCAGAGAGCAAAGATCGTCAGTCACTACGGAAAAAAAAAATTATTTTCGAGACTAGACAATCCAGTCCATTAGATAAGAAAATCACATTAACAAATAATTGTAGAGAAGATCCAAGATGCTATCAGCACTGAGGCACAAGCAACGGTGGGACTCTGACGGGGAAGTAGCCTCATGTATTGTTTTATTTTCAAACCTTTTTGTAAATTTTAAGTCATTTATTTGTGTTCAGTATCCGTAGCTCATATATGTTGTGTTAATGGTGGAAACTTTGTACTATATGGATGTATTGTACTGTCAGTTTCCTAAATAAATAAAATTAAAGATGTATTCCAAACGAATCTACTTGACTTACACGTGTTCGTTGTGCCGTGTAACCGTACGTCAAATTCCTTCATTAAATTAATTTATTTTACTATTTCAATAGTTATACTTTATGTTTAATACGCTGTGTCAATGAAATTATATTCCTTTTTCAGCTACTTGGAATAAGACACCTGTAGAGTTCATTGCTGTGTCCGGGCCGCCTTACACTGAAATCCAAGCTAATGCAACAGAGCTTCGAATCAACAAAGGGAATCTGGCACCGATTTACACAAAGGAATTTGATAATCAACCGACCATTAACAGTATCGAGATAAGAGACCTCGTGAAACAACAGATAGAAGAAGCGAAACAGGAAACGCTGGATGAATTCAACAAGAACATAGTCCAGCCCTTCGACTGGTCGAAAAGCGATTTCGTCAACGACACACATCGAGGGTTACCAGACAAGTGGGCGTTTGTATCATTCAAACCAAACTGGTCCTGGTGAATCTCCGTATCACACATTCATAATAAAATATGTACCTTGTATAAATAATTTTACATTCGTTTTTATACCACTTTAGGTATTTTTTTATTTTTTTAACATCACATTTTGTTTACACTTTTTTCTTTTGCAATTAACATAAAAATTTCAACATTCTTAGTAAAGTCAATTGATTTCCTAGTGTTGTTTCCGTCCAAGTTGTACTTCGTGTATCTCGCTGTTATTGTAGTTACATTTAGAGGAACATAATTTTAATTCAATGTCACTAAAGGACTTGTTCCATAATCTCCAATTGATTGACCTTCATTTTAATTCACGGAAATTTTAAAATTTACCTTTTTGATCGCCAGAAGCTATAAAGAAAACTCAACAACTTAGCTTCTATATAATATGCTGCTATGTGTTTGGCGATTGTGAAATAAACCCTTTAAGACTTATTTATTCAATTTGTGTCAGTGTTGTTCATGTCTATTTGGATATAGGTTGTTTTACTTAATGTTTTACATTTCCTTCACGCGACACCGCTTAAATCATATTTCATTTTACTTTTAGCTTAACGTCTCTGCTGTGAGCAATTGTTACAAAAAAATTTATGAAAATTCGCCCCAAAAAAAAACTTAAAAAATGCACGTGCAAATCATTCATAAATCTTATTAAATCTTAGTTTGGGTATTTTCGCTACCAATTTTTAATCATGCTTTTCAAACTTTTATTTTTTACATATATCTTTAAAGTTCATTTTGAAAATTTTATATTTTCATTTTCATGTCACAAAAAATAAATGTATTTTATATGTATGTATAGTGAGTGTTAATAAAAATGAAGTGACCAAAACAAAATTTCGATTTTGCTCTCGAAAATAAATAAAGAATTAAAAAAATGTGTTTTATTACCTACCTCTCGTGTACTCGCAAAGCATTTCTATAATATTAAATTATACACTTCGATACTCGCTTAAGATGTACCGCCTCAATACAAAAAAGGAGTGTTGTAAAGCAATTTAAGTATTTACTCTAAAATTCAACATCTTTCTTTTATTTTGTGTAGATGTGCTAG
Organism: Bombyx mandarina; assembly: GCF_030267445.1. Lineage (NCBI taxonomy): Eukaryota > Metazoa > Arthropoda > Insecta > Lepidoptera > Bombycidae > Bombyx > Bombyx mandarina. The sequence goes on from NC_143215.1 coordinate 6,686,361, forward strand.
GGTTATAAGTTACGGTACTCTTGCCGTATTATCGCGTATTAGTTTTAGCTTTAGCGTATCGCGGAGCCTGGTGTAGTCCTATTGATCAATGTGACTTTTCCGGTGTTCAAGTCCTGCAAACATTTCAAATTTCCTAATAAAATACGTATATGTAGACGAATGACTTCCACGATGAAGATATAAAACCGTGTCATGAAAATTTTACCTGCTAAAAATAAGATTTTCGTAATTACTGTACAATTGAGTTATGATCTCGTTTCCAGTTGGAAAAGGGGCATTACAATGGGCACTAGTAACCACTTAACACCCAAGTGCGTAAGCTCACTAGGCTATGCCTTAAAAAAAAATCCCAATAGAGATCACACCGTGAATGCCACCACTTGGAGATGGGTCGAAATTTATAAATTACGTTGCCGGTTTGCAATATATTATATTTCAAATAGTTAAGAAAAATCTAGACACTATGGACATAAAATATACAGTACATTCATGTTTCTGATTAACTCATATAAATAGCCGGCAAACTTCTTGAGCATTTGTTGACGTAGTGGGGGTAAGTTCGCGCATGGTACACTCACGTGCAAAAACATTATTTACTCTGCGTCATAATGCAATTAAATTATTAAAATCAACATATTTTTTTATTTATATATTTATTAGAACATCAACAAAAAATATAGGTAATTGTAATAATTTAATCTTGGGGTAAAATAGATATTCCTTCTATTAAGTCAAAACTATAGCTGTTGCCAGGTCTTGGTCCAGTTGAAGCGAAGCTGGTATTTGTAATTTTTTTTTCGTTATCATAATATTGACCATCATCATCATCACTGTTTTGATCACCCGAGTCGCTATCATCGTGATGAGTCGACATAGGGCTCATCGGTGTAGTTTACAACTCGGTCGGTTCGGTCTTCTTTTTTGTCTATAATTAATTATTTTTTGAAGATATTCGATTCGTAGTAATCGAATGTTACTTTTTTCAATTACCAGCTTCCGATTATTTTCTGTTTTTTTTTTCCATCTGAAGCCTAGCTCTCATAATTCGTCGTAAACTTCATTCCGAGCCATTAAAATTTATATCTTCTTTAAATTTTTCGAAGCCTTTCTACGGTACGGAGTTTCGCTGCTTGTTATGTAGTTATTATGATTACATCTTTTTATTACAGATTGAACGAAACTATCCATTCCGGTAACTTTCTTCTTCCCTGATCTTTTCTTACCCAGAGTCCGAAACACGGCGAGCAAGCCAGAGCTTTTAGCTTCGTTAATAATGCACCTAACAATTGCATGATGATGTTTTTGTTGCTTCCGAAGTCTGTTTTACTTTTTCCATATCATTCTTCCCCTGTTTTATAATGAAGCAATATACGTCGTACATAATTTTTCTAGCCTTTCTTTTGAATACTACACCAGTTTGTCGCGGCATAGTGTATTTTTTATAAAAAATCAACAAACACTCAACAAATAGCAATGGCAACAAAGTCAACAAGCAATTATAACAAATAACTTAACGATTAATAACGATAGACTATTCACTGTACGCAAGCGTACATTAGGGAGCAAGCGGAACGAGGGCGCGGTGCGGGGCGCAAGGTTCGACTGATCTACCAATAACGCGCTCGATACGATTTCCCCTGCCGTCGCGCCTCACCCTCACCACCAAAGTGATCTAAAATTCGGTTCTGCGCAGTCAAGGTCATTTGCTCAAGAAGTTTGCCGGTTACATACCATAGCTATTTTTAGTAAGTGCGTCACGCTGCTATTTCACGTCTTCCCTCTTCGTTTGTTTTTACATAGCAGGAAGTATGAAATTGTAACGGACATTAAAAGTACTTTTATTTCTTGTTTTAATTTAATTAATTTTTACAATTTTGTTATTTAAGAAATTTTGATAAATAATAAAACCGCTAGTTAGAATCATCAGAAGACATGAGATCTAAGACTTCAAATTAGCTTTGTGCTTAACGTTTCCCTTATTTTAAGCCCGCTTGTAAAATATATAGATAGATACCAATGTGAGAACTTGGTTAGGAAAACGTTTTTTAGGATTTTATATTTCTCGAAATATACTTTAAATTATATTTATTTATATTATATTATATAGTTTGTTGTTTATTCGTCGCTTAACATTGGTTGGACATTGGTTCCGGAAGTGGCGCATCGACATCAAACATGAAAAGCACAGCCGTGCTCTTCAAAAGGGCTTGCTCTCCAGATAGCCCAAGAGCCCGCGACAGCCAGACCTTCGTTATTTTATAAAAGCTGAAAGTTTCTCTGTGTATGTCTCCAGGAGAGGTAAAAACGACCCCCGACTATAGAGTTCCGATTGTGGTTGCTTGGGCAGGTAACAGGCAGTAAAGGTATATAAAATAGTACCTTAAATTCGTTAAAGTATAAAGTTATTTTTTTTATTAATTACTCCAGAATATCTTTAGAAATCACGATATCCATTGCCGGACACTTTTTACAGTTGCTACCCCCTGCCGGACACCCCTAAACTTTAATAAATTTTAATTATACTTTCGTTATACTATAAAAGCTGAATTTTATATATGTTACTTAGGGACTTATAAAAATATGTTACCCCAATAGCCAGACAGTTTTAATGGTTCTTACATCTTGCCGGACACATTGAGAGCCCGCTGTGCGAGCGCGAGGTAGCAACTGTTCATGCGGGTGTGAGTGAGATAGAGTGCTTAGTCTATTGTGATCTTTTAAGATATCCAATAAAAAATAATTTTATTACGTTCATAGCAATGTTATAAAAAGTAAAAAATGTTATTTTAATATTATAAAGTACAAACAAAATATTATTACATGCCAAAGAAAAATATTTAATCGTTCTTATAATTTTCCTCATTGTCGTTTTCCTCATCGACTTTTTTATGGATGTGCAGTATTTGGGACCATTTTCAAGTTCTGATAGCCTATAATTAATTAATTAATTCATGAACAGAGTAATTGGAGTTTTCATTTAAATTTCGAACCCCACATTCGCTACAGCAAGATTTTCAAAAATTATCATTGATCATTGCATAAATTTTTATATTTGCATGTATCACACAGAATCAGCCGCTATAAGAAAAAAAAGTATCAAAACGTTTTACTCCAATTTCCCCAATATTGCTAGCATTAATTTCTTTTTTCCCTTTTTGCCATCAGATCCTGGTAGACCTATACATATTATAGTTAATATAATTTAGTGGATTATCTATGGATAATAGCAATGTAATTTTAATAATGGGACTTTTTGGCGGGAACGCGAGGAGTGAAGTTGTGTGATTTGTTTTATTTTGTCTAATTAGTGTTTCCTCAGGCTTAAATGTGTAATAACGGTGGTTTATTAACTGTTTAGTATCTGTGAAAGTGCACAAATGTCAGAAAATGAAAGAAAGCCGCTGAACGTAACTTCTCGTGATCTTCCAAAAAGTCCACTTAAAAAGTCTCAGTAAATGACCACCATTTTACTGAGATTATACTTCATCCCATACCATCTCATTTCATTTCATTTAATTTCATCCCAGTTGATTAATGTTTCAAATTAATCATCTTCATTTCATTTCACTCCATAATATCATTTTTCATAAAAATATGAATATAAATTAAAATAAGACATGACTTAAAGGTCATAGTTACCAGGTTATAAATTCCCTTAAAAAAAGTTTTATTAATGGACTTTTTGGCGGGAACGCGAGGAGTGAAGTTGTATGATTTGTTTTATTTTGTCTGTTTAGTGTTTCTTCAGGTTTAAAGTGTATTAACGGTGGTTTATTATCTGTGAAAGTACACAAATGTGGGAAAATGAAACAAAGCAGCTGAACGTAACTTCTCGGGATCATCCAAAAGGTCCACTGAAAAGTCTCAGCAAATGGCCACTGTTTTACTGAGATTATAATTCATCCCATATCATCTCATCTCATTTCATTTCGTTTCGTTTTCATTTGATTTCATATCATTTTTCATTTATAAAGTTTTCATTAAAATTAAAATAAGACTTGGCTTAAGGGTCTTAGTTACCAGGTTATGAAATCCCTTAAAACAAATATTTAATAGTTAATCTGTGTTAAGCTTCAAGAGCTGTCAATTAAGTATATAAATATATTAGGTAATCTGTGGTTGTTTAAAGGTGACGAATTGAATTCCTAATTTATTTTACGCTGTGCACCTTTTTATTTAAATTTCATTTCAGAAACAAAATTAGCAAAAAAATTCCAAAAATTTTATACAAAGGAAACTATGATGAATTTTTTTAGTAAAGCTCCAACCGTGAAGGGTAAGGCAAAATTTTAGAACACTGGACATCAAGCATTATCAGCTTAAATTTTCGATTTTGTTCTACTAAATTAAATTTGCAAAAAATGCCATATCTGTGCCAAACACGAAATAGTCACTACGTATATTTTTTTTTTCTTTTTTTTCAAATAACATTTGATCTTTGCTTGTAATATAAGTAATAACCAGGTTCGGTTTTTCATAGAATTATCTTTTCTATAGAAATTCAAAGGCAAAATGACCGTGATCTACGAAAGGCTGGTCGCGACCTGGAAAGAGATAAAGCTAACCTGGAAAGGGAAGAAAAGAAATTAGTAAGTAAATAGTAGCAGTAAATTAATTTCATTGTACTTACAGTAGTTAGCTATGACTCATCAATTCCTCTAGATCACTAGTATTTGATCCAATGTTGGTAGATATGATAGGATGTTCAATTTATCATTCTAGAACTTTAAAAATAACTATGAAAAAGTGCTAACCTCATCACCACACTACTAAAATAATAATAAACATTTGGAATAGAGCTGTCCCAAAATTGATAAATTAGGCAATTCAACAATTTTGAGATTAAGAATGACTAAGAATATTATCTTAAATATTATAATAATTGAGACTAAGAATAATTGAACCAATTGGTTACCAATTTATGAAATTTTATAATACTTTCAGGAAATGGAAATAAAGAAAATGGCTAAAGAAGGTAACAATGATGGTTGCAAAATATTAGCCAAACAATTAGTTCAATTAAGAAAACAGAAAAACAGAATTTATGCTGCAAATAGCAAGGTAAAGGGGTATTTATCGACACTTTAGAATTTACAATTACTGTCCTTTTGTATCTGGGTGGGTCCTGCATTTACTTTTCAATGTCCAAACATTCTAGTAACTTTTTAACCGTTAGTGGGCAAAAAGACAAACGAAAATACATAAAAAAAAAGACAAAAAGATAAACATTGCAATGTAAATTATTCACAGTTCACCTTCAGACATTAAGTGGAAGTCTCAATAGCATTGCATTGCAAAAGAGCTTCACTGTTTAGTGTGAAGGTCTACCTGTATGATGTGCAAACCTCACAAATGGCCATGAGTGTAGGCATACACTTGTAATAAGTACATAAATCACTGAGAACTACCCTTATTAGATTTGAGTAGAAAGCAGACCATATTTAGGTACCAGTGCTAGGGTTAAAAGAAATGTGAGTAAACTTGAGGCTTACACATATTTCTCTTAGCCCTAGTACCATTAAGGCATTCTACTCAAATTAAAAGAGTATGTCACATTTCTCTTGTAATCTGAATACACATAAAATAAATACATAAAATGTGTTACTGTAATGAAGGTCAAAATTAACCAGATAAATTATTTTCTAACAATTGGAATGTGTTTGCCTATACCAGAAATCTGTATGATTTCCTTGAATATTTAGGGATCTATTTCTATGATAAATAAATAAATATAAATAAATATTTACTAACAATCACGCCATGTTAACTGGTCCCGTGATAAGTTCGTAAAGAACTTGTGTTACAGGTACCAGATAACGGAAATAAATGTAAGATTTTTATTATACACATACATATATTTAATATACATCCATAACCCTGGAAAAGACATTTATATTTATCATACAAATATCCTCCCTTGGCGGGATTCGAACCCGCGACCCCCTTGTGTAGTGACCATGTCACTTAACACTACACCAGACGGCCGTTAAATTGTATGTATGTATAATTGTAATTGTGATGAAGTGTAACATTAACTGTCACAATTTTGTTAATATCTCATTTATCATAACCTCTTTGTGAACTTAAAATATGATTGATTCTAGATATCAAGTGTACAGATCCACAATAAAGCAATGGGTGCAAATATTGCTATTGCAGGAGCAATGGGCACTACAGCTAAAACAATGGGCAACATGAATAAGGTTATGAATCCACATCAAATTGCAAAGGATATGGAGGCATTCAAACAGGCAAATGCCAAAATGGATATGACAGATGAAATGAGTAAGCTTAATTTCTTACTACATTATTCTTGACAAAAAGTTTGTTACATTGATAAGGTTTGATTTATAATTTGGAACTGATAAGGTACACTAAAAGAAATAGTGCATAATGTTATGTTGTTGTTGTTGTTGTAGGTTCTATTATTTAGTATGACAGTTGATATTTCCATTTTATTTCTCTAGGTAGCTATTGTAGTCTATTAATTTGCTTTCATATTTTTTTCCATAATTTAAAAATATTTTTATCATAATTTGCCATTTTAGAGGTAGTGTCATAATGGCATTAATGTCGAAATTTTTAGAGGTCTGATCAAAAAACTACAAGTAGTTTTTAAAGTCTTCTCTTGACGTTAACCTAACAGTATCTAAATAATTTTTAAGAGACCAATGGAGGTATAATTCTGAGGGTGCTAGGTCATAGCTATACATGGGCTCTGTTGACTAAGTTCTACAAAAAAAACAAAAAATTAAAATGTCAATACTCATAGTACTGATTTTAGCAATTCTATTCAAAACAGAAATCTTAATTAAACCAATTCACTAAACAACAAGAGTACTGTGTGGGTTCACCTCAAATAACAAGATGATGTAACTTGCAATAAAACATCATTGTTGATGACAATCTGCTGTGCACTTCGTTAGTGTTAGGAATGGGGAAGATACACAAGTAGTTTACTACATATTTATTTAAAGGAATCCTTTGAATCTTTGAGAGGAGATTTTTTCTGTTTAGGTTTTTTTTTGTAGATTTTATCTGTATAAAAAGGTCTACATAAATAAAATCTAATACTAACATTGGGTATTTTCCAGTTTCAGACACACTAGATGATATCATGGACGAATCTGGTGATGAGGAAGAATCTGCTGGAATTGTCAACCAGGTGCTGGATGAGATTGGTATAGAAATCAGCGGGAAGGTAACTTATGTTTGTTTAAAATTCTAATGAAGTAAAAAATTACAGTAATGAAAATCTTTACATGATGTTGGCTTACTTTTACAGTGCACTCAGTTAGAGATAAATTGTCAGAACTGTTCTTGATTTATAGAAAACTAGTTGATACCCGCAGCTTCCCTCACGTGGTCAAGGAAAAGTGCCAATAATTTTTTCTAAAGCTTAAAGACTAGTTTCATATCAAAATAAAATTTCATTTTTTTTCCTGCTTATGCTGATAGCCTTGAGAGGCTATATCAGCGTAACCTTAACTAGTAGGTGAGCTCACGGGGCTCAAACCTGATGACGTTGCTAACACGAATCCTAGCAAGAGTCGTGCTTCACAGAATCTACCACCGGATCGGAAACGCGACCCACTGAGAAGATCCGGCGAGAAACTCAGTAGGCTGTGTTTGAGGGTTAATTTACTCGTCGAGCCCTTCGTCGCAAGCGACGGGTTCGATGAGAACGATGACCGGTGCTTGAGGTACCTAAAAGCACCGTTAGTGGATCGGGAGGATCCGAAATGACGTGTTTGGGGCGACGTCGACTGTTTTCCATTCTTTCCGCAGGATCGGGAATGGCTAAAATTTCAACATTTAAATCCGAGATCTAATCATTCATAGTTTAAAAATGAACAATTCAAATTCTTATTCTTTAAGTCATTAAATTCAATTTCGCTTGCTCTCGGTACTTTTTTTCCTATTTTTATTTAAATTCGTTTTACAGATGGCAGACGCTCCTTCAGTTTCCCGGAACAAAATCGGACAATCCACTACAGACGCCGACAAAGATATAATGGCACAACTCGCTAAACTGAAATCCACATAGCATAGCAATGTATGTTCCACATATTATAGTAAGTTAAGTCAACGGTCACGGGCTTAGTTTTACTGTAATTAATTCGGATGCTTCAGTATAAATATCAATAACTTGTTGATTTTGAATGTATTATTTAATGTAATTTCGGATAAGCTGCTAAAAGCATTGCAATTTGTCTGCTTTATGATTAAAATAATAGTGTAATTATTGAAATAAAGATTTCTATTTTATTATTAAGAATTATTTTATAGAAACTCGATCAAATCTAAAATATCGTAAATTTGTGAGATTTAATGATCACTCATCGCGAACAGAGGTTTTTTTTTTATTGCCTAGGTATGTGGACGAGCTCACAGCCCACCTGTTGTTAAGTGGTTACTGAAACCCATAGACATCTACAACGTAAATGCGCCACACACCTTGAGTTATAGCGATACCTAACACACTGAAAAACGAATTAAAGTTAACGTTTCAGATATAAAAATATTTGTTGTAAATACATATTATGTACTATGAGACCGCACGGGAAGGCACTAAAATTCCACCTATATCTTGAACGAAGCAATTATGCGTTCCGCCTTAAAAGGTCAGATGGCCGTATAATATATTCCTTAGCAAATCTATTTGAGATTAGCTTCTCGTCTAACTGTGGTTAGTAGCATTCGCGTTGCGATGTGGATGCGTTCCGGGTCATTGACATCTAGTGAGATTAAAATAAGCATTTTGTCGAATATCTAAGCAATAAAGAAATCTTCAACGTCGGTTTTTTATTTCGTAATGAATTAAAGAGTATTTGTATTATGTATTTTTTTTTATTCGTTATAAAATTACTAATATTTAAATTGCACATATAAGCATAGAAAAGTAAATTAAGTGCTTTTGTATTTTAATTTACATTAAAGAAACATGTACGGAGCGGCGAAGGTAAAATGTGGAAAATTATAATTTCCCTGATACGATTCTCTTATACATTACGATCCTGGAGTACAAATGATCTGACAGAATTACGAAATTATAAAAAAAACTATTTTACATACAATGTTGAATCTGTGATGTATCTTGTTTATATTATATTTATTACACTGTGGAGTTTTGTTTTATTTAATTATATTCCTGTATTGTACTAAAACGTTATTTTCATCTAACTGAAAGCGATAAAGTTCTATGTTCGGAATATATGGTCCAGACGGCTGGCCGATCCTTCGGCTGGTCGTAGGACCGTCGAGGCGATTCGCCCGGTTCTTGTGAATTGGGTGAATCGTGACAGAGGACGCCTCACTTTCCGGCTCACGCAGGTGCTCACTGGGTATGGTTGCTTCGGTGAGTTCCTGCACCGAATCACAGCCGAGCCGACGGCAGAGTGCCACCATTGTGGTTGCGACTTGGACACGGCGGACCACACGCTCGTCGCCTGCCCCGTATGGGAACGGTGGCGCCGTGTCCTCGTCGCAAAAATAGGAAACTACTTGTTGCAGAGTGCTGTGGCATCGATGCTCGGTGACGACGAGTGACGGCGATGCTCGAAGGAGGCGGCGAGGCGCGTGCGAGACGCACAGGCCCGCCGCCGTCGAGCGGGGGCCAGGGAGGGGGATTTCGCCCAAATCCTGGCCCTTTAAGTGTTTCGGGTCTCCCTCACATGTCGGCCTGGGGACCGGCGAAAGGGGCCTAAGAAGACGACGTGCAAGCTGCTCTGCACGCGTTTTATACAAACGCATCCGGGTGATGGAAGGCCGGCTATCCTCAACCTACGATGGTTCTGACCCAGCGGGGTATTCCTTAGGATAGACTATTATAACCGGCGCCATCTATGCGGGCTTCGGATAGCCTGCCGACCGAGAGGGCTGGTGGTCGTGGCGCCGACGACCGCCGGTCCGGCGTCACGAGAGGTAGGGTGATGGGAGAGATGTGCTCCGCACTAAACGGTTCACTTTCCCCCCTTTGCCTTTTCATGAGCTCTGTCTCATGCGAGGTTTGGATGCTGGTTGTTGAGCGACAGGAGGTTTTAGTCGATTCAACTCCGACATGCTTCGCCCTCCATCCCCAGTGGAGGGCGGAAGTCCGGTGATTTCCTCCTGACAAAAAAATTAATAAATGTTCGGAAAATCCTATACTGATAAGTCTGGCCATTCACCGGGGAGAGTACGGAATGAATGTAGCCGATCCATAATTCTGAACAATGTAATAATAAACCGAATATGCATTACCTATTATACTTCTCACAATTAAACATTTCCGATTTTGAATTGGTTTTAATTTTAGTGTATTTTTTCACTAGTAGAACTTGTTTACTGGTGGTAGGACCTTTTGTGAACCCGCGCGGGTAAGTACCACCACCCTGCCTATTTCTGCCGTGAAGCAGTAATGCATCTCGGTTTGAAGGGTGGGGCAGCCGTTGTAACTATACTGAAATCTTAAAACTTATATCTCAAGATGGGTGGCGCATTTACGTTGTAGATGTCTATGGGCTCCAGTAACCACTTAACACCAGGTGGGCTGTGAGCTCGTCCACCCATCTAAGCAATAAAAAAAAACTTTAATTTCAATAAAAGGTAAACTTTGATCAGGTCAGGCAATAAATAAATAAAAGTATTGTAATACCATCAGAGTAGGTGCCGCTTTGCTGGCTATTTCTAATTTTCGGTTTGAAGGTTTTTATTTATGATTGAGTGATTGAGGGATTACTGGTGGCCCGGAGGCCTTTCCAGTTTCACCAGGATAGGTGGGCAAGCAAGAGCTCAAGTCAGGAGGGGTGGGATTTGCTAACTGCTACCCGAGCGCCTCCAAGGGAGACCTAACAACTAAAGAGTAACTGCTTCGCGAATTAATCTACTACCAGATCGAAATTGCGACCCGCACAGAAGATCTGGCGAAAAACTCAGCAGGCTGATGCAACGGTTAATGGACTTGATGGATCCGTAAGGACGCGTGGTTTGTAGGATGGGACAGCTGTGATACTTTATTACTATTATTTAGATATTATTTATTTAGAACTCGTGTCTCGAGATAGGATTGTCGCATTGTTAACTGATGTCTGGGGTTCCGGTAACTACAACACCAGATGAGACGTGACCCCGTTCATCAGCATTGAAGATTTTTTAAGTGTTGCTTCAATTTAATTTATTTATTATCCAAGATATAAACTAAATTAAGGAAGGTGAACAGTCATGTTGATGTTTATGTGATTTAGTAACTCACTACTTTGAACCCTTCTGAAGTCCTCATGTTCACGAAATATTCACGCATGACTTCGGCGATCAACGATTAATATCCTGTAATAAAAACCAAACCGCAAAAAATGTAATTAGCGTATTTATCGATGGTGGGGCATCTCCGGGGTATGCACACGTAAGTATCTACCACCACCCGGTATATTTCTGAGTGAAGCAGTAATGTATTCCGATAAGTAGCCGTATCGCTATACGTTTGAGACTCGACCTCTTATCTCAAGACGAGCAGCGACAATCACGTAGCGTCTATGATATCCAGTAGCCATTTAAAACCAGATTGGGCGTGAGTTCGTTCACTTGTCTATGCAATTATAAAAAAAAAAATATTTTATGTAAACCGATTTTAACAAAAAATATACAATACGAATAATTCATTGAATACCTCTAACCCGTAATATCAAACTCGTTTTGTATGCAATGAGCGACAACATCGTTTACTTTAAAATTTAATGAAAATTACAAGATGTTTACGGTTCAACTCGATAACGTCAGTTCGTGTTTGAACGTATAATAAATATTCAGAACACGACGACAAAGTTACGGGCATTAGGTACTCACTTCATCTAGTTAGAGGTAACTGTACCTAGGAGGGAAATACAAATGATTCCGGACCATCTTTTTGAAAAAGGCATCAACAATACGTTCTTGGATTACGACATGCGACATGTTCAACGTAATAGAAACATACAGGAAAAGACGCAGAAAGACTATGTAAGCGATACCTATTCCTATATGAGGCCATCAGCGCAAAAGTGGCCTAACCCACAGTTTTTCATAATAATCCTTATAATTATGTATATTATATTTTATTTAAAATATAATAAATTTTGATGCAAAACCGGCCTGTCCATAGTTTGATCCATAGATAACAGATGGCTTTGTAAACATTATATTTGAGCGTTTTTTTTTTGCCTACTCAAATTCAAATTCCTGAAAACTTAAACCTCATTGCTCCATAAACCATGGTAAGCTTAGGTCACTTTTGCGCTGACGGTCTCATATTTCTGTTTTTGTATGATTTGTGCAAAAATAGTTATTAAAAGCTCTACGAGATAAACATTTGTTGGTAGCGATTTTATTTCACCTGAGAATCATTCTAATATTATCCTTCCTTCCCGATGTGGAAATAAGTCCTTAAGAATATTCTACTTAAAAAAAGGCTAGGCAAAGGAAGAAAATTAAATTGCCGTATAGAGGATTTTTCCGTGTTAAGTTTTCCTCGCTGTCTTGTCCTTAAGGCCATGACTACCTTTTTTTTTTTTTTTTCTGTTTTATTTAGAGAAACCCGAACTTACCGTTTATATTTTTATCGAACTAATATAACATGGCGAACGTTAAAAGCGATTGGTAAGAACTTTTAGAAATAAACCTGTAAAATAAACGAAGATTATTTTTAAATTTTAAAGGAACAAGAACAAAGGGATCTACTGTCATCACAAGACGGCGATACTTGTGAGATACACGATCAATTTTATCGAGATCACAAACTTTTGTTGGTGTTGTTCCGAGCGCTTGCCGTTATGCCTATCACTAGGTCTCGTCCAGGTAAACAAAGTATTGAACCAATCAAAATTTACACCTTAATGTATAGAGCGGTCGGTGTTTAAAAGTTCTAGTAGCAAAATTTTGTTTTGTGCTTTTGTTTAATTTGCAAGAACGTAGGCAAAATTTATTAACCTATTACATCGTTGGGCTACCGATTGAAAACTTTCTGTTTGAATGATACGTTATTGCATAAGACAAATAATAATAGCAGTAATTAATAGGAAGTAATATATCTAGTACCTACAGTATGTTATTATATTAATGTGTATGTACTTTTATTTTATTTATTTTTTTATTGCATAGATTGGTGGACGAGCTCACAGACCATTTGGTGTTAAGTGGTAACCGGAACCCATAGACATCTACAACGTAAATGCCACCACCCACCTTGAGATGTGAGTTCTAAGGTCTCAGTATAGTTACAACGGCTGCCCCACCCTTCAAACCGAAACGCATTACTACTTCACGACAGAAACAGGCAGGGTGGTGGTACCTACCCGTGCGGACTCACAAGAGGTCCTACCACCAGTACGTCGTCAGGAGTACAAAAAAGGACATAGGGTATCTTTACTCTGAAAGTATTCACGACGATTTGGGTTTTTCTACATTAAGGCGCACCTTCCACATGATAGATGTCATACCTAAGTATGATATTGCTAACCTATTTAACTTTTACTATTATCAAACAGGCACAATCACGTTTAGCTGGAAGTCAACAGCGACGATCTACGCCGTGTGTTTTTACATTGTGGCTACGGCGGTGGTTCTAATAGTTGGCTATGAACGGATTCAGATATTGCAGTCCATCAAGCGCTTTGATGATTACATCTACGCCATACTATTTATAGTATTTCTCGTTCCACATTTCTGGATACCGTTCGTGGGTTGGGGCGTTGCTCATCAAGTAGCAATTTACAAAACGAACTGGGGAAAGTTTCAGGTATGATAACAAAATAAAATAAAGTCAAATAGAGGGAGATTGTCAATAATTTTTCCGTAAGTAACTAATACAAAGCTTATGTTTTAGTTACTTAATATCAAGTATTAACTAAATTAAATATTGATCAAAGTAAATGAACTCGACAACTTCCCGCTTTAAGTAGTTTCAAACTTAATCAAATTGTATTGTCGAACAATAAACTTTAAGATCAGTTTTAGAATTTCCAAATTATGATCCTCTCTCATAGCTTTAAGATTAACGGTGAATGTAATTTATATTATTTGTTGCTCCACATTTGCAAGTCAACCACCCCGTATATTGCTAGCGCCATTCGCACTATGAATTCTGTAAAAGAAGTGTCCCTATATCTCCACTTTTTGTCAAAGTATTTCCTTTTACTTTCTAATGCTCTGAGCTTCTTATCGCGGCCGCCTGTAATCAAATTCCCAACTCAGACGACCTGACACAGTCGCCGACACCCTAAACACGTCATTTCGGATCCTCCCGATCCACTTTCGGTGCTTTTAAACATTCCAAGCACCGGTCATCGCTCTCGTGAAACTCGTCAGATGCGACGAGGGGTTCGATGTTCAACTTTTTCCACAGAGTCCACTAAGTTTCTTGTCAGATCTCAGTGGGTCGCGATTCCGCTATTCGTGGATTCAGTGAAGCACTGCGCTTGTTAGTGCAAATGCTAGCAGTCACAGGTTAGATCCCATAAGTTTCGCCTCAGGTGATAGAATTTTTTTTTATTTTTTTTATTGCTTAGATGAGTGGACGAGCTCACAGCCCACCTAATGTTAAGTGGTTACTGGAGCCCATAGACATCTACAACGTAAATGCGCCACCCACCTTGAGATATAAGTTCTAAAGTCTCAATTATAGTTACAACGGCTGCCCCACCCTTCAAACCGAAACGCATTACTGCTTCACGGCAGAAATAGCCGGGGTGGTGGTACCTACCCGTGCGGACTCACAAGAGGTCCTACCACCAGTAAAACCCAGAATAACCCCTCGTGGCTACTGGTAATGAGGTAGGAAAAAAAAAAGTTCATCACCACATCTAGTTCGCTACCATTGATTACTATTATAATATACAACACTTGCTACTGTATAGAACGAGTATATCTTTTTTTTATTGCTTAGTTGGGTGGATGAGCTCACAGACCATCTGGTGTTAAGTGGTTACTGGAGCTCATAGACATCTACAACGTAAATGCGCCACCCACCTTGAGATATAAGTTCTCTCGGAACAAAGATTGTAAAGAATCGAAGCAGCCTAACAAATCGGCTTTCGAAGGCACCATGAGAGTTGAAATCTCAATATTTAAATTATTAAATTACTGATCGGAGGCAATCTGATTTTACAGGTTAGATACTATAGAGTAACTGGTGAAAATCTTAAATTTCCCAATCTAAAGACATTGATTGTTATAATAAGCGTGGGATGTTTACTTCTTGCTGTGTGCTTTCTACTGAGCCTCTGCGCACTGTTGGACGGATTTCTGTTGAAACACACAACTGCTTACTATCACATTATAACAATGATTAACATGAACTGTGCTCTTTGGTATATCAACTGCAAGGCAATCAAAATTGCTTCTCAAAGCTTGTCGGAATGTTTTCAGCGAGTAAGTGTGACTTTTATTCTTTAAATTTATGATAAACTAGTTGACCCCGCAGACTTCGTAGGGCCTCAATCGAAAAATAAAAGACCTAAACTATTGTATAAAATAAATTTAAAACAAACAAAAGGAATCCGTCCGACGGAGGACACATCAAAGGAAAAATAAAATTGTTATTTTTATTTAATTCCGAGCATTTTCATATTTATCTACCTTTTAAACCTTCTCTGGACTTCCACAAATAATTCAAGACAAAAATTAGCCAAATCGGTCCAGCCGCTCTCGAGTTTTAGCGAGACTAACGAACAGCAATTCATTTTTATTTAAATAGATAATGGAATGACTATATTTGTACTGTTATATAAAAAGTATCAATGATTGAAGGTCTTTTGACAAAAAAAAAACAGCAGGCATCAATAAAATCTCACATAATTTAAAAAAGCGAAGAAGGCTAAAAGAGTCGCCTATAGGTATTTGCCGTTGATCTCTTAGAAGTGGTAAAGAAAACGATAAAAAATAACCTGATTAAGTACCGCTAGCGAGATTTAAGCACTTTAAATTGTTTCAGGATGTTGATATAGAATGTTCAGCACAACTAATAGCTCGATATCGGTATTTGTGGCTAAATCTTTCCGAGCTGTTGCAGTCTTTGGGAAATGCTTATGCTCGCACGTACTCTACCTACTGTCTTTTTATGTAAGATTTCCATTAAGCATATACTACCACTACTACTACTGCTACTACTACTACTGTCATTATACATATTTCCGATATTTCGAATGCTTTACAGTTTTCATTGTTTGACAATAACAACACGAGATTAAATCGTAGAAGCAGTTTTATTTGTTATTTTTTTATGTTTAAGCTGTTAGAACTGTTTATGTATTTTTTTTATTTGACACATTTACTATTTTTTTTATTTTTGTGTCCGTTGCCAGAACGTTTTGCGTGAAATAGGGAGACTGTTATTCTAATGTAATTTTAGCTGGAATGGCCTCATAGGCATCCAGTGATTAGTTTACATAAATGTGAGAATACGTCCTCAAGTCTCAAAATAAGTTAAAAACCTCTTAAATCCAACCACACCATGAATTCGAACACCATCAGCCTAAAAATATATATATATAAAGAAATTCTAATTATTATTGATTTCTCCACTATTTAATGGATGTTATTATACATATAAATAAACCTTCTTCTTCAATCACTCTATCTATTAAAAAAAACCGCATCAAAATCCGTTGCGTAGTTTGAAAGATTTAAGCATACATAGGGATATAGGGACAGAGAAAGCGACTTTGTTTTATCACTACTATGAACTGATTTGCTTGGTAAAATGCTATCGGTACTTAATTATTTTGAAAGGTCTTTTTCCAAACAGGTTCGCAAACATAACAATAGCTGTTTACGGTGCGTTGTCTGAAATTGTGGACCACGGTTTTGGGTTTACTTTTAAAGAAGTAGGCCTGTTCGTGGATGCGGCTTATTGCTCAACTCTTCTTTTCGTTTTCGCGGATTGCTCGCACAAGTCTACTTTAAAGGTGATGTACGACATATTTAGAAGTAAATGTACCCATATATATATATATATATATATATTTTCAAAACTTGTCAAGTTGAAATACACTAAGACCAATGACGCCTTCAGCTCTAATACTAGGATCAGGCTTAGATACCCTGGTAACCGTACTCGTCGAACTCGACAAAGAGTTTGACATGCAACCTAACCCATGAATCAGCTCGCTGAGTTTCTCGCCGTATCTTCTCCGCGGGTCGCGATTCTGATCCAGTAGTAGATTCATTCGCGAAGCAGCTGCTCTTGAGTAGTTAGGTCTCCTTCGGAGGCGCTCGGGCATCTGTTAGCAAATCCCACCCCTCCTGGCTGAGCCTTTGCTCGCCCACCTGTCCTGGTGAAACTGGAAAGGCCTCAGGGCCACCAGTAAGCTCTCAATCATAAAAAAATAATACACTAAGGCCATGAAAGCAAAACGGCAGTAGGCTATGCATATATGTAGTTGCATTATAATAATACATTTCATCCGCTTAGATGAATCTAATGGTGTGAATCTCAAGTAGCGTTAAATAGCTACTGGAAACGTTGGACACTATAACTTGATGAAGGGCATGAAGAACACGAATCACTGCTTATGCATTAATTAATTTTTTTGTTGCAGAGATAATTATGTAGATTCACAATATAGCGTGGGATCAAAATTCGCTTTATCTCAGTCTCAAAAATTAGAAATAAGTAAATACATGTAACTTTCTTGTTTCTATATTTTAGGTCGCCGCCGGTGTTCAAGACACTCTTCTTTCAATCGACGTATTGGCTGTAGATAGGCCGACCCAAAAAGAGGTGTGGTTTCTTTTTGATAAACGTTATACATAACGAAAATGACCACCCTGTCAAGAGTGAAACGATTAAAAAGAAGGCTCTCTTAGTGCTAAGGAGATATTGCAACACAGAAGTAACCATTTAATGGTCCTTGCTCGACTTAACACGTTGAGCGCCATGTGTATCTTTCTGGAAACACAAAGTACCACCTTTAGGGGCCGCGTGTCTCCTTTAGGAAACACGAGCAGTACTTTATTCGTAAGTTATGTCTAAAAATAACTTTTGATCAAAACGTCGTACAAAAAACCCACTCACACCGAAATAACCGTGGAGGCCAGAGGTATTAGAATTCATAGTAAAATGTATTGAAATGTGTTTCCTGGCGGATACACTGGCCTACGAATAAAGTACTGCTCGTGTTTCCTAAAGGAAACACGCGGCCCCTAAAGGTGGTACTTTGTGTTTCCAGAAAGATACACATGGCGCTCAACGTGTTAAACGTGCCACTTATGTATATCTAAATGACCATACTGGATGATATATTTATTACTCCTCATTGAAAGTCGAACACATCATCACAGTCATATCATGTAAAATCCTCTATTCCAATTTATTTAATAATTGCTATAGATAATAAATACCACAGTGAATTTATCTTTAATTTGTTTTTATGTTATAGAAAAAGATTTGCTCACTCAATTTGAAGCAAACTGCGAGTTTTGTTTTCTGGACTATACCTATGCCTTAACGCTTTAATCTGATACATTCCTAGTACATTTTTGCAGATCGATCACTTCATACAAGCAATTGAAATGAATCCGGCGTTCGTGAGTTTAAAGGGCTATGCTCACGTCAACAGGGAACTACTAACTTCAGTACGTTTTATTATCAATTATCATACGAGCTGCTTTATTTATTAGGGAACGTACCCATACTGCGTGACCCGTTTAGGGGGGGGGAGCGGAGTCTTTAAAATACTACGGTCAGTCACAGGAGCGGGGGGGGTGGCTCAGGTTTTTATCACGTAGTCTATTTTAGTGAGAGAAATCTCGTATTTTTTCGACCTATATTCGAATATAACGCGCAGTGTTTAGCGCTTTGTAAACTCACACACACTACATAATTCACTAGTAATTTAAGTGTGCATGCAGTCTTATGCAATAAAGACGAGTATGAACCAAATTTTTTGTTTTTCAATTTTTGCCTGTGAAATAATTAAAAATCATAACTATGAGTTACTACGTGAAAACTAAAGGGGGAGAGGGGGGGAGGTCTTGGCATATACTACGAGTGATCACCGAGGGGAGGGAGAGGTCGAAAAAACTAAAAAAATAGGTCACGTAGTATGGGTACGTTCCCTTACTTATAAAAATGATCAGTTGATTCTTAAGGTCAAATTAAGATGTGAAATATTTGTACGTGTTTATATATTTTTTATAGAGTGAGAGATAAAGATCTAAATATTATTATTTTTGCTCGCAGGCCATAAGTATGATAACGATTTATTTAATCGTACTATTGCAGTTCAAGATCTCCTTACCGAAGGAGCCACATGGCACCGGTCAATAAATGAAACATATTATGATCAACAATTTCATTGTAATTATCTATTGACTTAGTTTGCATTCACATTGTATTGTTTTGGTACACTTAATTAATAAAAGAAAAAGAAAAAAAAGATTCCACATACATATTAAACTTATTTTATTTTAATCGTATTTCATAATACATGATTGATGTATGAATAAATTTATGCGTTTATTTGACATGAACTGCTCATATAATACACGAAATGAAATGGTTAAGGTGTACATCTAAATTCTGAAATATTATCTTAGTTAAGTCGTCGTGGCCTAAAGGATAAGACGTCCGGTGCATTCGTGTTGAGCGATGCACCGGTGTTCGAATCTCGCAGGCGGGTACCAATTTTTCTAATGAAATGTGTACTTAACAAATGTTCACGATTGACTTCCACGGTGAAGGAATAACATCGTGTAATAAAAATCAAACCCGCGAAAATTATAATTTACGTAATCACTGGTGGCAGGACCTCTTGTGAGTCCGCGCGGGTAGGTACCACCGATCTGCTTGTTTCTGCCGTGAAGCAGTAATGCGTTTCGGTTTGAAGGGTGGGGCAGCCATTGTAACTATACTTGAGACCTTAGAACTTATATCTCAAGGTGGGTGGCGCATTTACGTTGTAGATGTCTATGGGCTCCAGTAACCACTTAACACCAGGTGGGCTGTGAGCTCGTCCACCCATATAAGCAATAAAAAAAAAGTTAAAATAGATTGTATATTTGTATATTTTTTTTCGGAGTTTGTCCATATTAATTAGTAAGGTAAAAAAGGTGTTATTTTCCAGTTCGTGTGGCCACGGATGTCGTCCGATAGTATAACACGCGAAAACCTCTAAACATGTATTTGAGATTTGATTCTGCTTTTCTATAAAAAACTACCTTATAAAACTACTAGGATAATGTAATAGCCATCCAGTAATGTAATAGCTGAACAATATTCTAAGGGAAGTAATATGGAATTAACTAAATCCCAAAGATTATACTCTTGACACATAAAGCGCTCTTCGTTAGTCAAAGAGATTCGGAAACACCATCTTTAAATGCACTATGGGTAATTAGTTCGGCGTTTGCCGATGTCGAAGATGGATTAAGTCTTTCAATGATATTATAAGCTCAGGCTCTGTGGTACATGCATACTGTCTGACAGATATAAAACTAATTACAGGTTGAGTTGACCTCATATCTCAGGGGTCAGTCATGAAAAATTCTAATTATTGGGATCAGGACGACGTGGAAGATTTAGAACACACGTGATTAATTGTAGTAATCTAAATATACATAACACTTCACATTAAACGTGTGTTTATGTGTTGAATTCTTTAGTACTGATTTTTTTACATCATTTGTGTCAAGTTCCTCCTAGCAAACACTCGCAATAATATTAGTGCCATATGGTAAGAAGCTGTGATGAATGATACCGGCATTAGACCACCAATTAATTACCTTGACCTTTTTAGGGTTTAGATTTCGTTTGGGGCATTGTGTAGGTGCTGAAGCAAGATCTAACCAACATGATGACAGCTTATGATTAGATAAAAGAATCCATTTTTCATTGTAAGTGCCAATGCGGTATAAGATCCCTTCGTTAATTAATAATTAGTGTTTTATGAAACGCATGGCATACCATAACAAGTTCATCGCGCTGGCGATGGCTTAGTTCGTGCGGCACCCACTTATAAAGATTCTACCTTAGTAATTTGATCAAATGGACCAGTATTATTTTTGATGCTAACGTTTTCAACGCTGCTGCTAATCAGCTTCCACTATCGCCTTTAATACGTCGTTCTTGACTTTAGTTTTCGGGCTTGAGTTAATTTTTTAGTTCAAAATTCCCATGTCGAAAGCTTTCAAACTAATAACGAGTCATGCGTTCGTTTTTTATTTGTTCGAGTATTCACTTCGTACAAGTCATATCTTTTGTGAGCCTTTTATATGGCATTGCTACCGCGACGGAACTCGTATTCCATAATAACTCTTAATTTAATAGTATCCATATTAATGAATAAGATACAAATGTAATGAAAAAAATGCACTAAACATTAAAAAGTGATTGAATATGGAAATCGAATTGCAAAAAAAATAATCCGACATTTGAATTTAGAATTTGTTTCCAGTCATACACAAATAACGTTTCAGATACCGGCTAGTATATAAAACGGCAACACCACAGGAAAAGGCTTTAATATTGATGCACTAATTATTTCGTGACGTCACCGCTATGATGATGACGATCAAAAATTCAAGTGGGACAGACATTTTACTATGCCACTCACTCTTCTTTAGTTCATCTTTAAAATATTAAATTCTACGTCACTTTATAACAAAGTTCAGTTGACAAGCTGCATCAAAGAGTATTAATTTCAAAGGTACTACCGTTACCCATAAAATATTATGCAAAGCTTAAAAATCATGTCGCTCATGTGTTTTAGCCCTTTGCAAGTCTGTTTTTATCATCTTATAAAAACACTGTTACTTGACCTCTACCTCTACTCTACTATACTTTTAACTATAAAGTCCTTAAAAGTCCTTGTGTAAATATAATTTTAAAAAATGAATGACCATGAGCCTGTCGTCCCCAATCATTCGAGGATGCCGTGACGTCTACAACGGGTATTCATTAATCAACTTTTCCAATTACGATTCTAAGCCTATATCATTGCAAAGTTTAATGACGTCGTCTCGACGAAAGACCCCTGAAATATTGTACTGATTGTTTTGCTTCAAACTCTAGTTAATTGTTGAAAAATATGAAGGTCTTACTACCGGGTCTTTTTTATTTTTTATTTAATAACAGCTAATTAATAAGCCATGGCATTAACGCATACATAACAGTCATTGGTGACATCAAGAAAATGTACGATGCACTAGGCTTTACGCATAAAAAAAACTGACACAACTAATAATGTAATATACCTCATGCTATGTAAGTAAAGTATAATAATATACTCATACTACTACCACATATACACATACTGTAATGTAATTTAGAAAATTATTTCGAGATTTCGATAAATTTTTCACAGCACTGGTTCTTAGCGTAGATTTGCAGATGAGCCCTGTTTCGGTCATACGATATTTCCCTTCACTTCAACAAGCGCTTATTACAATCGACGTAACGTTCGCTAATAAAAAATGAGTAAACTGCAAAACCCTTTATTTAGAATGGCTCCCTTTAATTATTTTTAACAAATTGGACATTTCGGTATGAGATACCTACCATTTACTTTGTTTACCAAATAGCAAGCTTTATTAGGGAAAATTGCTGCGTTTGTTCAGCCTATTCCTCCTATGGATTGCCGTGTATTTATTTTAATTTATTATTACGTTTTTAATACCCTACGTATTTAAACGAGATCACGGCCCACCTGATATTAAATGGTTACCGGAGCTCATAGACATCACAACATGAATGCCGTCACCCACCTCGATACACGAACTGCAAGTCTCCCTATATATCTATATATCTCTCAGATGCATAATATAACGGCTGTCTCAGCCATTAGGGGCCCATTGCTGCTTTGCAACTGAGATTCACGAATGTTTCATACACTGCAATGCTATTGTATGTATTGCTAGTGAGCAGGACATGGACGTTAGTTGCATACCCGCGCACCGCTGCTTATAAAATGGCAAAAATCTATATCTATACTAATATTATAAAGAGGAAAGATTTGTTTGTTTGTTTGTTTCGAATAGGCTCCGAAACTACTGGACCGATTTGAAAAATTATTTTTCCATTAGATGCCGACATTGTCCCTGATGAACATAGGCTACTTTTTTTAATTTTTTTTTTTTTTGGTTTCATGTGTGTTTTAATGTTTCCGAAGCGAAGCGAGGGCGGGTCGCTAGTCTTTTATAATTTTAAACCAAAAACCTTTTTTAAATTGGATAATTCCGGATTATCCAAATGATCGTAAAGCTTAAGCCACGCCTAAACATCATAAAATATTATTGTTTATAATTAATTACCCACGGTCTTATTTGTTATCCTACTAAATTTAAAACAAATATGTTGTATATTAATATTAACGTAATTTTTCTAAAATGATTATATTGAGAACTGTATATAAAATTTTGAAATTGAATAAGACGATATCATTATGTAAAATCGTGGACCGCAATTGGTGGATTGGCGAACGCGCGAACTTCGTCAAGCGGAAGTAATTGTTCGCGTGTGACTACAATTGTTCTATAATCTGACTACATGCTTACCCTCTTGGCTTCGCTCTGGAACTCGCTCACCCGTCTTGGTTGAGAGGAAAGCTCCCGTGGCCAGTCGCAAACCTTAAATTCACAAACAAGAAAGTTATTATTGAGGAAAAAAATAAGACGAGACAATATTGTAACTTGGTGGGTTTTCTCTTTTTTGTGAACCACTTTTGCTAATAAATATAAAAATCAATAAATATAAAAAAAAAGTTTTTTTAGTTTTAGTAAATTGAATTTCTGATGTCATAAGTTGAATATTAAAACTTTGCATCTTAACACTGTGAACTTTATGCCTACAATGCCGTTCGGGCGAAGCCAAAATCAGGGAATCAGTAATTTTATCAACTCGAGATTTTTATTCTAAAATATATAAAATGCGAGAATTTGCACGGAAGATAAAAAATTTACCATCTAATTTTTAAGATATTTTAAAAGGTTATAATCTTGATAAATAGTAAAACTTTCCATTGGATTTGAAAACCAAGGCGTTGGGTTCGGCTAAAGAGTCAGGTGGCTCACTTCCATACGCGTTTTGTTTGATAGCCGCAATCTTGTAGGAAGCGTTTACGCTCCCTCTCGACCGGGTATTCGTAAACGGATTCCCCAGCGTAAAAAAAAAGGAAGCGTTTACAATGGAACCCTCACGTGGCTCACGGCTGACCCTCATAGCCCGAACAGTTCAGTAAGATAAGGCTCACCGGTGAGCAACGTGACCTGAATGAAAATACTGGATTTTTCATGTGACGTTCAACGCGTTAAGTAGGTATATTAATTAACTCAAGTAATTAATTAGGCGTTTTGCGTCTAAATAGATTGCTACATGTACATAGTGAGTCGTCGTGGCCTAAAGGATAAGACGTCCGGTGCATTCGTATTTTCAACTTACCACAGTAATGGCTTATTGCCTTTTGCAAAAAAATATATAATAATATTTTTTTATTGCTTAGATGTGTGGACGAGCTCACAGCCCACCTGGTGTTAAGTGGTTACTGGAGCCCATAGACATCTACAACGTAAATGCGCCACACACCTTGAGATATAGTTCTAAGGTCTCAGTATAGTCACAACGGCTGCCCCACCCTTCAAACCGAAACGCATTACTGCTTCACGGCAGAAATAGGCGGGGCGGTGGTACCTACCCGTACGGACTCACAAGAGGTCCTACCACCAGTAATTACGCAAATTATAATTTTGCGGGTTTGATTTTTACTGCACGATGTTATTCCTTCACCGTGGAAGTCGATCGTGAACATTTGTTAAGTACGTATTTCATTGGAAAAATTGGTACCCGCCTGCGGGATTCGAACACCAGTGCATCGCAGCAACGAATGCACCGGACGTCTTATCCTTTAGGCCACGACGACTTTTACGAAAATTAAACTATTTTTAATGAAAAGTTTTGAGTATGCCAGTATACTAACAACAACTATGATTCAAATCAATTTATTACCTTCTCTCACGTAGCATCAGTGTAACTGATCTATGAAAACCATTAAAAATGGGTAAGTCTTGTAATAATTTCTATAATTGTTATGCAGAATGTATATATAGCAGCGTTCTTATTACAGACGTATTTAATACGCATTTAATATGAATTTTATTAAAGATAATGTTACAAAATTTTAATAAAAAAAATCCAACTGCAACATAACTAAATGAAAATCATCAATGTACTCGCCAAAGTTTTAAGGATGACTAAAAAACGACCACTCAGATCTTGATAAATTTAAAATGGAATCACGTATATCATATGGTTTCTATCTTGCAAATAAAAAGTAATCATTAATATCAGTTCTTTTTAGAGAATAAAATCTGAGGTAACCCAAAAAAACAGTTTAAATGAGAATCTGTTCCTTTTTTTTCAAACCGGTCAAAAATACGCACCAAATAAACTTAATTTTCAGGGAAGCTTTCAGCACGGCCGCGAAAAACTTTACCATCACATATCAAATATTTAGTCGAAATTGATTGAATGTAGGTACACTGTTACAATACCGAGAAATCAAGTGAATTGGTTGTTCGTTTACTCTTTTGTAGATTTGAGCATCCGTTTTTTTGACAATAATCCTGCGACATATTCATTGACGCAATACGTTGTGTGATTGTGTGACATCATTCGGAAGCATATCACGATTTGTATCGTTGAGATTTGTATCGTCCACTCCATTCCGCATCAAGTGCGGTTATTAACTTTCAAGAGCACTCTAGATAATGGAATTACCTTAAAACGCATACACTACAATTCGCCATTTCATCATAAGCATATCGTGTTGTGGTACTTTTCCATTAAAATATGAATTATTTCTGAAAAAAATAATAATAATATAATTTGATCGTAACCAGATGTCTACCTTATTTAATTTTTGATAAATTGGTAATGAGAAATAATTAAACAGTTACTAAGTGACTGTACGGCAGGAAATATATAATACATACATACATGAATACATCCTTTTTGAGAATAAAAATAACCTCTACTATTCTTAGAATAATACTGCATCGCCATTTCAGGTAAAAGTAGTAATTAAATAAACTAAAAATTGTACCTACCCACAATTAGGGGAAAATCTGTACGTTGCAAAAATGTCATTTCGAAACGCAGTGTGCATGATTGCAGTGTTTCGCGTACCTAGTAAGGATGAACCTTGGTTCAAAATTAGAAAATTCAGTGGTAAAATAATACCTCCGAGTACTCCCTTTGGGACGTACGGTACAACACACAGTTGGAACTAGCATCTCCTTTAGAAACCCAGAGGTTCCCGACGCGATTTCATGGTTTCTCGACAGAGCTTTCATCGCAAAGCGTATTTTAGTTTGAAATTATCAATATCACATACACAATTTCAATCAATGATGAAGATTTAGGAATTCGAACAATCTACAATTTTGAATACTTTTTCAATAATTTAAAAGCACTGTTATGTTTGCAACTACTACATACATATCTTTTCGTGATTTTCTATCGATAAGTGACATAACGGTTATTGTCATATAGCCATGTTGAAATATTTTTACCGTACTAAAGTCAAAGGAACAAAACCGGAAAAGTAGTTTTAATGACCCCAAAAATTTAAACACTATATTTTAATTAGCACTATTAGATTATGTTTTTGCGATTTAAAACACTAACCAAAAACGTACCGAAAACCATCAATCTACATCTTGTTTGAAAAGGCTTACTCAAGGTAAAGGTAGGTTTGGAAGTAATTTCGAATCGTAAACAGGCGTTGGTTGTAAAGTAAACCAACAAAAATGATAGGACTATCGTTCTAAACAAATGTTTAAATAAGGAGCAGGTAGATTTTAACCAATCGAAATTTCGAGATATCTCACTAAAAATCCTGCGAAGATTCTTAATTCAACAAACTATTTTCGGATTCACGACAAGGATATTAATAGGAATGAAGGAATTTATAGATATATATTTAGTTACTCGTTTAATTAATGTTCCTGAAGTTCAAAAGTAAGCAGTGTTTGTTTGGGCATGTTAATCAAAAGCAACTTCTCAATGTAAATTAATT
Source organism: Bombyx mandarina (assembly GCF_030267445.1). NCBI lineage: Eukaryota > Metazoa > Arthropoda > Insecta > Lepidoptera > Bombycidae > Bombyx > Bombyx mandarina. Next base: position 6,713,381 of record NC_143215.1, read on the forward strand.
AACTCAAAATCTTATTTCTAAAAGGGCGTCATAACTAATCAACTGTGATGCAAGAGTTCGTAGAATTTCACGCAAATTCTCAATCGGAAATTAAATGCAATAAAACAAATTGTACGTAAAGTACATAATATATCAAATTAGTTATTTATTTCAAACAAATTTCGTGTCAAATCTCTTAAAAGTACGCACAAATAGTCACAAACGCTAATAATAAACAAATTATAAAAAAATTCGGCTGGCCTCGTGGCGTGTTGGTAAGTGATACCGAATGCCGTTTCGAGGTCGCGGGTTCGATCCCCGCACAGGACAACTATTTGTGTGATGAACACAGATATTTGTACTGCGTCTGGGTGTTTTCTATGTATTATATGTATATGTTACCGGAAATGTATGAAATCAAGGAATTGTATACAAATCCTAGGAAATGTGTACAATTCCGATACTATTTAGGAAATGTATAAAATATTGTTTGAAAAACTATTTAATGTATAGATATCCTAGGAAATGTATAAATTTCCTCGGAATTGTATATAATTCCAATATCGTATTAGGAAATGTATAAAGTAAATGCTTTTTGTAATAAAACACGTTGTTAATAGTATTTTTTTATTATAACACTATTGAGACAATCGGGTAGCAGTCATACCGTAAAATAATAATAAATAATATATTCATATTATCTTACTAATTAAAACTTCTAAAATCAACTATCTATTAACTTTTAACGTATCACAAAATCAACTTATATTTATTCTTATAAAATCAAATTTTCATTTGGCAAGTAATCAGTCTGATAATTAAGTAATTATAAATGTCAAAGTATAAAAGTAAATCTTTATATTATAATACTTTGTCAGTCCATATAGCTATTTATTTTTGCAGGGTAAGCTCGAATTTGGAAGTACATAATACTTTATTTTTAAAACACAGACATCTTGATGTAGCACAGTTTTTCTTGCAAAGGCACTTCTTAAATCCCTGGCCGGTTCCAGTGGATTGCAAGTTGGCAACTGACCGTAGTGCAAGACTCGTCCCGCTGTCCCCGCGTACCCACCAATATCTTAAATGTTTTACATTTCCGATTGCTATTTAGGAAATGTATAGATTTCCTAGGAAATGTGTAATGTGTAAGTATAATATAATTTATTTCACACATTTCCGTGCGATTTTAGGAATTACATACATTTCCTAGGAATTGTATACAATGACGGATTATATACATTTCCGGTAACATATATATTTACTACAAAAAGTATATACGTAATCTGGCACCCATAACACAAGCATTAAGCTTACCTTGGGGCTAGAGAACGCTGTGTGAAAATGCCCGTATCCAAAAAAAATTAAAGATAAAACAAAAAAAAAGTAACATAGAAGCTTTAATGACTACTTAATGTAGTGTGCCAATGCCAGTCCCAAGCCCGGATGACAAAAGAGGAGGGTTGAGTTGGAGTTTCCACCGTAAAACACTCAACGCCGAATGTCTGGCGGTGGTTAATTAGCCGGACCCAAATAAGGCTTCAGCGGCCTCTAAGAACTAAATCTTTTCTAAAAGCACCGCCATGGAAGGACGCGGGACCTCACCATCTGTATTTTCTAAAAAGCCCTATGAAGCCACGACCCTCAGCATTGAGGATGACTGACGCAAGGAGAAAGAGGAAAGCAGTGTGCAACCACACAGTATTAAATAGTTGGAATCTATAATTGTCTTCCAGAATGCGAAAATTGCAGAAATTATACTACTTCAATTGCTTTGAAATGTGATATTAGATTCATAAAATTTCACTGTACTCTTGCATTCCTCACTACAATACATATAGTTTTTGATGCTATAAACAGGCAGTTGAATTTCAGTATGCCGTTAAGCTCATAGATATCACAGTATAGATAGATTAATGTTTTACATGCAATGTATAATGATCAACCAACGACTCAACCCTTAAACTGAAGACCCTTGCCTACTTTGTGCTAGAAATCCCTAAAAAATCGCCCATTAATACAGTTATTTTAAATCAACAACAAATTTTCAATCCCTCATATCTCTATTACGCTGATTGCGCAATGCCAGAAATCTTCACTGAAATACCAAATATGTGTACCTAGGATTTTAATGAGATAAGAACTGAACATTGTTTTTTTTATTTCGATGTATTCAAATGTTTCCTGTAACTATTAAATAACATATAGCCATTATTACATTTAGCAATTCGTCATAAGCTCTGTATTTATGTAATTACTTAACAAACAAATGACAAAAGATATTTATAACCTGTCCTACGCATAGTCATTAGAGCTGGACTCATCAAGAACAATTAACATCTCAGATGGACCGTGATATAGAAGATGAGGAAAAATATCCATTTCTTGTTAATAAAGATGATGACTCCGTGACCGGAATACTGTATTGCCTGCTTTTCAAAAGCTCGTAACTTTACAAAACAGATGCCGTCGTATCACTGGAACTGTCAAACGAAAATTCAACTATGAAAAGAAATAAGCCAAAACAATTTAACAATCTTATGAATTAAATTGAACTACTTAATCAACAATATAATACAATTCAAAACTACTGGCATTTAATATCATTACTGGCAGTTTATATCTTCTTTTGTAATCCTTTATTTTAAAAGTTATGTTACTTAATTTTTTCACTGAAAATTATAAAATAAATTGAAGCAACCTGTTCAGTTAATAAAAAATAACTTCAGTAAAATTATTTTCTTTTCCAGTTTCTACTTATATCATAGTTATAGCATGAAGAAGTCAATTACCATACAACAAGAAATTCATAAGCCGTTAGACTTTTACATTTTTAATAAAATTTGAATCGAATTAAAATGGAATTTTAAGGGCAAAATTTTGCTATATTAAAAATAGAAAATGTATGTATGCTTGAATATAACAGGATCTACCATATATATAGTGCACTGTTACTTCTATGAAATTCAATATAAATATTATACATGAAATGGCAGGATAATAAATGTTTAGATAGAATAGAAATGTTAGACAGGTGAGCCTTATCCGTTTACTACTTACTAGACACTAGTCAGTAGTAACAAAAGAGTTCTAACGAATTTTAATCTTTTAGAAATTCGTTATTTTATCGATCATTTTACCAATGATCGATAAAGTGATTAAATTTTTTTTGTAAGGTCGCGAATAAAAGTTCAACTAGTTATTCATAGCCATATAATTTTTGTAGCCCAGTAGCTCAGCCCGTATGAGTAATTTGTGTCATACGTCTAATTTTTATCAGCAAAAATCACTGCTAGAATGAATTTCGCGACAATATTGGTAGATGGAAGCTTATAAACTTCTTCTTTCCTAAAATCAAAACTCAGCACCTAAAATCAAAATTCTTAACCTTATTAGTTCATCGCACTTGAAAAGAACACGATGAACAGTTTCTATTTTAGTTCTAATCTAGCTGAATCTGCCCAGTATCAGAAGGCATGTTCGCTTCGCGCATTCCCTCAACAGTAGGTACGTGCACATGCTTTTATTTACTTAGGAAGGAAGGATTACTGGTGGCCCGGAGACCTTTTCAGTTTCATCAGGATAGGTGGACGAGCACGTGCTCAGCCAGGAGAGATGTGTACATATGTTTCTTTTTCGAAGTATATATACGTCTGATTTGACTCCTATAAAGCTTCTTGACTTCTGTCTATGATATTCACAAAAATATTTTTTGTCTTTTTTATCTGCCACTAGCCTCAAAAGGCTGTTTTGGCTTGACCTTGGTTGGAAGTGAACTAGCGGAACTCAGCCCGAGAGAGTTTGTTAACATCAAATTTTGAAATGTATGTTATTTGTATGGAATATATTTAAAAGGAATTTAACAGCCCCTTTAATATAAACTCGAACGCGTATAGGTGCTATCAGATTGTTGGAGCGATCCTACAATATTACCCAATAGAATGTTAGAGAAATCTCAATTTCGTATAATAAATATAACTGACATGTCTTCATAGGAATCTGAGGAATTCAAATACAGTTCGATTAAAATGTTTGGGAAGGATGTGTAGACTTATGCGAGTAACTTATGTACTTTTAATTTAATTTTCATGATTTTCCAGTAGTTTATAAAAATCTTATTTGACTGCTTTTGGCATCGATGTGATAATAGGTCGATGACTTTTGGTCGAAATTGTGCAAAAATAATCGCAAATCCTTGCATAATCGTTCTAGTCAACTTTATTTGTTCGATTTAAATATATCAATGGAATTCTAAAAACATGAACAAGTTTTTCTTCAAATATGTTTAATTAACAACTAGCAACATCCGGCGTAGAAAGCTATATAAAAGATATATTTATTTTAACAGTAATTTCAAATGTCATGAAACAATGTATTAACATTAAAACAATAAGGTTTAAAAATCCACCTACAATATGAAAAACTTTTTTACATTCAAACGAGTTCCACAAGATACTGTCAATAGCGCTCGCTGTCTTCTCGTCTCCATTCATAAACCTAAAGACTATTATTACAAAACACACAATAGGAATATTCTAGTCTAGATGTGCCTCGCGGTTACGTATTAATGTATCAGTATACTTGTTAAATAGCTATTTTATAGGTACTTTTAAGTATTTTAGAGATAAAAAAAACTAGATGTAAAAGTAGCATACGTCTTCCTGCAGTCTTCGCTCCAAGCAAAATCAGGGCGAACATATCCTTCAAATCGTAACCCCCATGATCTGCTTCATAGCACATATAGACACAACGGTATATGCAAGTATGTGAGCTTAGATTAAGTAGGAAAACACTTCAAAATATGCACATACTATTATTAATGGATGGTAAAAAAGTATTCGCTGAAAGGGTCCAGTGTCGCAAATGAAAAGCCTTCATACTAATAGCCGGACATATAATATTACTAGCTGACCCCGCAGACTTCGTAGTGCCTCAATCGATAAATAAAAGACCTAAACATTTGTATAAAATAAATTTAAAACAAACAAAAGGAATCCGTCCGACGGGAGACACATCAAAGGGAAAACAAAGTTGTTATTGTTATTTAATTTCGAGCATTTTCATATTTATCTACCTTTCAAACCTTCTCTGGACTTCTACAAATAATTCAAGACCAAAATTAGCCAAATCGGTCTAGCCGTTCTCGAGGTTTAGCGAGACTAACGAACGGCAATTCTTTTTTATATATATAGAAGAAGAAGATTATCACTAACTCACTTTTGAATTGGGAACATTGTGTAGAAAACGGTGTACCAAGTCACGAAACGTCCGATTGAAGCCAGCGTCCCATAAACGATCATTGTTCAACAAATTAAATGCGTGGTGCTTTAAGCCCGTCATTTTCGGCGCGTTCACTGATGAATATTCAGAGGCTTCGGTGCAGTTTATACAGCACTGACATGCTCGTAAATCGTTTTAAATACTTAAATTTGTCTATATTGTCTATATAAATTTGTCCCTTAAAACACTTAAAAAGCACACCGAAAGCAACAATTAACTTTTTTTTCATGTAACCAGTTTTAAAGGTGGAGCAGCAATTATAGAAAAATATTAGAATATTGAGCTTATTTCTCAAATTATCAGCATTCTAGTCGTTATATCGATGAAACAAGCATGAACCTACTTAAAGAAAAAACATATTAGTAGCTTAGTTTAGCAAGTGAATATTATTTCCTGTTTGTTTTAGGGTAACTTCGACCTTAGAAAGTAAAGGTCGAACTTTACTTTAATTAAAGAAGAGAGATCTTAAAAAAATACACAAAGGAAAGATCTGTTTCTTAAAATAGATGAGATATAGGTACCCAATAATTAGTATTAAATAAGGAAACACTTCAAACTTCAACATGGTACCGCGGCTGTTTTAATTTATCAACACCACATGTAGAAATTCATAATTACAAAACCACTGAAACATCTAATAAATAAATGTTAAACAGACAATCCATATCAAGAACAGCACTTTAAGTTAAGTACAATTACATTTTCTCAAAGTCTACCTACATGTCTACCTACTTCCAAATACAGTACGATTTACATTCATACTGCGGAAATAATTCGAGAAGTTTTATTTTAATAAGCAGCGATAAATTTCTCTCAAAAACTCATTAAAGATTAAATGCTTCGGCAAACATTTTGTTTCACGTTGCACTGACATAGAAATGTAATTAACAAAACCAATAGCAATAAAAATCTATTATTTACCTTTTTTTATATTACTCGTGTATATTGGGGAGTAATGATAAAGCTTTGTATGTTTTTTTTTTGTTTTTTTTTTTATTCGTAAACGTACTACAAACTCGAGTAAGGCGGGCGGAGGATTCGTTCCGCCCATCGGTCGCAGGCAGCGGATATAAAAGCCGACCGGCAGCTCACAGCCTCACATCGCATCACAGCCAGATCCGATCACCAACGTCTCTACTCCAGCTGAAAGGTAATAACTTTTTTATATAATCTATATGAATATTTTTTTACCTTACGCTGTAACTTGTTTTACTAATTTATTTATTCATATAATTCTCTTCTCTTCTCTAAAATTCTCTTCTCTTGTTTCACCTATTTTTAAAAGTATTTTAAGACGTGCTTTCTTATGTCTTGATTACCAACTCATTAATCGTTCAAATCATTAATTTAGATGCAAAAAAAATTACGGAGTCTATATAAAAAAGAAAATATTCCTATTATTTTTAACATCATTACACACGTCTATTTAGAATTTTTTTTTAATTGCTTAAATGGGTGAACGAGCACACAGCCCGCCTGATGTTAAGTGATTACTGGAGCCCATAGACATTTACGACGGAAATGCGCCACCCACATTGAGATATAAGTTCTAAGGTCTCAAGTATAGTTACAACAGCTGCCCCACCCTTCAAACCGAAATGCATTACTGCTTCACGGAAGAAATAGGCAGGATGGTGGTACCTACTCGTGCGGAGTCACAAGAGGTCCTACCACCAGTAATAATAAACCAGTAGTAATAATCGCCAAACTAATTTATAAAATATTTTGCTTGAACTTTTACTACAAATTTAAAGGCCCACGATTTGGTATCCGTCTTCTCATTTTTAATCGACTCTAACGTGTTACTATATACTTTTACTTCGAATATGCCAGTTATTATTCATAAATTTTATACGAAATTCGTGTTCTATAAAGATTTCGACATATATAACTAAATTGAAACTTCAACTTTAATTTGTGAATTTGACGAATTTTTCTATTCATTTAAACACTCCTATAATTTTTCCAAATACCAACTATATTTAAGTTAAATTTCAAGAACTCCATTTTGAGAATGACCGAAAAGAACATTCAAATTTATCTAGTTAAAAATAAAGAAGACCAAATTTCGCCTTCAACTTTTCTGAATATAAAATATGCGAGTCACTTGAGATATAATTGCAGTCAACATACTGATCCTATCTTTAGAATTAAAATTGCTTTGACCCAAGCAAAGACCGTGTTTGTCACACGTGTAACATAATTGTTTGTTATCCTATTTATAATGCTTCGATTGGCGAAGTATTTTAAGGATATACAAAGTCAAATTACAACGCATCGGTTTTGAGAGAAGAGCCGATTGATTGCACTTAGAAATACTTCAGAATCTAGACAGATAAGCTAAATAAAATGAATAATAGTTAAAAAAAACTAACAAAATACGCTTTTATAGTAAATCCAACTAAAAAATAGAAAATAAATTTGAATTAAAAATAGTGTAAGAAAAAATGATTTTATTGTAAAAAAGCGTAGGGTGCTTTTCAGGATATTATCCAAACAGCCCTTCTACTCATATATGTTCATAAAATATTTATAACTGATACCATGCACCCCACGCTTTTTTTACAATAAAATTATTTTTTCTTACACTATTTTTAATTCAAATGTATTAAAATTTATTTTCTATTTTTTAGTTGGATTTTCTATAAAAGCGTATTTGGTTAGTTTTTTTTTTATTTCTATTTTTTTTAAATATTTAATTCTCATCGGTCCTTAATAAGTGTACCAAATTTCGAGTTTTTGAAGGCGGTCAAAATCATGCTCAAAGATTCCGTTACAAACATACATACGTCTGAAACTAATAAAAGCCTATTAAAAATTACATATTTCCTATTCATCTTGAGAATAATTATTTCCATCAAGCACTAATCAAATGTAAGCAGCAAATAGAACATTTAAATTGTTTAAAAATGGATGTTATATAGGTTTTGAAAACATCTAAATTAAAATGTAAAATTAATATTCACCAAAATAATAACACTGAAAACGAGAGTTGGTGTCATGAATAGAACATAAAACGCAATATGATTCACATTGTTACCATATTTCATATGGTTTACACTTTATAGCGTAACTTTCAAAGCAAATGATGTATATTGAGAAATAAAATAAATATATCACACTCAACACGAACGAGCTGACTTTAAATAGAGATAAGAAAGAGTAATAAAAGTTCTTTCATGGCCATTAACCCAGATCGTTGATAAATATGAGGTGCTAACAGACATCGAGCTTTGCAACATAAAATATTAAAATAGCTGTGGCTTTAGAGCTGTAGCTTTACAAAACCGTTTCTGATAAATTATCTAAATTGAATACAGATAAAATAAACAAAAACCTGCACAAATAGTAACAGTAAAGATATAATATTAAACAATATTCGGAACAAAAATAGTTGAGGGTTAAAGTTATCACTGCGGACACTAGGCCTTACCTTTCCACCTCACTAAATTTCAGTAAAATTGCCTGTCATATCGTATCCAACCACACCTTGAGACAGCCCTGTGTGATAATTGACTTACCGAAAAAATTCGTCGTTTGTCAATCACAACTACAAAAGTTTTATGCTCCTAAAGCCAGAGGATATTTCATAAAAATAGTCCATACGGATAGTTATATACATATGTACAGTAATCACCAGTTTTTATTATATAATAATATATTTACCTTTGTATTTGTAATATCTTTACCATATACATATGTAACCTAACTAAATAATTTACGTTTTAAAAACCGGTCGTTTCTGCCGCACCCTCGTGCATTCCAGGTCGAAGAATACATCCGCTGATATTTATTTGTAAAAAGGCTGTGAACTTTGTGTCTTAAAGCAGGCAGCACCGGTTGCGTTGTTGTATTTAACACCTAGCATCTGTTGAGTTCCTTTACTCATCGGCAATAATGTCTTATTGTTCTCTTTGGGATATGCCATTAGTATTCGTATGAAGATAGACAAACAGTTACTATCGTTCCAATAAAGTCAAGGAACTAAATTAAATGCTGTCGCTATTTTATTTAGGTAAAAATATTCACTCGTAGCATTCAACTACGAAATGACAAAAATTCGTAGCGCTTTGCTACGTGTTAAATATATTTAGTTATACCGTGTGCGCGTTGATGTCTTCAAATTTTTATTATTAAATAAATGTTAACAAAAAAGAGCGTAGTATTGATTGTTAAAAAACGGTGTCTGAAAATAACCTCCAAATGCTTTAATATCTTTATAAAAACCAATGGAATAGCCAGAAAATAATAAAAAGTTTACTGACGCGCAACTCGATAATAATAATTCAATATTATTGCGTATAGGTATATGAGTGATGTTTTATTGAAATACTTCAGATAAGAGCATCTCTTGATCCACACATATGGATACGGTTAGTGATGGAATGCTATAATACGCATTCATAAAAAGGTATTAGTCAAAAATAATAATAAACATATAGGAATAAAAAACCTAGTTCATACAGTTAGTTTATATCACTAGTAGGTGTAACTTTCTCTTATATGGTTTAGGCGATATAAAGTTAACAAAAAAAGATATATTCTGTGACATAATATTTTCTGGTTTACATATTGTGTTTGATATTATTTGCGTCATTGAATTCTGTATTTATTTATTATATATTCGGGTAATATTACACTGCATCTTCACATAATATAATACATTATCTAATTTGTTATATTTTCCTGACGAATATATAAAAATAGTTTGATTCTTAATTGATTGTAGGTATTTTCTTCAATCTAGCATTTATCTGACAGTAAAATTATAAAAAAAAATTAATGTTTCAATAATTATCATATATTTTTCTTCTATTATATGAATATAAATGACATAAAACTCTTATTCGATCCGGCTTGTGGAAAAGTGAGAACTTTTTTGTCATTTGATTTTATTACTCAAGTCTTGTAAATCCCAAAAGGTAAGTAAAACCGTCAGTTAAAGGAGGTCGAGTCTCGTAGCTAAAACGTAATATTCTAGTTGAGTCGACGATCATAACGTTTCTTTAACATGAGGTCCTGAAGACTCGTAAAAGACTATCTGTGTACTTCAGCAATTTAATCCCATACTATTATATGTAGACTTGAAATAAAAGGATCACTTTGTATACACTATTTAGTATTGGACATTAAAAATTATAAAAACGTCCCCAAATTATGTAGTTTTTAGTGAATATATTTTAAACATTTAATTGTGATTGGTATCATTCTATGTAATATATAAAGTATATAAAAATGAATTACTGTTCGTTAGTCTCGCTAAAACTCGAAAGCGGCTGGACCGATTTGGCTAATTTTGGTCTTGAATTATTTGTGTTAGTCCAGAGAAGGTTTAAAAGGTAGATAAATATGAAAATGCTCGGAATTAAATAAAAATAACAATTTTGTTTTTTCCTTTGTCGTGTCCCCCGTCGGCCGGATTCTTTTTGTTTGTTTTAAGTTTATTTTATATAAAAGTTTGCTCTTTTATTTATCGATTGAGGCACTACGAAGTCTGCCGGGTCAGCTAGTATTTCATAAATATGGGATTTACCATAAGCAAAATAAATATGTTGTAAAATTTAAATTTGTGTATTAGTTTGTCTAACTACTGTGCATTTCGTTCGTTCGGTTGAAATTTATTACTTTGGCACTATATATAGATTTAGTTAGGTTATGTTAGGTCTCATAAATTTAAAATAGATCACATAAAATTCATTTCAGGAAATGAGCACGCTTATTTCTTACATTTAGCAATAGTCACCGCAAAGAGTGACGCTCCTCCAATTATTTTAATGGAAAAAACCACATACCACTGTCTACTTTAACTACAAAATAATTATGCAACTAAAAATTAAGTTCTAAATCCATTCATCATGTTGCCTCAGTTTGTGAGCGGGTTGTTGTTTTCATGAGCGCTATAAATAAACATAAATTACTTGCTAAATTTCGTAGAAGATATACGAAAAGTAATATAAAAAAGTTTCTCAACACATAAAATATCGGAGTGATACGAAAGATAAAATCTAGTCATCGTTGAAGTCATTAATTCGAAAAAGACCCAATTTAAAGATGAAAGAAAATCGATATTAATTTTACATCTTCATATCAATCTGTAGTTATTCCTGCTTTAGATATGTAAAATATGGAGTAAGAAAAAGCTAATAAAATGCTAAAAGTACTTTTACGAGTAATGTATGTCGATTCAAAAATTTAAATTGTGTCAATGTTATTTTCCTTTAGGCTAAGACAGAAGAATGTAAATCAGAGACAAAACCAAGCTATGGAGCTAAAGATTATTTCTATACTTTTTTAGTAAAAAATAAATTGCATAATAATGAGAAACGAAAGAAGTTTAGAACTTTTCTGTCTAAGCACACTTATGAATGATAAGTAATGATTCAACTTATGCTAGGTTTTGTTTATTTATTAAACGAAATATATCTATACTAATTAGAAATAAGTATATAAATATTATTCAAACAATATTTCAAACAGGGCTTCTTTAATAATGGGACTCTAAAAACCCTTTTCATATTTGACTTGCAAATTTGGTAAATAAACAAGATAATCTTCAACAGAACATGTTACTGTAGACAAGAAACTTGTTTTGAATACAGTTTTCTTTACTATTAATTAAAGTGATTGCGATTCGTTTTCCAATTTCAGTAGCACAAAACATACATACGATCTAATAAATAAAAACACTGACGTTTGATATTCAACGGCCTCAAGCGTAAATTTTCTTTTGTTTGATGGGCCCGGAAACGAAGTAAAAGTTTATGTCCAGATACCGAACACCTTAATATTTTAAACAAAAAATTGACTACGACGTGGTATATTCCGGGCCCTATGGTCAAGGTCACTAACCACTCGCCCGGTCACCGTCCTCGTCGAACACGCTGCTTGCGACGAAGGGCTCGACGAGCGAATTAACCCATAGACACATTCCACTGAGTTTCTCGCCGGATCTTCTCAGTGGGTCGCGTTTCCGATCCGGTGGTAGATTCTGCGAAGCACTGCTCTTGCTAGAGTCAGTGTTAGCAGCACTCCGGTTTGAGCCCCGTGAGCTCACCTACACGTTAGGGTGACGCTGAAATAGCCTCTAAAGGCTATTAGCATAGGTAGGGAAAAAAAAGAAACTACTCGACTAATTCTCTGAATGCTTCCAATTTTGTTAAGGTACTACAATGCGAGGAACTGCTGGAGTGCTTGCCGTGGCAGTGGCTGCACTGCTTGTCTGTTGCAGCGCTGATCCTCACCAGGTAAATTTCAACAATTCTAATACTATCCATGAATCGATGTTATCGAAAATGTCCCAAAAACGAACCTATTTATTCTGATTTGGAATCCCATAAAACCCAGCCTTATTTACGTACATACATTAGATAATTATCATTTTATCTATAGCACACTTGCGCATTGTGTACCATTAAACTATTTTATATCCATTACCGAACCGCTACCTTTTTTACAAGATTGTATTTTGAACACAACTTTGACGATAAAATAGAAAATCGTTAAAGTAGCTTTAATCAGTTTAGAGAAATTGAATTTCCCACTTTTCTTTCTTTTATAAAGGTATCCACTGTATACAGAATATCAATTAGTTGTACAAATTCCAATCATTTCATACTCTTAGTAAGACAGACTAGCCATTTAAGCCCCCAATCAGTTACTAATCATTGGAACTTAAAACAAATTTCTCATTTAAATAATAAATTAGCAACAAAAGCCCCAAAAGGGAGGCTTACATTTCGTATCTTTCCTCACCCTCTCAACTCAAAGTTAAAACTAGTCTTCTTTAATTGAAGTTCTCAAAGTAATTATCAGTGCAAACAACGGGACCTTGTTTCGGAAGTTCTCTGTTTAGGTAAAACTATACTTTATGCAATTTACTGGCAAGGACTACGTATTAAATCACAGATAATAAGAGGATTTTATTATTATACTAATGATAGAGTGTATTATGATCCGTAACGAGTAGATAATTGGATCAAATTATGAAAGGTTCCTATATATTTTTGGAAGGTATAAATAATTTGGTTTGAAGAGTGGGACAGGGAGAAATGGAAAAACTATTTTTCTTTTGATGATTAGACAATATAAAACCCCACCTGACATTAAATGATCATCGTAGCCCTTGAACATCATACTGTGAATGCCGATACACACTCTGAGTCATGAAATCTTTATTGTATCATAGAACGACTGTTCCACCCTCCAAAATATAATGCATGATCATATTGCGGTCGAAATAAGCAGAATACTGGTACCTATCTAACTGTAACTATTTATAATAACGCCTACCACCAGCAAAAGTCATTGCAGTACGATAGCTTAAAACTCAAAGGACGCTTACTCACTTATGGCATAGCATCATATAGCTGTGAACACTAATGCTTTTTAGTTTTTATATCTCATTCTTAATTAATAACATTGTGTTAATCACAAATACGTATTATATCATCCTTTAGGAACAAGACGTGTCTGGCAATGATCATACCTCTGGGGAACGCTACGATGCCGCCGGTAAGAATTACATAAAAAAACTCACAAAGCACACATCTAAATGACTATCTACACAATATTTTAAATAATCGCACACGAGCCGCTCACGTTTTAGTATTTGGCACTGAAAATAAGCCAACCGTGAAGACGTTACTTTAAGAAACATGATCTGTATTGGATTGTCTATACTTGAATTGAATTTATTTTACATTTCACATGTGCGAAATTTTATTTGAACAATAAATCCAATCCGATACCGATTGTTTTCTATTTTAGAATATTGTTAATTAATCACAATCTATGAATTCACATGCACAAACTGTACACCACTTCAAAATCACAATTCAGGATTTGATTCTTTTGCACTGATCTGTAAAATTTAAAAGTTTCTTCCGCGTGCACTTAGTTCAGGATTGAATATTGTATTGTTCACTTATTCCGGACTTCTGGTGAATGGTATGCACATTTTCAACTATGATTTTGCACAAAAACCTCACGTGGCTTATACTGTTCGCTGTAGATGGTGAGTAAATCTTTTTATGCACATTACTGGAGATATAATTTGAATATTACAATATAAAGGTGTTTATACCGTTTATGGTTGCAGAGTATAAACAAAAAGAAGATATTGCCGACATTTTACGATTTCTTGTACGTTATGAAAATCGTAATCTAAACGGAATTGGAGGAAGTTCGCTTATTGGAAGAAATGCGAATGGAATTGAGGGAGGCGCATTTTCGAGCAAGCATTTGGGCGGGCTTGGAGGATCCACTCTTATCGGTAGAAATTTGAACCATTTAAGAGGATCTAGCATGTTACAGAGTGGAAACGTTCATGGTCTTGGCGGATCAAGTCTCATTGGAAAAAACCTTAACGGTATTGGAGGATCTACATTATTGGGAAGAAACGCTGAAGGGGATAAAACAGAATCTACAAGATTTCTCGATCCTCTTGGAGGTAGCAACTTTGTGCGTAACTTAGACTCCCTTGGAGGAGCTAATTTTGTCAGAAACTTAGACTCTCTTGGAGGAGCTAATTTTGTCAGAAACTTAGACTCTCTTGGAGGAGCTAATTTTGTCAGAAACTTAGATTCGCTCGGTGGAGCTAATTTTGTCAGAAACTTAGACTCGCTTGGTGGTGCCAATTTTGTAAGGAACTTGGACTCGCTCGGTGGCGCGAACTTCGTAAGAAATTTGGATTCCTTGGGCGGGGCCAACTTTGTGAGAAACTTAGATTCACTCGGAGGAGCGAATTTCGTGAAGAGGAATCTTGACCAGCTAGGTGGTCCTAACCTCGTCAAGCGTAATCTCGATTCTTTGGGAGGTGGTAACTTGGTACGAAACTTAGATGCTCTGGGAGGGGCTAACTTTGTTTAAATTCATCGAAAAAAACTTTGAATGTCTTAGTAAAATAGCCACAATTCAAACAACGTAAACATGTGATAAATACGAATACATTTTGTTCTAATTTAGCAAATGTCACTTGATGTTAAAAAAATAAATACACTGCAACCTCAAATTTGCGTTATTATTCGATTTTTAACTACTGTTTTAAAGTAATCAGAGGTGAGTAGCCAAATGTAATTTTCGACAATTTAATATTCGAATTGTTGAAACTCAAAACTATGTACAAAGTTAATTGCAAATAATGATTATGACACATGTAGGTCACAAAACAAGGAATCTGGATCCTCTAGGTGGCGGTAATCTGGTGCGAGACGTGAGGGAAGCAAGACACTCCGGATATCTACCGTACCAAATGTTCAGGCGGTACGATTACATCAGGTTAGAACTGAATAAAAAATGAGGTTTCACGCTCATTATTTTCGAATTTCCCATATTCAATTGAGTTGTAATTTCGAACGCGTATTTTTCGGGTGTATAAAACAGACATCCTATAAAATTGACGTTAAATCCAAATATAGTAATTAGTGGAATAGATGGGGAATCCCGCTGTGATACTTGTATCGTCTTCTATAACTGTAAATATATATTTCAATCTAAATATATTTATGCTTTTATAAAATATGAAGTCAGCTAAATTGTAGTTAATATCCATTAGTTATTTGATGATGTATTTGAACTAAGCATTCAAACATTCTAGGATATAATATTTTATTCACTCACATCATTACTATTTTTTTTATTAATAACATGAAGATTTTATTTTATCATGTTACCATTTTTGTAGTCCATATGGCAAACGAGAACCCTGGCCTCTGGTGCCAGCTGAATATGGCGGATATTATGGAGATGGCTTCCCAAAACGTAATTTCGATGAAATCGATCGGTGAGTTAATTTTAATATCTTTTGGAGAGCACTATTACTATGGTGAAAAAGCAATGAATAATAACCCAAGAGTGTAGAATAGATGTTCAAAGAAATACATTATTTATAAAAGAACCTAGTAATATTTCGGTTCATGATCAAAGCCCATGCGAATAAAAAGATACGATGTCACTACATTTTTTTTTTTCAAAATCCAATTTCGGTATTGATTATGATTCACTTGAAGTTAATGTTTATGTGTTTTAATTAATATATTGGGCTGTAAATCCGGGTCAATTCGATCACACCTGACCTTTGAGTGGACTAATTTGACTAAACAATAGAGGTGCGCCACGATCGCATGATATAGTTGATCTTGATAACAAAGTGATGACATTAACTATGTTCGAATTAAATTACGTATATACGCGGCGAATCAAATTAAAAACTAGGATTACATAATTTAATTTATGCTCATATTAAGCCAATAACGTAGTGAATAGTAGGTAAGTACGTAGTTGATTTACAATATGAAATAATTTATTTTCCTTGTTTTCTCACAAAACAATCAGCTTGAGTATACTCACATTCCCGTGATAGGATGCAAGTAAAAAACTGCACCCTTAAAATTTTTTAAGGCCAACTTTATGAAATTCTAAGCGGCGACACAATATTTGCCGACAATTTTATAAATTATTGCGTGAGCGGTACAATGGAGTTACTTTGACCCTTTGTCCTAAGTAAAGGATCTTTTGTTGAATTGGACAAATTAGTTGTATGATCTACTTTCGCATTCATCGAGAATTTAGATTATCAGTAATTGTTAAAGTTCTCAATATCTCTTAAAAAAAATTATTCATTTTCATAGTTATAGGGATTTTATTCGATTTTTAGGTTATTTTTCTCTGTTAAGTGAAATTGCCATTTTTATTACGATGATTCATTATGCTTCCATTTGTGAGAGGTAAGGATAATGAAAACATAATGTAAATAGATACAGAATATACAACGTGTCCGACATATACATATACATAGATACATATATACATACATACATATATATACATCTGAACCTATATGACTTGATAAGTATCCCCTTTGCGGAATACCCTTACAGTACTAGTCCTTGTATTACCTATAAAGTAGCGATACACAATGTACACGTTGTAACTATACTTGAGATCTTAGAACTTATATCTCAAGGTGGGTGGCGCATTTACGTTGTGGATGTCTACGGGCTCCAGTAACCACTTAACACTAGGTAGGCTGTGAGCTCGTCCACCCAAGTAAGCAATAAAAAATTTTTTAAAAAAATTGCCGTGGCTTGTTTAGCAATTTACTAATTGCAGTATAATATTTCTAGGTCCAGCCTCAACACGTTCGTGAAGAAGCGCAACTTCGACGAGATCGACCGCTCCTCTATGCCGTTCCCGTACGCCATAAAACGTTTCTATCACCTGTACGGACAAAACTTCCTTGACATTGATTCACCAGTGTAAGACGGCTGTCACGTCAAAGTAACATACATTAAATTGTATTAACTATACTTGAGACCTTAGAACTTATATCTCAGGGTGGGTGGCGCATTTACGTTGTGGACGTCTATGGGCTCCAGTAACCACTTAACACCAGGTGGGCTGTGATCTCGTCCACCCATCTAAGCAATAAAAAAAAAACATTAACTAACCATTAAAATATTTTTTCTCAAACGATTCATTGTCACTTTTCTGACATTGTAGTGATCACACAATATGAGTGTTACTTATGACTGAGGCCTTGTTTTTTCATTCGATTTAACGACTTAAATTATATTGTTTTTCATAACATTCATAGTATTGAATTTATATATATAGTGGTTTTCTAAGGTAAACAAGAGATTAATTCTTATTTATATGTACTATCCGGGTTCCCTCACGTACAATCATGGAATCTTTTTCAACGCCAAAATATGTGAACATTCCAGTGTTTCGATATAATATGTTTACGACCGTTATGATATTAATCAATTCTCAAAGTACGATAAGATAAATTTTGAAACTAACAAGTAAAGAGAATAATAAATTGCTCTTTCCCGTTTCACGTAAATACCCTAGAGATTTTAAATACATTGAAATTATCAAATTTAACACTAATTTACGGTGTAAGCCTCAGTCACTTATCATTACATTTAAATTCATCTTACTTTGGTAGCTCGTCTCGTTTACATAATTTTTGTAACGTACTGAAATTAGAATCGACGAACCTAAAACAACATTTTAAGTAGAACTTGCAAAGGGAATGAAATAACCCAAGCAGAATTCATTAAGTCATGTTGGCGCTTATTTTAAAAGGTATGAGGTGTATTCATACAAGTGTACTTTATAATGTAGTAATAACATGAAACTTTCCTTAAAATATTTCAAATTTTACATGGTATAATATAATTTATTTGATTCAAACGAACTCTCAGCCATATCAAAATTCTCAACATATCTGATAATAAATTCCGAACAAGAAAGAATACAGGCATTTTAGATAATTGATAATTGTTCGAAGAATTCGTACTGTGCGCTGTCATTAATGAAATAATTATTATAATTATGGTTGACGGGACTTCACGAGGACTTATTTGATGAAATCTTTGTTAACGTAATAATCTAAGGAATGTAATTCTGTGAGTTACGTCACCTTCTAGTGTCTACGGGCTCCGACAACGGGTTGATTATTCGAAATACGCTATTAAAATTTGTAAATAGTATTAATATAAAATGAGGCATTTAATTAACTTTTTCAAATATTCGTTCGTATTTCGCTTAACTTCTACTTTTATTACAGGTCAAGTTTTGATAAGAAAAGATACAGACCAGACTACCCCATGGATGAAATTGATCTGTCTCACTTTCCCGTCGGATCCAAAAGGTCTCAAGACTCTTACCCGCTCGCCTCTAACCTTTAAGCAACGCTCTTTATTCAGAAACATGATATAACCATATACGTATAATTAATTATATACTTCAATGTATTAACGAATTATGATATTTGATCAAAACTTGTTCTCGTAAAGTTTAGATAGAATCTCAGAATATCTGACAAAACTTCAGCATGTTTCCTAAAATTTATTCGAAATGTAAGAAATTCGCTTTAGATCTTTGAATACTCAGCTTTTTAAATAAATTAGTAATCAAATATTACTTATATTATAGATAGGAGAGAGAGAGGTTTAGGGTTAATATATAATGACAGTATTATAAAATGATATTAAATGTTTTAAAGTATTATTCCTGCGTATCTTTAACTCAGTTTTGTGATTTCAAATGCATGGCATATTTAAGAATTGTTTTAATAATGATTAACTAATAAAGAGTAAATTATTCAAAATTACTATTATTTTAAAATACAACCCAACTTTTCGAACATTCCATTTGAAGTTACTTATTCTGAGAAGATTCTCTATTAAAATATTTAAAGGAAGGTGAATAAAGTGCTTCTACATATGAACCGTTTCCCTAATTTATATTCCTAAAATTCAAAAGCGCAGCGCTTTGGTTTTCATGATTAAAATTTTCAAACTTTATGC
This sequence comes from Bombyx mandarina, assembly GCF_030267445.1. NCBI lineage: Eukaryota > Metazoa > Arthropoda > Insecta > Lepidoptera > Bombycidae > Bombyx > Bombyx mandarina. The sequence goes on from NC_143215.1 coordinate 6,732,955, forward strand.
TTTAATTATTCGAAAAGTGACGTACCTTTTTGAAATTCTTATTTTTGTCGAAAAAACTACTCAGCTAGAGCTAGTTACTATACATTTAAAAGAATATAACTAATTTTTACAGATCTGTATTTGATACTGCGGGAAAAAAGCAATAGAACTGCTAAATTAAATAGTTGTTTTTAAAACTAAAGCAAATCACAGTTCTTTGGATCTAAAGCTACATTCATGGCAAAGGGTGAATCTTTATTTCCTTTCAATCTATTGAAAAAAGGAGATAATTCAAAATTATGGATGTACACGCAAACCGTACTAGATCTCTGCTTTATTTTTTGTAGCAAAAAACAACAGATGAGTTTATAGTCCATGGATATTCAGTAGTCACCGTTGCTCGTTGAAGACGATAGTAAATTCATAAAATAATTAACTGTTTTAGGTGGCTTCATGTGCACCTTTACAGCAGATTTCAGAGAACGTCAGATTCTTTTTTAGATATATAGGTATAGCTTAAGAAATAAGTAATAAGGTAAATGTAAAAAGTTTTTTCTACCTTTATTTTATTACTTACTTTATTTACTTTGATTTAAAAAAAACATAAAATGAATTAAATCAGATTAAAACAAAGATTAGATTTCGGAGTTTGTTTCGCATGCGGTAACTTGGGAGCCGGTGTTAAGGTGTTAAAAATAACTCGCACGGGTAGGTATTATGGCGGATTGTGGAAGAGTTGTACTTTCAGCAGTTGAAAGATACAGGCTGGTGATGTTATGTACATATACTTATATGCATAAGTAACACGATAATTATGTTTACGTATGTTAGATTTACGTTTACCGTACGTTATGTTTACATAAGTAACTTTACTAATATAGTATGAAATAACAAACAACAATATACGTAAATCGTAATAAGTCAAAGGTGCGGTCTTTACACACAGTAGCCTGCGACTCATCAGAGCGATGAATAGCGTTTTCAACTAATTAAACTTTAACAAATTTACATTCTAACTAAATAAATTTTACCCTTAGTTTACTCATGACTTGAAATTTCATTAAAATTTAATTGATGCTATGAATATTTTATTCAACATCGGGCATTAAAACAATGTGCGAAGTCGTAAGTGATTTCAAAAGTTATTGATTAGATTTTTTAACAGAATCTCTTGTCCTCAAAATAGCTTGTAGATAGATAGATATTGTTGAGTTTTGTTGTTTTAAAATCATAATACACGCAACATGAAATGTGTTGGCAAATTACATGTTAAGGGCAAATTATTTTACTTAGCTACAAAAATCCGCTACGCTTTTTCTATGACGCCATATAAAAAAAAAAGCCCAAAAAAATTAAGGTATAGAAAGTATAGAACAAATATATTTATTGCAAACATTACGATTAACGACATCTAAAAATTTATTATTACTATTATAATATTCATGTATTTCTTAGTAACCTTCAATCTTTAGTTCCATTCAATTAAGTGACTGAAATAATATTAGCAAAATTTAAATACTTATAAAACAAATTTACCCTTTGCCTTATCTCTCTATGTTTTTTTTTGTCTAGTTAGTTAAACAACCTTATGGCCCACTTAGTCTTAATTGTTTACCAAAGCCCATTGACATCTCAACGAAAATACCGTTATGAACCCTGGAGAAAAAAGGTTCCAAATTTCAATTACATAGTGTGGCTGCCCTACTCTATCAACCGAAGCGCAATACTATTTTGCGGCAGATATAGGCAGGATGGTGGTACCTACTCGTGTAGGCTCAAAAGGCAGCCTATACGACTAGCGGATTGTAGATCACAAATGAATCGTACCGTTTATATTTATGCTATAAAATCAGCACTACGACTATCAACAACTGACAATTATCATTAGGCTTTTAATACAAAGATAAAATTTTAGCATGCATCAACTACTACCCGTTAAAACGTTTAAAAATATTCTTATATCTATACTTCGGAAATTAATTGACAATGACGAAAGCTTTTAAAATTGAAAGCATTAAAATTGTTCATTTGCGACATTTATTTGTGACACAAATAATTGAACGATTTATGGGAACATGCAATTTATTAAATTGCATGCACACATTTTATTCTCAAATAAAGACAAATCCTAAATATAATGTATTTAATGGATGATTTATATTGATCCATGGAAAGGTGACAGTCGCGGTGAGTAGACCAGAGTAGACAGGTTTACAGCCAAACTGATGTTATGACTTTACCTTAGCCAAGAAACGTCACTACAAAAACAACCTAACCCTCAGACACAGCCCACTGAGTTTCTCGCCGGATCTTCTCAGTGGGTCGCGTTTCCGATCCGGTGGTAGATTCTGCGAAGCACGGCTCTTGCTAGGGTTCGTATTAGCAACGTCATCAGGTTTGAGCCCCGTGAGCTCATCTAGGTACTAGTTAAGGCTACGCTGATATAGCCTCACAAGGCTCTCAGGAAAGGTGGGAAAAAAAAAAAAAAAAAAAAAACACCGCCTCTCACTTAGCACTAGGTAGAAGGGTAGAAGTCTCATTTAAAAAAAAAATTAAGAAAATGTGCCATCATAATAAACAAAGCAAACTTGACATCGGAAATATACTGTGTGAATATTCTTGCACAATGTTATTCGTTCACAATGAAGTTTATTCTTAAACATATGATTTGTTTACTTTAGGCATCTTAACTATTAAGTTTTGTGTATCTTTTTCAATGAACTATGTATAATGCATCGTATGTATAATGCATGATGCATCGTATGAAATATCGTATGTATAATGCATCGTGTATGAAAATTGAAACCTCCGGAACCATTTTAATCTCAATTTTATTGGTAGTTACCCTAGGAAAAACGGTCGATTTTTTTCTTTTTGCGTAGATCGGTGGACGATCTCACAGCCCACCCGGTGTTAAGTGGTTACTGGAGCCCATAGACATCTACAACGTAAATGCGCCACCCACCATGAGATATAAGTTCTAAGATCTCCAGTATAGTTACAACGGCTGCCCCACCCTTCAAACCAAAACGCATTACTGCTTCACGGCAGAAATACGCGGGGTGGTGGTACCTATCCGTGCGGACTCACAAGAGGTCCTACCACCAGTAGCGAGTGGTACCAAGAGTAGTTTTCTAAAATATATCGTTACACGTAAACACTGAGGAAACTGCTTCAGTCTACTGCTGTCTACTCACTAAGTCCATATAGTCATTTATATTATAGTAAATGAGCAGTTGTTTACATTTTACAACATTTTTTTTAAATTAACATCATAATACCCTGTGACCCTGCTATCAATCATCAATTCAAGCTTAGATTGGATTTCTGCCCGCATAAGCCCGCTTCACAATTTACGTCCCAGAGTCCGCGACTTTGCCAAACTTTACTTAACAATACGTGAACAGCCTTTCTCCAGCAAAAACCAGATATGGAATATAAGCTTCAAAATTAGGAAAGGATACGAATATTTTATATGTACGTAATTTGAAACGGAATGTTATGAAAATAGATTAACGTAGTGTGTATTTTGTTCTGCGATGAAAAATTCAACGATGTGCCTTCGCTCTAATATTTGGGAGAATAAATTAAATGTATTATAACTTAGACGCAATCATAACACGCTTCTCGAACGTTAAAGTATATTATTACGTTAGAGATATTACAGTTTCCAAAAACAACAAGCCTTATGAAAACCGTTTAAACAACTCAGCGGGCTTATCTTTTTTGGTTCCCTCACGAATGCTTATTAGATATTAGAAGATAGGTAAACAGTGAACGTTCTCGATCTAACACGCTCTATGATTTTATATCAAGAACTAGCTGACCCGGCAGACTTCGTAGTGCCTCAGTCGATAAATAAAAGACCTAAACTTTTGTATAAAATAAACTTAAAACAAACAAAAGGAATCCGTCCGACGGGGGACACCTGAAAGGAAAAACGAAATTGTTATTTTTATTTAATTCCGAACATTTTCATATTTATCTACCTTTTAAACCTTCTCTGGACTTCCACAAATAATTCAAGATCAAAATTACCCAAATCGGGCCAGCCGTTCTCGAGATTTAGCGAGACTAACGAACAGTAATTCATTTTTATATATATAGATAGATAGATAGAAGATGAAGAATTAAGTTATAAATAACCTTGCATGAAATAAAATCTGCAAATGCTAAAAATTGCCAGCATTCGTATTTAGAAAATACCATTTGTACTTACTTCGTTTCGGGCACCATGGAACGCGTAAAAACTAAATTAAGGAAGCGTAAAACAGATATCGGTTCCAATATATCTCGAAATTGCTTCATTGAAATGCCAATGTCGCCGAGGGCACCCACATAATATGAATTAAATTACGTTGTTAGATACATCCTGGATGGAAGGAAACTTTTCCTAAAAACCATTTGCACACCTTTTGCAGGATTACTTACCTAAACGGCCACGATAACACAAAAAGTCATTCGATAAATCATATTTTACATATATGTATTTGATTGTTACTTTTTGCACTGTACCCAAAGTGATATTATTATAGCTCACTAGTGGTGCCCGCGTTGTCGTATGAGTTAGGAATCATACTTATGTCGATGTTCTAGTTTATTCATAATTTTAACATATTGCCATAAGTAGGTGGCTTATCTCAAGTCTTGCTTAGTTATATATGGTCACCGGAGCGCACAATTATAATAAATACGAAAGCTGTCACTATTTAGAGCCCTGTGGGCTTAGTGCGAGTTTTTTAACGTTTTCGATAACGTAAAAATTAGTTCATATTTGCATGAAAAGTGATCGTTTGCGTACGTTTGCCGCTAGGGGCGCTGTTCAAACTGCATAAAAATTGGGTTAACTTTTACGCTATCGAGAACGTTAAGAAACTCGCACTGAGCACACTGAGGTGTTTCAATTGCTGGTAATAACAAAATACCGTAATGTAATGTAATGTAATGTAATAATACAGCATGTAGAATCCACAACGTCGGTTGTAGTATCAGTCGGTTCAAGCCACATCTGCTACCAGACTACATGACCGCTACCAGTAATCACGCAGTGGACTGAGAGTTCTGTTTTGATTTCATTAAACGATGATAGTATGATATTTTGAAAGTGAAACGTATATAATTTGAATCCGTTCAAAATCGCATTACATACTAGGTACGAATACACCGGTTAATCAGTGGACTAAGAAACAAACCTTCAAGATATATGTAAAATTATATGCAGCTTTTTATAAGCATGCGATGCGAGCAAACGATAAAATGCAGCTTTTTCCGTTTAAATAATAATGTCTATTCTTTCTTTGTAATCTTCTTGTTCTCAGTCGTTTGCACTCTTGGCAGAGTAGTCGTGGTCATCATTTCGGATGGTGGTGCTCTTCACAATTTAATTTATTCAACTCATATTTTAATTTTATGTTATTCATGTTTAATAAAAAATAAAAGAATAACTTGTATCCCTACAAACAAAACTTATCTTTCAGTTGTAATATTACGAAGAACTAAATTATAACGTAAGAAGGTGAATTGTGTAAAACTTGCTCAGTTTACTATTTTATACGCTACACGTATATATTATCCTCGTTAATTTATAATATGAGGCAGGTAAAACGTAACATAAGAAGCTTTCAGCACTGCCGACAAGTTCAATGTTGAATGAGGGTCTCGGTAAATTTGAGCTAAGTACATCACCTAATTACATAGCAGAATAATTTCACTACTGACATTATTTTGTAAGTTAAGACAAGGGTATGCGACACTAAGCTGTTAATGTATCCCCACCGTAGGCCCGGAACAATAATATTAAGTATATTTTGATTCTTGTTCTATATAACTCTCCGATTGTTAAGTTCGTCCAAGAATAGAGATGGTGATGGGACGCGCGATGAGTCCAAGTGCGTTAGTAACACTTTCTTGTCTATTTCTGCAGTGTAGCAAGCATGAGTTTCCACCAGGGTAAATAATTAGATAATCACTGATTCTTCCGTAAAATTCTTCTAATAATTACCTTTTTTTTTTTTGTCAGGAGGAAATCGGGGATAATTCGGTCAAAATACGCCAATGCTAGAAGTACATAATACCACGGTTAAAAACAGGTATGTTTTTTTTTTCAGTTATGTACATGACAAGGGCATACACAAATAACATTCATCGTTCATCTCGAACAATGAAATAAAGAAAAAATATGCAATTTTAAAAACGTCAGATGCAGGCAATCCCTGTAATGAACATGGATCTAAAAAAATCAGCTAAAAGAGCCTTCTTGTCACATTGATCTACTTTTTATCTAGCCAAACGAAGGTTTCAAATTATTTGCCATACCTAAATGTTTTTAATACTGTATACCTATTCTAATACTTTTATTTTCTAACTGATTAATCAATTGACCACTTCATTGGTGGCGGGGCTATTAATTCTGACTACAGTACTTACGCAATCTTGATGCTCGATCGAATTCCAGTATATTTGTGAATTATATTCAAGGTCTGGGTATACCTATACTGTCTTGCCTCGTATAAGCTTACGGCATCCCGTAACAAATTAAAATTATAAGGCTTGAACGCGAATCTTACATGTAAAAAAATTGTGTGTTAATTTTGTCCATGTAACTGTAATCTGGTGATGCCACTATGCTGTAATTCAAATTCAAGGGACAGATAGAAATTAATTTAAGAAATTTAGAAATTTCTATTGTGCGCAGATATTTTGACTTATTATATATAACCAGTATGATAACACGTATTGAAAGATAAATATAAAATTCTTAGAATTCAATAAATCCCTTATTAATACTATAAACTTTTTTTGTTATTGCTCTTGTAGGCAGACGAGCATACGGCCCACCTGATGGTGAGTGATTACCGTTGCCCATGGACTTCAGCAATGCCGGCAGAGCCAAGCCGCTGCCTAGTGCCGTTGAGTATTATGAGCTCAAACAGGTCACCTATTTCTACCCGGAGGCAATAAATAATATCATGACAATTATCATATTTAAATTTTAAGCGTGTCTGAAGCTCGTGACAAGCACAAGATCTGCCACTGAGCGAAAATTGCTCGGTAAATTGTTAGTGTTTGGAACATGTATACATATTTGCAAACTTGTCTTCAAATGTTTTTATCGCGATCCAGGCATTTGTCACTTATCTTTTGTTCTATGATAGCTACCGCTACACGTGCACATGTATACATATTTATAGTCCGCGTACATTTTTGTAAGAATTTTGTCTAGTTTCAATCTAAAAATTGATATAAAACTTTAGTAACCTTATATTTTTTATTGTTCATATCTAGGACATATTATTATATGTTTATACCCTCTTGCTACCTAACGGTACAGGGGAACGAGAGCGAAAATAGCAATTCTAAAATGCCTCAGGCTTTGCCGAAACTTTTCATGTAAAGGTCCCCGAAAACATTTATGTGGAGACATTAGGAAAATTACAAATTTTCATTACACGATTACCTGTTATTATGCAAGATGAATATAAGGAAGTTATAGCAACCTCGCATTAATTACGGCTGGATGTCCCCTTCTGTCACTGGGTCAAGGATCAAATTCGTAATTGTAATAAATAGCCTAAGTAGATATTTCACAAGGTGTGTGATTATTTATATATACTTATTTTCGCAAAGTATCTAATTTTGGTACTACATTAAAACTGCATTTAAAAAACTTTTTATTCCAACCCTTAAATCGACATAAAAAGGTAAGTTATAACAAAAAATACTCTGCCCCTTTCGAGTGAATTTTTTGGTGTCAACACTCTTCTACCGAGTAATGTAAAATTACGAGTACATACATTTTTTTTACTTCGCTGGGGAATCCGTTTAGGGATACCCGGTCAAGGGGGGGGTAGCAGACCAGACTAAGAGAAGAAGAGGGAGACTAACATCAGCCACGCAAGATTCGCCCCGCAAAACCGACTGCCGACTAAACCCCATCGAGCTCCACCACTCCGATTCCACGAAACCCTCGGTGTCTCGGGAGACACACCGTGGGTGGCGCACAGGAGCCACCTTGCGCCGCCACACCACCGAACCGACAGCCGACGGGCTGGGTGTCCGTCTCCGACTCAAGGACTGTGTCCTGCGCCGGCATACCACAGCCAATACCTCGGCCTTGAGATCCCAAGGAAGGAACCGGCGAGTTAAAAAATAAGGTGCCCGGTGCATTCGTTTCAAGCGATACGATTTTTTTTTCTACCTATGCTGATAGCCTTGAGAGGCTATTTCAAACTTCGCCCTAACGTGTAGGTGAGCTCACTGAGAAGATCCGGCGAGAAACTCAGTGGGCTGTGTCTGTGGGTCGCTTGCGACGAAGGGCTCGACTCGTCGACGAGGACGGTGACCGGTGCTTGTGGGACCTAAAAGCACTGTTAATGGATCGGGAGGATACGTAATGACGTGTTTTGGGCGACGTCGACTGTTCGGTCTACAGGATCGGGTATGAGCGATGCGACTGTGCCGGTGTTCGAATCGCGCAAGAAGGTATATGTATAGGTGAAGGAATAACATCGTGTAATAAAACCCGGAAAATTCTAATTTTCATAATTACTGGTGATAGGACCTCTTGTGAGTCCGCGCGGGTAGGTACCACCACCCTGCCTATTTCTGCCGTGAAGCAGTAATCCATTTCGGTTTGAAGGGCGGGGCAGCCGTTGTAACTATACTTGAGACCTTAGAACATAAATCTCAAGATGGGTGGCGCATTTACGTTGTAGATATCTATGGGCTCCAGTAACCCCTTAACACCAGGTGGGCTGTGAGCTCGTCCACCCACATCAGCAATAAATAAATAAAACTTAAAACCAGTAGGGCCGTCCACCATCTAAGTTGTTTTATCTTGCTTAACTTCATCGTAGCAATTTGAAACTATTTCCAAATTATTGATTCTTCAAGAACTTGCATCCAAAATAGTTCCCTTAAGTTCATAGGTTGGTTAGTTCCTCTTTGAAACCCCACCTTTAAGGCCGGGGCTATCAAACTTGAATTTAATAGTCCCGCTCATGTCTTCTACTACATAGTTATGAGCACAATAATTCTCCACCACAATTCTGCTCCACTTACCCCACCTGATTGATATACGTACTATTTCATGAAATTGTAATGCCTACAAGCCATTTTTTATTTATTAATTAGGATTCAATCAAATCGTACCTAAGCTCCAGCTGTAAGCTTGAAATAACTCTAGTTTTATCTATAAAATAAGTTTTATCTATAAAAATACCTTATTTATTCATCTGTTTTAATAAATAGATCTATATTTTTCTTATTAGAACAATGACATAATGCAATGGTATCCGAACGGCAATACTTGTTATTCGTCTCGATAGAGCTTTATAATGCAATATACCTAATTTATTTACTTATAAATACTTTTGTCAGTTGCTTAAGTCGAGCGATCCCTTCAGTTTAGAAGACGTGACGAGGATAAACGAAAACCTTGTACGGAATAAAAACCGATCTTGGAGGATTTACGCACATTAAGGCATTTTATCCTATAGGGCAGCAAATAATACAATGTTACGTTCGAAATACGCACGAATGAGCTTGCTAAAAAAAATGTTTTTCTCGTAATTACTATACAGGGCGTAAGTGAGACCTATTACAAAATAATAACAAGCTATTTACCTAATTTAAACGAAAAATAATATTTATTCAACAATAAATACTCGTATTTAATAAGCTAGACATAAATAGATATTTATTGCTTTTATGCGTTCATTTTACGTGAACCCGCAATCAAAAGTGAAGGCAACTAGACGACGCCCTCTGCTATATGAGACCACCCGCTCCCCGTGAGCTGGTTTTAATTAAGTCATGTGCGTCCAATGCGAAAATAACTAGTAAAATTAAAAAATTATATGTTATTTGGTGTTATCCCATCGGTGATCACAAAACGTCCGTTGTTTTTTGTTGATGCAGGAAAATGTTAATTGAGAGGGACTAATCCACGGCAATAATTGCAATAAATTAACGTCGCTGTTTGGCTCAGGCAGAGCACCATTATGAGGAATCTTTTATGTGTATTATCTATGGGAATGTTGCGTTACAGCCCAATAGTCCTGACCTGAAAATGGGATACCTGACAACGAGCCAACCGACAAGGCTCAGGCAGAGCACCATTATGAGGAATCTTTTATGTGTATTATCTATGGGAATGTTGCGTTACAGCCCAATAGTCCTGACCTGAAAATGGGATACCTGACAACGAGGCAGCGACAAGTCAGGTCCTATCTTTGCGACCAGGACACGGCGCTGCACCTCCCAAGCGGGGCAGACAGCGAGCGTATGCTCCGCCGTGTCCAGGTCGTGTCCACAATGGTGACACCTCGTCGTCGGCTCAGCCCCTATCCGGCGCAGGTACTTCCCGAAGCATCCGTGCCCGGTCAGCACCTGCACCAGACGAAAGGTGAGACGTCCTTCGCCACGATTCACCCAGTCATCAAAGACTGGGTAAACCGCCTCGACGGTCCGTAGCCCCCACGTGGGGTTGGCCAATCGCCTCGAGCACGGACCGCCGAGAATGGGCCTTCCGCGCCCGCAGCTCACTTTCGGGGAGACGCGCCACGCCCCGAGCACGAAGCTCGCTGCGCCACCGATAGTCGGCAGCGAGCGACTCCGCCTCCAGCTACCATGGCGGCGTCCCCGCCAACACACATGCCGCCTCGAAGGAGACGGTGCGATATCCGCGGATGACCCTGATGGCAACGGTGCGCTGCGGCCGGCGCAGGAACCGAGCCATACCTAGTGGCCCGGTTGCGCGGCTCAGCCCACACAGGTGCACCGTACAGGGCCATCGATCGCACCACCCCCGCGTAGAGGCGGCGCACAACCTGATCCGGTCCCCCAATATTCGGGAGCAGCCGGCTCAAAGAACCGGCCGTCCTCATCAATCGGGGGACCAGCTGAGCAAAGTGAGCACGAAAAGCCCACCGGCTGTCCAACACGAGGCCGAGGTACTTCAACTGCACCCCGACCCCTATCCGGACGCCTCCAACCACGATGTGGGCGTCAATCCAAACCAAGTTACGCATTGTTGTGAATAAAACCCATTGTGATAGGGATTTTTTAATTGCTGTAGGTTGGATTTGTCGGGAAAGGAGCCAGTACGTTTCGATATCTTAGCACTCATCTTACTACAAATTCTAAATTTTCTAAGCAGTTGCGTATATCACACGAGTTCACAAACAAATAAAATTTTGAAGAAATATCAAGCGGAATAAAGTCGTGATTTTGAATAAAACCCGCAAATTGCGTAATTACCTACTAGTGTTAGAATGCAGTGTGAGCAAGTTCCAGTTAGAAGAATGGGATTAAACGTTATAAATAATTACACGTAGATGTAGGCGTACTTTTTTTAGACATCGTATCTCAAGGTTTCTTCAATCATGTGATGTGCATTCTGCATTCGTATAATGTCTGTATGGGTTCCGAAAAGCACTTGAAACCAAATGGATCATTAACTAATTCAAAAATCCATCTATTAATCCATCTATTAAAAAATCATTCGTTTTAATTCGAAAGAACACGATTTTCATACAGTAAGTATTCCTTATCATAGTATTAGGCCTTGCTCTACGGCGACGGCGGATTAGCGTTGCCCTGTCACCAAGGTCGAATAAATGCTAATGCATGCTATGCTCAACCTATTCTGAGGCTCAACCATTCGAATTTAACATTCACAAAATTAATTATGCAACGAAAAAATTTACCGATATTTCCAACCAATAAAAATATCGGTAAAAAAAAAATCAATAACCAATTAACAGATAAATAAATTCAACCGTTAACACAATCTTTAGTTTCAATTTATGAGATAGCATTATATTCGTTTCTGGTGTCGGAGTGACATAGAGCATACACGTCAGTATTATGGCAGCGACGAGCAAAGAAATAACAACATGCTTACTGAAATTAAAGTTATATTCACCATAAAATATATTAGAGAGATATTATAAGAAATAATTTCGCTTCTTTTAAGAATTATTTATGTAATTGAGATTTTTGTTTCATCTACTACACATCACTAGCTATATAGCTAGCAACCCTAACTTGACGTACATATTAACCGACTAAATATCGTCCAAAGACAGGCACGCAAGACAAATATATTTTTCCTCTCACACACACAGTTTTTGTATATCGCCATCGCATTTACGATGGTTGATAAAATCATGGTGTAGATTATTTGTTTCACAAAGTAGCCATGTAGCAAATGGTAACGCTTGAAGTTGACAGCCTAGTTTTTTTTCTCATTAAAAAGGTTTTATTACGAGATAAATTAAGTATTAATGTAAAAAAATTGTTTACAATTAAATCATTATTCAAAACATAAAACTAAAGCAAGAAAAGTATTTTTTCCAAAATAAGAAATAACATTTAACAGATCATCAGATGTTCAGTAGTGGGCCACAGTGATCAATGCTTAATTTCATAAACTTATTTTAATTATTTATTAATTTGTATGCAAAAATGACGGACGGAAACTTAATTATGACTGCGAACGGTCTTATAGATAAATCTAAAGAACTTCAAAAGGAAATCTTGATGGAGAAGTTAAGGTCTAAAACACCACAATATAAAAATTTGACCGAAACTTCTAAGGCTGTAAGAACATCTATGTTGGTATGTATTTTGTTCACTCTAATACCAAGAATTTATGATAAACTATGTATTTTTGCATAAATTTAAAACTCAGGAGTTCTTGATTTATAAATTTATATTGTATCACAATTCGCCTTGGTTTTATTAAAAGTAGTATGTGCAGATATTTGTGAAGTATTCTAAACTGAATTGATAAAAAAGAAGAAACATAATTAACAAATGATTCTCTTTCAATTAGGACAAGAGGTGGGGTGTTGATAATGCAGACAGGATGATTTTACAGAAGTGCTTAGATAGTTTGCAACACAGTATAAAAATTACATCTCTACAAAACCTAATAGAAAGGCTTCAATGTCTTTCAAGACAGTTAGGGTGAGTTCAGAACAGATTGACTTTATTTCAGAGTATGATTTGCCTTAGGTATCACATACCCTTGAATTCCCTAACTTTCAGAGTACTAAGTTTAGCATAAGTAATTTTATTTATATCAAACTATGTGAATGTACTGGATTATTGCTGCCTTCAAGATTCTTGAACATGTCTAAATTTTTTTTATAGGTAAAAGAGAGCAAGCCTACAACCTTTTCATTAGTTTAAAGATCATCTTCGGAAACTATTCAGATAACATTAAACCACCAACTTTAAAATAGTAAAATCAACAAGATTTAACACACAGATTCTTTGATAGAAGTGAACAGTATTATTGCTTCTAATTGCTAGCTTTTAATTCTAATATTAATCATGGATCAGATCTTCCAATCAACCTTTTGCCTAAAAAAATATATCCTTCATTCCACCTTAAATTGATAAAATAACATATGCACCTAAGACTGAAAAACTTTCACCTATCAATAATCTTAACAATAAATAAGATTTTGCTATAATACTCAATTATTAAAAGTAGTGTTCACCCAATGATTGAAATTAGGCCATAATTACTAAAACCAATCTTAATTGAATTTATAATTTATCAATATCTATTTTTTGTTTATTGATGACATATTGTAGAATAAACTTAATAGTTTTAACATTTTTGTTGACAACACTTAAGGGCTATGAATAAAATCTGATTATGAACAAAGGAAAAAATGGTGTCTTACTGTTTTGTCTTTATTTTTTAAATAATTGGATGGAGTTTGTTTAGTACATACTGATAGGAACTGGGGATGCTAAATCTTAGGGCATTGGATCAAAAAGAAGTAAAGACACTGCCTGTATGTAGGGATGACAAGGAAGTAGTAGTAATTACTCAACAATGGTATATTCTAATTAAATAATAGTTGAGAGACTATTATCTGTAAATTACTTTTATAAGTTGCCTTTTATGTAATCCAAAAATTAGGTTATTCAAGAGATTTTTCGTTGAAATGTAAAGGATAAACGTAAAATTAAAGCACAAATTTTATGTTTGATAAGCTGGTTTCTGGATACATAGTATATCTATGCTAATAGTTTTCAATCAGCAGCAGTGTTGTCTAACATACAAAATTATGCACTTTATATTCACATCCTATGATGTATTTATGTAATACAATTGGTATGATTTTTTTTTAATAAGAACCCTCAATAACGTAGTTGTGCCTTAGGATTATAAAAATAATATAGTGTAAATAAAGTATGTTTTGTATATTTTCAGGTTAAAATTAGTAGTTGGCACTTCAGGAGTAAACTTGTTCATATCATCAGATATGTTTTATTTAGAGATACTTGTAGAATCATCGGGTTCCGTAAAAGATGTCAAAATACATCATGAAGGAAAGGTAATATATTTTTACTGTATGGGTGGAATTAAAATTTCACACACTCATCTAAAAAAATTCTGTTTATAGATCGAACAACAAAGTTGTGAAGAATTGGTACACTGTATATCAGCTGGAGATTTCACAGATTTTACAGCACAATTAGAAGGTTTGACTGCTGTTTATCAACTTAATGCTGAGAAAAAGGCAAGTACTTACTTATTTATATGGGTAGCGAAAAGTATTTTAGTAAAGAAAAAAAAATACCTAGATTGATTTCATGATAAATTCATTCTTTGCAGATTAAGGTTTTGTTCTGTTTTCAGACTTACATCATAATATATTATAGCAATGATCATTTCAAGCAATTCATTTACCTATATTGTTTAATTAAAATTAAACTTTTTTCCCATTCTAACAAACTATGATCTCATCTTATTGATCTACTAATCTTGACTATTATAGTACATCAAAGCCTGAGTATATTTCTAGTCAGATTATCTATATTTCAAAAAATAAAGTTACTTATGGTGGTCTGGATTTTCAGACTCCATAACACAGAAGAATACTTAGCCTGGGATGTTTTTAATTTCCCATTTAAATTCCTTAACACTGTTGAACAAATTAATAAAACATAGTTTATTTCTCATTACAAAAACAAAGGTACTTGATTATAAATTCTTAGTATTATACTCTATTGCTATTCTTTAGTATAAAGATCCCACATTTAAGACAAACTCGTTTGTTTTAGGTGAAATGTAAAGCATTCACTGCCCTTCAAAGTTTGGAAGATGACCTATGTACGTTACGACAGTTACAAAGTTTTATAAAAGATCCTTGGGCACAAGTACATAAAAGTCCCATAGGTTTTCTTCAGAAACGTAGAGGAGGTAAGACATAATTCATAAGAAGTTATGTGTTAATTAAGAAACATATATCAAACTATTTTTAAAATTATATTGAATTACTAGTAGCCGGCTCCGGCACCGCTCGGGTCTTTAACAAAAATATCAATTATATTTGACGTTTTATTTTTTTAAATAATAGAACACTTATTGCGGCATAACTATAATAGTTAGACATATGCTGTCGCGACACTTTTTGTAAATAATAATGTGTTCTACAAAGTCGTAGTATATTATTTTATTCTATCATCAATAGTTTTCGCAGGACACGCGATGTAAAGAATTTTTTAGGTAATTTTTTTTACGCCTTGGGTTACATTATTGGAGTTTTAGTAAGGATCCTAATTTTTTTAAAAAAATATAGCCTATGTCACTGGGGAATAGTGTAGCTTCCAAATAATGAAAGAATTTTTCTAATCGGCTCAGTAGTTTCGGAGCCTATTCAATACAAACAAATCTTTCCTCTTTATAATATTAGTATAGATTTAAGTTGTTTTTAGTTAAACGGGTATTCCCATAAAATGATTAATACGGTGAATATAAAATATTCTATGCAATACTACCAAAATTCTTTTCGCAGGTCACGCGATGCGTCTAACATACTTCGTTTCACCATACGAGTTATTAGACAAAGACGCGGGCCTACAGCCTCTCACGACTGAACTCTTGACGACCGGGAAACCTACGGCATCCAACGGCTTCGCTTCACACGGCACACCCGCCTACACTCCTATAGGTCATTCCGCCACTGTCTTATTAGAAGGCTCCACTGCCAATAAACTGCAGTTATCGACTATTATATCAAATGCCCAACGATCTGGAAAAAGGTGAGATTATACTTTATAAAAACTTTACACTAACACTTGCCGAAGCAGACTTCATCCCTAGAATCCGGTCTAGAAACATTGCACTCATCAACAACACATTCATTCATTCATCATTTTTCCGGCTTTGAAGTGAAATCATCCCCTCAATAAGCTAAGCACTATGACATGTCTTCCATCGAACGAGATTTGAAAATAATTTCCAACAATCGACAATGGCTTAGTTGTGCCCTCGTTTGTTTCATCGTTTCGTTCTCGACATTTTGACATGAGGTCTCCAAAGTTTTTTTTTTTTACGGGTACAGAGCTATGTTTCGCTCATCGCAGATAATGTATTAATAGTTGTGCAAATCATAGGCAGACCAAGGGCGGATCCAGAGGGGGGGTCATGGGGTCATGACCCCCCCCTGAGCTGGTTCCAGGACCTAGGTGGACCACATATTGAACATAATGATTTTTGGACCACGGTTATGGAATATAAATAAGATGCCTCATTCCGGGCGTGATAGTGCTTCTCTGGATTTCTTCAAGAGAAGATGACAATATGTACGTGTATATGTACAAGTTATTATGTGTTAAGTTTTTCAAGTGTACAATAAAAAATAAATATTTTTAAGTACAGTACTTACGTACATTAATAAAATACCTACTTTTTACTTGTATCTATTGTTATCAAAATTAAATTATAAGTTCTTGACTTGACCATGACTATGTGACCCCCTCCTGGCACCAAAGCTGGATCCGCCCTTGAGGCAGACCTACAGATATTTGTATATTTAAAAATAGAATAGGATGCAAAGCATTAAAAAAACGTTATTAAAAGTATTTTTACGGTTAGAAACTCGCGTTTTGAATGTTTACACATAGCGACCGGCCATCCGTGATCCACATAAACTGTAAAGTCGAAACGTCGGAAATAATAATAATATAATGACAATAAAAACGCGAGTTTTAAACCGTGAAAATATTTTTAACTATGTATGTATATGTATGGTATGTACGTATGACTCGCGAAAACAAAAAAATATAAAGTTAGTAAAATTCTTATTATTATAAATCGGATCAAGACGGAAATCACCAGCTCTACGAACGCGTACTACATGTCATCATTTGTGGAAACGTTGATAACCTTTAAATTTTATTGTTGCTCTTTACAGCAACGGTCCCGTATATGCGCCACTGGTACCCCAGAACAGTGCGATGCTGCCGGCTTGCTTCACCCTCAAACTGTCGCAGCCGACGCCGCTGTGCTCGGGCCTAGCGAAATTAATACAAGCCACGACAGAGGTATGTGTATAACTTGACGTTTGACCCCCCTCGTATATAGCAGTAACAATTAATCATAATCCACATTTTTTTATTTTTTTAAGGGATTTTATGCCCTGGTAACTAAGACCTTTAAGTTATGTCGTATTTTTTTTATTTTAATTCTTATTTTCATAATAAATGATAATATGGAGTGAAATGAATTGAAATGAAGATGATTAATTTGAGTCAATAATCAACTTGGATGAAATTAAATGAAATGAGATGAGATGATATGGGATGAAATATAATATCAGTAAAATGGTGGTCAGATTTCCCACATTGGTGCACTTTCACAGATATTAAACAGTTAATAAACCAGCGTCATTACACATTTAAACCTGAAGAAACGAATAATAAATTTTAAATTTTAATATTATATAATTAATAAATTAATAATAATTATTTGATTAATAAATTTTAAAATATCAAATGTCTCACAGGTGGAAGTGTCTGGCGACTGGGCAAACGCCAAACCGTTGTTAGGGCTGGTCGTACAACAAGCGTACGATAAACTCGTGCCCGGCAAGAATATTGAGTTGAATCTCAGTAAAGGACTGTTTGTTGTAAGTGTATTAATACCGCATCCAAATATTAGTTCAAAAGTTTTTATAGATCTTAGCTGGAGGTAGGTCACCGCTATAATTAATGTATTTAACCGATAATTTCTCGTCTTGGCCTTCCGACTACACAAGAAAATGTAGGTAAAGACATTTCATCACTCAACTATACGTTTGAGTGGCATAGGAGTTTTTTTTTTTATTGTAGTCATAAAAACTTTTCAAATTGCCTTTAAAATGCCTGGTAAAATGTTGACTATCCATTTCTGAAGAAATCATGCGATTCAGTTAAAAAATTGTAGATATCAGCGTGGCGTAAAGGATAAGACGCTTGGTGCATTCGTATCGAGCGATGCGACTGTGCCGGTGTTCGAATCCAGCTGGCGGGTACCATTATTTTTATGAAATAAATACTAACAAATGTTCACGAACCACTTCCACGGTGAAGGAATATAATGTAAAAAAATATAATTTGTGTTATTACTGCAGGTAGGGCGTCTTTGAAGTCGGTACGGGTAGGTACCACCGCTCTGCCTATAGCTGCCGTGAAACAGTAATTCGTTTCGATTTAAAGGGTGGGGCAGCCGTTAAACTGTAAAACTGAGACTTCGAACTCATGTCTTAAGGGCTCCGGTAACCACTTAACACCAGACGGGCTGTAAGTTTCTCTACACCCAACTCAGCAATATATTTTTTCTCGAATTAATGTAGTCGAATGGCGTAGTTTAGGAGAGTTATTATGTAACCTATATCCCCAGAACCTACCGAAGCAGACTCAGTGCTACTTCGTATGTGAGCGGCGCGGGCTGGAGGGTTGCATCGTGAGCAGCGTCCCGTTCACGCACCCGTCGCACGTGGCAGCCCTGCTGGCGTGTCTGCGGCAGCAGGCGCTCTTCAACACGTTACTCGCGAGCTGCGTGCGGCTGCAGACCAAACTAGGTAGGTGCAGTAGATTAGGGGGAATCTGGACGCTTGTAACTCTATACTGAGACCTTAGAACTTATATCTGGACTGCCCAATAATGCAACACTGGACACGTGTGCATGTTGAGCAGTCTGGATCCAAACCGGCTTTTAGGTTAAAGTAGTTTTGATGTTAATTTAGAGTTTTTTTTTTGTTTGTTTTATTATTATTGCTATTGCTTTTGTTTTATTCCAAGATTGTAGTTATTATTTTTATTTAATTCTGGTATAAATGAATTGTTAATGAATGTAATATGGATGCAAAATCTGAAGTAAACGAAATAAATAAATAAAAATATCTCAAGGTGGGTGATGCATTTTCGTTGTAGATGTCTATGGGCTCCAGTAACCACTTAACATCAGGTGGGCTGTGAGCTGGTCCACAAATCTAAGCAATAAGAAGAAAAAAAACGCTTTTCAATCCCAACACAAATTTTTAGCCGTTTTTCTTAGGGTAAATAAAATTGAGATTCAAATGGTTCCGGAGGTTTAAATTTTCATATACGATGCATTTTTATACATAGTTCATTGAAAAATATACACAAAACTTAAAAAACTAGCTTGACCTGATTCACCTTGGCTTTTGGGGTGAATCGGGTCACGTATGGGGACATAGTTTTTCGGTAGGAGTGGCACTGGTTAATTGTTAGGTAGGTGCTTACCTTTAGATAATTAACTTTTCAATATCTTTAATCAGTTACAAGACTCTGATAACTAAATAAGACTATTTAATATTCTTAAACACTAAATAAATTTTATTTTCAATTCAACAAATTTAAATCTCACAAAAGCATTGTGACAACCCAGATTTCTCCTTATTCTACACCTAGTCCCTATTCCCCCCAATCTACGGTATATACGGTTTGATTACTCGACCGGTCGCAACATATGTGACGTTTGTCTAACTGCAATAGTGTACCGTCTTGTGTGCATAGTGCGAGTTTTTAACTTTCTCGATAGCGTAAAAGTTAACTCAAATTTGTATAGAGTTGTAACGTTTACCCACGTTTGCCGCTAGGGGCGTTGTTGCAACGGCATACAAAGTATTCAACTGATAGCGTTTCGTGCGAGAGAGACAACGCTCTGTGAAACTGAAATCGATTGGTTGTCCCTTTCTAATGGACGAAGAGGAATACTAATCGCTGAGTACTGTCGATGGGTGAACAACCTAACGCCTCATCTGATGCTATGAGGGTGGTGGCAATCACCTCTCTCTTTCTCTCTGTATACCAAAAATAATAATGTTTATGTTTTATTTGTCAGCTGTCGAACTCGAAAAGGTGTTGATGTTCGAAGTGAGCGCCCTCTCGTGGCAGCACATTTCTATATCGTTGGAGCATCCGCTAGAAGAATGTATGGCCACCGTCGAACTTGAACTGTCGGATCCGGCCTCGCCCCGCGCGTCCGTGTACACGCTGAACAGTCCGGCTCGAGACCACATCGACGACTACATCACCAGGGTGCTGCAAAAGAGTCATTCTATACCAATAACGTTAAGGTGAGATATCATTATAAACCAAATAAATAAAAAATTGCTTTTTTCGTTGGTTAGGCTCTAACTCTACATATATTTTATAAAATAAGAGAGCAATAGTTTTATGCATTCCTATGCTATTCTATTCTTCATAGAACACAATGCTAAAGAACAAAGGTCAGCTTCGACATAGTAACGTTGCGTGACGGGCGCAACGTTTCGTCTCGTACGTTTTTACTGGTGGTAGGACCTCTTGTGAGTTCGCGCGGGTAGGTACCACCACCCTGCCTTTTTCTGTCGTGAAGCAGTAATGCGTTACGGTTTGAAGGGTGGAACAGCCGTTGTAACTATGTTTGAGACCTTAGAACTTATATCTCAAGGTGGGTGGCGCATTTATGTCGTAGATGTTTATGGGCTCCAGTAACCACTTAACACCAGGTGGGCTGTGAGCTCGTCCACCCATGTAAACAATAAAAAAAATATGTAATTTTTAATCAAATCTAGTCAAGTTCCAATAATTTCTATGAAAACGTATTGGCTAATGTTTTTTTTTAATAACACTGAGATTCATCGATAACAACTCATCGAAAAATATACAGAAAATAGCTTCACAGAGAAAGGAGAAAAACGTTACATAATTGTTTTTTTTTTTAATAATAATACTATCTCACACGTTTCAGGTCTCTCGTCAAGATATGGGAGCGCGAAGCCGCAGCGAAGCAGATGAACGGCGGCTACTCTGCCCTGGACTCGAATTTTAGTTGCGGCGTCGGCGGACTCGACCCCGGCGGCGAGCAGCTCAAGCACGAGCCCGCGCACCCGCACCGCGCGCTCTACCCGCACCCGCACCACGCCGGTAACCACGCCCCCCTACTCTTATATGTATAACCATTATAATAATATAATATCTCTCTCTTATATATATCATTACATATTTTATACATATAATTACAAATTATAGATTGTATTCTATATTGTTTTAACTTAATAACATTAAGAGTTAGTATAAAAATTAATAAAAAAAAATTTTATTATTACATTTTGCATATTTATATATATGTACTAGTGGTCCCACAGTAGTCGAAATTCGACTATAATTAATTGAAACTATAAGTTTGAACATTATTGTGGTTTTATTGTCAAAGACTATTATACTTCTATAATCACAGATTTCGACAAAACTAGACTATAGACAAATAATATTAAAGATAAACAATATTAACCTATTTTCAATTTGACCACAGATTTTAAGCACTAACTAAAGTTTGACAATAAACAAAGAATATATATACATATACGAGTGTGTCAAATACATGGCAGTGTGTGGAAAGTTTTCTTTATTGATTTAATATATCTTTTATGTATTATTTAAAAAAAAAATTAGCATTGTGCACTCCTTCTCTATATTCTCTATAAGTGTGGGAAATTTCATACTTCTCCGTCTGTGCAATTTTCGTAAAAAGGGATACAAAGTTTTGATTCACTTGTTAATATATAACTAGTCAGGTCATAAGTATTGTCACACAGTAAAAACTTTTCTTTTAGAATGCTGGCCACAAAAAAGTTTATTGAATTCGAATTTCGAATTGTTCATGAAATAAAAATGTATACTTTTAGAATTTTACTCATTTTTAAATATGGAGTGGACGCTTAAAGAAGACCGTGTTGCAGTTATTGCGTTGCATCGTTGCGGTTACGCGCCAATTCAAATTTTTAACATACTGAAAAATTTGAATATAACCAAAAGATTCGTTTATCGTACCATCAAACGATACAATGAAGACTCTAGTGTAGATGACAGGTCAAGAAGTGGTCGCCCTCGGTCTGTTAGGACTCCAGCAGTGATAAAAGCTGTGAAGGCGCGAATTCAAAGAAACCCCTAACGTAAGCAGAAACTGTTGGCCCTTCAGATGGGGTTAAGCAGAACCACGGTGAAAAGGGTGTTAAATGAAGACTTAGGGCTTCGGGCATATCGAAGAAAAACAGGACATCGTTTGAATGCTCGTCTAATGGACCTGAGACTGAAGAGATGCCGCGCTTTGTTGAAGCGGTACGCGGGAAAAAAATATCGGGAAATTCTTTTTTCGGATGAAAAATTTTTTACCGTAGCAGAGAGCTACAACAAACAAAATGATAAGGTGTACGCACACAGTACTGAAGAAGCGAACAACCGTATTCCGCGTGTCCAACGAAGTCATTTTCCATCCTCGCTCATGGTATGCTTGGGAGTTTCTTATTGAGGCTTAACAGAGGTAAATTTTTGTGAGAAAGGTGTAAAAACGAATGCAGCTGTATATCAAAATACAGTCCTGACGAACCTTGTGGAACCTGTTTCTCATACCATGTTCAATAACAGGCACTGGGTATTCCAACAAGATTGGGCGCCAGCTCATAGAGCGAAGAGCACACAAGACTGGCTGGCGGCGCTTGAAATCGACTTCATCCGGCACGAAGACTGGCCCTCCTCCAGTCCAGATTTAAATTCGTTAGATTACAAGATATGGCAACACTTGGAGGAAAAGGCGTGCTCAAAGCCTCATCCCAATTTGGAGTCACTCAAGACATCCTTGATTAAGGCAGCCGCCGATATTGACATGGACCTCGTTCGTGCTGCGATAGACGACTGGCCGCGCAGATTGAAGGCCTGTATTCAAAATCACGGAGGTCATTTTGAATAAACTTTAGTGTCATAAGAATCTATGTTTTGTTAAGTTCATTTTGGTATATGAATGGTTGGTTACATAATGAATAAACTTGTTTCAATTATTTTACATTAAACATGTGACAGAATTTATGACCTGACTAGGTAGATTTCAATCGATAGCCTGAAATTCGTTTCCCAATTATCCTTGTCCACCTGATGTTAGAATAAAGAATTCTTTTTCTCTCTCTCTCTCACTCACTCACTCACTCTCTCTCTCTCTCTCTCTCTCTCTTTCTAACATTTACTATATTTAATTGCACCAAAACTTAATAATACTTAAAAAACTTTTTTGAAACTAAATGAATAAAATGTTTCAATTTCAATATGTATAAAAGTTTTCTTCTCGGTTCTCTCTACTTTCTTTTCGTTTTACTTAGTCAGCAAAACCTCAAGTGTAAGGTCATATATTTTCGCCAGGAAGCAGTGATGCGTTCCGATTTGAAAGGTTAAACTGCCTAATATTGTACAACTGAGACATCGACCTCGTGTCTCAAGGTGCATAGCGGAATTCACATCGTGACGTTTTTCGACTCTGGTAACCGCTCAACAACATGTGGGCCGTTAGTTTGTTTACCATACCATAATTATATACAATAAAAAAAAAAGTAGTTGCTTTGTAGATAAAATAGGCAAGAGAGCGGCCACAGCGTATTTAATTTCGTTTTAAATCCTAAAACGTACACTCGACTCGAACTTTGATTTTGTATTTGATAACCCGTTCGTAATTATAGTTCCATTGCAGGCGCATATCTCTCCGAGCAACAGCACCAACTAACGATGATGTGTCAAGATTCGAACGAGTCTAAGCACCAGGAGGAACGGAAATCGAAAAAGCGAAAGTCTGATTCCGATGTATGGAGCACGGCGCAGAAGAAAGGGAAGCCCGGTTTGAGTGACATGATGGATTCGGACAGCGAGAGCGACAATTCCGATAATTACGCGAACGAAGACGACAATACGGTAAACAGTAATTCTAGTACAGAAGATTTGGAGGGCCGGGAGTCGTCCGTCTCGCAAAACGAATTCACGTCCGATCTAGAACTTTCCACTATGGACGCCGCGGACGCCTTGAGGAACCAGGACAACCGGACCTCGTCCGATATAGACAACTCGAACGATGGAGACGTCGAAGAAATTATGAGGTAAATTTAAGTAATTATTCACTAACATTATTCTAACACCAGAATGGAGATAACATTGAAAAATCAAACCGTTTTCCCCATTTCAGGAATTCTTTTCAGAAGTCTGATCACAAAAGGCAAAAACTTAAAAGTAAAGATTCGGAGATAAGAAGAAGCTCTTCTTCTTTGTTGCTCGATTTGACCGAAGGTAAATCGTACATGCCTTCATCGGTCAGCATCACGCCCATCGGCAGTAGCTCCGCTAACCCGCAGCCTCCGTCGGGCGCCGGCATCTCGTCCATGCTCTGTCTTGACCGACGCCCCGGTATCGAGATCATACCCATATCGGCTGCTGCTCCGGCCGCCCTACCCAGTTCCATAACGATCACGCCTATCACGTCCTCGCAAATCAAATCTATGGACGATCGTATTAGGTCAGACAGGAAGTCCAGCAAATCCGGCGAGGAACGAAGCAAAGAGAAGAAGAAAAAACGCAGACGAGACGATTCGATGGGACCCCCGGAGAAAGTGCCTCCTAAGCAGGACCCGTTGACTAAGCCCGTATCAGTCAGTATCAAACCTACTGACGGCTCGCCCTTGCGTGCGTCGTCGCCGAACTCCCTGATCAGGAAATTCAGTCCGAGTCCAACGCACGGCCGTTCCGTGTCCATCACCAAATCACCGAGCCCTAGTACGGTCAAGGGCATAGGGAAACCGTCCGGCACGTCCAGCCACCACAGTAGCCCGCGACATTCACCGGTCCAAAATAGTCCGAAACATCTAACAGGCTATTCGAGTCCAAAAAACCACAGCATCTCTTCCCCTAAACAAAGCTCGTCCGGTTCAGGCAAGCCTAGTATGTCGGCTTTAAAATCGGCGACGAGCGGCTCTCCGTCTGCTAAATCCGGAACAACTGGTTACGATCTGACAAAAAAAATCTCCAAAGACAACTACAGCTCTAGCTCCTCAACCTCTAGGGATAAAGAAAAAAAACATTCCAGCCTCTCTTTTTCTAGTTCCGATCGGAGCAGTCCGAAATTAAAAAACCCCATGAAAATCAAACAGCTAGAAATAACTCCAGTTACCTGTGATAGTGCTGTGACGGAGCCATTGATTTCTCCGCCAAATATAGAAGTAAACAAACCCAATGCTAGCCAAGCGCGTAACAGAAAGGGCTCGCTGAGCGCTGTCATAGACAAACTTAAGTCAGCTCAACATTGTGGAGGGGATTCGGACTCGAGTTCAAAGTCCAGCGGCTCGTCAAGTAGCGTCGGTAAGTTCTCGGAACAGAAAAACAGTTTACCCGGTAGCGGCGGCAAGACGGGCGAAAGTAAAAATCAAGAATACATGGTGAAACCAAGTTCGGACGGAATGAAGATCACCATCAACAAGACTCGCTCAAAGGAATCCAGTAGCAGTTCGAAATTAAACTATAGCTCTAGCAAACAATCATCTCCCCAGCTCACGCCTCCCAGTCAAGGCTCTCCAAAAACGCACACCGGCTTGAAACCTGGAGTTATTAGTGGACCGGCCTCTAAAAAGACCCAAGCCATGCAGTCTTCTAAATCCAGCAGTCTGAACACAAGCTCGACACCACCCAAAGCGAATATGAGTCCTTCGGATTCGAGTAATCCGAACATGTCTAAAGTGCCTTACTCTAAGTCATCCAGCAGTAGCAGTAGTGCTGGTATAAATCTTTCAAAATCTGCCTCGAAATCTAATTCGGGCTCGCCTAAAGGCAGTAGTTCAGATTTAGCGAAAATAATTCGAGATCGTGAAAGAGAGAAAGCGCGAACGAAACTCATGAGTAATTCAGAAAAGTCTATATTTTCTTCGAAGTCTGAACGGCATTCTAGTCCGAGTGGCTCTAGAGACGACGTCGATGGCGACAGAATAAAATCATCGAAAGATGTAAACTTTCGTGTTGAAGGCCTAATGAAACCTCTGGACACTCGAAACTTTCAAATTCCAAAACTAAAAGACAAAAATAGTCCCGCGGCGCAGTATGAAAACAGATCCATGGTGAATGATTTTTCACGTTCGCTTGACCAAAATAAATATCCTTTTTCGCATTACGATAATTCTAACAAAGGCTCCGAATCAATGCAAAAGTCGGCCTACCCTTTAAATGTACCAAAACCATTAATGAACTTAGGAGCAATGAGTCCTAAAACTACAGGTAAAAGTGATCAATCGGACAGACCCATGGAATATTCCAAAGCCACCGCAGACAGCCTTACCAAAGGCGGGAGTCCTCAGCGTAACAAGGACGAGGCCAAAGATGCTTATTCCAGTTCTTATCCTCTGATGCCACTCGATTTTAAAACAGATATGGCAAAGGGATTCGCTACTCCAAAAGGCGCCCCCGAAGACAGAAAAGGGGCCGACTCTTGTATGAAACCGCCCGCGAGCGCATCAGTGGCCCGCAGTGGGGCGACTACGCCTCAAGAAGCAGCAGAAATGCTATTAGATTTCTCCTCTTCGTCCGGTAGTAAAGTTTCTGGCTTAGTAGCGGTCCGTCCCGTGTACCCTGCCTCTCCGGCCCTCGCCCTGCAATTAGCCAAGAGCCCTGCGCCTTCGCCCCTAGTAGCTCCGTCGCCTCATTCTAATTCACCTTGTATTACAGACGATGAACTCATAGACGAAGGATTAGTTGGTCCTGGTAAGTGAAAGCGGTAAAGACATCGCGCTGAGATATGTTCCGCAAAAATAAAGCCAAAATGCCTTGATTACTGATAACTGCGAGGCACACTAACTTATAAATAAAGTAATTAAAATTGTTAGAATAACAATTATTTTCATACGAATTTGTTGTATAAAATCTTATGAAGTAAATACATACGTATTGTAAAAATATTTATTTTACTTCAAATAATTTAAATTATGCTTTGAAAATATTTAATTTATCCAAAGTATTATCTATGTAAATAGTATTATTATAATGTGATGTATTTTAGTTTTAAAGACAAACTTTGTTATAATAAAAGACGATGTAGATTTTGTAAGTTTAATATAATATATATTTTTAAAGATGATGAAATAACTATCGAAATAAATAATACAGATTCTTGAGTTGGAAAATGTTTTGTAAATAGGCTATAAAATATATTAATCTACAAAGAGTACTGCGGCTCCAATGAAATTGAGATAGCATTTACAAAAGTGTTGAATGACTTCTTTTTTTTATTAAACGTGGGAAACTCGTTCTTTGTTTAAATTTAATAAATAAATTAAATGCGTTTGAAGTTAGCAAACATCACGTTTACAAAAATAATACATTATAAACTACTGGCAAGTGCATGCTTAAAACTAACTAAATACATTAGTAATATCTAAAAGAGCTGGGGCGATAAAATCCGTAATATGGGTAAAAGTATTGAAAGTTTCTGTAAGGATTCCATCTTGGCGTGAATCTTCTGCGTGCCATGTAACGTCTTCTTGGCTTTTGCCTTCTCCGAAAAATTGTGAACGGTATAACGCCTGCAGCAGTATCCATTATTTCATCTTCAACATCGACAGATGTGAATCTATAAGAGTCGTCAATTTCAGGAAAATAGTCCAAACTTGAGTCATCCTGAATCTGTGTGATGTCATTTGGTTCTCCGACAGACTCTTCTATGATGACGTCAACGTCGGCGACTTCATCAAATTTTGGGAAGTCTTCATTATTCTCTGTCGATGTTTCTAAGTTGTCGCTCACTAAACTGTATTGATCGGACTCTTCTTTATGATCCTCTGGGTTAACTTCTAACTTAATATTTGGTGAAGACAAATTGTTATCGATTTCTTGTCTTATCGCGGGGCTAGCGGAAATGGTGACGAGCCCCAACCAAAGAATAAATAACGCTCGAGGATACATTTTACTGCAAAATAAAAAAAAAAACAAATCAACGATCACTCAACTAAACGCGTCTTTTCAGAACTGCGTGAAACCTTATGCGCTCTGCCTTATATTTGAAAAGATCGGGGTCGAAGAAAGGTTGCCGTTACAAGAATCTAACTACTTTGTCAAATAAACACATTTTTTCTCGTTTTCTAAATCATAGACAAAACATCATGACATAAGCAATTAAAAGTATTAAAAAAAAATATCCAAACTCAAGACTCGATCTTAACAATTAAGCTTAGTGCTTAATAGTTTTTGGTTTTTAAAATTTAATTGATTGAATTTTAACATATCACAGTACTAAAACTTCAAACAAATTAATACTCACATAGTATCCCCAATATCTGTAATGAGGGCAGTTCGGTGTGTGATGTTGTGTTCTGCTTTGTACCTGGCCATTCCTTCTTTGAGCTCTAGCTTTCTCGCGTTTCTCTTTCAGCTTCCTCATGGCAAATCTCGGTAAAAAAGGATTCTGAGATTCCGCAACTTCCAACAATTCTCTACTTTCGGTTTTTGCCACATCCGTTGACTCTTCCAACGGCTTTCCATGAACAATTATAAAAACCGCCAGCAGAAAAAACAGGGCGACTACATTAATAACAAAAGCCATTTTACAATAAAACAATAATAGAAGAGGTTTAATTGTATGATCCAAAGACTACGACGGTTAATTCCTCTTTATCCGGAAAGCGTCTGAATTCTCATGTTATATACGAAGGCAATTATCGAAGGATGACACACCTCGGGTGCATTTGTTTACCATAAATTGTTATTTTAGGAAACATAACGGGTAATACGGCCCCTACCAATTATCACATCCTCGACTCGCATTCATAGGTCAAGAACGGGAAATACACAAACCGTGTGACACACATTTCACGAACGGCAGATCGTGAAAATTTAAGCATGCCTTCAGAAAAAGTTTACAATATATGATACAGAACGGCATAACCACACTGAATAACATTTCTCACTATGTAGGTAATTTATGGCCAAGGAGGATTATGTGTGCCTCTCATAAACATCGCGGGTTCGCGTGCAACCGGGTTTTTTTTTTTTTTTCAAATTTTATTCTGAATCTGTTAGACTTGAACTATAATAGCATGTGAGCCGCTTCCTTATTTCACAGTTTAGGCGAGCTATAAATTGATATAGGTATATAACAAAGGAGTCTTTCATAATTGATTATTAGGGATAAGTTTCCAGTTTGTTATTTATTATTAAAAGCAAATAAAATTAAACCGAATGTTTCGGAATACAGAATAAAAATAGTTTCAAATTCAATTAATGCAACAATTATTTATTACCGAAACAGTAGGGCAATCTCCACTATTTTCGCCCGCACTTTCACGGCGGTGAAGGCAGGAGCATGCAAATAACGCAATGTGTTCTTAAGGCGCGTATTTGTTTTACTTGATACAGTTTCATGTATAAAAACAGTAACGGAACTCGACTATGGATTCGGCTCTTATCGGTACTTTAAATATTCATTGTCAAGGCTCGTCTTATGTCTGTGATTCATAATTCACGCTAATGAATGACTATAAAAAGCTAATAAACTCAACAGAACCTAAACAGATTAAATTCTACGAACAACAGCGTTAATCCGTGTTTTTAGTTTAAGTTACATACATGCGTACTGTTTATAGTGATAGTTATGAATAGCGTTCAACACGGATAATTCTTTGAAAAAATACGTGTGTATGCAACATGCCCGATTTACTTTTGTGACGTCTGTGATTTAGTATCACAGATGTTTTCATATGATGCAGGTACAAATAATTGCCGAAAAATCATGCTAAAAATCTATATTCTTGATCGAAGTCAAATTATCACCTTACATGACTGTCTCCTCGCAATTAGCAATATTTACAATATTAAATATATTACACAAATTGGTTAATAATTTAACAAATTGTTAAACTAATAAACAATTAAATAATTAATATAATAATTCTTAATATATCTTTTTTTGTGATAGTTCTAAAAAATCATAATTAACAAACTTAAATGAACATTTATCGCAGTATCTTATGAAGTATATACATGAAAAGGGCTCCACGAAGTTTCAAATTTATAGGCCAATTATTTATAGCTTTCATGCCATTATTTATGCCAACGGAGATTAAAAAAAAATTTGTTAGTTAACAATTCAATCACTTTTTGAAAAATGGGGATAAAACTTTTTTTCCAACGGAGCTCGAATCTTTTAAGTATTAAGAAGATACTAGAATTTTTACAAATTTTTAAAATGATATTTTATGTTATAAAAAAAATATTTTATCTGACGAAGTCTTTTTAGCGGTGGCGCGCGCATGTCGTAAAAGCCACGCGGAGCCCTATTTTCACGTCAAATTAAAATTATAAATAATAAAGATAAAGTTCCGGGAGTACAGACTTTTTTATTGGAAATTTCATCCTCTTTAACGAGCTTTTTTCAAAGTTCCTTAGATATTAATATTTTTCGAGTTATTAATGAAAAACTAAATATCTTTTTTTTTCATCTTATTTTGTTAATAACAATTGCAATTTTTACCTGCACCAAAATCCTTCAAAAACATTTTTCTAGAGGTGATTCCGAATCCAATGAGTTATCGCTCATATTTTTAGGACCTTTATCTCTATTTTTCACGTTTTTGAACTTGTTGACTAGACTATTTATTCATTTTTGAACAACAATTTTCTAGAATTTTATTGCGCAAGTTTTCTTTTTTTTTCGATTTTATACAAAATATAAGCAATTTTGCAGGAAAGAGAATTTAATTGAAAACAGTTACTTTTAACGTAGGTATTCAATATGAATAAATACATAAAAAAATGTTTAAAGTCTAATTACTGAACACAATATTTTTAATTTGTTCCTATAAAGAGCTACTACGATTTTTTTATGGGCCCTTATAGGCAGACGAGCATACAGCCCACCTGATGGTGAGTGGTTATCGTCGCCCATAGACTTCAGCAATGCCAGGGGCAAAGCCAGGCCGCTGTAAACCGCTTAATACTCTCCTATCTACAAGCTTCGTTTAAGAAGGACATGTCATAGCGCTTGGGAAACACCGTGGAGGGGACCTCATTCCAAAGCCGAATGGTACGTGGCAAAAAATATATCTGGAAACGCACTGTGTATGACCGCAGTGGCTCCAGGTAGTATGGATGAACTCTACTCAGGTAGCGGGCGGTGCGATTATAAAAACGAGTTGATGATATCATCTCAAACAATTCCTCAGAGCACTTTCCGTGAAACATACGGTACAAAATACAGAGGAAACCGAAGTCCCTCCGCAGACCCAGAGGCTCCAAACGATCCTTGAAAATGGGATTATCGACAATTCGAACGGCTCTCTTCTGTATGGAGTCAAATGGAAGTAGCTGGTACACCAATATTGCGAGCATGAAGTCGCCCGTCCAGCTACTGGAATAGCCCACTAGGCTACCAACGAATGATAGGGGGGAAAAATCATGAAGTGCAGCCGCCGTTCCAGCTATTTAGTCTACCTTAGCTATATTTAATATTTTTTTATTTAAAAATTTAATTTAATTAGGTACTTAAATTAATATTATAGCAACCCTAACGCCTGCCGCGTCGGCGGCCGCGTCTGATCGCGCGCCGCGACCAATGAGGGACTCTCGTTGTCGGCTCCCGGCGCGATTCAAAGAGTAGCAAGAAGCAAGAAGGGTCGTCGTACCCCCTTTGGGGGCACGGAACGGGCCTCGGGGCAAACCCCACTGCCCGGGCAGAAGCTCCCTACCACATAGGGCAGGGGTGAGTTGATGCAGGGGGGAATGGGAAGAGGGTTCGTATGCGCGTTCGGCGCACTCCACATCGACAAAAATATATACATATACATAATACGATGAGCTTGATGTGAGCGACGGATTTATGCCCGCGGAGGTGGCACCCCGGCGCCGGCTGCTGTCCTTGGCTTCGATTTTTTTTTTTTTTTTTTTTTTTTTTTTTTTTTTTTTTTTTTTTTTTTTTTTTTTTTTTTTTTTTTTTTTTTTTTTTTTTTTTTTTTTTTTTTTTTTTCTTACAATCTAACTAATTCTAACTAAACTAACTACAACTAACTATACTACTATATACATACTATATACAAGAGCCAGGGCAACAGACAGCTGACGAGGGGCCCGCCACCGGCCCCATGCCGCGGCCCCGCCTCTACAAATCAGAGGGGGGGCCGCGGCACTAGTTGGCGCTCACCCGCTAAGAACTCCCCAAGAGGGGAAGGCCGTCGCGGGGAGGGACCGACGTATAGTCACTCCCCATAAGGGGGAGTGGTCCACCCAACGGGGGTGGGAAATGGGTCCCCATAAGGGGGCACCCCAACGATGTGGGGGGGAAATGACGAGTGTGGACAGCTCAGTCCCATGGGGGCACTCATTATGAGCACTCCCATATCACTCCGATTAAGCCGACTATCTTACCATAGCCGGGGGTTCCAGTAGCTCCCTTGGTAGCGCCAGACCATCAGGTGGTCTAGCGTGCAAGGGAGCTAAATTGTGGAGATGCTCGTGGGGTCCACCGTCAGCCCGCTCGTAAAGATTACGAGCTAGCCTCCGGATGAACTCCTCGAGGGACTCCACATCCAGATCCCGGGCGATTACGGCATTACTGACGTAACGCCCTGCTCCGACTATCGTGCGAAGAGCCAGATTCTGCTGGGCCTGTAACTTCACCCGCATGACCTGCGGGATGAGGTGATACCAGGTGATGAGGTGATACCAGGTGATGAGGTGATACCAGGGAAAGAGTAGCGACCGAGGGGCTTTCCTTTTGGCAAGCCGCGCGTGCGCCTTTACTGACGCCGACAGTTCACCCGCAACCACCGAAGCATACACACGAGAATACGTCCGCACCTCGCTCGCTACCATTCCTTTTCGAACTTGTTTGTGGGACCCTCTGGAGTATTCATACCCAGTGCTCCAGCTGGACAACACAAAAATATTTATTATATTTAATTTTTATCTTGTTTATGTGTCATACTTGATGCTGACTTGTATAATAATAAACTGGAGATCTCACTGTTAGTGTTTTTTGAAAATCCATTTTAAATATCTTTGCCTCCTACTATTATTAGTACCAAGCATTTGAAGTTTTTGCTTGTAACGGCGGTATAAACGATAAGAAGTATAGAGAAGCAAAAACAAACCAAAAAAAAACACGTTTCGCTCATTAACTTTACTATAAAAAATATATTATAACTTGTTCCTAGTTCGTTGAGTCATAGTTCTTTTGAGATCTTCAAGATTTGCAAATATAGCATCTAAAACATTTACATCATATTTGTCAACAACAATGGATTGATTACTGAAAAAATCGATTAATAATATTGCACTAAAAATATTGCGGTATAAAATAGCCATATGGGCCAGCTTCACAAGGGCAGGTCGGCGAGCAAAGGCTCAGCCAGGAGGGATGGGATTTGCTAACAGCTGCCCGGGCGCCTCCGCAGGAGACCTAACAACTCAAGAGCAACTGCTTCGCGAATGCATCTACTACCGGGTCGGAATCGCGACAAAAACAAAAAGTTGTTTATTTTAGATGTAAGTTTAAAGCAAACTTATCAACTTACATTTCGTTTTACACGTAAATTGTTTGTAAACACAAACATTTGACAACTTTTTTGGGCTATTGAACAAAAATCTTAATTTACAAATACATAGTCAGGTTATAAATTCTGTCACATGTTTAATGTAAAATAATTGAAACAAATTTATTCATTATGTAACCATTCATATACCAAAATGAACTTAACAAAACATAGATTCTTATGACACTAAAGTTTATTCAAAATGACCTCCGTGATTTTGAATACAGGCCTTCAATCTGCGCGGCCAGTCGTCTATCGCAGCACGAACGAGGTCCATGTCAATATCGGCGGCTGCCTTAATCAAGGATGTCTTGAGTGACTCCAAATTGGGATGAGGCTTTGAGCACGCCTTTTCCTCCAAGTGTTGCCATATCTTGTAATCTAACGGATTCAAATCTGGACTGGAGGAGGGCCAGTCTTCGTGCCGGATGAAGTCGATTTCACGCGCCGCCAGCCAGTCTTGTGTGCTCTTCGCTCTATGAACTGGCGCCGAATCTTGTTGGAATACCCAGTCCCTGTTATTGAACATGGTATGAGAAACAGGTACCACAAGGTTCGTCAGGACTGTATTTTGATACACAACTGCATTCGTTTTTACCCCTTTCTCACAAAAATGTACCTCTGTTAAGCCCCAATAAGAAACTCCCAACCATACCATGAGCGAGGATGGAAAATCACTTCGTTGGACACGCGGAATACGGTTGCTCGCTTCTTCATTACTGTGTGCGTACACCTTATAATTTTTTTTGTTGTAGCTCTCTTCTACGGTAAAAATTTTTTCATCCAAAAAAAGAATTTCCCGATATATTTTTCCCGCGTACCGCTTCAACAAAGCGCGGCATCTCTTCAGTCTCAGGTCCATTAGACGAGCATTCAAACGATTTCCTGTTTTTCTTCGATATGCCCGAAGCCCTCTTCTTCATTCACCCTTTTCACCGTGGTTCTGCTTAACCCCATCTGAAGGGCCAACAGTTTCTGCTTACGTTTGGGATTTCTTTGAATTCGCGCCTTCACAGCTTTTATCACTGCTGGAATCCTAACAGACCGAGGGCGACCACTTCTTGACCTGTCATCTACACTAGAGTCTTCATTGTATCGTTTGATGGTACGATAAACGAATCTTTTGGTTATATTCAAATTTTTCAGTATGTTAAAAATTTGAATTGGCGCGTAACCGCAATGATGCAACGCAATAACTGCAACACGATCTTCTTTAAGCGTCCACTCCATATTTAAAAATGAGTAAAATTCTAAATGTATACTATTTTTATTTTCATGAACAATTCGAAATTCGGGTTCAATAAACTTTTTTGTGGCCAGCATTCTAAAAGAAAAGTTTTTACTGTGTGACAATACTTATGACCTGACTAGGTATCAATCGCAATCGCTATCAATTTGTGTTTAAAAATAAACCGCTACTTAACTTTATTAAATATAAGTAATACTTCAGCCGTGAAGCAGTAATACGTTTCGGCTGGAAAGATGGGGCAGCCGTTGTAACTATACTGAGACCTTAGAACTCATATCTCAAGGTGGGTGGCGGCGTTTACGTTGTATATACCTATGGGATCTTGTAGCCACTTAATACCAGGTGGGCCGTGAGCTCATCCACAAACCTAAGCAATAAAAAATAAAAATCCTTTTAGCAAAAAAATCCTTGAAATATTTCAGTAAGAAAGATCATGTCTCTCAACCAAGGAACCTCAAAACCTAACCTAGACAAGTGGCACATTGTAGGTTTTTCTGAAGGCTACACAGGCCGTGATTTTTTTCTCTACCTAATCGCCGTTGGTTCTGAAAGGCTATTCCGGCTTCCGGCTTTGAGATTTTCTTTGTGATTGGAGGATTACTGAACGTCCAAAGGCCTTTCTGGTGTTACTAGGACAGGTTGGTGAACACGGGCTCACCTGAGACGGGTGAGATTTGTTAACAGCTACCCGAGTGCCTCCGAAGAAGACGGATCGGAATCGCGACGGGCTGAGAAGATCCGGTGTGAAACTCGGCTGACTGATGTGATGGTGTGTATTTAGAAGCGGCCACGATAAGAGGGATATTGAAGAAGTGTTCTGCTGCTGTCTTAAGAAGATAGTTAGTGATTCTATGTCCAGGGCATCGTAAAGATCAAAATTCCTCACATACCATGGTGCTTCTGCGGCTATCCTGCAGAAACGGGATAGAATGACTTCAAGAGTTTCTGTATACATGCGGGCCGCGCGAACAGACACTACAATAATACCTATGAGTCATGATCGTACGTACGTAGACGTTTTGTAGAAACCTTATCACAAAGAGAGAATTTATTTTGCTAGCAAATCTTGGGATGACCACGACCCAGTATAAACGCGGCTCAGACGCAAACTGTCTTAATGAGGGAAAAGAATGTCATCCTTCTATCGAAGGTAACTCCTCAATCTTCCCGGCCCAGGATATAAGTTGGCCAAAGAGAGTAATCGCGGGGATGGCTTTACCGCGCTTTATACAGGCAGGGATAGGAGATGGGCCATACCCGATCCTGCGGACCGAATGGTAAGCAATCGACGTCGCCCTAAATACGTCATTTCGGATCCTCCCGATCCACTAACGGTGCTTTTAGATCCGTTGGTAGATTCTGCGAAGCTCTACTCTTGCTAGGGTTAGTGTTAGCAACGTTCTCAGGTTAGAGCCCCGTGAGCTCGCCTACTCGCTTGGTGATGCTGGCATAACCTAAGGTTACGAGCTTAGGTAGGAAAAAAAGGGTGACTTGTTTTGAAGGGCCGGCCGTGACGAGAAGTTTTGTCATTTTATAGCAAAAGACGTGGCGGCTACTATCCTAAGTGTTTTCTGGTGGATTCAGAAATACCACATCACTTTTATTTAGCTGAAAATACTGCTAACTGTAATTTCTAACCATTCGTGATCTAACAAAAATCGATCGAAACGATCAATCAACGATAAACCTTAACACCTAACTATATTTGTGCAGTCTAAAATTACTGAAAATTGTATTTGTCGGCGCAACGTCACTATTTAATTAACTAAAAATAGTTAAAGTTAACTGTTTCCTTAATGTTACGCATGTCCGTCTCTCCGACATATTATTATTTATCGCGCTGTCTACAAATTTTTAATAGTAACGATTGCCTCGTTGATCTTGAGGTTGGTTACAGATACATAAATATGTTTGTCATAGGGGTTGGGTTTATTTATTGTTGTCTCGTTTAGGTTTTCGGTACTCACAACGAAGGAACGAAGGAGAAAAATGATAGCTTGGGATCATTGTTTTGTAAATATATAGGTATGTTCTTTTTTATATTTGATATTCTAGATTTATAGACGCTCGGGGTCTCATTTTTTTTTTGTGATTGAAGGATACTGGTTTCCAGTTCCACCAAAGGCCAGGGCAGGTGAAGATATAGGCCTCAACTTACTCGTTTGGAGTTAGTCTTAAAATCAATGGGATAAATAAGATAGCAATTCGTTAACGTTGCGTTTCAAGAAATCTTTAAACAGAAACTGCTTTGTATTTTGTGACTGACATTGCTGACTTTCAATGCCCTTTTATTCCACAGCTATTGATTCTAGGGTCTATTTTCAATCAAATCAAAAGATGTCATTGTGATATCCGATCATAATATCATTCAATGAAAACGTTTTATTAATGTTGACGTTGTGACGTCAGAGACGACTAGTTGTAAAGCAAGAATGCTCCGTCGACTGCTATTTAGCCAACGATCGGCTAGTCGCGTTTTGTTCGCTGACTCGACAGCAGCGGTCGACGCCACGGTACAAAAACAGGCCCGTCGGCTAACCCCATCGATCGATCGTTCACAATGTTTTGAACAAAATCGGATTTAAGGCAACATTGAATTATTTTTATATGATATTTGCAAAATAATACCTCTCATAAAACCGTGAAACAGTGCAAGTATTTCAGTACAATCCCAAATCCTTAAAACGACTAACAGACTTTCCAAATTAATAAAAGATAACATGAAATGGTGAGTTACTTTTATACAAAATATTTCAGTTTTGTAGTTTAAATACGGCATGTATTTTTTTTTATAATATGATATAAATGTAGGTATTTTATTTTAGATAAGTAACTAAGCACATTTTTACAAAAGTAGGTACTTCAATATTCGTTTGTTTATTATAAGTACTTAGTGTCCGTTCGACCAATGATCGAAATTCAACATTAATCAATCAATTACTAAAATTTCAAGATTTTGATTCATTCTATGCACTGTAACTACATTTTATCTATATTAAGTTGACATTTCAAAAAAATAACTTATTTCCAAAAAAAAACGTTGTTAACACTAAACTCCAACAACTACGAAACCAAGAAAAGAAACAGGTTATAGGTTGACAAAAGGAAATGAAAATGGTACTGCAGGTTAAAATAAGTCAAAGCTTTGTCCATGATTATAATTCATAAATAATGACGTTTATCAGAAAAATGAACGAAAAATGACCACTACCCAATCGCTGTAAATTATAAATTCCACCTTTAATGTATTTAGTTAATTCTAAAAATTTATATAAGAAATAATTAATTACGATATAAACACAACGATATAAAAAAAGTTCCAAACATGCGATTATTTTATTATTTTGTTCTTACTTTATAAATGAACACGACATGTATAGAATAATCATGATCAGCCAAGGTTCACCAAAATTAACGATACTGCGTTGCCCGCGGCCAGTACACACTCATATGATTACATAAACATATTCTAAATTTCTATACTGGTGTATTAACCTTGTACACTAACTGATGAAATTTCGCATGCTAATGAAATTAAAGCTAAATGAGATACCCTACTAATGCTTACTATTGCTACCGATAGGTACAGCCTGTAAAAATCACGGTGTATAAGAAATTAAAATTAAATTTTTAAATAAATCTTATATTGAAAAAGGCCCCTCTACGTGACACTACGTATGTTAAATAGTAAAATGGATAGTCCGCACGCGTAGGTACCACCACCCCGCCGATTTCTGCCGTGAAGCAGTAATGCGTTTCGGTTTGAAGAGTAGGGCAGCCGTTGTAACTATACTGAGACCTTAGGACTTAGGACTTTTAATTACTGGTGGTAGGACCTCTTGTGAGTCCGCACGGGTAGGTACCACCGCCCCGCCTATTTCTGCCGTGAAGCAGTAATGCGTTTCGGTTTGAAGGGTGGGGCAGCCGTTGTGACAATACTGAGACCTTAGAACTATATTAGAACTATATCTCAAGGTGTGTGGCGCAATTTACGTTGTAGATGTCTATGGGCTCCAGTAACCACTTAACACCAGGTGGGCTGTGAGCTAGTCCATACATCTAAGCAATAAAAAATAAAATTATATCTCAAGGTGTGTGGCCCATTTACGTTGTAGATGTCTATGGGTTCCAGTAACCACTTAACACCAGGTGGGCTGTGAGCTCGTCCACACACCTAGGCAATAAAAATAAATCTACTCTGTTGATTTCTTTAACTACCTACCTACTCTTTAAACCTATGGACAAATGCTTATTTTACCGCATTCCCAAGGCAGAAAATGTAATTCCATCCATAAATACTACACGATAAAATTATACGGAAATACGGAATCTAATAAATAATGCTTGACTCAAACACATTTTCTTATTACACGAGATCTCCGTATCCGTCAATTTATATCAATTTAACTTATAAGGTAAAATCACTGGAAGAATAGTTTCAAATTTAGAACTGGGTAGGAACCAATTTGGTCGTGGGAAGTAATATATCACCATTGCTCACGGTTTGTAGATTAGTGATTAGTATCATTTTTACATCGTTGATTTTAGCATAGTTTACAGGGTTTATCGGAGCTGACTAATTATATTATAACGCGAATATACCATCTCCACGTGAACCTGAAACACATATCAAACTGTTGAGCTGAACATTACCTTTCATATTTGGAAGTTTATAGTTAGTACACGTGCAATCGAAAGCTAAAGAGGCTTGCGGATATGCGTGACCTAATTATTTTTTCAGACTCTAATATTCTCTTGTACGGTAAGCTAAGATTCTTGTTTTTCGATTGGATATTTAGATAAATTTAATTCAACCAACCACAATGGTATCGTAATTGTCGTAATTTGCGGAACATAAAATTATCTCAAAGTCTTGATAACTCTAATATGTGGCTTATTCTTTTTGTATTTATAATTGAAACAATACTTAAGGGGCATCTGTACAAGTTGGAAAAAAGGAATTCAGTTTTCTATTATTGTACATATGTAATTAGACACGCATTTACGGCACAGCTGATGTTACCCCCGTTGTTTGGATAATCTGCAGTAGTAAGATCACTCATTTCAGATCAGCTCAAGAAGATGAGGTACATATTCCATTCAAGGTTCATATTCGACCATATATTCTAATAATAATAATAATAATTAATTAATAATTAATAAGCTATTGCTGGAAATCAAACCTCACTAGAGTGCCTATACTTGGGAAGACGCTCAGTTGTTTTCGCTTTTTTTTTCTTTAAAGATAATTAATTATGAATAATTTTATTACTTAATAAAAACAAATAGCCATTCAACGATGACTCAAACGCTTTAAATAAAAAGTTGTTTCCAATGCATGCTCGGAATAACCTACTTTACGTTTCAAGAAAAATCAATACTCTTCGAAACGCCTTATATTATCTGCGACGCCATTAAATTTTCTCTTTTGTAAATAATTAAGTAGTCAATGTGTGTTTTTTTTTGTACAACTATTTGAATTAAACAAAAATTGGGACAATGTTCGGACTCAATAAACGTAGTCGAACTTCAAACAACAAGCTCTGCATTTTTAAGTTAAGACAATACCTACATTATATTCTAAATTTAAAAAAGTGCATAATAGAAAAAAAGATCCATAAATACCAAGTATTTAACTACGCAATGGCCGCTTAGTTCATTAAAGTATTTTTTTATAAAAAAAAATATTTCTATCAATCAAAATACGCACTCATGCGTGCTGTGGTAATTTTTCCTTCTTGAAGAAATCATGTGTACGAGAACCAACCAACACTCAAAGTCATTTTGTACTGCTTGTCGAGTATTGATTTTTTTCTCTCCCAAGAAGTTGTCCAAGCTGTAGAAAAATGAAGTTTGTTGGCGCAAGGTCCGATGAGTACTTCGGATGACACAAAATTTCCAACCCTAGGTCTTGTAGCTTAGAGACCATCTGTTATGCCGTGTGAGATCGAGTGTTATCATGTAACAGCATTGGAGACGAGCGATTAACAAAGGCTGGCCGGAGATTTACGAGCTTCAGAAATGTTGGTGCCATTTGATAAGGAACTGTGATGAATTGTGATAGTTTTAGGTGTACATTTTCGTTTGAGAGATTACCTAGGTGCTAAACCAGGGTCCAACATGAAGATCGCTAAAAATTATCAAAAATAATTCAGTTTCAATACAAGTGACAATGCCGTTGAAAATCCCTTCGTTTCTTTGTTGTGAAGCTACGCAAGGCATACCTTCTGGCGTTAGTCACGCTGGCGATTGTTCAGTTCATGTGGCACCTACTTATCAATATTATTTTGATGCTAACGTTGAAATCTGCTGTTAACTCAGCGGTAGGTTAAGTATCGTCAGCTTCCACTATTGCCTTTAATTCATTGTTGTTGACTTTATTTTTCGGATGAGCATGGGGTTCATTGTTTAGATCAAAATGGTTATTTCAGAAGCGTTCATTCGTGCGTTTGTTGGTAGTGTTCACTCCGTATACGTCAATAATATTGTGAACCGTTTGTACAGCATTGCTACCGCGACAGAGCTTACATTTATTTATTTATTTCATATTTACTTTTAATCATATCCATTATTATGAAAAGGATACAAATGTAATGAAAACAAAACACTAACCAAACAAAAAAGAAACAAGTGACTGAATTTGAAAATATAATTCTATATTTTTAAACCATACGACCACCAGTAATTAAGATGCCCTATCACCAGTAAGGACGGTCTATCACCATTAAAGGTGCTCTACCACTAGTAAAGATTCTCTACCACCAGTAAAGACGCCCTATTACCAGTAAAAACGCTTTACCACCAGTTTTTTTAAAAGAAGAACTTTATAGATACCATTTGAAAAAAGTTTCACTCAAAAATCTCAAACCATGAAAATTCTATGTCAATTCGTAGTACCTATTACAATAAAACGCCAATTTCATACTTTCTTTTTTATTGCCCTTGTAGGCAGACGAGCATACGGCCCACCTGATGGTGAGTGGTTACCGTCGCCCATGGACTTCAGCAATGCCAGGGGCAGAGTCAAGCCGCTGCCTACCGTACTTTAACCCTATTATGTAACTAATTTCCCCATTACAGCTTATCCGGTGTGGACTACACAAATCGTAAGGTTAGAGACCCGTATTCAGAAATATAGTCGGATTTTTTATTAGACGAAGTTAACTGACGTTTACTGTGTTGTCAGTTTTTGATGAAATAAAAATAGTGTTGTGACAAAGTGAACGATTGAAAAAACTCCTGAATTAATGAAATTGCCTCGATTGTCTAGTGAATAGTTGGTGTGCCGAATTGCCGATATCGGGTATGGGGTTCGAATTTTAGGCGTGCTTTGTACATACCAACGAGTTTTCGACGAAATATTATGTTCCTATAGTATCTACCTGTACTGAATACCGAGTGTTTTAAACATTAAGAAAAACATTGCGAGGAAGCTTGTAAGACTGTCCTATTTGCAATACAATTGAAATTATACAAAAATAACACAATAGTTGAAATTATAGATTATAGACGTATAAAATATAACAATTATGGGTAGGTAATGAAAATAAAAAAACTGATTGTAGTTACAT
Source organism: Bombyx mandarina (assembly GCF_030267445.1). NCBI lineage: Eukaryota > Metazoa > Arthropoda > Insecta > Lepidoptera > Bombycidae > Bombyx > Bombyx mandarina. The sequence continues at coordinate 6,775,425 of NC_143215.1, forward strand.
ACTACTAGTAACATATATTGGAGCACTTTAATACAATTTTATTGTAAAATATAATTAATATTCTTTTATAGTTTGAAATTAATGATTAACTCTTCACACTCATTGTTCATTCATGTGATTGAACGAGAACTGAACGCATCACTATTACTTTAAATATAGCAACATTATTTCACAAAGTGACATTAGCTACTGTCAGCTGGCTTCGTCTAATTAAAAATCCGACTATAGAAGGAATGGTTACATAAATTCTTAACAGGGTTCAAATTCTATCCATACTGAATTGCGTCAAAATCATTTCAATTTTGATGTGAAAACGTCACAAACAAAGATACTTTTGAATTGATAATATATCAAATACTATGTTATTAGTTATAATAATAATAATAATAAAATAAAATAAAAATAAATAGTTTTTAATATTATACGTAGTATTATTAGTAGCATATAAGTGTATACCATAAATTGTATGTAAACACATTTTTTTTTATTTTTAGGAATAAAAAACACAAATCCGTATAATATTACTATTCCAAATATAAAAGACATAAATATAGCTTATTTATCAACTTATTTCAATATAGTTCATTGGTAAGTTATCCTGATTACTGTAACACAGGTCTGGAAGATTTTTAGCATTCGAGATTTGGACGTGGCTTGAATGAAATGTTTAACTTTAAATCACTTCGTGCGGGCCAAATTTTACTGCAAAAAACACCTAACTAAAAAATTCGATCAGAAAATCTTGGGACGAACTTAGGTTGGAAGTCGGGCTAGCACTCAGAAAAAATGTTGTTAAGATCCCTCGAGTTCTTGCTACTACTTGTTTATTTTCCAACATGCCCTATGACATATTGTATGGGAGCTGGAGGCGGAGTCGCTCGCTGCCGATTATCGGTGGCGCAGCGAACTTCATGCTCGGGGCGTGGCGCGTCTCCCCGAAAGCTGAGCTGCGGGCGCGGAAGGCCCATTCTCGGCGGTCCGTACTCGAGTCGTGGTCGAGGCGATTGGTCAACCCCACGTGGGGGGTACGGACCGTCGAGACGGTTTACCCAGTCTTTTATGACTGGGTGAATCGTGGCCGAGGACGCCTCACCTTCCGTCTGGTGCAGGTGCTGACTGGGCACCGTTGCTTCGGAAAGTACCTGCACCGGATAGGAGCTGAGCCGACGACGAGGTGCCACCATTGTGGACACGACCTGGGCATGGCGGAGCATACGCTCGCTGTCTGCCCCGCTTGGCAGGTGCAGCGTCGTGTCCTTGTCGCAAAGATAGGACGGGACTTGTCACTGCCAGGCGTCGCCGCGTCGTGGCGTCGATGCTTGGCAGCGACGAATCTTAGAAGGCTATGCTCGACTTCTGCGAGTACACCATCTCGCAGAAGGAGGGGGCGGGGCGAGTGAGGCCAAGCTCTCCTCACTAAGCAGAAATCCGCCGCCGCCGAGCAGGGGGTCGGGATCGGGGTCCCGTCCGTAACTCGGCCCCCTAAGAGCTTCAGGCTCCACCCGCTTTGTGCGGAGAAGAAACTAGGCGTGGGGCGGCGTGGTAGGCTGCGTTCCCCCGACCGCTCCGGGGGAAGGTGTAGCGCGGCGCCGTTAATGCGGGCTCTTGGCCCGTCGACCGAGGGAACTGGCGGTCGTGTCGCTGGCGGCGTGATGGATGTAATATGCTCTGCGTAAACCCTGTCCCGCCGTCTCTATAGCTCCGAGTAGGTTCCCGCCCGGTCCGGGGTAGGGCGCCGGCTGTGAGCGGCAGGAGTATTTGATGAGGTTCGACTCCCACATACCCCACCTGCCGTGCGGGTGGGGATCCGGCGATTTTCTCCTGTGGAAAAAAAAAAGACATATTTGAAATCCACATCCGTAAATATGCCTATTTGTACTGCAAAATACTCAACACTCCAGGCTTAAAAGTAGGCAGCCATTGATCAACTCTTAACGAGGTAGGTACTCAAGATACGCGACGGTATTTAATTAAATAAAATAGTTTTAATGTAACTTATCTACATTAAAATGCAACAAAAATTATTTATTTTAATGCCAATCATTCATTAATGCAATAATCAAACTTCCAAACATATTATTGCGAAATTCCACTTTTTATTCTACAATATTCTAAACTAAACTATATGATTCTATATAAATCTTACTCTACTCGTGCTATCCAAAGTCGCTACAATATCTAAATTAGAAATCCTTTCTCCGTATATTATTACCTGCCTGGCTGTTCAAATCTCTCTCGAACATTCACCACCGAGAGACAAAGCCGTACTGCGGACATCGAACTTGACGTATACACAAAAAAATACGAACCGCACATTCATTTAGCAAAATATTGAACGGTTGGAACATCGAAAGACTCTAAAATTTGTATCTGTAAATTTATCGTTGACACTGCATGACTCGACTCAACAAGTAGATATTACATTCTTGATGAATGCGAATTTTTTTATTAACTGCTTCTATGAAATTTTACTGGCACTACTAAGGTTACGTGTATTACCACGTGTGCCTCATAAAACTTTAATTTAAAACCGTATATGTACACCGGTACACGATAGCAAGTTATTTTGAACGTTATTACTTTACCTTAACCTTTGAAGTTTATATTTACACTACGTAAATAGTTCACGGGTAAAATTAATGTAATAAATATTGATCTCCGAGCCGCTTGAATAAGCTTATTTTTATATAGGACTATCATAGGCGTTTCTACTATATCAACCGATACGTATGTACGTACCTTCAATTCAATACAAAATAAACAGATTTTGCTCGACTTAAAAATATGTTGAGTTTATTTGTAGATGATGTACACGTGCAGAATTAACACGTTTTAGCAAGATATGGCGTTCTTCCTTTACACCACATCTCTGACATATTATTGTAGATAAAAACAGTCATAACACAGCAGATTTATTCTTCTAAATATTAATTATAAAAACTACTAATTTCAAAAAGGGTACCTGCATTATTGTGACAAATGGAATAAACCAGTGATGGAACGTGTGAATAATGATTATATTTATATGTAATCAGACAAAAATTTTGATGGACGACTGTAAAAAGCCATAAAAAATCAGAAGTTTGCCTAAATTTCAATTTAATCTAAAAATAAAGTTTTAAAACATCAACAATAAAGAAGGTGTTTTTGTTGAAGAAAGTTTGAATTGATTTGAATTTTTAAATGCGAAAATTATATTATAATCGGAGGTTAAAGGACGAACGATAATTGTTCGTATATATCTAGCATTCGTCAGTCGTAGGGACAACAGGCATACGCGCGCGTTTATGCACTGTCCTTCATATATGAATTTAATTTCATGTTAAATAAATCAACAAAATTAATGGAGTTCAAATTTGTCGGATATTCCATACATTACGGGAGACGTTGGAAAATTGTGCAAATCCAAAGGTAAAATGTTGAAACCAATAATAGTTATTTAATGAAATAAAATAAGTTTTATAGAATCACTATATTTATATAATGAAATAAATAAATAATCGGGGACGAAATGATCATCCGGTCTCAAAGCAAGATAGATTCTATGTGCTATAGAAACTAACAAAGAACAAACATTACATTACACATTAAACATTTCAATAAATTAAATATTAAATGTCAGCTTAGATATGTATGCAAATGGAGAACCATGCAAATAAAATTGGCATTGTCGAAAATTAACCAAATTCATTAAATATTTGGTAGATAATTACTATGCAACACCTATTTATTATAGTTTACAGCCAAAACTTTAAGATCGATTATTTTGACATCTCCTCCTGGACCTGATAAATTCGTTGTATCGTTAAATCATCAGCCTTAGATATTTTGTTCACTTGTAATGCATCGTTTGTGATATTAATTAATTACAACAACCAATTACAAGAAAATATGATATATGTACATTTACTGACATGTTTACGTTACATCAGATTACTAGAGCGACCTCGTGAACAAATAAAGCTATTCATTGAAACCGTTGATCATATTTCTAGTTACATTATTTAATGTATTAAAGACATTGCCTTGCCGAGCCTGAAATGAGGTTCTAAGAGCTCGTATCAGCGTACGAACTCAGTTCACGCTAATAAAAACAAATATTTAAATACAATACATCTTCCTTATCACAAAATTATTCTCGTATACAGAACACGCATTGTCAATGACCAGCTATTTTATTTATCAATAAAGTTTACTTAGTCGTAATTGTTTTCGGGAAATCTACTTAACCTAGTTGCGATCTTGCAGAGCATTATAGGCGTGCTTGCCTACTTGTATAATACATAGGTATGTATTTGTTCTATCGGTTATATTTTTAGTTTTCGTTTTTGGACAATATCCAACTTTCATGGTCAAGGAGACAATGTTCTCAACTCATCTTTACGAAATGTAAAGTAATAATATCCGACATTAATGCCTCGAGAAGGTTATTTATTGCATGCAACCATAATTTGGCGAAGTTTACTTGCATTTCCATTTTTAGATAAATGTAAATTAAACAACGTTACAATACCATTAACTGTTCCATCCAGATTTCTTTAGATTTAAATTACAATATACATACATATCGACGCTTGAAAGGCAAACGTGACTAAGCGACAATAACTGCTTTGTACATAAATGATAGGCAATAACCATATTCGATGCACAAAAAATATATATTTCTAGGTCTATTTAAATCATTTCAATCCTACAGCTAGATTCGTTAAAATAGAGTTTTCTTCAGGTATTTCAACATTAAATTAGTCTACTATAAAGTTCACGCATTGTCGCTTAGTCACATTTGCCTTTCAAGCGTCGATATACATATTCCACTCAGTGTTATTGCTGAGTTTACATCGTACATTTTCTGATTATATAATTCTTATGCATGTTCAAGATATCCACGAATCACACGGAAACGACAAATCATTATCTGACAAATGATTTCATACGGAAATATCTGCTATAAATTGTAAACATGAACTTGAGATTGTACAGCTATTTTTATATGTATTTCTTCACACGTGATGTGAAGATTGAGAATTCTGATCATGATATTTCGTATGCGATAAATCCTTACAGATGTTTTTCATTCGATGTTTTGTCCCTTTAGTAACCTAATAGTTTACCTTCTCAAATAAACTGCAACCAATAACATGTATCGTAATACGTTTTAAAAAATCTTTCTTCCCTTTTTTATTAATTACAACAAAGACGAAAAAGGAAAATACTTGTCTTCAAGTAAAGCTCTCCGTTTAATATAACTAACGCAGAAGTTTCTCAGATAGATGAAATGACTCGGAAAGTAAACCTTACTAGAAAGTAAAGTTCCGAAATTCTTGAAAATGTCTAAATATCTTAATATTGAAATTAAATAAGTATGTGGTAAGGAAAGGTTTTTATCAAATAACTTTTTTTGAGCATGCGTAAAAAGTTTTGTTCATTGTTAATAATTAATTTGTGTTTGTAAGTAATTTGTGAAATTTTGAACACATATGAGGCTTACGTCATCTTACGCGTAACTTTCCTGAACAAAAAAGAAAAAAACAGTCCAATGTTCCAACAATCTGAAACAATCAATTGGCAGCGAAATTGTAATTGTAATACTCAGGACACAACTTCATAAATAAATAGATACGAGCCAGAAATTTTTGATGATAAATAAATAAAACTACACAACTTTAGTGGTATCTATAAGCAGACATATACAGTAATAACAAACATTAATATTTTACTATGTGATTCGAAAAACAAAAGTAAACTTACTAGCTCTGACCTTAATTACAATATAAACATATAATATTATTTTGTCTACAGCGATGGAGCCCACGAAGCGATGCTCGGCAATGACAAATTGGCGAAAATCGCTAAACAAAAGCAGAAAGAAGCAAATAAAGAGGACGAATACGAAGCCCTACAGAGTTTCCTGCGCAGTATCAGCTCAACGGCCACATTACCGCCATACGTCAAAGGAGAAACATACTCTTCCGTTCGGGGTGTATTCAATCAGGTCTGCTCACAATATTATCTAATACAGCCATTAATATTCAACTTATTCAACTTATTGTCGAATTACGAATTTGATACGAAGCTCCTAAAACAATGACAGGTAGTGCCGAGAATTCCTGGCACCATAACATTGAAAATCAACATCGAAAAAAAATATTTTCATATCTGTTGCACAGCTACTTCCATTTGACCCCATACAGAAGAGGACCATTCGGATTGTTGATTATCCCATTCTGATGCTCTGGATTTACGAAGGGAATTTGGTTCTAAATCTAGCATTGTATTTTGAGAAATTTTTAAAGGTAGTCCCTTCATCTAGAACCACTGCGTTCATCAATATACTATATACTCGCCTGTCCTTAATGGAAATAAAGTCCCGATCCATTAACGCTGCTTTTAGGTACCTCAAGCACCGGTCACCATCCTCCCGAACCCGTTGCTTGCGACGAAAAGCTCGACAAGCGAATTAACCCATAGACACAGCCCACTGAGTTTCTCGCCGGATCTTCTCAGTGGGTCGCGTTTCTGATCCGGTGGTAGATTCTGCGAAGCACTGCTCTTGCTAGGGCCAGTGTTCGCAACACTCCGGTTTGAGCCTCATGAGCTCACTTACGCGCTAGGGCGAAGCTGATATAGCCTCTCAAGGCTATCAGCATAGGTAGGAAAAAAAGGAAATAAAAGAATATCATGAAACAATTATAAATCAGATAACGCCTAGGATTTCATGGCGACATGCGTTTTTTGGCAAGCCTTCTACGCTTTCTACGCTTTCGACTTACGCAAATTAAAAGAAATTAATTTACTAAACAACGTTATTAGTAAAATTACATATTAGATAGCTTGATTATCTTTAACTACTTTAGAACTGACTCACTCAGCTTGACAAAGTAAAAAAGTGAAAGAAAGAAATCACTCGGTCTTCAAGCAAAGCAAAAAATAAGAAATAGATAACTAACTCTTTATTAAATTTACTCAACTTTAATCAAAAATAAATATATTCATGAAACGAATTCGTCTTGTAAAAGTACAGGTGTGGCATAATTAAATATAAAGTTCAATATTTGCTACTTGTTGCTATTCGCAAACATGTTGTGGAAGTCATTGTAAAAAATATTTTTTTGTTATAATCACCATATGTGATTCAAGTATAGAAACGAACATAAAAACCATAGTAAATTAAAGATAAATGTTATTGATCTCAAACAGCAATTTATACTAGGAGTATATGTTACAATCTAGTTCGTTGCCAAACTAGATTGTAACAAAACACGCGCGACAACGTTGCAATTCTTGCACAATTCGTCTTTGACATTGGATAAAATGGGCCCGTTTTAAATCTAGATTACATTTAAATGTCATGGCAATGTCAATAAAAACAAATGTTTCAATTCCCTCCATTGTTACAATTTTTTGTACATATTTAATGATATAGCTCAAAATAACTAATACCTGGAATAATTTTATTAAAAATCAAGTATAATTTTTTAAATCGCAGAGTTGTATTCAAACATTTTCAACATTAAGACACACACTTGTTTGAGTTCTTTGTTTTACCAGGTGTTAAATGGTTATCGAAACCCATAGACATTATACAACGTGAATGCTGGCCACCTTACATACTTTAAAACCCATAGACATTATACAACGTGAGTTACTGCCTTACATACTTTAAGATATGAGATCAAATTTTTTATTGTATTGAATAACCGCTGTCCCATCCTTAAAATCGGAATGCCCTAGTTTTTAACGGCAAAAATAGACAGAACTGTGACGCCTATCGGTGTCGACTTGGATGGCACATGGCAAATTAGACGTCCTACGACGTCTAAGTATGGAAATATGTCCATTTTCCGTATATCATTATTATCGGACGATTTTTATTATACATATTTCTGCGGTGGTGGTTACTGTACTATGTAACTTACAACAGGATTGTATTTGAACCACGTTGGAACTCGTAGTCGAAAATTAGCGTAATTTTTTAGGTATTTTATTCATATTTATGCGTTCGGTTAACTTCGTTTAGTTAAATAATACGAACTTTTAAACAAACAAATAAAATAAAGTATATACCATCCAAACTTTCGCCTTGTTTGAACTTTGAATTTTCTCAAAATACATAACTATTTTACATATACTCTACATTATTCGTTTTTTTTTGTTTTAGCACATAGGTAGACAAGCTCGTGACTCACCTTTTTTCTCTACCGAATCATTGGTATCCTAAGGGACTATTCCAACTAAGCGCAGGCCGGTGAGATCATAGGCTCAATCTGAAAGAATTGCTAATGCTGACTCTAGCTAGAGCTGAATCTACCACCGGATCAGAATCGCAACCCACTGAGAATATCCGGCTAGAAACTCAGTGGGTTGTGTCTGTGGGCTAGTTCGCACAACGAACTCTTCGATCGACGAGTTCGACAAGAACGGTTGCTTGCTTGAGGAGCCTAAACACATCGGTGACGGCAGCTTTGCTTTGCCCCGTTGCCTGGGTATTGAGTAGTTACTATAGTCCATTATTGGGAGAGGCCTGTTTCCAGCAGTGAACTATTGTGCACTGATAATGATGATAGCGCATACATACATATATGAATGCCCGTGGGGGCATTATGTGTAGATAAGGTCGAAAAATCTCATCTGCATTGTAAAAAGGCCTATCTACAAAAGTTCCAATAAATGTGTAAGATTATGCTTCAAGCGCCTAATTTTTTTTTTTTTGGTCAGTAGGAATCGCCGGACTGGCGGGTGGTGTATGTCGGAGTCGAACCGACTAAAACCTCCTGTCGCTCAACAACCCACGTCCGAGCCGCTCATGAGACAGAACTCATGAAAAGGCAAAGGGGGAGAGTGAAGCGTTTAGTGCGGAGCACATCTCTCCCATCACCCTCCCCCTCGGGACGCCGGACGGGCGGTCGTCGGCGCCACGACCACCAGCCCTCTCGGTCGGCAGGCTGTCCGACGCCCGCCTAGATAGCGCCGGTTAGAGTTGGTTATCCTACGAAATACCCTGCTGGGTCAGAGCCAGCGTGGGTCGAGGATAGCCGGCCTTCCATCACTCGGATGCTCTTGCGTAAAACGCCTGCAGAGCAGCTTGCACGTCGTCTTCTTAGACCCCTTCGCCAGGGCCCAGACCGTCATGCGCCTTATTATTATTATTTCTCCGTATCTTCTAAAAACGCAAAATGATATTTATTACTACTGAGCTGGGACTTTAGTTGCAATATGCAAGTATTCAACGCTACGTTTCTACAGACCAGTGTTGTACTCCGCATTTTTTATTTTTAGATTTAACCGAACATACGTAATTAGAAATCTCGTTTGTTTTTAAGCTTATCGGATTTTTACAGCTGCTCGAAAATCAATATTCATACGAGGTTAAATTAAAACGAAAAGGAACATGTACCTAATGCTAAAACTACAGAAAACTTACTTAAACACTTGCAGATTTTGAAACAATTTTATTTTCAAACTACGTGAGTTTAATTAAGTCTTTGTAATAGAAGCGTCCGCGTCCGCTGTGTATTAATTTTAAATTTCAAGTAGATGCATTAATTCAACGAAATATTAACGATTAAGGAAAACATAAATCTCATATTTAACTGCTGATGCAAAAATATTTTCGGAAACATCCGACCGTTATATAAATAGTATATCTTATTACATTTTTCGCTGATAACATTATTATATCCAAAAAAGTATCCCTAATAATCGATTATAATATGAATTATAGTTCCCTAGTAATCAAACCTTATTTTTTATGAATGCGGATCAATTTATTTATTTATTTATTTATTATACTTCATGTATTTATTTACATTGGCAGACTTAATGCCTAAGGTATTCTCTATCAGTCAACCAAATGTAGTGTAGAGTAAATAAAACTCAATTGTAAAACTACTATCTGTATTAAAATTTAGTCGGAAGTTGAGCAGTTGTTGATTGTAATTAATGAAGTATCTCGCAGACAAATTAAAAAAAATTGCAAGATGTTATGAAGATTAATTACTCTCAAGTTACATTGTTGACAGTGAAAATGACTCAAGGTATGGGTCAAATTACTGTTTTAATTGTAATTAATACATAAGCAACACAAAACACATACCTAAACGGGCTGCCATATTTTTTTTTCTATAAAAATAGACTGTTCATTGCCTGGAATCACATGTTGAAATATAAATCGCGTCTTACGTCAACTAGTGATACAAAATCGATAAACTGAATAGCTCCATAGTGAATAATTTATCGCTCAAACAACGGTAATTTGGTATCTTATATTTGGAATTACATACCTTATATTTCAGAATTTTTTATTTATTGCTTAGATGGGTGGACGATGTCACAGCTCATCTGGTGTTAAGTGGTTACTGGAGCCCATAGACATCTACAATGCAAATGCGCCACCCACCTTGAGATATCAGTTCTAAGGTCTCAAGTATAGTTACAACGGCTGCCCCACCCTTCAAACCGAAACGCATTACTGCTTCACGACAGAAATAGGCAGGGTGGCGGTGATATAATTATTTAGGATTCTCAATAGAAATATAATGTTTATTAATTTATTAAAGTCCGTTTAAAACATTAAAACATTATTTAAGTTGTTTAAAACGTTAAAACTTTTTGCGTTTCCAATTACAGTAGATCACAGCGGTCTGAAAATAAAAAGTAATGTACCTCTTTTCACATATTTATATATTTTTTTTTTATTCTTATTATACTACCTACTTATTTATTGTTACTGCTATCTATATTCATTTACGGGTAACAGTGCCTTTAACTTACACCAACCAGTCCGGAATATTTCTAGATTCAGTAGCACCCGCCATTGTAGAAATGCGATAGTTGGAAGTTGGTGAATACTTCGCCAATGGAGTTCGACGTCATCGAGCCTTGAACAACGAACATATGTATGTACCTCAAAACTGTTCAGGTTACGTTGATGTTGATGCGAATCTGTTACAATAGAACTTGGCAATGATAATAGCTGTACAATAGCGGTCTTTAATTGCACGAAGATTCGTCTAGTGGTATTATTATGTTTGTTAACTTAGTATTAAAACCTGTAAAATATTGAGTTGGATTTTTTTTTCGAACATCTAATAAAGACCATAGTATTTTTTTGTAAAATCCAACATTATTAACGTTTGGTTTAAAAATTAGCTCCCACAACGTACCTAGTACAATATTTAACTATAGACATAATTCTATGGGAATACCGTTAAAAAATAAAGACGGACCTACACTAATTTAATAGTTTTATTGACGTAAACAAGCATTCAAAATAATATGATATTACAACACAGCGTCCAAATTTGTAAAGATTACCCCACTGTTCCTTTTCTGAGACGCTTTGTGTGCCGTAGGGTCAGGTAACAGGTAAAAATTCCGTTTGGCCCCCAACACTAGCACCAAAACAGGTAATCTAAAATTCAGGCAGGACCGAGAAATATAACATTAACGATATTGGGTAACTAAATTCTTTAACTATATAGGTATATCATGAGATGACTATTATGTACAAATCGTACTCAATTTGTACGTAGTGAGCATTGAGGTTTTTTTTTTTTTTGTGATTTATGCGTGCTATTGACACTGGCAATGACTGACTGAATGACAATCTGATTGAATCAAAATACAGGACTAATTATTAGCCACTTCAAAAAAGGGTTTTGGCATACATACAATGAGTTGTGTGTGATGACATTGTGTGTGTGTTTTGTCATTTGATTCTGGCATATGCGAAGTGTATCTTTGTTTTTTTTTATGATTGAGAGATTACTGGTGGCCCGAAGGCCTTTCCAGTTTCACCGGACAGGTGGGCGAGCAAAGGCTCAGCCAGGAGGGGAGGGTATCTTTGTTATACTGGTTGTAAAAATGAATAAATAACTGTTAGAGACAAATAACCTACTTTGATTTTTTTTTTTACTAAAATTATATTTTTTATATAATTTGCACATCAAACGAATACACGAGATATATATTCTACCAACAAGAAAATAAGATCAGTAAAATTGACCATTTTAACGAAGAATAATGGTGGTAGGACCTCTTGCGAGTCCGCACGGATAGGTACCACCACCCTGCCTATTTCTGCCGTGAAGCAGTAATGCGTTTCGGTTTAAAGGGCGGGGCAGTCGTTGTAACTATACTGAGACCTTAGAACTTATGTCTCAAGGTGGGTGGCGTATTTACATTGTAGATGTCTATGGGCTCCAGTAACCACTTAACACCAGGTGTAAGCTCGTCCACCCATCTATGCAATAAAAAAAGGAATAAAATAAAAACTCGGACCCTTGATTTCAGTGCCTCATAACATGTGCAGTGTTGATCCTTGCCGCTGGTGCGGGTCATCCTATCGGTTTCTCAGCGATTGCTCTACCACAACTCCAGCGTGAGAATAGCTCTATGAGAACAGACGACGAGATGGGCTCTTGGATCGGTAAGTTTCAATTGCATTATTTTATTAACTCACTAACTGACCCGGCAGACTTCGTACTGCCTCAATCGATGTATTTGTATAAAATAAACTTAAAACAAACAAAAGGAATCCGTCCGACGGGGGACACATCAAAGGAAAAACAAAATTGTTTCTTTTTATATAATTCCGAGCATTTTCATATATTTATTCACCTTTAAACGTTCTCTGGACTTCCACGAATAATTCAAGACCAAAATTAGCCAAATCGCTCCAGCTGTTCTCGAGTTTTAGAGAGACTAACGAACAGCAATTCATTTTTATATATATATAACTCATTATCTTAAACAATCATATAAATAACCACAAATATATTAAATTTACTATATAGTCGACTATAGTAATTGCACTTTACTAAAATACATGCTTTTACTTGTCTGTAATGTACACACACACTTTGTTTGTCCGGGTTAATCCCCGAAGTGGTTGATTTTACTGCATAAATAGTATTGATGTTATTAAACACAATCTTAAATGTATGTCGAGCCGTTAATTATTTCTGTGAGTGTTTGGGCCGTTGTATCCAAGCAATAGATTTTTAGTAAAGTTCCAATCATCAAAGAGACAAAAAATATGTGATCTTTGCTGTACCGACGCATTTTGGTTAAATACTATGTATTAATACTATGTATTTAACCAAAATGTTGCGAAGAAGAAATTAAAAGACGTTGTGCCGTGACACGATCAGCCGTGGAAAAGCTCACAAAAATATGGAAAGATCGCCGCATAACTAAAAACACCAAAGTTCGTTTGATGAGGTGCTTAATATTTCCTATTTTCCTATATGGAGCAGAAACATGGACGATCCATCAAAAATGTCGTAAAAAGATTGACGCCCTTGAGATGTGGTGCTGGAGACGCTTGCTGAGGGTAAAATGGACTGCTCACCGCACTAATGTATCCATTCTCAAAGAGCTCCAAATCAAACAAAGGGTTTCGTCGATTGTGCAATTGCGAATCCTTAATATGTTTGGACATATCATTCGTAATGAAAGGTCATTGGAACGTTTAGTGGTTCAAAGAAGAGTAGACGGTCAACGCTCTCGCGGCCGATCATCCACAAGGTGGACAGACTTGGTTAAGTTATCTACGAAGTGTTCCCTTACTGAGTGTACACGTACCGCCACAAATAGAGAAAGATGGAGAAGTCTCTCAAAAGCCGCAACCAAACATTAAGACTTACGTAACCACGACCACTCCGTCAGGAGTGAACGACTGAGAAGAAGAACTATGTATGTTTTTAAATAATAATATTTAAAATAAGCTTGTACTATGGTTTATAGCCGATTTATAAAGGATTATTTAAAACATATTGATGTTAAAGGATATGAAGACTGATAGAGACTAAATATTAAAAATGAAAATGAAATACAAACTCAAATTTGAAAGTTACTCTGTAGAAATGTTTTTCTTTGGTTTCCGCAAGTAGTAGACATGTCAATAACAATATATCTATGGAACTACATATTTTCAAATTACACCTTAATATTATAGTTTTTTTAATAGGAATTTCTCATAATGAACGACACCCACTGCATACTCATTTATTTTAACACTCGTCGAGAGCATATCCCTTCATTTTTTTTCTTCTCAATTACTGTCAGAAATTCTATATCTGTAAAAATTATGCGGAATTTCATTATAAAATTAATAATAACAATTACTAGCCATCCGCAAAAAAAACTGTCGACGGCCTCGTTACGTCACTCATTGTCAAATAATTTTTCACTTATCAGACTTAGAAGGTATTAAAATTAAAGTACAAAATGTTATTCTTAAACTACATTTATGTATTTTATTTATCACAGACAGACAGACAACTTGGAATTGTTTCAATTTCGGCGCATTCAAAATAACTGATAACAATTTTCATGTTAGGCTTAAGAATTTATAAGATTAACGTATAAATATAGTCCACATTGTGCACAGAATAACAGGTTTAAACATAGCCTTCAATACAGTTCCTTTATTCATAAGCAATCTTGTCGTGGAAGTACAGTAAATCTAAATTCCACTGAATACATATAATAATAACAATAATAATGTTTTTATTTCAAGTATCCAGGACTCATATAAATTGTTAATAAGACTTAGACCTATGTTAGTAGTTATATTTACATCACAATGAATTACTGTGGTAACATCCCATGGGAGATGGCACCACAGCGACCCATGTATATACAGTCCAGCCTGCTTGCGATCATGCTCAGGATACTGTTGGATATAGATTTTTATTAAAAACTAGCTGATCCGACAGACTTTATAGTGCCTCAATCGGTAAAATTTAATAAAAGACCTAAGCTTTTGTATAAAATAAACTTAAAACAAACAAAAGGAATCCGTCCGACGGGGACACATCAAAGGAAAAACAAAATTGTTATTTTTATGTAATTCCGAGCATTTTCATATTTATCTACATTTAAACCTTCTCTGGACTTCCACAAATAATTCAAGACCAAAATTAGCCAAATCGGTCCAGCCGTTCTCGAGTTTTAGCGAGACTAACGAACAGCAATTCATTTTTTTATTTTCTATCTGTGCTCACGATAATGTTTTAGCGAATAGAATACGCGTTAATAAGGATCAATTAAGAAATAATTCCCGAATAATAATCAATTAATAAAATTTCATAATAACCATAGTTACATAATAATAAAATCATATCTGACTGCCGTAAATATGTTCCATAATATTGTCATTGTCATTAGTTGCACACTGACATATTTAGTTTCAGTATGTAAGGAGTATACTCGTAATGTAATCGCTTAGGATTATGAAATTCGCTTTAGATCCTTTTTTAGCACAATTTTTTACAATCTTTAACTACAATGTATTTAATTAATAAATATATTGTTAAGAGCATTCTGGAAACTTCATATTAATCATTCAATTAGAGCTCGGTTGTTTACAACCATATGTATGTATAGTTATAATAATATTATAACCATAGTTATACATATAATCATAGTTATGCACTATTTTTTTTTAATTTCCTAAAGTATAGTTTAAATACACAATATTCATAATTTTATACCGTACAATTTGTTTAATTCATATTTTTATTTCAAATATCTCGAACATTTTATAGTCTTTGCGACCGCAGACGGAAGACGAAACAAGAATAAAACCGCCCATTTAAAAAATCTTGCGTCTTATGAATACTTATCAAAATATTCTGTATTAACGAGTATTAAGATCACGTGGGTTCCTAACACCTAATAACAATCAACAATGGAATTCTGTCATTGTTTTATTTTTCTGGATGTGAATGCACAGTCGTCATTAAACAACGATGTAAATGTATACAAAAATGTGCTTGTTTGTTGTTTGTTTGCATTGCAAGAACATTGTCGTTTAGTCTTTAGAACTTTCTTTAATAATTGCAAAAAGGCCTGCATTTGCAGTTTGACATCAATGCTCTGTCTAATTCAATATCAAAATAAACATAGGATCCGATTTGAAAGGCTATTCTATATATGATGTGATAATGTTCACGATTGTCTTACACGGTGAAGGAATAACATCGTGTAATAAAAGTGAAACCCGCAAAATTATAATTTGCGTAATTACTGGTGGTAGGACCTCTTGTGAGTCCACGCGGGTAGGTACCACCGCCCTGCCTATTTCTGCCGTTTCGGTTTGAAGGGTGGGGCAGCCGTTGTAACTATACTTGAGACCTTAGAACTTATATCTCAAGATGGTTGGCGCATTTACGTCGTAGATGTCTATGGGCTCCAGTAACCACTTAACTCCTGGTGGGCTGTGAGCTCGTCAACCCATCTAGCAATAAAAAAAATATATGTATATCTAAAAATTTCATATTTAAGTTTAAGTAGATTTATTAAAGTATTCACCAGACTTTCTAGTATATTTCATAATGAAGCAATCTAATATTCTATCCTTGATAAAACAATGTGGAAAAATTAACGAGATTCCTTTCACTTTCAATCTTTGCTAACATTAAATTGAACAACTCTGAGCATAGTGAGATCAAGAGCTAAGCTTGTTTAGTATTTTAGTAGTGTATGCCGATCAGTTGCTATGTGAGTTAATGATTTTCCCGTCTCACCTGTCCCACCCCTTCGGCGCCTATCAGTGTCAAACTGAACTACTTGCACAGCACTAATTTGACTCGTTTAGTTGTTATTGTGCATGCAATTCAAACTTATCGATAACTGGCTTAGTATAATAGCTTTCTTAGTTTAGCTTCGTTATATGTAGCTTAGCTCTTGCTCTACAAACAACTCGAGGTTACATAATGCGTAAAAACGAATTCATGCGTAACAATAGTTTCGTCGTTTAGTTTATTTCGACATCTAATGAATAGCATGCAATATAATTCTATATCAAAAGACTAAGAAAAATGTCAATGATTATAGAGCTAAATAATACTTACTTAGTTGATTCCGTAAGCTTGAGTTATCTATTTGCATTATGTGGGTTAATTTTTTTTTTTTATATCAAGATAACTAGCTGAAGTAGTAGCTTTAGTAGAATTATCATAAAAACTATGCGATACTAAGGAGTGTCTCAGTAAGAGTTTTCTTGTATTGTAAATAATACATGCTCAAATTAAGTATGGAATATAATATTCGTCAAATGACCCCCACGGTTCTGATAACAGGCCATTATTCTTTTCGTGAAATTTTCCATGACTTGTTCACAGAGATCTGGCTGTATCTCACACATGATGTGTTGGATCTCAAATTTGAGGTCAAGAATTGTTCTAGGTTTATTCGGATAAGCCTCAGATTTTACAAAACCCGATTTTTTTATTGCTTAGATGGGTGGACGAGCTCACAGCCCACCTGGTGTTAAGTGGTTACTGGAGCCCATAGACATCCACAACGTAAATGCGCCACCCACCTTGAGATATAAGTTCTAAGGTCTCAAATATATGTAGTTACAGCGGCTCCCCCACCCTTCAAACCGAAACGCATCACTGCTTCACGGCAGAAATAAGCACGGTGGTGGTACCCACCCGCGCGGACTCACAAGAGGTCCTATCACCAGTAATTACGCAAATTATATTTTTGCGGGTTTCATTTTTATTACACGATGTTATTCATTCACCGTGGAAGTCAATCGTGAACATTTGTTGAGTACGTATTTCATTAGAAAAATTGGTACCCGCCTGAGATTCGAACACCGGTGCATCGCTCAACACGAATGCACCGGACGTCTTATCCGTTAGGCCATGACGACTAAAAGAAACTCATCAAATCGCATGATCTTGGTGGCCAATTGGTATCAGAATTTCTTGAGATAATTTGTTCTGGAAATCGTTGCTGCAATCAAGCGTTATTGTTTCATGCGCGGTGTGACAGGTGGCACCATATTGCTGAAACCACATGTCTTCCATATCCATGTCATTCAGTTGAGGCCTCAAGAACTTCGTTATCGTGCTCCTGTAACGAATGCCGTTCACAGTCACTGCAATTTCGGCCTCATCTTCAAAAAAGTAAGGCCCAATCACGCCGCCTGAACCAAACCCGCACCAGATAGTTGTTCGTTGTAGGTGCATTTTTTCGCATTGACTGCATGTGGATTTTGTGAGTCCAAAATTCGACAATTTTGTGTATTCACGGATCCATTCAGATGGAAATGGAATGGAGATCGGAGAAATAAGAGATAACTTTTTTCGAAAAATTGGCTTTGACTTAATTTTGCTCCATTACCCATTGAATGAATTACCGGCACTTTCCATGGTCTGCCGGTTTGAATTCTTGAGTAAGCTGAATTTTGTACGCATGAAGGTGAGAGGTCTTTTGTCAAAATGTGAATTGATGTTTTCGGATTTTTGGCGACACTCTCGTTTACCGCAGCAATATTTTCAAGAGACCGACCGGTATGTTGACGCACAGGATACTATCCATAGCTGACCCAGTTTCTTCAATTCTTTTACCACTCTTCGAATGGTTGACACATTAGGTGCACTTTCTCGACTGAAAATTCTTCAAAGCTTGCGAGTGGTCTCAGCATAACTTACCAAATTTTCGTAATAAGTTTTCACAATTATAACGCGTTATTCTTTCGTAAAGCTCGCTCCATTTTTAATAATCGGAATAAACAGCTGCCACGCCATTTCAGAGTTGCCACGCTAAATTTATAAAGTACATTTTTTCTGAAACACCATTACAAGGTGTTCGGTGACTATTATTGATCAACGGTTAACCCAAATAAGATGAAGCAGAACATTTTCTGTGCGTGAAGAGCTATTACGAAGACAAGGCCCCGCACACCTATCAAACCGGAACGCATTACTGCTTCGCGGCAGAAATAGACAGTATGGTACATAACCGTGCGGAGAGACTAGACTAATGACAGAAATAATGCTCTGCGGGTTTGGTTTTTATTACACCATGTTATTCTTTCACCGTGTAATTCATTCATGAACATACGAGTATGTCAGGTACGTATTTCATTACAATAACTGGTACCTGTCTGGGGATGAGAACGCGATGCCTGTAAGTGATACGAGTTTGCTGGTGATTTTATGCTTTCAGCCACCACTCTTATTATAAACATTCTTAAAATAAAGAGTATAAATAATTTTTACACTAGCGACAACGACAATTATTATCCTCGAATTTATAGTCAAGTTCACTGTTTTTTGTTTGTGAAACGTTTCAAATTTTAATTTTACTGATATTATGATTGCGACGTCATGATTAGACTATCAAGATTCAAATTGTAGCTTAATTGAATAAAGTTAAATATTTACATACCAAATGAGCTCCCAATGAGTATGTGTATGAGGCGATGTGGCTGCTTACACGTTTCTTTCTATCCTAGGCCTCGCCCCCATTTGCTGTTATAGCAAATCATTCAAATAATCGTATACACCAAACACACTGAAGTAATGTGAACGGACTGGACAAGAGGCCCCAAAAATGCCAAGTCTCTGCCAATAGCTATTTCGTTATAGATCTAATTAAGATAGGGCTGACTACTGTAGATACTTTTATTGGTGATATGTGGTATTGTAAGCCCGCATCCCTCGTCCTGCCTATTTCTGCCTAGAAGCAATCATTCATTCCAGTTTGAAAGGTGGGACAGCCGTCATATGAGACAATTATACGTTCTAATCTAGACATTCAATTTTGGAATCTGGTAACCACTTAACCAAATGAACCATAAGCTTGTTCAGTTCACCTGTCTAAACAATAAAAATTATAATAATTACGAAACTATTATTTGTTGTTGTAGCCAGTATCCACTCGGCAGCTACCCCTCTCGGCTCGATGGTGTCAGGTCCGGTGATGGAAGCCATCGGGCGGCGGCGGACGCTACAGTCCTGCACCGTCCCGCTGGTCGTTGGGTGGATCATAATAGGAACTGCGTCGCATCACGCTTTATTGCTCCTTGGTAGAATTGTCTGTGGCTTCGCTGTAGGCCTCATGGCTGCTCCGTCACAGGTTATTAAACATAAAATAATCAATTAACTATATATTTTAATTTTATGGGTTTTTTTATTGCATATATGGGTGGACGAACTCACAGCCCACTTAGTGTTAAGTGGTTACTGGAGTCCATAGACATCTACGACATAAATGCGCCACCCACCTTGAGATATAAGTTCTAAGGTCTCAAATATAGTTACAATGGCTGCCCACCCTTCAAACCAACACGCATTACTGCGTCACGGCAGAAATAGGCGGGGTGGTGGTACCTACCTGGACTCACAAGAGGTCCTACCACCATTAAGAGAAGGAAGGAGAAATAAATTTTATTGAAAGAAACGCAATTAATAATAAACTCATTTAACATATCAGAGTTTTTATAAGAATGTAACTTTCTTTCCTCAGGTCTATTTGGGTGAAATATCTGAGCCCAGATTACGAGGTCTACTAATTGGAACTCCGTTCGTTGCATATTCTCTTGGAGTGTTGTACGTTTACACCCTGGGCGGTCCCCTTAGTTGGAGGTCCGTTGCATATCTCTCCACTGTACTGCCAATATTGGCATTCATTGCTCTATGCTTCTCTCCGGAAAGTCCGACATGGTTGGCTAGAAGAGGAAGATTCCATGAGGCCATGGCAGCGATGTCAAGACTCCGAGGCACTACTGAAACGGTAAGCTGTTTATTATATTATTTGTCTGTGTGGGTTTGTTCTTTGATATCGGCAATCGATTTCAAAGATGGTTCCGTGAAACAAAAGATATTCTACTAAGAAGTGTCACTGTGTTTGTTATATTCTTAATACATAATATGGAGTAATATAGGAATAGTTACAATGTGTGGGTTTTTTCTTTGATATCGGCAATCGATTTCAGAAATATCTCCGTGAAACAAAAGATGACGTAATTATTCCGATTCCACTAAGAAGTGTCAATAACATTTTAGTGATTCAGTGATGCGTGGTATAAAATATTTTATACTTTGTCGGTCAACTTAAGCGAAGCGTTTTCATTAAAACATTCAAAAGTAACTGGTACGTACTTAAAGATAGACCTAAATCTATAAAATAATGCAGTCATTGTGCAGTACAATGAAACTCGGTCTAAATTGTGTAATTAAAAACTAAAACACAGTCTTCAATAGCAAACGAAACTAAAAATAAAAATAATATTTATTCCCGGTTAGGATATTTGGGCAAAGTAATGAAATCATTCTGTTGTTCTACCACGCGGTCCATCATAATTATGTGTGCATTTTTTAAGTTAATCTAACGACTTGTAACTGAAAATTACGTCGCAAGATTCCGCTACATAGATAGATATAGGTCAAGCAAATAAAAAACCGTGTCAAAAAGGCTAATATGGGCCGAACGATTACTATGGTCATCAAGAAGAACATAGTTTAAAAATATTATCTGTAAATTTTATGAATTTGCGTAATTAGTTCTGAGTATTATAAGCACGTATGAACACAACATCATGTTTGCCGCGAACCAGTTATGTATTCCGGTTTATAAGGGTGGGACAGCAGTTATACAATACAATTAAAAGTCTCATGCCTCAAGGTGGATAGCATCATTGACCTTCTCGTCTATGGGCTCTAGTAACTGGGTCGTGAGCCAGTTACTTGAAGTAGATCAACTTTTACGTACGTACGTTTTTAATATATTAACGTACAACTTTTAAAATCATAATAATATCCATTCTGTTCTTTCATTGTTAAAATCAGATTTTGATGCTTAAAATATTTGATCACGTCACGAGTTACATGAAGTAGATCAACTTTTACGTACGTACGTTTTTAATAGATTAACGTACAACTTTAAAATCATATCCATTCTGTTCTTTCATATTATTAAAATCAGATTTTGATGTTTAAAATATTTGATCACGTTACGAGTGTCTTGTCACAATTTCGACCTCAGAGTTCACTAGTTCAGTACGAAAAAGCAACAGTAAGCACTCAAGAGATAACGTGAACCTCGTTTAAAAAAACAATAAATATCAGACTCGCCATATCATCATAAAATCGATGGTTCGAGAACTTCGTGCGATATTATTTATATAATTGAACTCTAAATGAGCTCAACTAAGGAGGAGGAGCAAGACAATTGATGTGACATTTTATTGTCCAAGCCTTGTCAAAACAAATACAAACAATTACCATTCGTACAGTTTTTTATGAGCAAACAGTAAATGTACATCTACCCAATCATTATATATTTTTGACTGCACTTATAATATAAAATACATTTCACTCGCACATTACAGTAGAATCAATAACAAAGTTTACTGGTGGTAGGACCTCTTGTGAGTCCGCACGGGTAGGTACCACCGCCCCGCCTATTTCTGCCGTGAAGCAGTAATGCGTTTCGGTTTGAAGGGTGGGACAGCCGTTGTGACTATACTGAATACTGAGACCTTAGAACTATATCTCAAGGTGTGTGGCGCATTTACGTTGTAGATGTCTATGGGCTCCACTAACCACTTAACACCAGGTGGGCTGTGAGCTCGTCCACACATCAAAGCAATAAAAAAATAAAATAAAAAAAATAAAAAATTAGAGTTAGCAAGGGAAACTTATCGTTATTCCTATGCAATAATTTATGAATTTAGCTGGTTCAGAAACTTATTATCGCTTTAAAGACAAATAAAATTACAAAAATTAAGTACCGTATCCGTAAAAACAGAATTGCCAAAATTACTTCTCCAAAAATACCAAAACCTGTGGTAAGTTAAAATGATGGGTAGTTTTTTTTTTTGGTCACGATTTTAAATTATATGTACGTCCCTACTGTACTTTATTCAAGTACTGAGATACTTATAGAGGACAATAAGTGAAGTTGACATTTAATGTACGCTCTTCAACTGGATACATGCATCACATGACAAGCTCGTTGTTGTAATATTTTTAATATACATCCTTTCTCATCATTTACGTAAATTAGACAGGCAACGTTGCTCTGTCTTTATTTAAAAATAATAAGTAACCGGTCAAAAGGTCTATATTCCCGTAGCAAGCTGTTGAAATATTTTTAGATCAGATTCGTTAATATCTTATCTATCTTATCTTTCTTTTTTTTTGCTTAGATGGGTGGACGAGCTCAGGGTCCACCTGGTGTTAAGTGGTTACTGGAGCCCATAGACATCTACGACGTAAATGCGCCACCCACCTTGAGACATAAGTTCTAAGGTAACTAGAACTATACTTATAGTATAGTACCTTATCTTATCTAATCCACCCATCTTCATCAATTTAGAAGAACTGATACAATTAATTGATTCAAACAGGCACAACGAGAACTCCATGAATTAATATCATGTCGGGAGAAGGAGAAAGCCCGAGGGGAAGAGAATATCAAATTCTTCGCAACTGTCATTCGATCTCCTGTGTTGAAACCGCTGATTCTGATCAACACGTTCAACTTACTGCAGATCCTGTCAGGAAGCTATGTCGTTATATTTTATGCCATCAAAATTGTTGAAGAAGCCGGCGGTTCTCTGCCGCCTGAGGTAAGTCTGAACTTCAATAAATAAGTGCACTATAAGCAACCGAATCATCAAAAGCTCAGCTAATAGCTACCTTGATATTTTACGACTTTATAATAATTTCTAGAATTTAAGGACGTACAATATAATTGCTTAAATTACTGAGCAATAGACCGTCGATAAATAATACTTAATAATTTGTCAGTGAAAATAATACAAGACGGCAGCGACATCTTTGTGACTTTGAAAAAATATTGCAAAACAGTACCTAAATAATTGGCGATTCTAATCATTGTCTCCAACGTACCGTGAATCCTATTAAGTCGTTACCTGCGGCATTTCTACTTAACTTCCATGAATTGAACTTTAATAATCACTCTCATCCACTAACAACCACACTCATCTTCAAGTAATCTGTTCCTCGATCTAAAATAACATAGGAAACTATATCTAAGTTGCTTATTATTTTACAACGCTAAATTATCAACTAGGTATATTCTACGCCAAAAGATAATAGTCCGAACGACCATGTATTAATCTTCGACTTTGTCTTCCTTACAATTCCCAACAATCTAATTCTCGATAACACATGTAATTAATAACTCTTTACCTATGAAGTTGCCGTTTTACAATACGTAATTTATGAATGGCTGCCAATAAATTCTAAATTCAAATTAATTTTATTTTAAAAATATAGAATAATAGCTTCAAATTCAGTCATTTATTATTGTTTTGTTTTCACTACATTTGTCGTTTATTCATAAACTAGCTTTTACCCGCGACTTCGTCCGCATAAGTTTTTTTGTTTTCTCCCGGCTATAAGTCCCCCTGCAACAATGTCCCACTATCGTGTTCCAATCCTCAACTTCACATCAAAATTTGTTCAAAAGCAACCTAAGCTACATAATGGATAGCTCCGAATGTTTCCTTAGTAAATATAAAAAGTAAATAATGTAAATCGGTTTAAAATACTACTAACTACCTACCTGCCAACCCCCGATGTTAGACAGTGTGACATCCGTAACATCGTCTGCGTAGGAAGTACTAACTTAATGTAAGTAGTATAATAATGTAGGAAGCTAAAAATAAGAGGCCTTATTACTGTAGTACATTTTTGTAAACTATGTTCTTTGTTTTTCCCTCTCTGGCCAACACATGGAGATTCTGTGGACTTGAAACACGTGAGCAAGCCACGTATAATTGTCCGTGAGAAAAACAACTCTTTTCTAAATTAATGCCGGCTACTTTTAATGTTTGCCCCTGAGCTTTATTTATCGTCATAGCGAATGCGATTTTCAGCGGAAACTGTAATCTCTTAAACTGGAATGGCAAATCTGTCGGAATTATGGGTATACGGGGGATTAAAACGTTCTCTCCTTTTGCCATTCCAGTCATAATGATTGCTTTTACAATATTGCGACCGAGGTGTGTCACTTGCAACCGTGTGCCATTACACAGTCTTGGTGCATCTAAATTCCGCATTAAAAGGACAGGAACGCCTACTTTCAGCCTCAGTTTGTGTGAAGGTACTCCCGACAGTTCTAAAGAATTAAGAAATTCTACAGGGTATGATGTTACTTGTTCAGTATCCATTACAGTGTCTACAGAGAGAAACTCAACAATATCACCTTCCACGCGTGACATAATTTGCTCGTTTATCTGTCCCACCATTTCATTCGTCGGCGCTAAAATTGCTCTTTCACATAACCAGTCTCTATTCCTCATATTAGTTAGCAGTTCGCTATAGACGAAGTTATTTAGATCATCTGGATTATGCACAACATTGCAGAATTCACGATCCAATGTAATCATGCCATTACCATCCTTTGCCATACGATCTTCTCCAATTTTAAGAAGAGCAGCAGCATATTGTCCATATTGTACATCATTGTGTAGTTGCACTCTCATATTTGTAGACAGACTAAACGTTTTTACTTGCACCCATAACGTTGACGCTTTTAAACACGCATTTATTTCATCTGCAGGGGTGCCTTTAGTGATAACCGGCAAAGTCTGTCTAAAATCGCCCGCTAAAAGTACCACCATCCCCCCCATGATATTTGGATTACTCTTGATGTCTTTCAAAGTCCGATCTAGAGCTTCAATTGCTCTTTTATGGGACATAGTACACTCATCCCAAACTAATAATTTACATTGCTGCAACATACGTCCACGCTCGCTGTTTTTACTTATATTACAGACTGGCATTTCTTCATGGGCTAAGTTTAATGGCAGTTTAAGCACCGAATGTGCCGTTCGACCACCATTGAGCAGAGTGGCGGCTATTCCGGAAGAGGCAACTGCTACAGCAATTCCTTTATCTTTTTGGATTTGCGCTAAAAGCAAGTTTAAAAGAAAGGTTTTTCCCGTGCCTCCGGGAGCATCCAAAAATAACAAACCACCTTCGCCATCTTCGATTTTTTTGAAAACATTGTCAAATACTAACCTTTGTTCTGGGATCAAACGTGGAACAGACTCTGTCAATTGTTGTTGTAAGGAAGCAGTATCGTAATCTAGTTCCCGTATTAAATCGCTACTGATTTCCTCGGTTCTCTGTGGTCTGATCATTCCATAATCTGATAAATCCTTTCTAGAAATTGTTTTAACCTGGTCTTCAATTTTTGTCAGACCCTCATTGTAAATTAAATCACTGTACGTGACATTGGGATTTTGCTCTTGTAATCTGTGCAATATATCGTCGGTCATATCATTTTTGTATTTATCCCACAATTGTTGAGGATTTGAAAGACCACATGTCGCTACTAATACAGCAAATAGCTCTCTCATCTTGCCTGCTGATCTACATTGAGCAGCTTCTTCCAGTGTCACATCCCAATGGTTGTCATTCTCCAGTAATCCTCTTGCCTCACATGCCTCTCGAAATGTAGGATAATCTTGTGTGTTGTATTTTTTTAGATCATTAAAAGAGGTAGGTCCGCGCACATGGTGTAAAAGCATGCGTAGACAAAAACATTCCATGTTACTAACATGAACTGTATAAACTCGTCCTAAAGCATCTCCAGATTTGACGCCAGGCCAATCGTGAACTGAAGTACCTTGAATGCGGCGTTTCCAAGTTTTCCTACTTGCATCCCAAGTATAATACCTCGGCACCTCGACATAAAGAAGAGTTTTTGCAAACTCATCTCTGTTACAAATATCAAAAAAAGCAGTGAGTGTGGTTTTTGGCGGAGTAGTTATTCGTTCGTGGAAATTGTGTTCATTAAAATAAACGCGTTCACCATTTTCTAAATGCACGCTGAGATGTGTCACGGTGGGATGCCTTTCGTGCAACGGAAATGCTAACAGACGCCACACGGCTTCGTTGCTGCTGACATACCGACCAGACTGATAAGTTTGTACCTCATCTACGGGATTCGCAAGATCAGTATTTCTAAAATTGAAAATAGCTTGATCACTACCCTTGTTTATATATTTGCAAATATATTTGATGGCGCGTACTGAACTGCATGCCTCAACATTTATGTGGGCGTTAAACAACCTACTACTACCCAACTATTATCAACCGTAACGTATCTACCATTTCGGAGCTTCACGGTTGCTGTTCGACCTCCGTCTGCTGGCGCTCTTCTACGATACTGCGGGTATCCGTGGTCGTTGTGAACGGTCTCTTTCACTAACTTGCGAGGAATTTTTTTTGTGCATTTTCCGTCTTTCATGCAGTGGCACTGTGGATTTTCGGGTCCGCATGGACCGTGAATCATATTTTTTACAATAATGTCATGGAGAGTCTTGTCAATGTTAGGATCCGGTATTTCAGCGCTGATTATGTTATCTATTTGATCGGGTCGTAACTTATCTTTTAACCACAATAATATATGGACATGTGGCAGTCCACGTTTCTGCCATTCGACAGAGTACATAAAGCAGCGCGCTTCTCTGAACACTCGGCCTTTATTAATCACATCCATTAGTTTTTTAACTTTTAGTCTAAAAACTCTTGCGACTACATCATGTCTATCTATTGCGCTTTGCCCCGGCATCAACTGATTGACTATTTCGGGCCAGGCTGGGTTGCAAGTAAAGGTGACGAATAAGTCAGGGCGACCATGTGTACGCACATAAACAAACGCGTCCTGAGTATATTCGTGTAAGTACCGCGGGCTATTTACAAATGAAGATGGTAAAATGACCATACGACCTAAGTTATTTGGATTTAAATTAGCGTCATTTGCCACAGCGTCTTGAAGATGGATGTAATTCTCTGCTCTTAGTTTAGTTTGATTTAATGATATGTACCGTAACCTCTCGCTTTCAACTTTAACGTACATGTCAACGTAAAACTAATTGGCCAGTTGCTTGCATCTTTGTACAATGTTAAAGTTGTTTTCTCGTATCATCATGCTGTAGGCATAAAAATCCATGCATGAAACCTTTTTGTTATGCAAGGGAAGACCTGTTACAGGATTAATTTGAGGAACTTGAAAGTGGTACCCCTCTTGTCCCTTACTAAATATGATCGGATATTGCAACGCATCATAAAATTTATGAGTATCAGGCACCCTGGTTAATGTGTCATCTCGGGCCTGTAAAACTATATCACGGAAAGCAAACTGTTCGCCTGTAACCAAGGCTGCGACTTCATTTATTAACGGTGCATTATACCGCCTTTCATGTTCCCCACTTGGTGTGCGATCGGGGTGCATCACCAACCTATAATCCTCTCCCGGCATTCTTTCTAGTGCTGTTTTGAAAGTATTGATAAGGCGATTATGTTCATGCAACATTCTCTGGATTTTTAAAACAGTATCCCTTTCGATTCCTTGTATATTTTGACACCTGCGATCAGCTTCGTTTTTTTCATCGCCCATGAAATAAAGTTGCAAAAACTTTGGTTGTTCATTATTTGCGGGAAGTAAGGAACCAATCCTGTGATACACCTGTCCTTGGATGGTAAAAGTAGGTGAAAATCCAGGCATTACGACCTCCTTATCTACACCAAATGACGTCATCTGAAAGCAAGAATTATACTTTCTAATCCTGCTTAAAAACCGGCGCGATTCGTTACTGTCGTATAAAAGTAAAGATTTAAGAGGTTCCTCTGGCTCGCCAAGTAATGGAATTTTAACCTTTCCACCAGAACAGCACATACCTGGAGTTTCTTCTTTCCATTTCAGTGCTTCACAATATCTGCATTTTTTATCCATTCTCCCAATGATAACCAATCGGTGATTAACATAGTCGATCAAAGGGTCATACTAAAAAGCGGCACCATTAAATGCCTCCCACGTACTCATTGAAAACGTACGTCTTCTTTCTGCCTGCCGTTCAGCATTTAAAAGACGTCGTCTTTGTGAATCTTCGTCAGTCTCTGCCGCAATCAATTGCGCGTGACGTTCGGCATCTAAAACTCGACGTGTCCGAGTCTGTTCCACTGTCTCAGCAGCTCTTTGAGATGCGTGGCGTTCAGCATCCAGGGTCTGACGGGCCTGAATCTGCGTAAACGTCTCAGAGGCCCTTTGAAATGCGTGGCGCTCAGCATCTAAGGTTTGTCGGGCTTGAGTCTGCGTATAGGTTTCAGAGGCCCTTTGAGATGCGTGGCGTTCAGCATCCAGGGCCTGACGGGTCTCAGTCTGCGTAAACGTCTCAGAGGCTCTTTGAGATGCGTGGCGTTCAGCATCTAGGGCCTGACGGGCTTGAGTCTGTGTAAACGTCTCAGAGGTCCTTTGAGATGCGTGGCGCTCAGCATCTAAGGTCCTACGGGCTTGAGTCTGCGTATAGGTCTCAGAAGCTCTTTGAGTCGCATGACGCTGAGAATCTAACATCTGACGCGTCTGAGTCTGCTCTTCAGATTCTTGGCTTCTAGCAACTTTTGCAGTTCGAGCTCTGCTAGAATTACGGCTTAGATTGGATTTACGTTTGCGTGGCATATCGAAAACAATAAAACAATAATTAAAGATTTTTAAAATCGGTAGTTTTAAAAACTACAACGTAAGACAATTTTTTATAAAAACTTCGATAAAGCAAACCTTTTTACTTATAACCTAAATATCTAAATCAATCAATAACGTATTGAACCTAAACAACTATGCACTACGACGACGTATGATTTGAAGGTTTGCGTTATATTGAATTATTTTCCCTCGTTGAATAGTAAACAAACTAAGTGTAGGTGTTATAATTTCGGTGATGAACTGATTACCTATCCGTTTCTTTGTCTAAAATGAGTATTAACTTATCACTATGATTGATTACTGAGCATAAAGTTCGTATAAATGTCTATCTAATTACCTCCTCAAGTTTAAAGCGTAGCTAGTTATGTAGTACTATATTAATTCTGTGGTGTAGGTAATTAGATTTTATCTGTATGTAATTTAACAGTCAGTTGAATAAAAAATCGTATACAAATCAGATCAATAGCTATGGCGTAATGTGATTCTAGACAGAGTTTTAATGTTGTAGATAGGTAGCTGTGTATAGGTTCCTGTGGGAATGAGATATTTTCCCGAAGTAAAAAGTAGTCTGAATTTTGGTACCTTCCTACCCTATAAGTTAAGTAGTGTGATGGTATGTCGCTAAGTTTCGATCCAAGTAAAACTGTTAAATAAAGACAGATGCATCAAAATTTTATAATAAATTCCCTAAATTATGGCGCCTACCGACCCTCTAAGTTAGAAAAGTGATCAAATACTAACTTTAAGTCTTAGTAACACTCATTTAAAAAAAAAACATCAAAATCATTTCAGTAGCTATGGCGTCATTCGCTTCTTGACACGATCACGCTAGATTTCCGCGGGAATGAGGTATTTTCCCGCCGTAAGAAGTAGCCTGTGTCCGTGCCTAGGATCCTATCTTTATATTAACCAAGTCTTATAAAAATCCGTTCAGCCGTTTAGGCGTGAAAGAGGAACAGACAGACAGACAGACAGACAGACAGACAGACAGAGTTACTTTCGCATTTATAATATTAGTATGGATATGGACACGATAAAAATATGAGCAATCATGGTATTCAAGTTCGTGGTAGCAATGCTCCACAAATTGCTCAAAACTTTAATAATGTGTACGGAGTAACGACTCATACGGCATAATAGATGGTCTCCTTTTTTTTTATTGCTTAGATAGGTGAACGAGCTCACAGCCCACCTGGTGTTAAGTGGTTACTGAAGCCCATAGACATCTACAACGTAAATACGCCATCCACCTTGAGATATAAGTTCTAAGATCTCAGTATAGTTACAACGGCTGCCCCACCCTTCAAGCCGAAACGCATTACTGCTTCACGGCAGCTACAAGAGCTAGGGTTGGAAGTGTTGCACGCATCAGACCTTGCGCCGACTTCTCTACCTTTTCGCAAGTTTGGACAACTTCTTGACAGGAAATATTCTATAGCCTAGAGGCAGGTGGTAGAAAATACCTTTGAAGATTCACTGCGTTACAACTGACCTCTTCAAAAAGGACATTGAAAACTTACCACTACTTACGCTGGCAGAGATGCGTCGATATCATGGGTCGGCATGGGTGCATGGATTCTAAAATGGCCAACTTTCAGTGTACTAAACGGCAACTTTATAGGTACTTCAATACACAATTATTGCCTATTTCAACGAAGTCATCAACTAACAACTAATGTCTTAAGGTGGGCCATTAAGTCATCCGTTTATTTTGGATATAAACAAAAAAATTCCGAAGTAATCACAGAAAAAAATATTAGGTATTGTAGTAGTAAGTAGTAGTATTGTAATAGTTTTACTGGTGGTAGGATCTATTGTGAATCGGCACGGGTAGGCAGCACCGCCCTGCCTGTTTCTGCCGTGAAGCAGTAAAGCGTTTCGGTTTGAAAAAATATAGTAATTGACCTTTTAAATAATAATTGAAGCAGAGAAGTAGGTATTAGTCTCAATTATTCTACTCTGTAATATTATGTATGCAATAAAATGTCAGCAGAGGAACTGGCTCTAGACAAGTTTTAAGTAAATTTTATGACAATCACCTGATTTTCACGAAATAATTAACATTTTCAATTCCAGCTCGTTTAATAACTTGTTTGTGGATACGTTTTTCCGTAGTATAATCATCTTTAGACGCAGTTTTAAATTCTAGTGTAGTTATTTTTCCTCAATTGAGATGCACTTCTAAATTATAAATATACTTAAAAAATAATTGTTTGTCACACATTCTATACAATAAATTCATCTCATATAAGACAAAAAAATATAAAAAACTCACAGGCTTGAAACCTGAAATCATGACTTTTTTTAAGTTTTCTAAATACTGTGTAGTTCAGGTAGGTACATCACATGAAGATTTTTATCGGTGCTCACAATTTACAGTATTGTAGATGTAAACGCAGCCTCCTCATCTGACACCATACTAATATCAATATTAGTCTATCAATTAGTCAATTAAAAAAAAAAAAAAAAACAATTAGTCAATCAATTTTGTATGCTAATTAGAAACAATTATTGCTTTATGGATGAATAATATTATTTATAAGGAAATACAACAACTACCTATAATGTTCAAATAAATGGTAAATGTTAATAAAGCTATTATGTGGTTAACTAAATATTGGCAATGCTTCATTACCATTGCAATACAACTAAAACCACCAGGTTTAGTCCAATTGAATAGGTAGATAATAGTTATATTTTCGTTACTTCCGTTATAGCCTTATATTCCGTCTCTTTTTGTGTTTAATTGATAAGCAAATGAGCATACCTACCTCGTCATCATAATCAACCCGAGTAAAACTTATCAAACATCATTGGAAGAAGAATATAGCGCTCATATCGTTCAGTAAAGACTTTTTTTTATAGCCTTTGTAAGCAGACGGGCATACGGCCCACCTGATGGTGAGTGGTTACCGTCGCCCATGGACTTCAGCAATGCCAGGGGCAGAGCCAAGCCGCTGCCTACCGCTTAATACTCTCCACAAGCCTCGTTTGAAGAAGGACATGTCATAGCGCTCGGGAAACACCGTGGAGGGGAGCTCATTCCATAGCCGGATGGTACGTGGCAAAAAAGATCTCTGGAAACGCACTGTGGATGACCGCAGTGGCTCCAGGTAGTATGGATGAACTCTACTCCGGTGGCGGGCGGTGCGATGGTAAAAACGAGATGCCGGTATCATCTCGAACAATTCCTCAAAGCACTCCCCATGGAACATACGGTACAAAATACAGAGGGAACCGAAGTCCCTCCGCAGACCCAGGGGTCCCAAACGATCCGAGAGAATGGGATTATCGACAATCCGAACGGCCCTCTATATGGAGTCAAATGGAAGAAGCTGGTATTTGGGAAAGGAGAAAGAAAGGAAAGAAGGAAAGAAGACGAAGCCAATAACACAAGGAGAGCTGAAGTCTCTCTGAGGTGCAAAAATCCATGAGAATAGGATTAGCGATAATTCAAACAACCTTCTGGTTGCTAAAATCTTCAAACTAAACTTTAAACAAATAATAGTTTAAAAAAACTAACAAAATCGCTTTTATAGAAAATCCAAACAAAATACGCTTTTATAGAAAATCCAACTGAAAAATAGAAAATAAATTTGAATTAAAAATAGTCTAAGAAAAAATAATTTTATCGTAAAAAGCGTTCAATTTTTTAATTTTTTTAAATATTGAACGTTTTGAAGATTGTCAAAATCATGTTCAAAGATTCCGTTACATACTAACGTACATACGTCTGAAGCTAATTAAAACGTATTAAAAATATTTCTGTTTTAGATGGCAGCCAACGCAAGCGCTTTAGTAAGGTTAGCAGTGACGATCCTCGCTTGCATCTTGTTACTGCGGCTCACTCGTCGGACACTCGTCATGATTTCTGGCATTGGAACTTCTGTCTGTACTCTGGCGTTGGCCGCCCTGCTCGCGCAAGGCCCCGGTACAGGCATCGCGCCGCCAGTCCTGATCCTCGCATACGTTGGCTTCAATACGTTAGGATTCTTTGTACTACCGGGGCTTATGATAGGCGAATTACTGCCCACCAAAGTCCGTGGGCTCTGCGGAGGCTATATTTTCTGTTTCTTTAATTCATTCCTTTTTGGTTTTACCAAACTTTACCCTGCGATGATGAAGAATATAGGAATAGCGGCTGTCTTTGGTTTCTTCGGTATTTCCGCTGCTCTTGCCACAATTCTACTTTTCCTTTTATTACCAGAGACGAAAGGGAAATCTCTTTTACAAATAGAACAGTATTATCAAAAGCCGAATATATTGTGGCTGTCTCGTAAAAAAACAACCGGTAGTCAAAACGTCTGAGCCATTGTTTATTAGTTAAATAAACTGTGATTGAAATATGTTATTTGGCATATTATTGTAGGTACTTAAAAATATATATTTGTTGTGATAAACATAACCGCAGTGATATGTCATTAACTTACATAAATATATAAATCGTGGCATATTTTTATTTGCCGCCGTGACCTCAAAGAATATTATATGGTCTTCTCGCATTAAAACTGTTTAATAATCTCAAAACTTACTAATTTTACAGGAGAGTGTTTGAAAGGTTTAAAATGTGATATTTTTAATATTAATCATCTTTGCAACATTTATTTTTTTATTTTTTACCAGTTACATTATGTCTTTTAAAGTAAGATAAAATTATGTATTAATTTTGGGAATAGTAGTCAAAACATAGGTAAACTAAAAAAAAACTAAACTACGCTCTATTGACAGACAGTATTTATAAGAAAAATACTGGTGATACCAAATGATTCCGCATATTAATTCAATTTCGAATATTTTTGGAAATAGTGCACTTTTAATGCGAAAAGACGATATCTTGTATTCTACAATGTGCCTTGTTAATTAAATTAATTAATATTTTGACGTAAATACGTATCGAGTGTATTATGAAATACATGGTTTAGTGAAATTAAAACTGCAAGCTGATTTGCGTAATTTTCAGTTGTAGGGCATGTTGAAAGGCCACTAGGGCCAGAACCACAGTCCTATTTCTGCAAAGGAATTGTTAAATGAATCCTATGCAATAACGATTTCGACCTTGTGTCTCTAGTCTCAAGGTGAACAGCGGAATTCAGATTATGATCTCTATGCGCTTTATACAAGGCGTGACCTTATCACCCTATTTGACCTAAAAATAAGTTGACAAACAAAATTTAAAAGTCCAGGAAAAATTTACACTCGATAAGTGAGCTTATCAGCAAATCTGTGACAAAAGAAATACCTAGAACATTATTGGGGAATAGCAAAGTATACATTTTTAGATATTTGTGTGTTGGTATATACATTTGCATATAAAGCTTGAGATAACTTATCAGCGAAACTTATATTGCATAACGCACATAAATGATGGAACATAAAACGTTTACATTCATAGAAATAAGATTATGATCTTACATCATTATATATTATGTCCATGATATATTAACTATATATTTTGTGATATCTACGATTTTACATGTAAATGCAAAAAATATGTTGATAAACTTATACGTGTGTAACACCAAAAATATAGTAAAATATATAATTTTGTATGTAAAGGCATTTAAAGACGTGTATCTGTGATTAAATCAGTAACGTTGTCCTACTGTATTATGTACCGAAGC
Source organism: Bombyx mandarina (assembly GCF_030267445.1). Taxonomy (NCBI): domain Eukaryota; kingdom Metazoa; phylum Arthropoda; class Insecta; order Lepidoptera; family Bombycidae; genus Bombyx; species Bombyx mandarina. The sequence continues at coordinate 6,810,314 of NC_143215.1, forward strand.
ACAACTTTATACTGTAAGTAGTATTATTGACAATGAATCTTCTATGACACAAGTTATTCGAATGTTACAAAGATTTGAATAAAAGTATTAAATTTACCATGCATATTTTTTATTTTCACAACTTACGTGAAATTTACCTCCATCGAATTTTGATTTATATAATTTTCTATTTATAGAAATTATCAACAACAGATACATGGTGTCAAAATTAAAATACATATCACAATAAAATTACTATCCGTGTTTATGTCTACGATAACATTCAATATGAACTAATGTTTAGTTATCTTATCAATCAAAGGTTAAGGACTAAAGTATGATATCAACCCACTTAAATCTAGCGACGTAAAACTTATCGTAAAATGGTACTATTATTTTGCGTCAGTGCCCCTTACTGTTGGCTCTTTGTCGCGGCCAGCTCTGACTGATGTTGGCGTTAAATTATTATAAAAATTTGAAATCTCTCATTTAGTCTGTTAGGCCTGCTCAGCTCGGAAATACTAGGAGACAAGAAGCTCCCATATTGTCTTGGCACATGTATTCTATGGCAAGTATAGTAGTGAGAGATTAGTTAGTTTTCCGGGAATTATGGATGCGCCGGCACAAGAGGTGTAACGTAGATTAAGATTATGCAGGGGTAGATAGCGGAATGACTGAGCCTCTTATACTGCCAATGTCCACGAGCCGAAATAAGCTACACGCTATCAGTTGTGCCATATACATCGAGCGCTACAAAAATAGATCAGCTCGGACTTTCACTGAACATAGTTCAAATTTTGGACAACATGGCGAAATGTAAAGACCATTGCTAATACAAACAAATATCACAACAATTTACTGGTGGTAGGACCTCTTGTGAGTCCGTGCGGGTACGTACCACCACCCTGACTTTTTCTGCCGTGCAGCAGTAATGCGTTTCGGTTTGAAGGGTGGGGCAGCCGTTGTAACTATACTGAGATCTTAGAACTTATATTTCAAAGTGGGTGGCGCATTTACGTTGTAGATGTCTATAGACTCCAGTAGTAAATAAATAAAGATCACAAGGTTTTACTCGCAGCTTCGCGATGTCAAGGAAAAGCGTTTTTTTTTTCTAGTGTCACGTCATTTTTCTAAAGAAAATAAAACAGTTTCCCGTGGGAATGACGTTTTTTTCAGGACAAAAATTGGCTAATGTCACTGCTGATCTAAAACTATCCTTTTATGACAATCCGTTGCTTCGTTTGGACGTGATACGATCATGAGACGACAAACACACTTTGACGTTCATAATATTAGTTTAATATGAATTATTCTAAGGCGAAGGGAACGAACTGTTGACACTTGTCTTCTTAGTCTTCCACCACTTTCCTCTATTTTTCTTACCAAATAATATTCAATTGTTAGCGTTTATTGAGCTCGTTTCATGCGAAACAAACGCCGATTGAACGACGCACCGGTGAATGAGTTGATAATTAACTTGATATTAATTTGACCACGGAATAGATAAATAAGGTTGGAAAGGCCTTTGCTCTAATTTTGTATTAGAACCAGTGTCGCCGCTTCATCCCCACTATTTTAATTTCTACACATACACACACTGTGATTACAAGTATTTCGCACACAACAAAAACACCCAACATAAATCTCAGGACAGGTATTCGTTCGCAAACTAGCACAAAACACCCGTAGGCATACACACTCACACACGCAAAAAGGCAATAAAAATGTTCATACACGCTAGTGCTTGGTAAAATCGATATTCTTTATCGATAAATTATCTGATGAATGAATGGAGAAAATGAAACATGAAATAAATATTGAAAAAAAAAAACTATTTTACTTTTATTAATTACAAATAGTCACTGTCGCTGGAATAAAACGTATTTGTTAAGCAGTTGGCGCTTGCTATTAATTGCGAATGAATTTTTCAGAACTAAGTGTATTCTGATTTTTTTTATGGTAAAATCATTTTCAGTAAAATGTTTAGAGCAAATAGTACTCGTCTTTGTCTCCAGTTTCCTCTACCTGTCACGTCAATCCATTGTTCCCTGGCGTTAGGTTCTTTAGGAAACCTAAAATTTTTTATTTACTGCATAAGTCAAATGGCATTTTATTTAGATTTTAATACGTCTTAGACAATATAGTAAATACCCGTAAATGAGAGGTCTACATTTCCCTTTATATTATACCTTCACTTTAATTCAATGATAATAATTCAATAATAATAATACATATTTATTTTACTCAAAATACGTCTCACTAAGAATATACTAGGTATCATTAATTAAATATAAAATAATGCAAAAAATATCCATGTCAAATGTAAATATAGTCGAGAATTCTGTCGATGATTTTATTTCACCACATGGTCACCTCACTATCGACAAACTAGCGCCGTGCACCACGGCCAATCAGGGCAAAGGCCGAAATTTCAAAGATTGAAGTGTAGAGAACGCAATGCATGTAGTACATTGGAAGCTGACTTGGTCATTGCGGTCATTGGGCGAGTACACATCGCGCAATGTATGCTATTTATAACTTGCTGCAATAATATTGTTAATGTTTGGAATTTCATAATGCTCAGTATATTTTTATGTTTTAGACAAATAATATTGTAATTAAATGGTAATTTCGACTTACCGATCGAAAGATATACCTCCTCGCTCTATACTTGAGGTCTGATTTTTTGTTTTACAAGTTATAATTGCACAACACGGCACTATAAAGCGGAGATCTGTTCGCCCAAATATTCCGAAGCGCACTAAACGCGGTGAATGAAAGAATCGGTCGAGTTATGTTTGTTCGATCATAACAGTGGCACGCTTGCCCCGCCTACATTACCATTCCAACCTTATTTATCTATTCCGTGAATTTGACCAACGCGATCTCCTCCCGATATGCGATTACACATTTCCGCACAATACGCGTAATCAATCGCAAAAAAAAGAGGTGCGGTGTGAAAGAAGTGAAACTTCTGCGTACTATTGTTCTTCATTTTTCATCCTTAAATAAAATTTCTCTTGTATAAGAGAATGCTGTGTATAAGAGAAACGACCTAGCTCGCTTTGTCATTTCCCTCTCCAGGGTCGAGTGGTTCGCGAGACGGTTTCTCTATTTTCTCAGTCTCACTCGTCCTAAATTGTATCTTTTCTCTCTAAGCGTAACGAATCTGTCGCGAGTTAAATTCTACTCTCAACGCGCCTAAAGAAGTTTCACTTCAAAAAAGTCCCTTTGCGATGGTTATTATATAATTGCACGAAAAATAATACAACAAGTGTTCATTCATTTATTCATTTATTAATTCATTTATTACGATGAGGTCGTGCTTGGTAGCCGCTGGTACAAATGAGGTCTGGTGGCGCAGCCGGGACACACGTGCAGCGTGGCCGTCACCGCGCCCTCGCACTCCCAGCAGTAGTACTCTTTACATCGGGGACAACGATGTATCTACAAACAAAAATTTATATATTCAAAAATCGACTCTATTGCTCATAGAATAACTTCTACACACACATGCAAGTTTTCGTCGTTAATGAATGCTCGGTATGAAAAATTTATTTTAGAAATTGTACAATTACGTTAAAACCAAACATGCAGACTATTTACAGTACAGGCAGATAGAAAATATGAGACACGTAACGTACCTTCTTGTCAATATCAGTGAAGGTTCGTAAGCATCCAAAACAATACTGCGCCTGGCCATCATTATCTAATTCTTCATAAGGTTCCACTGGAAACAGGTGATGGTATGATCTACAATAAGATTAGAAATTATGAAAATCGATTTACAATTACAAACACGAATAAAATTAAACCTGCAAAAAATTATAAATTTTTTACGTAAATCTGCTGCAGAGCATTTTCAAATTCAAAGCTAGAATATACTTGGATGTCCTCCGGTCAGTATATCGGTGTTCAAACCACCCGGTAAGGGAAATATAGGGGGAGAAACTATAGGTCAACCATTTATTTTAAGGCCATTTTTTTTCTACCTATGCTGAAGGCCTTGAGAGACTATTTCAGCTTCACCCTGACGTGTAGGTGAGATCACGGAGCTCAAACCGGAAGTATTGCTAACACTGGCCTTAGCAAGAACAGTGATTCGCAGAATCTACCACCGGATCGGAAACGCGACCCACTGAGAAGATCCGGCGAGAAATTCAGTGGGCTGTGTCTGAGGGTTAATTTACCGGTGACTGGGCAGGCCCATAATCTTCTGTGCTCATCTACAGCAATATAAGACCTTATCTCGTAAAAACAAATATCGTTTGAAGTCAGGGGTCGTTTGACAGATGTACCTTGCAAGATGTGGTGCTGATGCGAGTGTCAGGCCGCAGGTGCGACACTGAGCTGGCAACGAACAATACTTGGAGCGGCACTGCGGACACAGGTGACCCTCGCCGCCTATACCTTCGCCTTCCTCCAAATGACTGAACAATAATAAGAGTTTAAAAAAAATAAAATCGATGCGCGTGCAACTTGGTGCACATGAATGAAGTGAAACTTCTTTTTCGATTTGTAGTATTGTGGTTTTCTTCATTTTTCATCCTTAAATCAGATTGCTCTTGTAATAAGGAAAGCTGTATATAAGAGATGCGACATCTTGAACATTTATATTACATATTTTTTAAATTACAGATAGAAATAGATATACGTATATAGGTTTTTTTTTTTAAATACTTCATTAAAATATTGGACGTTACTCGTTGCTAACGCCCTGGCTGTAGCAGGTATACAACGCGTAAGCGTTCGAGTGCCACGGATTCACTCTCGCTCTGTCTCTTTCTATTCCATGGTAGCGTTAAAAGTTTAACGCAAACTTGTTGGAAGTCGCATTAGAAGTTTCACTTCAAAACGTGAAGGAATAACATCGTGTAATAAAAATCAAACCCGCAAAATTATAATTTGCGTAATTACTGATGGTATGACCTCTTGTGGGTCCGAACGGGTAGGTACTACCATCCCGCCTATTTCTGCCGTGAAGCAATAATGCGTTTCGGTTTGAAGGGTGGGGCAGCCGTTTTAACTATACTGAGACCTTAAAACTCATATCTCAAGGTGGGGGGCGGCATTTACGTTGTAAATGTCTATGGGCTCCGGTAACCACTTAACACCAGGTAGGCTGTGAGCTCATCCACACATTTAGGCAACAAAAAAAAATTATAATACTACAGACAAACGCATTTCATGAAAGTTTAGGTTTTCGCTAAGCGTTTTGTTCATTGTTTACAAGTTTTAATTTAAGCAAGACACGAAACTCACCACATACAAACAGTAATAGGTGGATCGACATTAGCCCCTGGGTCGGCTTGTTCCTCGAGCGGCGTTGAATGCGGGAAGCCCATCTTCACAAGACCCGCGTCTAACGAGCGGGCGCGGGGCGGCGGCGACGTGTACTCTAGTAGCAGTGACTGGTAGTGACAATCGTCTAATACCACCTAAAAAACATACAGCGTTTTATGTTAGCAAAATTACCTTTCTAACAAACAAAAAAAAATTAAAGAAGTAAATAAAAGAACTATGTATGTACTTTTTTTTTAAACCTGAGTTTAACAGTCATGCTTTAATACCTTTTATATTGTACACTTTTCCCCTCTTATACATCGTATTTCTCTCTGCTAATGGTTTGCTGGAAGAAAACTCATGAATGAGTTAAGCTCGCCTTTGTAGGTACATAGTATTTAGACATTCTTTTAAATCTGTTTTTATTGTATTTTCTTTTTTGTGTACAATAAGTATAAATAAAATAAATAAATACTTATTAACAAAAGTATACATTTATTATTTTAAGAAAAAATATTTTTTTTTTTATATTAGGTACATACATAATTATTTTAGAAAAATGGTAAATAAAATATTGAGGTTATTCAATCGGTCTCGCATAATACTCTTCTACTGGAATCTCGATAAACGCACCTCCACATGCACGTACACAGAACAACATCCGCATTCTCACAGAAAGAAATAAAGAGAAAGAGTAAAGTAGCATGGAGGACTTTTTTTCTTGCGTGATAATTTCTACAAATCATATTCTATCACAAGCATCAATAACGAATTCCGTAACTATAACATTTTATATCAAATAGTGGAACAGAAAAAGAGTCCTTAGCGGCTAGTTAAAAAGTAAAAGCAGTCTTAAATGAGCTATTTTTAATAACAATGCTTACATACAAAAGCGAAACTGCGATATTATTATCAATAGAGAATAGCTTACACCATAATCTCCATTAGTGTCTTGACACATTTTTTTGCAAATCCGCACTTCAGCAGCTAGACCAATAACAGAACATCTAATTCCATCTGTTTTTAGTGTCTACAAGAAGATAAAAATAATTAAATATCTAATCTAATAAATAAATATTATCTCACAGTATAGTTTATTTTAGGTTATTGAAACTACAAAACTTTCATTGAAATACCATTTTTTGGATTTAAAATGCTAACACAACATTATTAGTATTACTTGCCATATAAAGTGGAGAATTCTATGTCTCAATTGATCGTCAATGGCGCAGGTCACCAGTGGACATCAGCAATGCAAAGAGCTTGTTACAGTTAAACAAAAACTGAGCTTTATGGAGTGTCGTGGAACCATGTTAAATATCTTTACAGATTTCTATTTTAACAAATCTGTGGTGATCAACAAAAGTAAAATAAGGCATTTCAATAATTAAAACTGTCTTACTTCTATGGTAGTGTTTATATCACTTGGATCACAAGTTGTAAGGGATGCGAAAAGCACTAGTAATTCTCTTGACGCGTGTCCAGGCAGAGGCCTTAGGATTCGCCCAGCCAGCTCTAGCGTATTTTGTAATGATGGCTCTCCAGTCAGCGGAGTGTTGGATAAACTGTTTAGAGAACTTTTTGTTTTATTTTTTCAAATAACTAAAAGCTTTTGTTTTTATGACATTACTATATTTAATTGATTTTTCTATCATTTTTCTATAAAACTATGTCAAGTTAATAAAAGTAATATATTAAAATTAATAAATACAACAATAATTTAAAAAAATACTTGCCCTTGTATGGCTTTAATATGTTTCCGGACATTTCCAGATAGGTCAGTTATTTTCTCAGCTCTCTTATTCTTCATTGCTATTAAACCAAGCTGACTGAGCGGATTCTGGTCAAAAAACTCTTCAACAAATTTCTCGAGCAACTAGAAATATACACAGGTTAAACTTATTAAATTAAATTGTATTAATAGCTTCATTAGAACATGATTTCTTCTCGTTGATGGGGGCACACCCTACATCTCACAAACATTTGTGACCATGGAGCTGTTATATCATGGCCTATGCTGTCTATCTGCAAAGAATATTAACTATGCCCATGATGAAGTTCAAACACTGTTAAATATTATTATAGTATTTACAAATTGAATGCAAAAAAAAATCAGCCAGTTGACAAAACAAAAGCATAGATGGTATACAAGTAATTATAGTTATATAGATATAGAAATACGACAGAAAACAAAATCAATTGGTTAAACACTGAAGGACTGCTTTGTAACCTTTCTGAGTAAACTACTCCAGTTGTCCGTATTGCAAAAAAGAATGGAGACATTCATCTCTGTTGAAATGAACTGAATACAATTAATCAAGCTATAGAGTTAGCCAATGGCCACTGGATATGAAGTGTTGGCCATAATATCTGGATGTCAACTTTCGACCTTTATGCTTCTACTCAAATGGTAGTTACAATACAAAGACACCAGGTATATCTAATAAACTTTAAACTACTTGATAACATACTGTACAGCCTCTAGCAGTTTATGAAGGCAAAAGATATTTCTTTACCTTCAATGTGCACAGAAACCGTGAAGGTTTCAAATCTTGGGAGCTCATAGCCTCAGAACAATCTATGGCTAAAAGTAAATGCCTCATCATGCCAAGTCTGACTGGACCTTTACGAGGAGCAGCTGCTTTACGTGCTGCTTTCTGGGCAAATTCAGCCACCAGGCTTTCAACCAATCCATCTTCATCTTCTTTAATAGCCTCCCTACACATAATTATTTAATATATGATTCAATAGACACATAACATATATGTTAAAAACTGTAAAACTAAAGAGTAATCAGAGTACATTAAAGTTTATGAAGAATTTTCAAAAACAAACTTGTAATTACACTATATTTTTATAACATATATTAATTATTTTTTAGAATATGGTGAAATCGTAAGGTTAATGTTAAAGATTTCTAGTAATTTGCTGTGTGTAGGCCTCATTGAATTTGTAATGGTGGCCCAAGATGATCGCTCGTCGTGTTTGTTAATATCTGAACAGGTTTTATTTAGTTTATCTGTAGTTTAGCAAAATAAAAAAATAGGCTCTCTGTACAACTGTTATTACTGGTGGTAGGACCTCTTGAGAGTCCGAGCGGGGAGGTACCACCACCCTGCTTATTTCTGCCGTGAAGCAGTAATGCGTTTCGGTTTGAAGGGTGGGGCAGCCTAACTATACCTGAAACCTTAGAACTTATGTCTCAAGGTGGGTGGCGCATTTACATTGTAGATGTCTATGGGCTCCAGTAACCACTTAACACCAGGTGGGCTGTGAGCTCGTCCACCCATCCAAGCAATAAAAAAAAATAAAAAAACTTAACATCAGATGGGCTGTGAGCTTGTCCACCCATCTAAGCAATAAAAAAAAATTAATAATAATAGACTACTTTGCAATCGCATTTGCCTGTTACCACATTACAGTATCTATCTATCATCAGCCCGCAGACGGCGACTGCTAGATATAGGCTAAGACCCGCCAAAACGACCAGTCCTGCACTGCTAAGATTTTGCAGATTCCAGCCACATTCAACAATACAGACAATAGTATGTTCTATTAAATAGTATGCATGAAAGACATTAACGAGTCTTTCAGGAAAAGGTAAAAAAATAATTTAAATTGATTCATTAACGTTAACTGTTTCTATATTTGATTTTTAATAAAATGGAAGTTCGCTTTGAAAGGTTAGCCTTGTGTATTTACAAACAAATAAACGTAAATAAATAAACATAATAACAATACAACTATTAATTTTCTAACCAAGTTTTTTCATAACCAGTTTCCCATCGATACTCTTTAGGGTCATCTTCATCAGCCATTATTAATTATTTACTAAAATTTAAAGTTGAAAGTCTACTTTTATTTGCATTTCAAGGTTTATCAATCAAGTGCTAGGTGCTAGGTATGTATGTTTTTTTAAGGGGTTTTATGACCTGGTAACTAAGACCTTTAAGTCATGTCGTATTTTAATTGAAATTCTTATTTTTATGAAAAATGTTAATATGGAGTGAATGAAATGAAATGAAGATGATTAATTTGAGACATTAATCAACTGGGATGAAATTAAATGAAATGTAATCTCAGTAAAATGGTGGTCATTTGTTGAGATTTTTTCAGTGGACTTTTTGGAGGATCCCGAGAAGTTACATCCAGCGACTTTGTTCTATTTCCCCATATTTGTGCACTTTCACAGATATTAAAAAGTTAATAAACCACCGTTTTACACATTTAAACCCGAAGAAACACTAAATAGACCAAATAAAACAAATCACACAACTTCAGTCCTCGCGTTCCAGCTAAAAAGTCTAGGTATGTAGGTCCTTGGAGTTCCAAATACGAAGTCCCATTTAACAGATATCAAATACTAGTAAATAACGCTTTATTCGATACTCGACGATATTGATCTTCGATTACTTTAACGAACAAATTAAAATCGTATTGACAGAAAAAGGATTAGCATCCAATAATAAAACTTTGTTTTTTAAATTTAGTTAGATAATATTACATGATATTTTTATCAAGATGGAACTTATTCATCATCAATAGCCGAAATCGATATTTCTATACAGGCGTTTTTTTTTTTATCCTACCTAAGCTGATAGCCTTGAGATTCTATTTCAGCCTCGCCTTAACTAGTAGGTGATCTCATGGGGCTCAAGCCTGATGACGTTGCTAACACGAACCCTAGCAAGAGCCTAAATCTACCGCCGGATCGGAAACGCGACCCACTGAGAAGATCCGGCGAGAAACTCAGTGGGCTAATCTAAGGTTTAATTTACTCGTCGAGCCCTTCGTCGCAAGCGACGGGTTCGACGAGAACGGTGACCGGTGCTTGAGGTACCTAAAAGCACCGTTAGTGGATCGGGAAAATCCGAAATGACGTGTTTGGGGCGACGTCGACTGCTGTAGTTACCGGCGGCCACGATGAGAGGGTTCTCGTGTCGTGCCGCCTTATCGAAGTGGCGCATCGACGCCGACTGCAAATACTTATTGATGGACTCTAAGTCCAGGTCGTCATGGAGGTCGACGTTCCTGACGAACCACGGGGCTCCGACGGCTATCCCGCAAAAACGGGATTGAATAACTTGGAATGATTTTAAGCGAGTGCGGGCCGCGTGAGCGAACACTACACTTGCATGACGGGGCGTATGCAAGTTTTGTAGAGTGTCACCTTATTTCTAAGGGACATTTTACTTCGCCTGCATATCATCGAGTAGAGGCGTCCTAGTGTGAAGGTGGCACGGTCGCGTACCGTCTATAAGTGGGGGCGGAATGTCACCCTCGACAGAAGGATACCTAGTCGGGAGTGGGATTCAGGCGATAAAAACACAAGGTATTTATTATAATTTGGTTATATAGGACGGTATCGATATGTGTGTCTCTGTTCCAATCAGCGAAAAAATATTTTTTTTTTCGTAAAACCTAACCTTCCTAATTCGCGGCAGTAGCACTATCACAAGCTTTTTGCAACAATGACAGCATTTTGTTTGCAGTAAATGGTGGGCTCAGTGGTGGATTTACACTAGGGGCAGTCGCGTAGTCGGGGCAAGTGCCCAGGGCGGCAATTTTTTAGGGCGGCAAAATTTTGGAAGTAAAATTTTTGAAATTAATTCTATTAATTAATCATTTTCTGTTTAATTGATAATACAACAAATTCAATTCATCCATTATTTGGCACTTTAGGTAAAAATTCATAATCAAAATGATTTAGTCAATTTATTTCCTTGAACATTTAAAATAATAATCGATTTGTCCATTTTCTGGAATTAAAAAAAATTAATTTTTTTTTCATTTAATATTTATGAGGCACCCTTAGTGCAAAATTTATAATTGTTAGAAAAAAAACAAATATTTATTTATGTTTTTGGAATATATAACATATGTTAGAGTTTCTGCAATAAATTAATTATTTAATTTTGAAAAAAATAATTATAAACTATAAGTTTTGGTAAAATTCCAGTATTGGGGCGGATTTTTTGCCCAGGAGCGGAGTCTAAATCCGGCCCTAAGTGGGCCGATATTTTTACGAGCCGCAACCTAAAATAAAGGTTTACGTGTTAATATAGCAACAGATAAAATATTAAAATTGGTAAAAATAAATTATTAAATACATTTATTTAAATCCTTACCTTTAATTTGCGCCCAAATAGATTCTATGGCATTGCATTGACAATTGTAGGGTGGAAGGCGCATTACATTGTGTCCGGCTTCCTTAGCCATTTCGCCAATACCTATTTTGGTCTTGCAATTTTCGTTAACACGGAGTCATTCCTAAGTCGCAAAAGTAATTTTAATTGTGGTATCTTCATTTGCAAAAAAAGATAAAAGAGATAAAATTCACACCGATTTTATTAATTGCATTTTAAAAACAGATCATAAATATTTGTGTAATTTTTTTGAAACATTTAATTAGACTGAATTTCGGCTATCGTCGTAATTAAGACCCGTTTTTACTGCTAAAATTAAATTAATATTAAATGTCAACAGCAACACTATTAACTTCCTACAGCAGAAAAGAAAAAAACATGAATCGATTATTTTCATTTTTTATCTGTAGTCTATACTACAATTTTGTCGACCGCTCTGAAATTAAGGGACGCTATTTCGCGCTTTTTCATTTATTTTTATTGTAGTTTCGTTCTAGTTTTAGCTCGATTATAAGTAAAATCTATCGCCCAACATTAAGAATAGCCCTTGATTGAAGCTCGGCTCATAAATCGAGTTATTTTTGTAGAAAATGTCAGGGATAGCAAGTGCACGTTTAGCTGAAGAACGGAAAGCTTGGCGTAAGGACCATCCCTTTGTAAGTTTTTGTTTGTTGAAAACACATTGATTTATGTTTTCGTAAATAAATAAGCTATTCATCTATTTCAGGGTTTTGTCGCGAGGCCTATGAAGAATCCAGATGGTTCATTGAATTTAATGACTTGGGAATGTGCGATACCTGGTAAAAAGGGGGTTAGTATTTCTATATCGTGAAAACTTCTTGTTTCTTATTGATGCAGTTTTAAAGTTATTGAGTTTAAGCACAGTAAATTACGGTAGTAGAAGTTCTAAAACTATAACCTGTTTTTCTTTTTAGACTCCATGGGAAGGTGGGCTGTATAAACTACGTATGATCTTCAAAGATGATTATCCATCAAGTCCTCCAAAATGCAAATTTGAACCACCACTGTTCCACCCCAATGTGTATCCATCAGGTACGGTGTGCCTGTCACTGCTTGATGAAGAAAAAGATTGGCGTCCAGCAATCACAATAAAGCAAATTTTGTTGGGTATTCAAGATCTTCTCAATGAGCCTAACGTAAAAGATCCAGCGCAAGCTGAAGCCTACACAATTTATTGGTAAGTTGAACATCAACATTTTCAATACCCGTATTGCATTTAAAGAACAGTTATGTTTTATAATATTTAATTTTGTAAAAATTGTTTTTTTTTTCTAATATATGTATTTGTTATATTACTGAAAATATATCACAAAACTATCCACATATTGTGATACTAATATTTAATTACTGTGACGTACAAAACTTGTATGCCTCAATATTAAATAAAATTTTATTGTTACAGTCAAAATCGGCTAGAGTATGACAAGCGAGTAAGAGCGCAGGCACGTGCAATGGCTGCTGCTGAGTAAATATCAGAATGGGACAATGGAGCGTTAATGAGCTAAGCCATTGCCTAAAAAGCAGTATAAATGTGAAGACAGGAGATTAAAACAGCAACACTACGCTATTTTGGAGATTGTGCTATAACATTATCTTCATGGTATTTTCCAGTTCCAAAAGTATTTAATCCACACAGTACGCAGTGATGGTTTAAACTATAGATTTAAGTTATTTTGAAGTAAATGCAAGTTTTTAATAACAGACCAAATCAACACTATGCTAATGTTAGTTATTTTAATTCTGGAAAATTTTGAAGCCATTATGAATTCATCATTTTATGGCTAACTTGTATTTATTTATTTGTTAAGTTAATAACAGAAATGTTAACAAGCAAAAAGCATCAAAAAGTAACTACGATTTTAATTACAACCGAATATACAAACATGTTGCTGTAATTCTCAAAATATACGGTTACATTTCGAATCTATGTTATTTTAAAATATTTTTGTATCTTATGTTAGACTTAATGAACAATAAATATTTAAATTCTACAATTTACTGTGTATTTTTAAGTTTAAATTTTTTCGGATTATTTTCACAAACATTCACTACTCAAAGTCAGCGCCTTACTTCTAATCAGCCATTCAGAGTAACTATTTGGAAAACAAATAATTCATAACTTTATTTATTTATCAAAATGGTTAGTTGACATCAGATATTTCATTTCACATGCTGATTTTCATTAAAGTTGGGAGTTAAACAAATATTTAAGTTTTATTCCAGCCTAAAGCAATCATTATTTAGTTTGATGACAGATATAGAAAAATTAGCTACAAAAACCTCCATCTAGTAGTGAATAGGCACCTCAAAATACAAAAGGTGAGAGACAGGCGAACGATACGATCACGACCCAACTAGTTTTAAGTAATAACTGAAACTATTTAATATGGTATTTTCTATTATTAGAACCCATTGAACTTGCCAAATAATGCCAGGACTAACTTAGAGATATGACTTCGAAGACTTGATTTTGTTATACGAGTATAAGGGACGCCCACCCCATAGATTATACACTTAATAACCCATTTTCAAACCAACAACCAATTAGTCCTTTTCCGCAATTTCGAATATGCGACGGTCCGTCAACATATCGCCGCGCACTAAAATGCAGATTTCTAGACAGTGTGGGTCAACGAACTCGCAGCCTACCTGGTGTTAATTGGTCATCGGAGCCCATAGACATGAACATCGTAAATGCCACTACCCACTTTCAGACATGAGTACTGTCTTATAAAGTACCCTTTAAATCGTAATGCATTATTGCTTCTCGGCAGAATTAGGCGGGGTGGTGGTACCTACCTGTGAGGGCTCACAAGACGCCCTACCCACAATCCACAAGTAATTACGCAAATTATATTTTTTGCGAGTTTGATATTATTATACGATGTTAATCCTCTTCATCGAGGAAGCCAATCGTGAACATTTTTGAAATAAGTTTTTCATCAGAAAAGTTGGTACCTGCCTGCATTTGGCACAGTCGCATCGCATACGGTCGCATTATCCCGCAGGCCATGAAATGACCGGCTATACTTAGCTGACGACATAGAGCCTGACAAATTATAATAAATACATAAAAAATGATGGTTGACGCTCGCCTAGTGCCCACCAGTCAAATACCTACAGTCCGCGCGCGAGCTGCGAGGATTTGGGGGCTGGGGAAGCGGGCGGGCGTGCACCGCGCCCGACCGTCGCTTCATACCCCGCACTCTCCCACTACTAGTGTCGACCTTAACATGAGAGTGCGCTTACTGACTCGTTGTTTTTAATTTTGCGATAGCAATGTTAATTACGTGTGTTTTTAGTATAAATAATCTTACACTTATAAGTATTTTTGTTTGCACAAATAGCTATATAATTTGATGAGAAAGGAATGGCGAGCCTAGCATAATAACCATGTCTTAGCATTAGAGGAATATTACTAGCAGAAGGATGGCTTAATGGAGGACGTTGTCGAATCATTTATTATTGAAGTACGTGAGCAGAGTGACATCAAGAGGAGAGTACATCAAATTCTTCAACTACTGATTAATCTGATTGCGAGAGTAATTAATAAGATTTCACGTTCATTTTGTTCAATAAGTATCAGTTCATTAAATTAAATTCATACGTGATCAGTTGTTTTTTTATTTTATTTCAAGTACATAATACCCTCATAAAACTATTTTATAATTTACACTCGCAGGGAGGCTTAAGATGTGTTAGTATCGATAGTGCAATATCGACTAATTACAACACTAGCTCATTACGTCAACATTCCTTAAAAATCCTCGGAACTCGCGCGCGGACTGTAAATACATTCGTTGAACAACACCTAATAAAGCTATTTAAGACTAGCCTCTGTCTCATTTTTTTATATTTTGTTCTGGCTAATAAATTAGGTCATCACTGCTTTTTATAAATTGTTTAAGCAGTAAAACTACTCTACTTATTTATTAAAAAGAAAAAAAAACAGACATAAATATAATAAGATTTTTTCATTAAAAATATATATCATAAATCAGCTTCAACCAGTTGTATTATGGAGAATAGAGGGTAGAGGTAAGGAGCACCATCTTGTATATGGGACAAGCCGGACAAGTTGAAAAAGTGTCCATCTGTAAACAGCAAATTATAGCTCGAAAACTCACCGAATTAGCGCTAGTGTAGCAAGGGGAAATAGTATGAATATAGAAGTTTTAAGCTGAGTGAAGTGTGCTGGATTGCAGTGAAGGCTATGTTCCTATTTACACTGCGAGCACTGTTCAGTGCTCTCACTGCTATTCGTTACCTACGTTAAGGACTGACAGTATACAGCCGTAGTAACTTAAGGAATGATTGATGATACATGATGATGAATGTAACGGGGAATAATACATGATTTCCTAAATCTTCACTTCAGCACTTTTACCGTGCATAACCTCATTTCAATAATACGGTTATTAAGCTATTATAGATTAAATTACTTGAAAAACAATATTTTCTTTTACTAAAAAAATACTTTCTTTTAGCGATTAATTAAACTGACAATGACTTGAATATTCTTTTTTCGGCTAAACTTTCCTTTTGGGTCCGTCGATTTGGAAGTTCACAATATTTTTGTAGATAGTACTCATAAATAAAAAGCTTTTTGCAACATTTCAAGCTGCGGAGACTCACGGTTTACGAGATATAATTTTTTAAAGTTTCCGTAAATATTAGAAAAATCGTCAAGGTAGATGTCACATTTGAAATTTCACGTTCCATTCACGGTAAGCGTGTATTTTGTTAAATTTTATGTCATGTTTTTACCGAAATATATTTTATTATTTTAATATATTCACATAGTAAATTTGTTGTAATTAATGTGCATTGTAATTGTTTCTGTAATAAGCAATTAAATTGACTTTTTTACACAAAAAGTAACAAAATTTTGTTTATACTGTGGAACGGTACGTGAAATGACGCATTTTTTTATAGCGTCTTTTTATCTGTCTCTGTAATAAACTAACTTTTTATATAAGATTTAAATATAAAGCAGTAAAAATGCTCGTGTTTTGGAAATAAAATTGCAAAAATATTCGAAAAATATCGAAAACCGAATCAGAACACCCACTTTCCACCTGGTCTTGTCTGCCCTACCCCTAGAGTGTATATAAAAAACCGGAGACGCGGAGGGAGAGCAGTCCTCGCCCGCTGTGACGGCGCACGGAAACAGTGCGAGGCGGAGTGGCTGAGGCTGTCGCCGTAGGCGACCATCAAGCCGAAGCTGCGGAGCAGAGCACGAGTGACCGTGCTTCGGCACGCCAGGGCGGAAGAGCTGCTCTTCCCGCAGCGCCAGAGATAAGGCGGATTCAAACTTAAGCTCCCTTGGAGTTTAACTAAATTATGCAGTTTTAATCTAAAAAATTAACCATGGATCTTCATAGCCATGGGGATCTGCGGCTTGGTGATGGTGCAGTGGTAACCCCTCCCTCCACAACTCAAAAATAATGGATCATAATTGAAATTTTAACCCTATGTTGACTAAATAGTGCTATTCTAACCTTCATAACCATGGGGTTCCGCGGGGTGGGAATGGTGCAGGGGTAAACTCTTACCCCTCGCAAAATTTGGCGCCACACTTTTGAAATTTGGCGGCACACATAAGTGCCGCGGAATAGTGGTTGAGAATCACTGCTTTACAGTGCTCACAGTGCAAATCGGAACATACCAGAAGTGTAACAGCTTATGGCGCTGTTTTTAAAATCTTTCCACTTGCTAATATGGCGCCATCTTAATTTGCTGCCCTTCAGTGGACACTTTTTAATATACTAAGATGGTTCTCCTAGCCTCTACCCTCCATAATTCAACAACATAACACATCATTTTATCCAAAAAAAAAAAAAATTAAAAGAAAAATGTTTGGGGTGGACGACCCTTATCACTTAGGGGTATGAAAAATAGATAGTAGACGATTCTCAGACCTACTGAACATACTATTGATACACAAATAAAACCAAAAAAACATTGCTGGCAAGCTACGATTGACACACATACACAATGTTATAACTGGTGGTAGGACCTCTTGGGAGTCCGCACGGGTAGGTACCACCACCCCGCCTATTTCCGCCGTGAAGCAGTAATGCGTTTCGGCCTGAAGGGCGGGGCAGCCGGTGTAACTATACTGAGACCTTAGAACTTATATCTCAAGGGTGGGTGGCGTATTTACGTTGTAGATGTCTATGGGCTTCAGTAACCACTTAACACCAGGTGGGCTGTGAGCTCGTCCATCCATCTAAGCAATAAAAAATAAAAAAAACACAAATAAAACCAACAAAACATGGCTGAAAAATGTATAGTGAGTAAGACAGGAGACCGGCTTTGTCCTCATCCCTACTACGTGATGTTTGCTGGATGAGTGTTGAACAAAACACAAAGTTGTGAACAATTTTTTTTGTAAAGATGATTACATTCTGTGTTTACACCTTGGCCTATCATGGCCTTGGTCTTCGACACATTTTATCAAGGCACCGACATGTTATGGCTGCAGGTTTATTCCAGATTCATCTAATAATCCGCTGCATTTTGTATCAAGTATGAACGCTGAAGAAATACAAATATTATTACGTTGTCCATTTTTCTGCCAAAGATGTGATTATGCTTTATACCAGGGGCTCCCAAACTTATTTTGTCTACTGTCCACTTTGAGAATAAATTATTTTTTAGCGCCCCCATTTTATCACCTACTTAAAGACCACTATAGCGAGAGCTCAGTCGGTATCTAAGAGTCCTCCTAGATAAAATTACAAATCGCCTCCCAAGTTTCTACACAGTGCCCCCAAAATTAAAAAAAAATAAAACAACTACAAAACTTCTTTACTGTGATTTTAAAACAAAGTTGTGGGCAAATGATAGGTAACGTAAAGAATATATTACAGATTTTAAGTAACATTTTGCTGTAAATGTTAACATTATTTTTATAGACACGTAAAATGATGATTATGTCACCCTATTGAAATGCATAAAAGTTGACGAAATTGGTTTGGTGTTTTAATTAACGTAATTGATAGACGGTAACAAAATAAGAATATTTCTGCGCCTTTGCTATATTTCTACACATTTCTCAACTTTATTACAAATTAAACCTCATATTAAACCTCACATTCAAAATATTTAGACTCCAATCCACAAATGAAAACAAAAAAATAGTTTAACATTTTTATTTTAGTACATTATCCTATTGATGATGCAATTAGTTTGAGAAACGCTTGAGAAATGTTTAAGAAATTATTTTGAGAAATGATACATCAAACTTAATTGAAAATAGACTAGGGTCGAATGAATCTAGAAAAGTCGGTCAATATTGACGGCTAAATTCACGTGTCGGTGTTGCTGGTCGCCTTTGTGTGAACTTGAAGTGCGTTCTGTCGTGACAATTTTTTCTGATCTCTTTCATTGGTTGAAATATACGGTTTTATGTTGCTATTGGTGTTTAAGAGATACCATTTGCAAAGAAAACGTGCGTTGTCGGCTAATCACTAGATGGCGTAGCGTATGTGTCGGTGAAAGGGTTTTTTTGGTCATTGAATTTTCAATTCTTGGTGTGATTTGTAGCATTTCGCGTTGCCTGTGAAGATTATTTTTGTGAAATTGTTTTGGTAGGTAGGTAATGTTGTGACATTTCATTAAATAAAAAGTAAAAGGTTACAAAAATCTTGTATTAAGTGTGTACGCGATTAAAATATTTATTTTTTCATTGGTTAAAATTTGTGTAAATCGAAACATAATCATCTACCCAAAACGATAAGTGGTGAAGAAATGAAAACTAGATAAATCAAATACAATAATTTGTCCAATACAAAAGTGTCTCTCTGTGTTTTTAGAACTAGTGAAGAATATTAAAAATGAACTATGTGACAATATTAAACTAGACATTCAATGTTCTGTTAAAACTTGAAAGCGTGGCTTTTAATCTATTATGAATGAGTTGGCGGGAATTACTATTTACCGGCAAGCAAGGTTATGATGTAAGGAAAAGCTACTAAAAGATAAGATGAAATAAGTTTTGATTTGCAGATTTTAAAAAATGACATCTATGGAAGAGAGTGAAACTCCTGAAGAGGTGATACCTGGAAATCCAGATGAACTTGCCAAAAATCCTACTGCACTTAAAGGTGAGATAAATACAGATTATGAAGTTTATGTTCATTTCAAACACAAAACTAATTTAAATAATGCTGAAACTTTTGTAGATGCTCATGAACAAATGGCAGCACTAGATATTCTGGTCTGTGGGCAGTGTCACTCTGCATTCCATTTTGTAGAAGAGTTTAAAGAACATAAAGAAGGTACCAATTGTTCAGGAAAGTCCCCAGTAAGGGATAGTGTGAGTATACAATTGTATTTTAAATTTTTCAATTGAAAACCTAACACTACTACAATACACTGCTTAATATTGCAACTAAAATGTTGTAAGTATTATTGACATAACTATAGATACAAAAGATCATCTCCACTTAATCCCCACTAAAAAGTAAAAATAAACACTTATATCTTAAAACTGTATTAGCTATTACACCTCTATGAAGTCTGATGAGAAATCCATTTACCTAGTGCACATGGTAAAGTGTTTATCTACCTTACTACTTAGGTCTGTTATTGAGAGTCATCTGTCTCAGATTGGATGGTTTATTGGAGTATCTTGTAAAAAAAATCCAACCTAAATAGAGGTGAGTTGAAGAGGAGTTAAGTTGCAGACAATGGCCTATTTATCATTATCATAAATATTTTCTACAAAATATGTATGTACAAAACATTTTCTACCAAATATGTATGATAAGTAATTGAAAACAATATTTCTTGCTAATTGTTTAAATTATGTCATTAGTCAATAAACTAAATTTCCACAGAATGAAAGTAAGGCACAGGTGTGGGCATTCCTGTTATGGAAATGTTCTTCTGCTCGAGAAGGCTCCGCTGTTAGCACAGACAACAGCTGGAAGCTGTATCAGCAGTGGTGCCGGATGCCAGAAGCACAACGTAATGCCTGGATCACAGCTGGACAGAATGTACAGTCACTATCTAAATATGCACATGCTAAAGTCGTAAGTCTGCTTTTTAATGTTCTGGTTTTTTTGTTGGTTAAGGCAGACAACCGAACTAATGGAAAGTGTTTACTGTCACTGTGATAAGATTTTTAGTTAGTTTACTTTAACATTAATTTAATATTATTGCCTTTGTTATATTATTTTACATTTCAAAGTTTTCATCTTGTTTGACACACTATGTTGTTAACTTCTAAATTTGTCTAATAAAAACTTACTGAATAGGTAATTAGCAACATAAAAGTGAATTATTAAATCAAAGACATAATTCACATAAACATTGAATTTTGTTGGAAAGAAATTAACAAATTATGACATCAACATTCACTGTTCTACTTTCAATAAGTTTAAACACATTCATGTCACCTTGTCAGCCAATAATAAATATTATTTGGGATTAAATGTTTCTTGATACTAAATAAAAATTATTATTTTTTTAAATATATTAGGAAAATGATCAATAATTAAGTCACTTTCCACATCATTTCGTTTTAAATCCAATTATTGAACACACCTTAATATCACAACAATGTCTGAACACAAAATTCAGATAAAACAATAAAAATAAATGAAGTTGCTTGGAAATACATCAATCTCTTCAAAATAAAAATAAATTTCAATAATCTGCATATATTTTTCACAGATGGAGTTGAAAGTAGAGGACCAACAGGTACCTGTAACACCTGGCCATGAAATAAAGAAACGAGGTAGACCAAAAAAAATACTCAAGCAGGTAAGTACACACTTCAATCTGATATAAAGATTACTATAAACACACACTAGTATATAATGTAGACTCTTCATAAGAAATATATACTGCAAAGTGATTTGACTTTTTCAGTTTATATCATTAATTATACATTGATGTAATTCATAATTCTTTGAAAAAACCAAATGCCCCGATTGTGTGCGACAATTAACTTAAAATGACTCAAATTTTCAGGATGACATGGAAGCTGTACCATCCGGAGAAGAAAGTGAAGAAACCAAAAGTCATTTAACACCGAAGATTACTCACAAAACACCTCTGGCAACAAATATAAAGTCAAAGGTATAATTGATATCCACAAAAAAATTTTATATGTATTTTATTAGATCATTGCTGTCTATGCCAAATTTTGGTATTGATTTTTTACTGGTTAAACCAGGCTGGAGTTTGGTCTGATTGCTACCATACTTCGTAGGATCGCCTGCTAGGCCAACCTAAAAAAATTCTGACAACTTCATCAAAATTGGTCTGCTTATGGGGAACATACACATAGACATAATTTAAGTAATATATTTAGTTAAACAGTAATATGTCAGTAGAAATCTTATAAAACTAACGTAACGTCAGTAACAGTACACTGTGATGCTTAGGTGGATGTTTTATAGAAAACTATATTAGTATATACAGATTCTATTTTAATGAAACGCAAAGCTTTTTGCTAACGTCGATTTTACTATTAGCATATTCAGAATTTTAAGAAATTTCAATTCATTAGGAATAAACACCAATGAACTAATAACGATACATCGCGTATCCTTATCGGACACGCATTGTTTCCTATAGTTTGATGATCATTAACTCTATTATTTGTAACGAAGTGTAAGATGAATGAATTTTGGTTTGTAGGATCTAAACGACTCCGTGCGTAACGCCCAAGAGCGCGTGCCTCCCGAGGAGCGCATCGCGCGGCGCACGGAGCGGCAGGGCGACCCGGCGGAGGCTGGAGAGTACGTTGTCGAGAAAATACTCGCCAAACGGTTCAACCCTCGTCGCAAGCAGTATGAATACCTCCTCAAGTGGGAGGGATATCCTCAGTAAGAATTATAAAGCACTTAATTTAATCAATTTAAATTCTTTCAATTTCATTCTCCTCCTGCATGAGGTCTACATGTGACCAGAATCCATGTTATTCTTCTTGCCTTCATCCCGACAAATATGGGTCAGTACCCGTGTTATGGATGCCTTTGTTGAAATCTTCAATCAATTATTCGCCTTATGTGTATGTTATATGTACTTGGCATGTAATTCAGGATAAAAATAATGAGAAGGTATAAGATTAAAAGCAATAGAAGGAAATTATTACAAAAGGCAGAAGATTGAAAAGTTGATAAATGAAAGATAGTAATACTCAGACAAACTACAATGTTATATGAAATCCTGTCATGGCCTTATTAAAATTGATCATTATTGTTAAAAATATTTATATTCTTAGTGACCAAAATACATGGGAGCCGGTAGAGAATATGGAGACTTGTAAACATTTGCTAGAAGCATTTGAGAAGCAGTTAGCTCGTCAAAAAGAGCTCAAAGCATTACGTGCCCAACAACAACAGCATCCCGTACAGGTAAGCTCTTGAATTTGAAAAAGGATATATTAACATGTTTGACTTACCATCAATCAGGGTAACTTAAGCTTTCCGTTTAACATTAGCCCACTTACTCACTTTTTACATATTAATTTTTTTATTTCCAAACGGGATACATTTTACCATAGACTTTGAAAGGACAATGCCCAAAAGTGGGCCAACTTTATGTCAAAACTATTTGTACTTGAAAAACTATGCCTTATTTTTTCACGTTGTTTAGTTTATGTATCAACATTTCTTTCAACCTGGCATTGTTTTCCAAAAAAATAAATTACTTATTTGATAACATCCCAAAACTATCCATGCCATAGTTTTTAAATTCGCCAATAGGCAAAGGGCTTAGCCCACAGTAATCCACACAATAATCGCTCTCATAATTATTTACAGTATTAAATAAGTTAATTGTGGTTAATGTTGCTAGAAATAAGCCCTTACGTACATTTTATTATTATGATATCCTCATAATAATAATAAAATGAAATGAAAATCCAGAAGCCGGCAACGATATTGTTGTTGTTGTTTTTAAATTCACCAATAAGCAGGCAAAGAGCGTAGCCTATACAGCCTAGTCTGTCGAAGTTATATGTTTTTTATGTCAATAAAAAGCCGGTGTATCTCTTTTTATTGCTTTTTGGGAGTTTTGACGTCAACTCGACGAATACCACATTGACTAAGCTTGAGTTTACGCAGACCTTTTATACACAATATTACAAATACAAATAATACAAATTACACAATAAATTATTAAAAAAACATTAAAATAAAAATTCAAGTGCCGCTTCACTCGGGTTGCTGCCAAAACTCTAATCATATATAATAAGAATAGAGTAATGGTAGGCCATTGATATTTTTACTAATGGAATCATTAATTTCTAATAATATTAAATAATTCATGGTTTTAAGTAACAATTATTGTTATAATATATAAATATTGAATTGAACAAAAATAAACTAAGAAGCCTGTGAATTATAAGCATTAGCTATTTTTTTTTAATTTGTTTGACAGCATATAGGTTTGCTATAAGGCTGTATGGGCTAAGCCCTTTGCCTATTGGCGAATTTAAAAACTATGGCATGGATAGTTTTGGGATGTTATCAAATAAGTAATTTATTTTTTTGGAAAACAATGCCAGGTTGAAAGAAATGTTGATACATAAACTAAACAACGTGAAAAAATAAGGCATAGTTTTTCAAGTACAAATAGTTTTGACATAAAGTTGGCCCACTTTTGGGCATTGTCCTTTAAAGATAATTTTTTTGGTAAACAGCTGTCATAAGATGGCGACCTAATTTATTTATTTATAACAGAAGATCCAATGCTATCTTAAGACTTTAAATGTAAAAATACTTCAAAATTATATTGCCAGTTCTTATACTGGCAAAATTACCCTGTTCTTAATATAATATTGGCCCACAATTTTTTTGTAAATTTTGTGAGATTTGCACTCTATGCTCATGCAAAATCATTTAAATTTCAATTGTAAAAACGTTTAAAACCCACGGAAAATCCATATTTTTTATTAATATCCAGTAAAACTGAGACAATACATGGAAAATTGTTCACATGGCGAGACAAAGTTACCCCGATAGACGTTATGTGGTTCAAACAGTGAAACAAAACATTCTAATCTATGATAAATGAATAGGCTAAAATCGAAAATGTTTGCTTTCAAATGTCAAATTGTAGCACACATGTACTGCTGCAATTCTTTTATAAATTGCTAATTTATAAAAAAATCTTTATATAAAAAATGGTTTTCGTTGACAAACTAGGTGAAACAGACAAACACACCTTTGCCACAGGTTGTGAAGCAGGTTATAAAGAAAACAGAGAGTCCAGTCACACCTTCAGGGTAAGTTTATTGTTGTAAACAGTCAGAATTTCAACTTACATATCGAAATAAATTGAGAATTTTTGAAAACTCATGCTTTGTGACATCCCCTAATTTGTGAATATTAATTAAAGTGTATTCAAATGTTATCATGTTCACAATACCTTGATATTTGATAATTTATAAAGTTCAAATTTTCAACTTAATATAATATAAAATCAAGCTTATTAAAACAAGCCATGTTGTAAGCTGGCATGAGCTGCCCTTTTCTGTGGCTATTTTTGCAAAAAAGCAATTCTTCAAACAAGAATTGAATTTTTACCTCATGTCTTGAGGTAGATAATGAATTTTCCTCTTCTTTCTTCCAATTAATGGCATCAATAAGTTTCAGTAATGGCCTAACATAGTTCTAGTCATAGCTGACTAGTTTATATCATAATTGATACATAACGACACTTGAAAGGCAAACGTGACTAAGCGAGAATGCGTGAACTTTACAGTAGACTAATTAAAGTTGAAATACCTGAAAAAAAAATTCTATTTTAACGAATCTAGCTGTAGGATTGAAATGATTTTATAGACCTAGAAATATATTTTCTTTGCTCATCGAATATGGTTATTGCCTATCATTTATGTATAAAGCAGTTATTGTCGCTTAGTCACGTTTGCCTTTCAAGCGTCGATAGTTAAAAAGTATATAAAAGCATTAATTATTGTAAAACTATAGAAATGTAATTTACCATAAAGGCGCTTACAACGTACGAGCAAAGTTCGTGCACTAGATCAAGTGAAGGCGTGGTGCGGTGTAGAGGATGGCGAACCGATGTCCAAGAAAGTCAAGAGGGAGATGTCCAGCGAAGACGAAGACTTCTCGGATCTTGAATCAAAACGTATGTAGCATTGAGGCTTCGCTCTGAATACTGGTGGTTTACTGTTTATAGGGCGTATTGTAAGCCCGCTCGGGTAGTTGCCACCATCCTGCTTATTTCTGCTGCGAAGCCGTAATGCGTTCCAGTTTGAAAGGTGGAGCAGTCGTTGTACTGTAAAAGCTGACACTTAGAATAGAACTTATTTATCAAGATCTTATGAAACAAAATTGAACTCTGATTCTTACAAAAAAAATACAACAGACAGCGTTACTCTCGGACTCTCTATAACAAATATAAGCGAATATAAATCTACAAGATGCTATAATAATATACAGTAACAGCAAAAATATCCGACTGTGATATTATTGGAGAAAGTGAGAGCGCTCGGTGAAAGATAATAATAGCCCCTATTAAAATTTTGAAAACTACTCTGTTTATCCTTGCCAAGGTGGAGCTTTGATTGTATTTTTTTTTGTTTTGTAAAATTTAAACACGTAATTAATTGTAGATGAGAAGAAGATAGTGAATGGACAATCTTCACCAAAGTCAACGTTAGACCCTGAGCTGGTAAAATCGCTCGGTCTGGGCGGGAAGGGTATGCCGAACATCAAGGGGGTTATTAAAGTTGACCCTAAACATATGCCTAATCTTTCTACAGGTTAGTAATAAAAATACAAAACTGCGTATCGAGTTGCAAGCGCGGTGTTGCCATGTTGATATGCTCTTTTTCCCCCGAGAACGATCAGAGCCGCTTATAGTATGCGTGCGCGGTTATCGGAGCTCAAACACATCACGAATAGAGAGAGAATACCTTCATATATACCGTAACAACTGCGTGTGTAGACATTTATGTTACAGTTTTATAATAATGAACATTATATATACTGTAACAGGGTGAGGGGTTTAATCCATGGGCCTATTTAAATTTGAATTTTTTTGGCGGGCCGCACATAATTAACGTCACTTTACTTATAATAAATATTAGAATAAAAATTATAAAACCAAAAAAGAAGTAAAGATTTCATTTCATGTATGTACTTAATGCAAGATAAAAACAAACAAGGAAAGAACAAAAGCGAATTGGTTTTTTTTTATTGCCCTTGTAGGCAGACGAGCATACGGCCCACCTGATGGTGAGTGGTTACCGTTGCCCATGGACCTCGGTAATGCCAGGGGCAGAGCCAAGCTGCTGCCTATCGCGATGGGAGAAAGTCGATAAAATAAATTCAATTTTAAAAATGTTTGGCGGGCCGCGTGTTGGTCATACTTGCACTATAATAAAATAACTTATTTCGTTTTAGGAGTATACATAATGTCCAAAAGCTCAGGGATTATGAAGATTGATTCTCCAGGAAAATTAGGACCAGGTCTTAATATTGACCAGGATGCTATTAGAAAACAGATAATGGCTGCAAAACAGGTGGTTATTGACTTATTATTAAAGACAAATTTTAAACGTTTTTAAAACTACCGAAAGCACGGATTTTAGCGACTAGCAAAAAAATATTCCATAAATGGATGTCATTGAACCAAATGTTGTTGAAACATTGGTATTATACTGATGACACATCTTTATCATTTTTATTTAATTTGAATGATGATGATTAATGAAACCGTTAAAGTGAATAATCATTTCGTCAAACCACGATTAAGGTTGTATTCACTGGTACAACAAATACATATTATACTATATTTATACTGGTATACATATATTTTTTACTGGTGGTAGGTAGGACCTCTTGTGAGTCCGCACGGGTAGGTACCACCACCCTACCTATTTCTGCAAATGAGTATGTTCTGTCTTTTCTAAATGTCAACGGACAACCTCGGTTTTCTCGCAGTTTGTAAAGTATTCGAAACGTCGGAAATAATATAAGGATAATAAAAAATGCGAGATTAAACTGTAGTAGTAGTAGTTTTAATTATATCTATAACTCGCGAAACCCGAAGGTTTTAAATACCGAATGTTAGTAATTCTTTTTTTTAACGGTTTTTTCCCCCTACCTATACTCGGGGGGGGGGGGGGACTGGTAGCCTGAAGGGCTATTTCAGCTACGCCCGGACTGGTAGGTGAGCTCACGGGTTCAACCTGAGAGAATTTGCTAACACTAGCCCTAGCAAGAGCAGTGCTTCGGAGAATCTACCACCGGATCGGAATCGCGACCCTCTGAGAAAATCCGGCGAGAAACTCAGTAGGCTAAACAGTTT
This sequence comes from Bombyx mandarina, assembly GCF_030267445.1. NCBI lineage: Eukaryota > Metazoa > Arthropoda > Insecta > Lepidoptera > Bombycidae > Bombyx > Bombyx mandarina. The sequence goes on from NC_143215.1 coordinate 6,838,048, forward strand.
TTTTGAAACCCAATACTTTTTATAACTTACAGAAAGTGGAGGAAACCAAAAAAATTTCATCATCACCCCGTCCACCAATACCGTCACAGGTAATATTATTTGGAATATATAGAATAGCTTTTATTTTAATTGAATATTAAAATAAATAAACTTTGGGGAACATCATAAATTTTATTTTCTGCTATTTTATTAAATTCGTACGTACAGACACAATAAAACCAAAATTAGAATAATGCATATATTATAAACATTGTGGAACGGAAAATGATACAATAATTAATAAAATAGCATATAATATATATACATAGAATATTGTAAAGTGCGAAATTTTCATAGTATACTGAATAGTTGCTGTAGAAAAAAACTCGGAATAAATCTTCAAACCCGAAATAAACAGAAAACATTATTCATTTATATAGTTAAAAAGTAAAAGTAACTTCTCACTTATACACACTTTTGACAACTATTATAATCGAACTTATATTTCTGGTAATTTCTTTATTATAGATTATATAATATGTAAAATTTATTTTCTAGATAAAGAAAACATTTACCTCGGGAGGTCAGCAAGTTACAGAAAAAACAATAATAACACCATCAGGACAAAAGATCATTCAGCGCACAATACAGCGTCCAGCTGGAATTAGTTCTGATAAGTCACCTGTAACTATCCTCAATAAGAAACTTGCTCAAGTAAGTCTGAAATTGGTAAAGGGGGCACAGAAAACTTCTATCATTTTGTTGAGACTGAATTTAAAGTCCAATATTTACTAATTAATACTGGTTTAAATAATGTTAAGTAGAATCAAAGTTAATGATTTTGACGTCCTGTGAAATTATTTGGTATTGCAATCAAAATATAAGAGTGGAAGAAAAATTAGTATCATTACGGCAACCAATACACAAAATGTTTGGTTCTGCCCACGGCATTGTTGACGTGAATCAGCGACGTTAAGCATTCTTCAATGCAAAGGCTGTATGATTGCTTTGAGAGCAATAAAAGAGGTCATTTATTTTATTACACAAATGTTATGTCTTTCTTTTATTTTACTGTCTTGAATAATTCCTGAAATTGAAAATAAAAAATAGTCGCGTTTCAGGGGGATAGCTTGCTACGTCGTGGTGGAAGCAGTCGGGGGCGGGGCCGCGGTGGTTACTCTATATCCACAGCAGGTGGAAATATCGTTCGTATCAGAGACAAAGCACCTGTACCAGTATCATTTGATTTTGAACAGGTACATTTTAATATAAAATGTTAAAAATTGCTGTGATCCTTTTGGAATATCAGGAGCTTTAGTTATTTTATCAAATAACAAATTTTCGGCATGCATGTAGTATGTTTCTGAATGAGATTATTTTGACGTTGTAGTCAGATGCGTCGTCGGACACATCGGACGGCATCGAGGACCCGTTCCCGCGCGACCTCGGGCCACTGCCCCCGGACAGTCCGCCGCGGGAGCTGACGTTGTGTCCGCTGACCGGGCGCCGCCTCGCGCGCGCAGAGGGCGAGCCCACGCCGCCGCCCACTCCGCCCCCTGCGCCCCTCACTCCGCCGCCGACATCCGCGCCCGCCACGCTACTCATGAAGGTACCGCTACTGACACCACTTCTACCATAATATTACTTGCATCTCAGAACAATTACTATTGCAATTTTTTATTGTTTTTTTTTTGTGATTACATTTTTACAGACACATATATAGTCTTAACTTAAGCAAACGATTCGTTATGAAGTTTCATCATTTGAGAGAAATCGATAGCTCACTCAAAAGGAAAATTTTATGCATAAAAATATGGTTCAGAGTTCACGTCGTCACTCATGTCTACAGTATAGCAAAAATATGTAAAACTCATCCCGAATTACATTATAAAAGAGGGGAAAAACAGTAAAAAATAAATTTAAGCGCATTTTAATAATTCCTTCATTGAGCATGAACTTAAAAAGAACATTGTTCGCAACGCAACGCACAAAGACATATTGAGTTTAATGCATTACAAGATATATTTTTTTAAATTTGTTATCGTCTAATACTGCCTTAGTAAGAGATAACCAAAAATATTTGACAGGTTGAAATGTCACCTGGAGGAACTACGGGGATGCTCGTACAAGGTGAGGGCGCTCAACCGTCTCTACCAGTACTCACAGACGACGACGGCGTAAGTACAACAACTATATTATACAATAAAAGTTTGAAGGGTAATAAAATTAAACACTCCATTCAAAATCATTCGAATCAACTATGGTCTTAAGCTCACGGACTCGTGCAAGAACTGGGTCTTAAGTTTTTTATCGTGCATACCATAAGAAGGTGCTAATGAGTTTTGTAAATAAAAATAATAACATATTTTATGCAAAAAATATTTTATGATAATTTGTTAATTTTTTTTATATTAACTAACTAATAATGCTGACAAACATGTTCTCATTTTACCAGACTGAAGTGAAAGTAGAAGCTAGTGCAGTGAAACAACTTTTAGAAGAAGGTGTTGGTGTCGATGAAAGTGAAGAAGTTGGGTTATTAGACGCGGGACACGCGCCTATCATGATTCGGGGAGAGGATGGTGTGCTGTACCAGGTAATTAATTATATGAATAACAAAAATATAAAGTTTCCGTACCTGAGCAATATAGTGCTAGAGGGTTTTTTTGCTTAGAAGGCTGAACGAGCACACGACTATTTGGTTTTAAGTGGGTACCACAGCCCATAGACATCAACAACGTAGATGCCGCCACCCACCTTGAAGCATGAATTCTGAATCTCCTCAGTTTTTGAGTATAACGGCTGCCTCAGCCATCAAACTGAAACGAATTAGTACTTCACATACAGTGGTGGTACAGATACAGTGGTGGCATCTACCCGTGTGGGCTCACCGTGCTACAAGTAATTGCGAAAAGTTGTGATTTTTGTGGGTCTCATTTTTATTACACGAATTCCTTCAGCACGGAAGACATTCGTGAACATTTCTTAAGTACAAATTTCGTTAGAAAAATTGGTACATGCCTGCGAAATTCAAACACCGGCACAGTTATATTCCTCGGTACGAATGCACCAGGCGTCTTATACTTTAAGCTACGACAACTTTAAAAGATTTTTATAGGTTTGATATTTAAAAGGAAATTAAATAATTCTTTAAAGTTTTTACTACATTATTTCGTATCCTCATTGCTTACACGTGTCACTGATCAAATCAGGTGTAATGTGATTAGACATGCTGTCGTGACATTTACACTATAATTGAAATTAGCCGGTGTCATCGTATGAAATGAGGACAATTCTGAGAGAAACCTACACCACCGTGCTGGTCTGTCTGTAAATGCCCAAAGTGTAGCATATTTTTGTCAATGAGTAATAATGGAATCAAGATTTTGAAAATAAACAAGACTGGCAACTCTTAAAATATTTAATGCTCACGTTTTGTCAAATGACAGGTGGCTGGTGAAAACGAGGCTGGGCAAACGTTATTGGTGGCTGCGGAAGGCGTCGAGGGTGCAGTGGAGGGAGCCGTCGAGGGTGAAGGTGACGTCATGTACGTTACTAGAGAAGATGGACAGGTATGTAATATTTGTACAATCGTATGACACATATCCAACATGAGTATCACTACATAGTATACACAATAGCACAAAGTCGATTTCTCTGTCCATATATCCCTATGTATGCTTAAATCTGTAAAACTAAGCAACGGATTTTGATGCGGTTTTTTTTTAATAGATAGAGTGATTGAAGAGGAAGGTTCATAATATGTATAATAACATCCATTAAATAGTGCAGAAATCAATCAATAAATTACAGTTTCCGAAGCGAAGCGAGGGCGGGTCGCTAGTTTGACTATAAAAATAAGATACAGTTTAGATATAGTGGACATGTGCTGCACATGCATTACATGGGAATAAAAACAATTGCATTATTTTGTGCATTAATTCAAAATTGTATTAATTTGTATACTAATGTTACGTACTATCCAAAATAAGCTCAAGCAGTCTCCATTTCTACGTAATTCGGAGGATTTCCCTGCAGCATACTGAATGATGGTTCGGTTGCCCTTTATGCAGGATGTACTGGCGATCGACGGGTCGGGCCTGGCGCAGCTGGTGCCGAGCGACGGTCCGCTGCAGCAGGTCGCGGTGCAGGTCGAGGGCGAGCCCGGCGAGGACGCCACGCAAGTCGTCGCGCAGCTGCTGCAGACTGACCTACCCAGTCCCGGTATAAACACTACTCCACCACTCTAGTACATGTCGATGGTGATACTGTAATGCTAATTGCATTTTGATATACGGTTGTAATTCATTGATTAACATTGAAAATTAAGCTTGATTGTCAAAATTAAATACGATCTTATGATCAAAGAGAACTTCCTATTCAATGCTATTATGATTTCAATATCACCAAGACACAATTTATGTTCCTTGAAACGAGGTTTTAAGTTTTTGAGTTAAGCAGAGACATGACTCCGCCCCGAGCATTCAAGATGTCCGCGCGTGAAATGCTTTATAGTCGTTATTCTTTAAAATTGTAATGACTATATCAAATGTTTTTTGCGTAGGTGGAACGCGGCGAGTCGTCTTATTGTTGCCCGACGGTACGCTCACAGTGACAGAGCTCGACAAGGAACAGTACGAATCTATTACAGAAGCAGGCAAAGCACAAGAATAACATTATGTAGCCATTGACAATGATATTCCATATATCAAAAGTGATGTCTTAACTGTGGACCGAACATTATTGAATTGTTTCAATTAAACAAAAGTGACTGATACATCTCTGATTTAGAGTAAGTGGAAAAGGATGATACTATTTTTTTTAATTGCCTTGAAATGGTTCATAGTAAATGTTTGTTTTTACTCAATCTAGGCACATCTTGTCATATTAAATATAGAAGTTGAGTATTTAAATGATAGCACTTAGCTTAAACTTAAATAAGAGTGGTATTGTAGGATGATATTTGGTTGTTTGCATTGCAGTTTGTAACTCAAAAATTTATTTGTGAGTTGCATACTGGGATGGTCATCATTAGAATTTGTTGACAGTGCAGGTACATTAAATTGCAAATGAAGTGTTTTCAGGAAAATGACATCTAAATCTAGTAACAAGTTGTATAAGATTTTTGAGGATTCTAGTAAAAGTTTATGAAAATAAATTAGATATCGTTTGATTAAATGATGAAGCCTCCAAAAATTACATTTGCCTGAAAGAAAATATGCGTCTTGCCTATCAGTCGGTAAAAAACTATCCGGCTTATTAAGAAGGCCTTTGTGCGAATGTGATTAAAATTTCGACCTCATGGCACAAGCTGGTGGCATTCAAAAGATATATTTTGCCCTTTCATGCCCTTTTAACACCAGATGTGTCAATAGTTTGTCCATTGATCTTTCCTATCTATCAGAAGGAGTCTGTCTATCAAAAGGAGCTCTACGCCATAACAAGTTCTAAACTGCCTCGAGTAGTGATTCTCTAGAATCACTACTCGAGGCAGTTAAATAACGGAATCTATTCCGTTATTTCGCAATAATGAGCATAACTTAAAACATAATTTCAGTACTATTTGTCCATAAGCAACGACAATTTGACACGATGATGTGATGCTTTGAAATGGAAAATGAAATCAATATCAATATTAATTCATTAGATATTGTTAAGCTGCAGTGAATGTCTGTAGCAAAATAATTATGTCAGTCAATGTAGGTTAATGAAACTGAGGAAGACTGTGTCTAGCTGGTATTTTTAAATTGAAAAGAGGAACAAAATGAAAAACATTGTTTTATATAATATGTTGTTTGCCTTCGTTAAATATAAACAAAAAATGTTTATCTATTTTGAATTTAATTTAAAAAAGGCTTAATAGTATCCATACTACCAGTTCGCATAAAGTTATTACATCTTTGGTAAATCATCGAATTCATTAGGGTTTCTATGATGACGTTAATATTGATGGGGCCGTAAACTTGCAAACTATCCGTTCATATCAACAAAAAATACATTGTAAATAATCATATTCATCATTAGAGATCAGGCTAGTGTAATTGTAAGTTAGTTTTAAGGAGCTTGTGCAAGTTAAGAAAAATGCATACTTTGTAAAAAAAAACAATAAAATCTATTCAAATAAATATTACTAATATATGGAAGCTGCAGGCTTTTTAAAGATTTATAAATAGTAAAGTTATTTAAGCATTAATCAAGACGTAATTACAGGGGAACCTTTTGCATTATCACAAAGATAAAATGACTTGCATAAGCTTTTATTTTTAGTTTATTTTTGTAATTACATATATCATAATATTATTTTGTATGATAATTAAAATAAAATATATATGAAACAAAACTTTATTTTAATACAACTGTTTTTATATGACTTCAGCAAACCATAAAAATTTCGTGCATTTCTAGGTTTAGGTGGAAATTTCAAAACTTTAAATAGGTAAATCAGCTTTCTACATTTTTTTGGAATAAAAATCGCGTGATGTCAATTTACTAGTGCTTCTCAAAGATCTCGTTGTGTAGTAAGATTTAGATCTAAAATAATTCCACTTCCAATTCGGAGTATATTTATTGTCTTCGAGCCGACGTGTTCCGTATTTCCTGTACCACGGATCGTCTTCTCTCTGGCTGTATATGTCGCAGAAAGGTCTGATCAGCAATATGTATAATAGCTCTACGAAACTAAGGATACTTGCGCCAAGGAATAGACCTCCTGTTCCACCTGTAGACACTGATACATAATAATAAATTATACATGTGTACGTATATTTACTCTACAATCAGAAGAACGAGCTCATGGTCTGCTTCGAGTAAAATGTTTACGGTCGCCCATAGACAACATTAATGCAGTCACCAAATTTGGGACATGAATGAGGTCGAAATCTCAATTGTTATATCGGCTGTCTCACCCTTCAGACCGAAACGCATTACTGCTTCACGATAGAAATAGGCAGGATGGTGGTACCTAATCTAGGCGGACTCGATACTTCATACCACCAGTAGTCAAGCAAAATATAATATTACTATCTAAGTTATGGCGCAGTTTTTTTGGCAATTTTTTGAATACATTTGTAAAACCAACCGACTAGGTCAAGTATTCCTCTTACGACATTCCTCCTGTACCGCTCGGATGGCAACATCGCTAGTTCTATTTCTACAGTGGCATAGTCTTCGGCAGTGGCGTCTTTTAAATCATTAATGACGGAAATCTCTGCTTCTGTACAAGACGGTAAACAATTGCAATACAGACCAGGCCTCGATGACCATGGTGCTTTCAGTACCTGCACACAAAATTTACGAATGTTAGGTTTGTGTTAGGTAGTATGGCCTACGGAAGAACATTCGTACTCTATTTTATTTCGTATTGCAAATGTATCCTAACGATTTTTTTAATGCCTCTAATCGCGAGTTGTAGGCTGACCTACCTGACTACCTGATGATGAGTGGTCCTCGTCACTGCTGGACACAAAACAAGCAAAGCCAGGAACACAGTGTTTCAATTCACAGTTTTATTTACTTTCATTTAAATGGAGGGTGGCGTCATGCTATGCTTATGCTTTTGCCTTCGATGGAAATACAATAGTGCAGAGTCGGTCTCCACCTAGTAGACTCACAGTTTTACAGAGATTTTTTTACTAGAATTAGACTTTTAGTTAGTTTCTTTTAACGCCGTTTATCTTTAATCTGTGTCTGCTTAATGCATTCGTATTAGGTGCTCTTAATGGAAGTTTGGAAAATATCCCATTGATTATTTTCATAATCTAAGATTTAACAGATTCTTGACCTGTATTTACATATTAATTGTATTTATAAATAACTTTAATGACCAACCACAATAATAAATACTCACGGTTAATATGTTGACATAATTATTTAGGCATATAATTCCGCTAACATTGCATTTGAGATGTTCCGGTACATTCGGCATGAAATAATTAGAACAATTACAGAAACGCATTTGGGCGTCTTTTCGGCATTGTACGGTGCACGCTGTATAAGAATAGTGGCGATACACGTCCAAAAAATTTTCATCGTTGTATCGACATTTGCGCTTCTCCGGAGCGATAGAACGGGTCCCAGAATCATTTTCAATATTTCTAAGAGCTATGTACCGTCTGAAAATATTCAAAAATTACACCTATATTGACGATATTAATTCATGAGGTTTGTTCAAATGGAATTTACATATTATCATCATTACTATTTATATTGTTTCATCAATTTCAGTTGTATGTCAAGTTATATTCATATTGTTTAATCCAGATATACCTAATGCATGCGGAAACGCGGGGTATTCCTAACATATTATAATTATTTCTTTATTTAGATAAACAAATAGTTATAAATATAGGTGCTACTTTCAGTACCATAAAATGAAATTAGAACCTGTGAAACATTTCTGGACCCACAATCAATACATCCGATCCAATTGTTGTTAGAGCTGGTACGTCTTCTTCGTTTAGAACGTAAACATTAGCGGGTATTAGGACATTGAACCTCAGCACTCCAGGACCCGTAGTCCTGTTGCTTACCATTCGTAGAAATGGCGGATTCGATTCTCTGAAATTCCAATTGTTCATTGAATTCAATCGGGGTTTAGTTCTATGTTAGTTATCGAAATTGAAATTGATGCCTTAGAGACTCTAATTTTAGTTTCTAAAAGTCTAGGCTCACTGGCTTAACTTAATAGTTACAGTCTATTGCACTTTATGTAACAAAGTATAAGTATAATAACCGGCAAACTTCTTGAGCATTTGTTGACGTAGTGGGGGTAAGTTTGCGCATGGTACACTCACGTGCAAAAACATTACTTACTCTGCGTCATAATGCTATTAAATTATTAAAATCAACATATGTATTTATTTATATATTTATTAGAACATCAACAAAACATATAGGTTAATAATTGTAATAATTTAATCTTGGGGTAAAATAGATATTCCTTCTATTAAGTCAAAACTAGAGCTGTTGCCAGGTCTTGGTTCAGTTAAAGCGAAGCTGGTATTTGTAATTTTTTTTTCGTTATCATAATCTTGACCATCATCATCATCACTGTTTTCATCACCCGAGTCGCTATCATCGTGATGAGTCGACATAGGGCTCATCGGCGTAGTTTACAACTCGGTCGATTCGGTCTTCTTTTTTGTCTATAATTAATTATTTTTTGAAGATATTCGATTCGTAGTAATCGAATGTTACTTTTTTCATTTACCAGCTTCCGATTATTTTCTGTTCTTTTTTCCATCTGAAGCCTTTTTTTTTTTTTTTTTTTTTTTTTTTTTCCATCTGAAGCCTAGCTCTTTCATAATTCGTCGTAAGCTTCGTTCCGAGCCATTAAAATTTATATCTTCTTTAAATTCTTTTTTAAATGCCTTTCTACGGTACGGAGTTTCGCTGCTTGTTATGTAGTTATTATGATTACATCTTTTTATTACAGATTGAACGAAACTATCCATTCCGGTAACTTTCTTCTTCCCTGATCTTTTCTTACCCGGAGTCCGAAACACGGCGAGCAAGCCAGAGCCTTTAGCTTCGTTAATAATGCACCTAACAGTACTCACTGATGTTTTTGTTGCTTCCGAAGTCTGTTTTAATTTTTCCATATCATTCTTCCCCTGTTTTATAATGAAGCAATATACGTCGTACACAAATTTTCTACCCTTTCTTTTAAGTACTACACCAGTTTGTCACGGCATAGTGTATGTTTTATAAAAAATCAACAAACACTCAACAAATAGCAATGGCAACAAAGTCCACAAGCAATTATAACAAATAACTTAACGATTAATAACGATTTACTTTCCACTGTACGCAAGCGTACTTTTGGGAGCAAGCGGAATGAGGGCGCGGTGCGGGACGCAAGGTTCGACTGATCCACCAATAACGCGCTCGATACGATTTCCCCTGCCGTCGCGCCTCACCCTCACCACCAAAGTGACCTAAAATTCGGTTCTGCGCAGTCAAGGTCATTTGCCCAAGAAGTTTGCCGATTACATAACAAAGGATAATTCTGACAGTTTTTTGTAAATTTTTGTAACATATTCGATTAGAAATGCTTGTCATGTTGCTAAATTTTATTAGTGACTTTTATTACGTTATCGGGATTCCATTTCGAATTTATTATACCACATATCTTTTTAATACATATTTTCATATTTTACATTCGGAGTTTGAATAAATCCAGTTGGTTTACCGCGTGTTCGGCATCTTTGTAATACAGAAGAAATTCATAGTCTTCGGGCCATCGAATGTGGAAGATTTGTTTACGAAATTTGAAGATAAAATATATTGTTTATAATAGCCGGCAAACTTCTTGAGCATTTGTTGACGTAGTGGGGGTAAGTTCGCGCATGGTACACTCACGTGCAAAAACATTACTTACTCTGCGTCATAATGCTATTAAATTATTAAAATGAACATATGTATTTATTTAATATTTATTAGAACATCAACAAAACATATAGGTTATAATAATTGTAATAATTTAATCTTGAGGTAAAATAGATATTCCTTCTATTAAGTCAAAACTAGAGCTGTTGCCAGGTCTTTATTCAGTTGAAGCGAAGCTGGTATTTGTAATTTTTTTTCGTTATCATAATCTTGACCATCATCATCAACACTGTTTTCATCACCCGAGTCGCTATCATCGTGATGAGTCGACATAGGGCTCATCGGTGTAGTTTACAACTCGGTCGATTCGGTCTTCTTTTTTGTCCATAATTAATTATTTTTTGAAGATATTCGATTCGTAGTAATCGAATGTTACTTTTTTCAATTACCAGCTTCCGATTATTTTCTGTTCTTTTTTTTCATCTAAAGCCTAGCTCTTTCATAATACGTCGTAAGCTTCATTCCGAGCCATTAAAATTTATATCTTCTTTAAATTTTTCGAAGCCTTTCTACGATACGGAGTTTCGCTGCTTGTTATGTAGTTATTATGATTAGGTACATATTTTTATTACAGATTGAACGAAACTATCCATTCCGGTAACTTTCTTCTTCCCTGATCTTTTCTTACCCGAAGTCTGAAACACGGCGAGCAAGCCAGAGCCTTTAGCTTCCTTAATAATGCACCTAACAGTACTCACTGATGGTTTTGTTACTTCCGAAGTTTGTTTTAATTTTTCCATATCATTCTTCCCCTGTTTTATAATGAAGCAATATACGTCGTACACAATTTTTCTACCCTTTCTTTTGAATACTACGCCAGTTTGTCGCGGCATAGTGTATGTTTTATAAAAAATCAACAAACACTCAACAAATAGCAATGGCCACAAAGTCCACAAGTAATTATAACAAATAATTAACGATTAATAACGATAGACTTTCCACTGTACGCAAGCGTACTTTTGGGAGCAAGCGGAATGAAGGCGCGGTGCGGGGCGCAGGGTTCGACTGATCTACCAATAAAGCGCTCGATACGATTTCCCCTGCCGTCGCGCCTCACCCTCACCACCAAAGTGATCTAAAATTCGGTTCTGCGCAGTCAAGGTCATTTGCTCAAGAAGTTTGCCGGTTACTATACTACAATAATTAATTTACTAATAACCCATTTTTGTGTTGTCCAGCTGGAGCACTGGGTATGAATACTCCAGAGGGTCCCACAAACAAGTTCGAAAAGGAATGGTAGCGAGCGAGGTGCGGACGTATTCTCGTGTGTATGCTTCGGTGGTTGCGGGTGAACTGTCGGCGTCAGTAAAGGCGCACGCGCGGCTTGCCAAAAGGAAAGCCCCCTCGGTCGCTACTCTTTGAATCGCGCTGGGAACCGACAACGAGAGTCCCTGATTGGTCGCGGCGCGCGATCAGACGCGGCTGCCATTCCGATAGAGGCACCCGTCACGTGCGGACGTGCTCATCGTCCACTCGATCGCCCGGTCTTTGTTCGCCCGGCTTTTGTTAGCCCGGCCATTGTTCGCGCGGCCTTTGTTTGTGATACATCTGCCGACCAAGTGTGTTTCCTGGAAGCTTTTATTTGTTTTGTTTTAGTTATTTTTGTGTTCGTGGAACATTTGCCGACAAATTGTTTTCCTGCAAGTATTTATTTGTTTTGTTTCTTTTTGTAATTTCTGTTTTGTTGTGCTTTTTCTTTGTCCTGTAGTAATCGCGCCGCATTGCCACCTGTGTTCAATAGAACCGCTCAGGTCCGAGAAGTTGGGGCCTCGCCGCAAGGCGAGTGTTTCAAGACCCGGGGCCGCCCCACCTGGGTACTCAGCGATCATGGACGCTGTATTCGCGGAATTCCTCCGACTTCGCCACCCATAGCTCGCCTCAGAGTTTCTGGCCTTCAAGGCCAATCACACTGCGAGCCCTCTCGAGGACTCCGCCGCGCTCGCTGCTCCTGCGTCGCCTGTACCTGCGTGCAGAGCTTCTGCATTGAGCACCGCAGCCTCTGTCGTGCCTGCCGCTCCCGTGTCGCCTATACTGGCGAGAAAAGCTGCTGCGTCGTCCGCCGTGACCATCGTTTCAGCTGAGCGATCATCCGCGGCCTCCGTCGCGCCCTCTAAAACACCTACACTTGCTCGTAGGTCGCCTGCACCCGCCTCCTCGTGCTCCGACTCTGACTCGGACATGGAGGTCGACCTCGCCCCCGCCTCATCGACGGATGGATTCACCCTGGTACAGAAGGGTAAGAAGCGTGCCGCGGAGTCTCGAGCTCCCGCGGCCGCTAAAATTAGCAAAGCCGTGAACGCGTCGCGCCCCCGCCCTTAGACTCCCGTTGCGCCCCCAGCCCGTGCCACTCCGTCGCCGCGTCCGGTGGCACAAAATAAAACCCAGACCCCTCCCCCGGTTATCCTTCAGGAGAAGGCAGCTTGGGATCGAGTTTGCCTGGCCCTTAAGGCCAAAAATATAAATTTCACGAATGCCCGTAACCTCGCGAACGGCATTCAAATTAAGGTTCAAACACCCGACGACCATAGGGCCCTCTCTTCTTACCTCCGTAAGGAACGTATAAGTTTCCATACTTATACGCTCCAGGAGGAGCGCGAACTCCGCGTTGTAATACGCGGAATCCCTAAAGAGTTAGATGTAGAGCTCGTCAAGGCCGATCTGTTAGAACAGGGCTTTCCAGTGAATTCTGTGCACCGTATGCACACCGGTCGCGGTAGGGAGCCATATAATATGGTTCTAGTCACCCTCCAGCCTACCCCCGAGGGTAAGAAAATCTTCAACACACAGACCGTCTGTAGGCTCTTCGGTATCGCCATCGAAGCCCCCCATAAAAAAGGCACTCCTAGCCAGTGCCATAACTGTCAATTGTACGGGCACTCTTCCCGTAACTGTCACGCGCGCCCCCGATGTGTTAAGTGTTTGGGCGATCACGCCACGGCCCTCTGCGCTCGCGACCAAAAAACCGCGACGGAACCGCCTAGCTGCGTCCTGTGTCGAACACAGTGTCACCCCGCGAATTACCGTGGTTGCCCCCGAGCCCCAAAATAAATCGCCGCGTCGCCCGCCAAAACCGCCTCCGAGCTTCCGGCCCAGACATCAAAGCCTCGGCACCCTCTGCGTCGCAGGCTAAGCCAGCGTTCGTTCCGGCGGCGGTGCCCAGTGTCTCGGCCTGGGCAAAACCGCTGCCGTACACGAACACGGCTACAACTCCCTCCTCCGCGATTCGTCCCGCCCCCGCGACTCGTCCCTCTCCCGCGACTTGCCCTCCGACCGCGTCCGACAATCTCGCTTTAGCGATCGACTTCTTTCAGTCGATCAACTTTGAGCGCGTTAACGCTTTGGGCGACGCCATTCGCGCTGCCTCCACTGCACAACACTTTATCGCCGTTGTGCAAGAATACGCCGACGTATACGCGTCATTAAATACGTACGTCCTCCCCTCACTCCGCCGGTAATCAATGGCGTATATAAGTAGAATAAAGCCCCTATCCGTAACGATAGGATTTTTTAACGCTTATGGTCTCGCAAATCAACGTGATCAGGTTTCTGACTTTTTGCATGACCATCAAATTGATATCTTTTTAGTGCAGGAGACCCTACTTAAGCCCGCGCGCCGTGACCCTAAAATCGCGAACTATAACATGGTCAGGAACGACAGGCTCTCTGCCCGTGGTGGTGGTACCGTCATTTACTATAGAAGAGCCCTGCATTGCGTCCCGCTCGATCCTCCCGCGCTCGCTAATATCGAAGCATCAGTGTGCCGAATCTCACTGACGGGACACGCGCCGATCGTTATCGCGTCCGTTTATCTTCCACCGGATAAGATCGTTCTAAGCAGTGATATCGAGGCGCTGCTCGGTATGGGGAGCTCTGTCATTCTGGCGGGCGACCTAAATTGTAAACACATCAGGTGGAACTCACACACCACAACCCCGAATGGCAGGCGGCTTGACGCGTTAGTCGATGATCTCGCCTTCGATATCGTCGCTCCGCTAACCCCGACTCACTACCCGCTAAATATCGCGCATCGCCCGGATATACTCGACATAGCGTTATTAAAAAACGTAACTCTGCGCTTACACTCGATCGAAGTAGTTTCAGAGTTAGATTCAGACCACCGTCCCGTCGTTATGAAGCTCGGTCGCGCTCCCGATTCCGTTCCCGTCACGAGGACTGTGGTGGATTGGCACACGCTGGGCATCAGCCTGGCTGAATCTGATCCACCATCGCTCCCGTTTAACCCGGACTCTATCCCGTCTCCTCAGGCTACCGCTGAAGCCATAGACATCTTAACGTCACACATCACCTCGACATTAGATAGGTCATCGAAACAAGTTGTAGCGGAGGATTTCCTTCACCGCTTCAAATTGTCCGACGATATTAGGGAGCTCCTTAGAGCTAAGAACGCCTCGATACGCGCCTACGACAGGTATCCTTCCGCGGAAAATCGTATTTGAATGCGTGCCCTACAACGCGACGTAAAGTCTCGCATCGCCGAAGTCCGAGATGCCATATGGTCTGATTTCTTAGAAGGACTCGCGCCCTCCCAAAGGTCTTACTACCGCTTAGCTCGTACTCTCAAATCGGATACGGTAGTAACTATGCCCCCCCTCGTAGGCCCTTCAGGCCGACTCGCGGCGTTCGATGATGACGAAAAAGCAGAGCTGCTGGCCGATACATTGCAAACCCAGTGCACGCCCAGCACTCAATCCGTGGACCCTGTTCATGTAGAATTAGTAGACAGTGAGGTAGAACGCAGAGCCTCCTTGCCACCATCGGATGCGTTACCACCCGTCACCCCGATAGAAGTTAAAGACTTGATCAAAGACCTACGTCCTCGCAAGGCTCCCGGTTCCGACGGTATATCTAACCGCGTTATTAAACTTCTACCCGTCCAACTCATCGTGATGTTGGCATCTATTTTCAATGCCGCTATGGCGAACCGTATCTTTCCCGCGGTGTGGAAAGAAGCGGACGTTATCGGCATACATAAACCCGGTAAACCAAAAAATCATCCGACGAGCTACCGCCCGATTAGCCTCCTCATGTCTCTAGGCAAACTGTATGAGCGTCTGCTCTACAAACGCCTCAGAGACTTCGTCTCATCCAAGGGCATTCTCATCGATGAACAATTCGGATTCCGTACAAATCACTCATGCGTTCAACAGGTGCACCGCCTCACGGAGCACATTCTTGTGGGGCTTAATCGACCAAAACCGTTATACACGGGAGCTCTCTTCTTCGACGTCGCAAAAGCGTTCGACAAAGTCTGGCACAATGGTTTGATTTTCAAACTACTCAACATGGGCGTGCCGGATAGTCTCGTGCTCATCATACGGGACTTCTTGTCGAACCGCTCTTTTCGATATCGAGTCGAAGGAACCCGCTCCTCCCCACGACCTCTCACAGCTGGAGTCCCGCAAGGCTCTGTCCTCTCACCCCTCCTATTTAGCTTATTCGTCAACGATATTCCCCGGTCGCCGCCGACCCATTTAGCTTTATTCGCCGACGACACGACTGTTTACTATTCTAGTAGAAATAAGTCCCTAATCGCGAAGAAGTTTCAGAGCGCAGCCCTAGCCCTAGGACAGTGGTTCCGAAAATGGCGCATAGACATCAACCCAGCGAAAAGTACTGCGGTGCTATTTCAGAGGGGAAGCTCCACACGGATTTCCTCCCGGATTAGGAGGAGGAATCTCACACCCCCGATTACTCTCTTTAGACAACCCATACCCTGGGCCAGGAAGGTCAAGTACCTGGGCGTTACCCTGGATGCATCGATGACATTCCGCCCGCATATAAAATCAGTCCGTGACCGTGCCGCGTTTATTCTCGGTAGACTCTACCCCATGATCTGTAAGCGGAGTAAAATGTCCCTTCGGAACAAGGTGACACTTTACAAAACTTGCATAAGGCCCGTCATGACTTACGCGAGTGTGGTGTTCGCTCACGCGGCCCGCACACACATAGACACCCTCCAATCCCTACAATCCCGCTTTTGCAGGTTAGCTGTCGGGGCTCCGTGGTTCGTGAGGAACGTTGACCTACACGACGACCTGGACCTCGAATCAATTCGGAAATACATGAAGTCAGCGTCGGAACGATACTTCGATAAGGCTATGCGTCATGATAATCGCCTTATCGTTGCCGCCGCTGACTACTCCCCGAATCCTGATCATGCAGGAGCCAGTCACCGTCGACGCCCTAGACACGTCCTTACGGATCCATCAGATCCAATAACCTTTGCATTAGATGCCTTCAGCTCTAATACTAGGGGCAGGCTTAGGGACCCCGGTAACCGTACTCGTCGAACTCGACAAAGAGGTCGACGTGCAACCTAACCCATGCATCAGCCCGCTGAGTTTCTCGCCGGATCTTCTCAGCGGGTCGCGATTCCGATCCGGTAGTAGATTCATTCGCGAAACAATTGCTCTTGAGTTGTTAGGTCTCCTTCGGAGGCGCTCGGGCAGTTGTTAGCAAATCCCACCCCTCTTGGCTGAGCCTTTGCTCGCCCACCTGTCTTGGTGAAACTGGAAAGGCCTTCGGGCCACCAGTAAAGTTACAATCGTAAAAAAAAAAAAAAAAACGCGGCTGTCGACGCGGCAGGCGTTAGGGTTGCTATACCATTTATTTATACAAGTATTTAATTTATAGAAATACAAAGTAATTAGACAAAAGAAACATGAAAAAATAGGTAGTATATCCTACAATTACCTTCCTTGAATAGAGTTGATGGCGTAACACGTGCCTAGTTCAGTATCCAAAGGTCGGAAATAATCACAACACTCAAAAGCTTCGCCGTTCCAAGAACAATCTGATAAACTTTCTTTACAGGTACTTCTTACCTAGAAGATAAATAACAAAAAACATAGGCAGTATATTGGTAGGTACTATTAGGTACACATCCTTGAATAAAATCCCCAAACTTTCTTTACCAAAACATTATTAGACCAATTTTCTGCGTTTCTCTTTCCATTAAAATGAAGGAGCAATTCAGATATCAAAATTATGGTCCCATTGGCGATTACCGTATTTACGGAGACATGCATATTATCAAAAGATTTTCTTCGTCAAGAACTTAGGAATGGATTTGTGTCATTCATGTGAGAAATAAATAATTTTCAGCGAAGTTCCAAGTGAAAGACTTAAACATCACAATTAAATCTAATAACATAGGAAATGAGATGATTGTACCGGCTTGTGGTACATAAGGGAGTTTCTCGTGGTAATAAAACTCCAACACTTGATATTGTTCTGATATATTTTAATGGAGATGTACAGCGAGCTTGAAGAGCGGGTAGTGAATGATAGTGAAATACATGAACTTATTAAGCTGTGATACTTAGCGCCTTAGAAGGCTAGCATCTTTGGTATTGCTCTAAAATTATTGAAGGCACTGGCCTGAACATCTTCCGGCCCCGGGAGTGAACATGAAATGCTCTTTAATTTAACAAAGTACAACAAAACAAATGAACTAAATTTGAAAAAAATCAATGACTTAAGTAAATAAATAGAGTAAATAATCTAAGCTCAAGCTAGATAATAGTACATACTCCAGCAAAGGTAAATTTTAAAATTAAATACAAGTTACAACTAAATACAAAAAAGGTTTCTTCAAGCCTTCTTCTTCAGCCAGATTCATCAGCCATGAAAAGGGGACAAAGCCTCGTAAACGGTCTCCGTACACAGCCCTTGGTGGTGGTAATATCGGCAACTCTTGAAACTCCATCAGGTCCAGGGAAAAGGCGAGCAACTCGTCCAAGACGCCAACATAGCGGTGGAGCATTGTCTTCTTGTAAAAGAACCAGATCGCCGATCTTCAGTCTGCCAGAGTTAGTCCGCCATTTTGTCCTCTGTTGGAGTTCAGCAATGTATTCCCTTTGCCATCTTTTCCAAAAATGCTGGCGGAGTCGCTCAATCCGCGCATATCGTTGAAGAGATGTTTCTGGTCGGTCTTCCAAAGCAGGAGAAGGCATTGCGTTCAGCGGTCTCCCGATGAGAAAGTGCCCTGGGGTAAGGGAAAGTAGGTCTTTAGGACAGGCAGGAAGAGGGCATAAGGGACGACTGTTTAGTACAGCCTCCACTTGCGCAAACAAGGTTGACAATTCTTCAAATGTTAAATGACTATTTCCCACGACGCGGCGCAAATGGTGCTTAGCGGACTTTACGCCAGCTTCCCATATACCACCGAAGTGAGGAGCGTAAGCAGGTGAGAAATTAAATTTAATGCCTTCCTGGCTAGCAAAATCAGACAGAGGTACTGCAGCGGATTTAATAAAATCACCTATTTCTTTCGCAGCAGCAACAAAATTGCGACCATTGTCGCAGAATATTTCCACTGGCTTTCCTCGTCGAGCTATAAATCGGCGAAGTGTCATAATAAACGCATTTTTACTTAAATCGCTTACGGCCTCTAAGTGGATACATTTGTAACGCAAACATACAAATACGCAGAGATAGCACTTAATTAGACGGCTACCTCGACCTTTACGATTGAGTATATAAAAGGGTCCTGCCATGTCGATACCTACAGACATAAATGGATACTGAGGTGTGATGCGCTGCTGGGGCAAATCGCCCATCTTCGGCAATAGTGTATTACCACGTAAACGCACACAACGCACACATTTGTTTACAGTGCGCCGCGCTAAGTACCTACCATTGACTGGCCATACGTATTCACGGACGGTCGCTAGTAGTAGTTGTGCTCCTGCATGCATGCTACGTAAATGTTCTTTTTCAAATATTAATTTCGTTAAATGATGTGACGCATGCAACAAAATAGGGTGTTTTTTGTCGTAAGCATAATCTGAATTGCTAATACGTCCACCAACTCTTATTAATCCTATATCGTCAAGAAATGGAGACAGAGATAGTATTTTACTTTTAGTTTGTATTGGTTTATTTTTAAGTAAGCAATCGCGTTCCACGGCAAAAGATTCGCCCTGCGCCACCGTACAAAGATAATGAAATGACGAATTCAATTCGTCAACAGTCAAGATACCCGTAATTTTAGTATTTTTATTTTTTAAGTTATGTATAAATCTTTTTATGTATGCAATTGCTCGTTGAAGCCTTGTAAATTTAGAGAAATTTTCAAAATTAATTATGTCTTTGTCTATGATAACAGTGTTAGATTTTGTCTCGGGTAAATGATCAATTTTTTCGTTTAGCAGAGGCCATTCTGACTCGTCTTTAGTTAAGAAGTTAGGTCCACTCCACCATAATGGCATGTGTAGTAACTGAAGGGCATCCACCCCCCGCGAAATTACATCAGCAGGGTTGACTGCGGTCGGTACATATCGCCATGATGATTTATCTGAGAGTTGTATTATTTCGGCAACGCGATTAGCAACAAACACCTTTAATTTATTTGAATTATTGTTTATCCACCCAAGTACTATACTAGAATCACACCAGTGCACGACGCGTGCAGGCGCATACCTAAGTGACTGCAATGTTGACCTACTTAGTTTGGCAGCGAGCAAAGCAGCGCAAAGTTCTAAGCGAGGTACAGTCGTAGGCTTTAACGGTGCTACCTTGGACTTCGAATTTAGTAATCTACAAGTGACTAGACCATGTTCGTCGATTGATCGCATGTATATACATGCTCCGTATGCATTTGGAGATGCATCACTGAATACATGCATTTCTATTTTTGTAGGCGAGTCGCACAAAACTCGTCTAGGGATTTCTAAATTTTTTAAAGACAGCATGCCTTTGTAAAATCTTTCCCACTCATTACTTATATCTAGTGGAACAGACTGGTCCCAATCCAGTTTGTGTTTCCACAATTTTTGCAGCAACATTTTAGGTTGTATGATGAAAGGACTTAATAAACCCAAGGGGTCAAAAATCTTGAATGCATTAGACATAATTGAACGCTTTGTTACAACATTTGGTTCACTTGTATTTTTTATAGGAAAATGAAATGTATCATTTGTCGGACTCCATCCCAAGCCTAGAGTGCTCGACGATTCACTTATCAATAAGTTTTGTTGAATATTTGCGTCTGGGTCCACGAATAAGTTTTTCGAGTTACTCTTGAATTTACGGAGATTAAAACAACCGGTTCTCAATGCACGAGTAACTTCGCTCTGAATGTACCTTAACTGCTGTTCGTCGTCGGCCCCTGTGATAAGGTCGTCGACGTAAAAATCATGTTTTATTATAGTTTTTATAAGTGAATCTTCATGCTCCTCTCCTAATTGAACTAAGCAGCGCGTGCTCAGATAACTTGCGCTCGCGGTACCGTATGTCAAAGTGTTTAACCGTAACGTTTTTATGTGCTCAGACTCATTTTCCCGCCATACAATAAGCTGCAAATCTCGGTCGGTTTCATCTACCTGAACTTGTCTATACATTTTCTCGATATCGCCAGTTAATATATATTTGAAATGACGCGCTCGAATTAATATGCTAAACAATGAGTCTTGAACGTTAGGCCCCACCATCGAGATATCATTTAGAGAATATCCTGATGAAGATTTCTCCGAGCCATTAAACACGACGCGAAGCTTGGTGGATTCGCTGTCTTGTTTTAGAACAGCATGGTGACAGAGAAAGTAGGAAGGGACAGGCCTTGTTATGGTAGATTGAGACAAATGTCCGAGTGCAGAGTACTCATTTATGAAACTTGAGTATTCTGAACTTAATGTAGGATTGCGCCTGAACCTTTTTTCTAGACTGAACAATCGTCTTTTGGCTAGCCCGTAAGTATCGCCTAAGCAGTCTGGAGAAGACGATAAGGGCAATTTAACGCAAAAGCGGCCATCTTCCAGTCTCTTAGTATTTTCTAAAAAGTGCCTTTCACAAAATTCATCATTCTCGGATTCAGTTTTGGCGAATGAAACCTCTTCCAGTTTCCAAAACCTTTCTAGCGAGCTATGTATTTCGTCTGACGTCATCGTGGCGTGGTTGCAGTTAGCAGCACTGGCAACAGTAATTGAGTCCATTACCGGTCCGGACACCAACCATCCTAATTTAGAACTGCGTAATTTAGGAATTCTAGGACCAAGACATTTTTGCTCGTTGCCTAAAACATCCCAAAAAATATCAGCGCCGATCAACATGTCAACAGACGCCGGCTTATAAAAGGTTGGGTCGGCCAACTGGATGTCGTCAGGTATTATTAATTTATTAAAATTGATCGATGATCTCGGTAAATTACTAGTTATCTCATTTAAGACATAACAAAACAACAATACATTGAAGTCTGTATTTCGTGACTTTAATTGAACGTCACATTTTTCGACAACCCTATCTGAACAATTATTGCCAATCCCAATTACCTTGAGCGAGTCTATGGGACATGAATCGAGTGATAGTTTATGTTGTAAACGTTTAGTTATAAACGATGACTGACTGCCACAGTCTAGCAATGCACGTACTACTTGTGTTTCCTTTGTTCTCGGATTCACTACCTCGATTAGGGCGGTGGATAGTAGTACTTCAGTGCACGTTTGATTTGACAAATTTACGGCAGTTATTTCGTCCTGATTGTAACATTCCGTGGAGGCGTGGTTGACCACCGACTGCTCCGGGTTATGCAATAGGGAATTATGTTTTTTCTGACAAATTCGACACGGACCTACACGACATTCGCGCTCGGGGTGGCCTTGCCTTAAGCAATTTTTACATAATTTGTATAATTTAACATCAGCTAAACGCCCATCAATGTTTTTATCTTTAAATACGGAACAGTCATAAATCCTATGATTCATTCCGCAGACGATGCAAATGTAATTAGATTTTGGCTTATCATTTTTTAGACTAATAAATGCTTTCGTTTGATTTGATTTTTCTTGTTTATTTCTGCTTATATTATAATATTTATTATTTCGATTGTTATAATATTTATTCATGTTAGTATCATCAGAACTGCGCGATGTGGATGATGCATTTTTGCCGTTATTGTTACGATTAAGAGATTCTAAAACATCTGCACGATCTGTGAGTGTTTTGAAAAAGTTATTTAAAGTAGGCTGACCATCAACCGTGCTTACGTACTCTTCCCACTTGGCTAACGTTTGAGTGTGCAATTTTGACGACATCATAAAAATTATTAGTGTATCCCACTGGTCTGTCGGCTGACCGAGACTGCGTAAGGCGCGTAAGTTTTTTGTTACTGTATCCACTAGAAACCGAAGTGACTTCTCTGTTTCACTTGTAGCAGGCTCGATACTAAACAAGGCGCTTAAATGGTGATTCATCAACAACCTTTTGTTGCTGTAGCGGTCGCAAATTAACTTCCAAGCCTCCTCATATGTATCAGATGATATTTCTAAATTGGAAATAACTCTAGCAGCAGCCCCTTCTAAATAGGATACTAAGTAGTGATATTTTTGAATAGGAGATATTTTACTATTATCATGGATTAGACTCTTAAACGTGTCGTGAAATTCAAGCCAGCGGAAATACGCACCATCAAACTTCGCGATATTTATTTGAGGCAGCTTAACACCTACATCATGATCGTGAGAACACTGAGGCACGTGAATGATGGATTCCCGTCTCTGATCATCCTCAGCCTTATTGTATTTGTCAATAATATTTTTACCTGTGGCAATATTTAAAATAAACTCATGCTCAATATTCTCTCGCTCTTCTAGTTCTTCAGATAAATTATTGTGATTCAGAACCTCAATCTCTTCCTGCAAGCCGTCAAAGCGTGCCGATAATGTCTCAAACTTTTGTAGCTTTAAATTCAACTCCGTTAACTCCATAGAAGTCAACTGACGTTTCTGGATTTGATTTACTAAGTAGTTTTTAAATTTGGTCACTTGACCTTTTACAGAACTACGTCTACGGTATAACTCATCCAACGTTGAGAAATCGACACCCTTTGTGGAAGTCATCATGGAAATAATGACAAACTAATTAATAAGTTATAAAATCTCACGCTCCTCAAAACGGTGTATTGCTCCGCTTGTCGCTCCGCTCAGCACCAGTCGCAGCTGCCGCACGCTGACCGCGTCGAGATAATATGACGTAAGACCTAGCTCGCTAGGCTCAAGCCGCAATCCTATCGCACCTATAACGCACAGGCAGTGGCGTGAACAAAGCGAATTGACAATGAAGAAGGCGGATTTATTCTAAAACCAAAACTTGAGCCGTTTAGTTACACACACCCAGTTTTCCACGTTTTATTTTTATGTAAAATAATAAAAAATGTGCACTAATCAAGGCAATTCGATAAAATATATATTAATTTAAAGCAAAATAATGATAATAATACTTGCTAAACGCAATGAAAGCTTTTAATCGGGAATTTAATAATTAATAATTTTATTGAGGGTACGTTGGCAAGGAAAGGGCACTTATCTTTTTGCAGACCTCAGCTCCCGGCGTGAACCTTTAGCTGATCCACTGACCACTCCTGTCCTGAAGTCCTGATAAGTTGGCTCCTTGATTCCGATATTCTTGACAACCAAGGGGAGTCCCGTGATTTCTTCCTTAACTTGTATAGTTCTCCTCATGGGCCACCAATTTATGTACCGGCTTGTGGTACATAAGGGAGTTTCTCGTGGTAATAAAACTCCAACACTTGATATTGTTCTGATATATTTTAATGGAGATGTACAGCGAGCTTGAAGAGCGGGTAGTGAATGATAGTGAAATACATGAACTTATTAAGCTGTGATACTTAGCGCCTTAGAAGGCTAGCATCTTTGGTATTGCTCTAAAATTATTGAAGGCACTGGCCTGAACAATGATTATTACAAAAAAAAACATTTTATGTTATTATGTTAACCTACCAAATTGGCATAATAAGTTAGATTAGATTCGACGCACTCCGGTAAAACTTCTCCGTTTTCTACATTACAAAATTCGGAGGTGTAGTATGTGACGCCTTTGAAAAATGCCCATTCCTTTAAAACTTCCTCTATGTTAAAATCATGTTCTTGACCCCACAAACTGAAAGTTTAAGAAGCATAGAAAGGCATAACTGGAAATTGCACACATGTTTACATATTTTTTACACTTTTTTCTTTCTTTAACATAAGGCTTTTGCTGTATTCATAATTAAACAAGGCTTAAAAAGAATCCTCGACGGCTTTTCTGTACTCTGGGCATTACCGGTGTGTTGATCGTAATTACTTAGCAAATGGGAGAATCGCTGGATTGCTAGTCATTGATAAAAAAAAGCCCACGCACATATTCTCTAATTTATGCCAATTGTTCTTCTTTATTCACCTGTCAGATATTTCTTCAGCACGTTTTGAATTGTCGTTTTCGCACACAGCGACGGCAGGAAAATATGTATTCCAATCTTTGTAAGTTGTTTCCACCACAAATGAAATAGGGTTGTTTAGATACGCGTCATACTGAGCCGCTATCAGTAATGACGAAGCATACCACGAGAGTGCTACGAATACCAACCAAAAGATCCTGTAAGGCAATTTGTTTCATTAAATTTACTCTATCTCTTCTATATCGTGACAATTATGCGATATAATACTGAAACTTTCAGCTCCTTCAGTTGAAAATGCAATGTCATTCATTTTTACTTACCGTCGGGCACCGTTAAATTACTTTGTCATCGCTTAATGTTATTAGGCATTTTAAAATGTTAGGATTTAGTGATAATGTTTAGGTGTTATTGAGGAAGAAATGAAAAAGTTATAAGCCTTGTGATGGATATTCTAAGCTAATTTATATTACAACCTTTTTTTTTTTATTGCTTAGATAGGTGTACGAGCTCACAGCCCACCTGGTGTTAAGTGGTTACTAGAGCCCATAGACATCTACAACGTAAATGCGCCACCCACCTTAAGATATAAGTTCTAAGGTCTCAAGTAAGTTACAACGGCTGCCCCACCCTTCAAACCGAAACGCATTATTGCTTCACGGCAGAAATAGGCAGGGTGGTGGTACCCAACCGCGCGGACTCACAAGATGTCCTACCACCAGTAATGTACCTCCACTTTGTTACGAAAATATATTTTTAGTAGGGAATGTATTATAAAATCAAATAAAATTTTGGCGAATTTAAATTTAATTACCGGACTTGAAACAATAAACGAATTATAATTTTATTTTGTGAATATGTACTTACAATAATTAATAGGTACGTTTTTTCGGTAGATCGTTAAGGTACGCGTATCTTAACGATCTACCGAGAAAACGTGGTGGCTAATAAATATTTATTTTTATTATACACGTGCGTTTTTACCTTTCTACCCAGTGTCGTTTAGTATCAGCTATAAACTTAAACCCGTGTATTGAAGTCGTATGTGGCAGACTTTTTATACCATTCCACCAAATATCAAAATACCTCTTGCGATATTCATTTGCACTCATGTTGGAAATTTATTTTGTTTCTTTCAAATAAGTATTTTGATAAGTACAAATTAAAGTAGTGGCTTAATTCGATACCATCGAAATGTCACGCTGTAATAATCTGAATGTGCTGTGAAGAATGTATATAACTGAGGTAGCTTGCTGGTATTGAAACGAAAATTACAAGCATCAATTCTTTATTTCGTGCACAAAAGACAACAATTATTTTTGAATTACAAGATTATAATCTATCTGGGATCGGAACAGGTGTTCCATTTATTCAACATTATCCTTTAGATTAAATCAACAGATATTAGGTAGGATTTTGTGACAACCAGAGTGGAACTTGATATATTTGTGCTATAATGATAAATTATTCGTCGATAGCCTATCGCAAGCAGATTTGTTTTTTCTTGTTTGTTAACAATAGCGAAACCAGGTCACGCTCTGCTATGACTATCTATACTAATATTATAAAGAGGAAAGATTTGTTTGTTTGTTTGTTTCGAATAGGCTCCGAAACTACTGGACCGATTTGAAAAATTATTTTTCCATTAGAAGCCGACATTGTCCCTGATGAACATAGGCTACTTTTTTATTTATTTTTTTATTTTTTTTTTTGGTTTCGTGTATGTTTTAATGTTTCCGAAGCGAAGCGAAGGTGGGTCGCTAGTAAGCTAATACAGAACAAACTTATAACTACTTGTGCTACTATCTTCTTTTCATTCTACTCCGACAAATAAATCCTCTCTGGAGCGCCAACAACAACTATACCATGTTTAATTATAATCCGTTAAATTGTATGGTAATCTTCTTAAAGTGTTGTTCCAATATTTTCGCCATCAAACAGTGTACTGATACAACTAATAGAACAAAGATGCTTATGTCATCATCATACTCGGTTACTCTTGGCAGAGCAGTCGTGGTCAAGTGGAATTCTTGTTTATTAAAGCCTTAACAGAGATGTTTTCCATAGTTTGCGAACGAGGCTTGGCGCACGCACTCGCTAAGTGGGGCTTTTTATATCAACATGCCTTATAGCGGTACTCCCCTGGGATAATATATAGCCCTAAATATCAATTAATTCTTTTCTGCCTTCACGGGGACCTCGCTATGACCTAAATTATTATTATAAGTAGAAGTTAAGCTCTATAAATAAAATCTACAAGTAAAATGTTATCTTATTTCTACTATAATTGACTCTAATTTTCCATCAAACGTTTTACTCGTGGGTTCATCAGAAATTGGGGTTGTAATCGAGGCGTGGATCCTGTTAGTTCATTCCAATATATCTTTGGATATTTATTAATCTTTTCATTTTTAGAATGATTAAAGGTATCGATACGAATGTTTTGTCGTTTTCGTGCTTCAATTTCACGAAATAATTTCACAGTAAAAAAGTAAATGAACTCGAGCACGGAAACAAAACTGAAGCCGGTCACAAAGCCGCAAGTGGAGCCGATGTTACCTGATCAAAAAAATATGAGTATAAAGATGAAAACGAAAAATTAAATTTTAACAATGGTTGTTTTGTTTTTTTATGAATGTAGATGAACAGATGAGGCACACGTCAACTGGCCTTATGTAGTATGCGAAGCTCTCGTAGATGTGAATGTTGCCAACCACCTTGAGCCCCGAGGTCGGAATTTCAATTGTAATGTATAATGAATGTCTCACCCTTCAAACTGCAAATCATCACTGCGCGGCGCACGTAAGGTTGAGAGAAACCACGCGTGGTGGCTTAAAATATAGGTAGCCACCACCAGTAAACAAGCAAGCTTAAAATTTTGCGGATCTGATTTTTATCAGAAGATATTATACCTGCATTGTGGAAGTCGTTCGTGAACACATATTTACTTATTATAATTGGTAGGTCATCATAAAACATTCCAGACTTGAAATACGGGATATTCGCATCACTACGACACCAATATGTACATAAGCCGTTTTAGTTCTCTGACGCTTCTGCTATATTAGTGTGTTAAAAAATCTTACAAAGATAATGAATCTACACGTTTTGTAAATTTATATATGTAATAAAATAAATAGGTAAATAAAGATGCCGTAATGAAGTATGCAAATATAGTTTTGTGAAAAATTTTCACTATTACTCCGTATTCCTAAGCTACTAATTACTACTATTGTTTTTGCCGAAAATTAGTCATACGTATGCTACATTATACATATTATGTAGTATACATGATATATTTCACAAACAAAACCTTACTGATTAGATCGAACCATTTCATGATGACATTCTGTCCGTAACAGTTGGCAACTTCACTTGCGTATTTCAAGTGAACAATCGAAGTTCCAGTGAAATTCACGCCTTGCCTGAAACAGCATTCGCAGGTGCTATGAAACTTGTGACGTTAGAAGTTTAGAAGCAACTTTGTGTGTCACAATACTGCTCCAAATGTTTAATGTTATAACTTTTCGTTCGGTGTCTAAACTTCACAAGATCGAGCGATGTGATATGATACCGTATTATTTAATACGAACATTATAAACGCTGTTCCCAATCTACAGGTAGAAATAAATAAAATTGTGTCTTCAAATGACCTTAATAATATTCAATGTATGTCTAAGCTGATCTTTACAACCTTACAATGCTTAGAAACTCCATGGTGATTGTTTAATAAACAAACAGCTTTTTTCCCAAACAACGACAAAATTAACAAATTAGTTATTTTTGACAGGTTTGAAAAAAAATCACAAGAAGTTTGAGTTATGATGGCAGTGAACAAAGTAAATAGTGTAACGGCGGATTTCGAAGTTTTTGGAAAAGTGCAAGGAGTATTCTTCAGGAAGTTTACGCAAAAGAAAGCATTAGAACTTGGACTTAAGGGATGGGTAATGAATACTGCGCAAGGAACTGTTATAGGTCAACTTCAAGGACCCTCGACTGCTGTTGAAGAGATGAAGCTTTGGTTACAAAAGGTCGGAAGCCCAAAATCTAAGATCGAAAAAGCGGCGTTCAGGAATGAGGGAAATATTAAATGTGGCGCTTTTAGGACATTTGAAATACGTAAATGATTGTATATTCAAATTAAATAGCTAAATTTGGACTTCATTGGTACACCTTTTATTGACGATAAATAAATATATATGTAATAATTACTGTGCCTCGTAGGTACATTGTCTTATTTTAGAAAGTTATCACACAAATGAAATAGGAATAATTAAAAAAAAGAATGTTTTTCAAATCAGTAGTTACTTACAACCAATTTTCTCTATCGTTGTCTGGAACTGTGTTGAGATATTCAGGATAAATGATAATGTTGTTAAAATCGTAACTATATGCGGTCTTAGAGCAAGTTGGTAGGCACATAGGGCAGGGTATGCCTCCACCAACCAAATCCAATTCTAAAGCTTCCGAGATCGGTTCTACGTCTGGTCTAACTGCGATAGACTGTGCTGAAATTTTCAGAATATATTCAGTAAATTTTATAAAAAAAAAAGGTAACTTAAATAGATATCCTTATATAGATAGATAATTCATTTATAGGAAATGTTAAAATGATTAAAAAAATGATGCCAAAGAAACATGTATACAAGGATGTGGGATATGGGATGATGTGAGGATTCTAACAATCCGTACACCCAAATCTGATACTAGGCATTTTCAAATACAAATAGTTCAATACAATACAAATCGTTTTAATATAATTCGTTTTAAATATAAAGATATAGAGAATATACATTTTAACAGTAGGTACATACCATAGTAAATCTGAAGACAAGGAATATCCCGCAGGTCACAAGTCCTCGCATTTTCCATTTTTGGCATATTAAAGGGTGTACAATTACATTTGTCCAGTAAGAAGGACATCCTGCATTTCAACATACAGTCGCTGTATGTGTAGAAAGGCAGATAGTCCGATTCGTCATAGAATCTACACCTTCTCAAATTCAATGAAACGTGTTGGATGTCTCGAGAGGCTTCTGTGAAACTCGCCGAAACCATAACGGTCATCTGCAGATAGATGATGTTTTACAAAAGTATTGTACGTTAACTAATTTATAGTTCGCATTGTTGGTCGAAAAATATAATTATAATGGTTACCATGACTCTTAGTCTCATGACAAGGGTTTTCGTCAGGCTGTCAAAATAATGGTGAAAAGATACCTTATACTATCTGGGATTTTGATGTACTTATATCGTACGTGCAAGTTTCCGATACCCATAACATAGAAAAATTTTAACATGAACAGTAAAAAAAGTATTTTTTGGATTCTCTCAAAGTTTTTGGTTGAGCCAAAAGCTTTTGCAGATTCACTGTGGGGGAGGACAAGGGCTTCAGCGGCTGCTTCGCGAATCAATCGTAGGATTGGAATAGCATCCTTGCGATATGACTGATGTGTGAGTAACATGAAACTCAGCGGGCTGATGAATTTATCACGTCGAGCTTTTCGACGAGTCCGACAAGTACGTTGGCTTTGGCTGCTGCTAGCGTTCAAAATAGTAGCGTCCAACAGCGGCGAGAATCAATTAGCTGGACCCATTCGCAGATGGCCGTTCAATTTGTAACTTTATTAAATACTATTAATGTTTATTAAAAAATAATCGTATGTCGTATCACTCTTGTCAGAGCGGTCGTGGTCGTCATCCAGCTTCATTGCTGTGAGTAAATGTTATGCGCTTCACGAGCAATCGCCACTCCTCCCGGTTTGTGGTGAGCCTGGTACACTCATGCAAACAGCCGCCAAATAATAATTTTTAAATTCAATTAAAAAAATAAATGCCCGCTCTGTATTTTGTATAAAATGTCCTAAAGAGTAGAAGTTTCATCGTATCGTTTTATCGGTATTTACGCCTTATCAAGTGAGAATTGAAGCACTCGTGTTTTGTAAAGTTTGAACTCGTGCTGTGCAATATTTGAATTTAAACATTTTATGAGAGTCAGTTACCTGTACGCTGAAGCTAATTATCTGCATAGCAAAGCTTCCGCTTGGACCATCAGGAAAATCGTACGCGTCTGAAAATTGTAACTGAAAAAAAAAGAATTGAAGACTCAACTGCCTATTACTTTTTAATCGGTTATATATGAATCTATCTATGTATAGTTTTAATATTTTGTTGAGTGTTTACTTGAAAGTAGTTAAGCATTTTTTCTAAAGGTATTGCTTCTGTGCGGTACTAATTAAGTTTTTTACATCTACTACCTACGTAATCGGTGCTTTTGTCAACTATCTGGGTTTGATTGTCCATTAGGTACGTACTTATCAATGTACCTTGAATGGCGTAATATTTTTCGAAAACACAGAAGTAATGATGACATTGGGACATCTAGTCTAGATATGTACTGTATACACACTAGTGTAGATGTTGCCAATTCATGAAGTCAGAAATATACTAAATAAGTACTTGTGCACCTGATTATTGGATGGGAATGGATTATGTTTAATTACGCTTCTGACCTGTGCCCCTTGCATCGGCACGTTGTAGTAAAAATCATCACTTTCGTTGAGTCTCAACAGTATCTTTAATCCAGTATCAAAATCAAACGTTGATTTATTACCGTATTTGTACATATCTATGCTGCGGGACGAGCTGTCTTTACTAGAAAAAAGAAATGTATTCTAAATTTAAGAAACTGAAATTGACATTGAAATTGACACCATCGGCACCATTAGGTAACGGCTCGAGTAGTGGCAACGAATTTTGCAATTTTAGGCAACCATCGATGTTATTGAACTTTGAACCGCGAGTTGAGAAAAGAGATTACGGTTGTTTTTTACCCATTTATGATATACGAATTCGTGATTTACTTTAATTTGAACTTCCTGACCTATTCGAATAATAATAATTCATTTATTTATCAGATAATAATGATAATTGATATACATACTGCTGATATACATATTATTATATGCTTAGAATAATTAACCTACAATAGTAATTAGAATATAATTACTCTAAGCATATATGCTGGTATTCGTTAAAAAATTTATTGATTTTTAATAGCAATTTGTTTTTTTTTTATCTTTGAACTAATAAATTTATTCATTAAATGTAAAAATTCCAGACTGTTTCAATGGTTTTGAAGTATAACCAGACTATACCAAAGTTGTTTTATAAGTATACGCCAAAAACATTTTTAGTAACTCGAAATTATTATAGCATATTTATTAATTAGTATTTGAAATGTGCACCAATATTCAGACTAATAAGACGAATATTAATAATTACCTGTGAAGATTTAATATCTTTAGTTAGTGCAAATAAAATTATAATGTGTAAATATAAGGAATTAACAAGCCACTACGAGTTGATTAGCATATTATTATTATATTAGATGCTGGGATCTTCCTATACCAGGCGTTAGTTATAACTTGTAGTAGGCGCCACTTTATCTGATTAGTAACTGGTAAGATTCATGTTTTTTTTTTATAGTTGAAGGATTACTGGTGGCCTGGAGGCCTTTCCAGTTTCACCTGGACAGGTGGCCAGGGGTGGACAGCTTTATTGTACACCAACAAAAGAGACAATGGGAAACATTAAATACAAAAAAAATAAGTACTATTGGCGGTCTTACCGTTAAGAGCGATCTCTTCCAGACAACCATCAGGTGGAAAAGAATCGTTTGGAAACTCATTACACGCTTTAAGGTCACGATTAAGATCCTTTGAACTCAATTGAAAAATACAAGCAAAAATATATATCTCATTTAAATATAAATGTCTTACTCAGTAAACTTGCTGTCATAGACCCGAAGGTAGTTGAACGTGCAGCAGTAACCGTTTATTGTAAGACGAAAGTCAAATAAATCGAGGCAGCTCTTTGGTTCTGTGTTCCAAACGCATCTGAGCAATAAATCTTCACATCTAGGTGTTAACTAAAACCAGTGAGTTACGTGAGTTATGAATTTTCGACATTGACATTGACATGATATTCATCCCAGGGATGGGAGTTTAGAATATTGTTTTTTCACATAGCTGTACTCCGCTTAATATTGACCTTTCGACAAGATATTGTTACAAAATATATTGATATTTCAGTTGTAAAAGGTGTTTATGAGTTTACAAGATACAACACATCCTACACCTACCTATTTCTGCGTAAAGCAGTAAGCTGTTTTGGGTTGAAGGGTGGAATAGCGGTTGTACTGTAAAACTGAAACTTATAATTCGTATCTCGAGGTGGGATTTGGAAACCACTTAACACCAGGTGGGCCGTGAGCTTGTCCACTCGTCTAACCAATAAATAATAATTCATGATCACAGATACATAGTATTAACAGATATTTTTTTCCTACAAAAGCTAAATCTAATTTATAAAGAGATATTGTAATTTTTTTTTATTGCTTAGATCAGTGGACAAGCTCACATCCCACCTGGTGTTAAGTGGTTACTGGAGCCCATAGACATCTACAACGTAAATGCGCCACCCACCTTGAAATATAAGTTCTAAGGTCTCAGTATAGTTACAACGGCTGCCCCGCCCTTCAAGCCGAAACGCATTACTGCTTCACGGTAGAAATAAATAAAACAAAATAAATAAAATCTCATTATTTGACAAAAAAACTAATACGTACACTCTGCATTAACTCGTGCACATCGTAATCTCCTAACACTTCGTGAAGCGTCAAGTGTGACATGTTGCCGTCGTTCGAGGTCTGGTAGTCATAAAGCTGACCCAGCCCGAACAATAATTGCATCATTTCCTCCTCATCATATTTTTTATTGCGTTCTGCTTTTAATCTGTCAATTTCAAAGTTGCATAGCTTTTAATTCTACTTCAATCGATAAAACGAACTCGTTGATAGTGATAAGTAAAATGATCTAATTAAAAAATTAGGACTGTGCACTTTGAAAAAAAATACCTTTTTTATTTTATTTTAAATGATATAGAACCAGCACTTCTAGTTCCTCCGGAGCTTTTTAATCCAGCCTTGGGTGTCGAATGTGATTGAAAACTGATGAATAGATGGATGGATTGAAAATAGGTTATTAGTACGTACAAATGTTTAGACAATTCCGTCACTGCTCTCTTTGAAATTCTGTTGTTAGAACAAATCCCAACAGCTGGAAATATGATGTTGCTGACAGATATACCTTCTGGCATCTGCGTAGTAACTAAAGGCGCTCTGTAGTATTTTAAAAATGTTATCCACACCAAAGACACTGAGCACCCTAGACCCAGAATCAGAATTACAACCCAAATAAATCTGGAAAGGACAATTGTTTTGGATATAAAATTCAAAAGTACCATTACAAAACATGAAAATAATGTCAACTGTGTTTGTTACATTTTACTTTTTTTATTCAAACCATAATCTATATCTATCATTACAAAACATGAAAATAATGTCAACTGTGTTTGTTACATTTTACTTTTTTTATTCAAACCATAATCTATATCTATCTATATTCTATATCTATATATATATATATAAATGAATTGCTGTTCGTTAGTCTCGCTAAAACTCGAGAACGGCTGGACCGATTTGGCTAATTTTGGTCTTGAATTATTTGTGAAGGTCCAGAGAAGGTTTAAAAGTGTAGATAAATATGATAATGTGCGGAATTAAATAAAAATAACAATTTTGCTTTTCCTTTGATGTGTCCCCCGTCTGTCTTTTATTTATCGATTGAGGCACTACGAAGCCTGCCTGGTCAGCTAGTAATTATTAAAGTGTCTGAATAATAAATTAATCAGTTGCATCATAAAGAATACCCAATACCAACATTACATAACCAGTGCCTACTTAAAGCATAAGCGCTCTCTAACATATTTTACCACAAGTCCATCCAAGTATACGTTTAGTTGAATTACGACAAGCCTGCGCCCAATATGTAACTAAACAAGTTCACATCAAGTTTATCTGCAATAAGTAATCTTACACACCGATGCAAGTTACGTATTCCACTTACCTTTCGATAATGGGCGTGTTATCATCAACCAGATGCTTGAGTCCACAAATGGACGATTCCATGCAGTATTCTTTGCCGACCGTCTTAACACTGGCCCTTAATATTTGCAAATTGCGTCGTCTCTTTACGTTATTGCGATTTTTTTGTGCTAATCTGGGTTTTGTTTTATGTAAAGCATCCATAATCTAGCGAATAACTCGTGCAGTTAGGTATAGGTGAATATTGTCTCAGAAATTGTTCGTGACGAGTTTTTATGATTTGTCGATGTCGATGTTAAATTATTTTCGAGAATTCTAAGCGATATTAAATGTTTTATTAGTAATTTTAAGTTACTAATTAAATAATAGTTTTTTTTCTAACAAATAAGAAGATTAAAATGATTAGCCCTAATTAGTAAGTAAATACCATGTCCTTCAGCTGGAAAGTAAATAAATTGTTTCACTCTATATAAAATTTGGAATGAAATACCGATTTTTCCAAAAATATTAACAGTCACATAAAACAAAAACGTATTTTTGATTTTATTATTTCTTCGGCTCGAGTAAACATAAATTTAATTGACAATTTAAGGTAGTAATAATTTTTAAGCAATTTAACAAAATTTTGATCAATCCCTTTTGATCAATCCATATCGTCGGTTGACTGAAAATTAACTACACGAACAACTCGAAGAGTCCTTGATCGTTGTTTTATTAAAAATAATATTATTTACTCGTTAAACTCTAGGCACATGTAGATAGATAAACAGCATTTTAATATTCTATTTGATTCTGATAAGATCAGACCTTAATGTTAAATTAATTACTGTGATTGATCGGTTCCTAATGTTTAGATATATTTTGCTTTTAGATGTAGATAAAAAAATAAGAAATTTATTTAGGTTCTTTAGAATTTGACTGTCGTATTTATTTAAACTAGTGTCCATCCAGAAGCAGTAAAGCGTTTCGGTTTGCATGTTGGGGCGGCCGTTGTACTCTAAAAATTGAGACCTTATAACTCATGTCTCAAGGTGGCTGGTGGCTTTAACGTTGTTGATGTCTATGGGCTCCGGTAACCACATAGCACCGGGAGGGCTGAGCTCGTCCACCCATCTAAGGAATAAATAATCATTTAAATACAAGGTTCCATTTTCACAAACATTTAACAAGTGAAGCAAAACTCCGTATTATTATGTATAAGCACATATACTGGCTTTAGCTCGGTGTTTCTTTAAAGTAGAGTTCAGTAATGCAATTCAACGGTCACCGTCCTCGTCGAACTCGTCGATTACGACGAAGAGTTAACTAACCCATAGACAGCCCACTGAGAAGACGGGGTGATGATGATTTTTTTTTGGTTTGCTCCACTTTCTGTAAGCTATAAAAAGTATTGCGTTAAAAAATATGTTTAGCCCACTGAGTTTCTCGCCGGATCTTCTCAGTGGGTCGCGATTCTGATGCGGTGGTAGATTCTGCGAAGCACTGCTCTTCTTAGGGCTAGTGTTAGTAAATTGAACTCACCTATCCAACCGGGAGTAGCTGGAATAGTTACCAGCGAATAGGTAGGGAAAAAAAGCAATTCAAAATTTATTAAAAAAAGATGTGTGGTGTCGTGGGACACCGGATAGGAACAAAGTTCGTGATTATAAAAATATTAATTTTAAGTTCTATTCGAGGTATGAAGAAAATAATTATGCGATTATACATTCTTTATTATGATTTTTTTATTGATAAAAAAAAAAAAAACTGCTTTACAAAGTTATCAACTTTATTTTATTCACAATGATTTATTAAAAATATATAATAAAAATATGTTATATTTTGTACGTTATTACAAAGTTGTCGTACACTGTACACATTACAAATAAAAATCTTACGTTACGGACGTTTTTTCCCGGTTAGGGTACCCCTCCGCATCGTGCCCTAAAGAACTTCGTTCTAATAAAATTTTTATAATTATCCAATACGGTAGATAATATTCATAGTTAAAATATGTGTCATGCAGAAGTAAAATAATATGTTAGTTTTAGATCATCTTTCTTAATGTCTATTACGTATGCGATTATCAATGACATAACATCGAGTCATCGAGTGACATTACACCAGAAACTGGAATTATATTTCTCGGTTGCCGCCTATCAGGTTGTAAATATGTAATGTACCTACAAACCAACGATTGGGTGTGTCAGCGTTACTATCAAACATTTAATAAATATTTTGCAAAATACCAATTTTCAGCGGATTTTGAAATACGTTTGCCTGGAAATCGACTTATGCTGTTATTTTTTTACTTCTCCTATGAGGTTTTAAAGTTTATTTTGATACCGTAAGCGAACACCCTACATGATTATTTGCAATTTGAAATTAGGAAGCGAAAACATTTACTTCCATAGTTTTTTTAATGGTATATAAAAATTATACTAACTATTTAAACAAGGGAGTAAATGGGGGTTTAAAGGGAATGTCAATTATTATAAATAGAGTGATAAGTATATATATTATGTATGTGAAGATTTTTAGATTTCTTAGAAGAACGTATAAATAAGTGCGTGTGTATATTGAGTGCTCTTGGGACTTTTAATTATCACCGTTGCAAAACCAATTGCTAAATGATTTGAACATCTCACGCACCGGTGCCGTCGACATTCACTTCACCACCGTATCATATTGTTGTAATCATACCAGGGCTATTTATTTAATTAGACGACATTACTTTGCTTTAGTGCTAAGTACTATAGTTAAATACGTACCTACTAAATTTGGAGTTCCTGAATATCGTAAATTAGTGAAGAAATTCATCAATGGTTCTTTAGTATTTGTAAAACTCAAAAGTGTAGTTCAAAATCAATCAATTTGCTTATAGATAAAAAGAAATATCCAACCTTAGGAAGCGTACTGAGTTGCACGCATTTAAGTAGGTAGGTAAAGGCGTAGATCGCAGTTGCTTTGCTTGCGTATTTCTTGGCTAGATTAATAATAAAATAGTAGTACATTATTTTATTATAATTTTAGCGAACGTAAAAATTGGAATAACCTAACCTTTGTTGTATTCTACGCTGCGTAATTTAAAAAATATCCCCATTTTTCCAAATATGTGCTTAATAAAAGGATACGTATTTAAGAAGTGAAATTTGTTTTGCGACTTGGAACATTGGAATGGTATCGCTATAGAGAATAAACTGTTTTTTTTATTTAGCTGCAAACACAACTGAAATTTGTTTTAAATTGTTTGAAATGTTTTAAAAATAGTTGAGGTTTTAATTGATTGTTTGGAAAGCAAAATGTTTTGATTAGCTTAACAACATTTCGAGATAAAAATATTCTTTCAATGCTGAAAATGACGTTGATCTGTTTTTTTTAGGTAACTACTCTCTCGGTGTATTTAATCTGCATGAATGAAACCATTCAAAGCCTTGGTATCGTTATTCGTTCACCGCCACGCGTTTTTAGATTACGTAAATAGTTCTCATTTATCAAAAAAAAATGCATTTGCAAATAAATATTATTTTGCATCCTAAGGCAACAAGAATTCGGTCAAACGGTCACCAAGATGGTTCGTTGGAGCTGTCATTTCCCAACGTTAACTGGACGTGGTCACGAGCTTTTACGAAACGTAATCTGCATCTAAAGACAATAAAATTTTACATCTGACACAAACTTGTTTCCGACTCGATTTGTAACGATCGTCACAGTTTGAGTGGGTTATACCTAGTTAGGAAACCGGTGCGAACTAATGGGAGTAGTGTACGTGTTAATGTCGTATAAATTTTGATATTGTTATGATTTGGAATATTTCCAAAGATTGTTACAAATAAACAATAATACACTTTTTTCTGTATAGGTGGGTGAGTTAACTCGCGGCTCATCTCGGGTTAAGTGGTTGCTGGAACTCGTAGTCATGACAATGCAAGTACCGCCACTCACCTTGGGACGTGTGATCAAACTTTAATATTGTATAACTGCTGCCCCATCCTTTGTACCGAAACGTATGGCTGCTTCGCGGTAGAAATAGACATGGGGCGCTTACAATCACAATACATACCTACTATCAGTAATTACGCAAATTTATGTTTTTGGCGGGTTTGATTTATACTACACGACGTTATTCCTTCAACTTCAACAACTCGTGCTTCGTGAGATGTCAAAACTTCACATTTAACATTATTTTACCTTTAACATTTACTTAAAACCCATTTTATTATTGTATTTTCAGATTTTTCCTGTACTATTGAAAAGTTGATGACTTTACAAGCACCAATTCAAGTCAGATCTATTTAAAATGTCCACTTATGTCACTATTATTTACTTATGTTCACTACAATTGTTCTATTATCCCAATTATGTGTACCAAAAAAGCACACACGTAATTTCACCGCACCACTGAACACCGGTTCACGATAGATAGCAACTTTCTTTATCTCTATAATACCAATATTCTTAGTATTAAACGACTGTGACATACCAGAGTTTTATTTTATTTTATTTAATATGCTGACCAGCTCATGACCCACCTCGTAGTGATAACCGGAGTGCATAGACATCACAACGTGACTCAACAGTTGTAAAGAGTTGCACGGAACCCTTAAAATTACGGATAAAAATTTATTTTTCTCCGAAATCGACGAACGCTGATAAAGCATTGAAACGGCAAAACGGCTTTAAAACATTAGGCTACTTACCTTGCTAATCACAATGCAAATTACGTGCCTATTTGTCTATTCTTACAGTAGTTTTACCTACTGGGGATCAGGTTTTTTACCGAAGTTTTAAATGATAAATTTACTTATTGAATTTGTATAAAATTATAAATATAGAAGTGCAATTCAATCTGAATTGCATAAGTTATGGTTTAACGTTACTTAAAATTATATTAGACATTTTGTATAGTAATTATCGAGTCTCTTTTTTCCGTTGCGACTCTATTATTAGATTATATGGCAAGATCCTCTCCTCAAGGGTTGAAAGTTTATGTGGTAGTGAATTAGGATTAATTACCAATGAAGGTTCTCGATAATTTATACGTTTTCTTTAACGGAGAATTGCGCCAATATTTTTTTTCTAAATTATAACAATAAAAGGGCTAGTAGTAAACTATTATCATATTTTTATTTATAATAGAATATTTATCGTAATAAAAATATAGAAAGAAAAGGTAAGATTATAACCTTATATGATTACTGCAATACCAGATTGTGTTGTGGAGGTGGTTGGTCCGCCACTCTCTTCACCGACATGCAGCTATTTGTGATCAGACATACTCGATGTAACAGTCTCCTTGTTTACTAACAACTTTAGGTTTTTCTAAAGTTTCGTGCTATATCAAGTGAGTGCTCGTGTCAAATCTATTATTGTTAGTGTTGTAGCCATTTGAGGTTTGTATTCGTTGTTAAATTTATACTCAAATATATACTTTTTTATTTGGATTTATACTTATCATCCTTTAATAATAATCCATATATATATATATGATACCTTTTCTTATACATTTTATAAGCCCGGACACGTTCCGCTGTGACCATCGCTAAATGTATAAATATATCGATTTCTTGAAACTACTCACGCGCCACCTATCCTACGTTAATGGTACTATGACATAAACATTTTCTGGATTGCTAATAACAACAGTGCGAGGTTTAACCACAATCGGATGTATTATATAGATGTATTAGATTATGTATTACCTAGCAGACGGCAAACATACATTTAAACCATTTTTATTTACATACATACACTTCTTATTGGAAAATAAGTAAATGTTTTGTAAATATTTTTTTTAATAATAAAAATATATTTAAAAATAAAAATATATTTAAAAAAATATATGAATTATTACGATCGGAATTCAAATAGAATAGCGTTTTTTTTCTATGTTATTCATCGCTTGAAAAACATAATATTCTGTCTGCTCAATAGAATGTCTGTTAATGTTATAACTGGCAGTATATAAAGTAAGCTTCAGATTGTTATCTGCCTCTTTTTTCCATTCCGAATGGACAAACAATCTCAATTTTTATATAACATTAATATTATTATGATCGAGACCATACATATCTAAAACAAACGACGAAGCACAGTCGACTAAGAGATTTATTAGTTCTTGGATTAGGGATGTCAAAAAAAAGGCATCCAAGTTATTTTTGTTATTTATACCAGTAGCTTATTCCATCAGACTGTTCGAGAAAAAAAACTAGAGCCTGTTACGAATAAGTTACAAATAAAACTTAACAACATGACACTTGATGGATGAAGTTCGTGTTTTATAGATATATTACGCGTATTATATGATCAATCTACATTTATTTGAAATATAAAAATTTAGATAAATTTTCAACTGTCAACAACAATTTGTTTTGAGAATCCATCCATATGTTTTTTATTATTATTTGCTTTTGCTTATTATAGTTTCATTCAGCGATACAATGTTTATTTATTTTTTTACTTTGAATTACTAAAATCCTGGGAGAGATTTTCATTAAAACGTATATCTGACAACCCTGAATAAACGTGAACGTTGAAAGGTAATATCGCGATAAAAAATTCTAAGCTTGAAAGTATGTAATTTGTTACATCTCGACCTTGACAGTAATGTTACGACGTTATTCATATGGGTTCTATATTATATATGCTTTACTGAATTGACTTATTTTCCTAATTAAAATAACAACACAATCATAATTATAGACAAAAAAGATACTGAAATCAATGTAGAAATTGACTTTAATTTGACAATATTGAGCAACAGCTATCATGTGAAAGATAATTGTTTGCTATTAAAATATCTCAAGCAAAAGCTATTTTAGTTTCTCGGATATATGAAGGTTATTATTAAGAAAACAGCACTGTACTCTGTCTTGAAACATACACGATGTTATTCTCTAATTAGCCGAAAATAGAATACCTGAAACTAAAATATAGAAGTTAATAGACATTATATGGTTGGCGGCATTCACATTTTGATGTCTATGGGCTCTGATAGCGGTCAGTCCCTAAACTCATTCAGTCGTCTAAGCAAAAAAATACTAAATACTTTTTTTAAATGATTTTTTCAAGAATGGAATTGTAAAGCTAAAAAAATTGATAATCATGTCGTTTAAGAGAATTAATTTTTAAATATAATTTATATGACAGGAGCACATACATAAGTATTAGAGATAACGTATTTATGCGTCAGTCCAAATAGGTTTTTACTATCCTTTTAATAGTAAGAGAACAGAATAGACTACCGCGAACGTATCATACCTATACGTATAATAGGAACGATAGGCAAGATAGCCATAATGTTGAAAAAATGCGATTATGAACTGATATAGATTCTAAATATGGGCTGCAGCATTATTTCTTATGCACAGAAAATTGAAGTGAAAACATTATATTTAAAAATGGGTTACTAATACGTCGAGATCATTCTTTTATCTATGTAACACAAAAATTTAAAAATCTTCGACAACACAAAATAATAATAAAAATTAACGCGAGAATCAACCGTAAAAGAAGTTTCAATTCCGTATGTCATTACTTTTTTGTGCTATATTTTAGCTGAAGACCCCTTCGGTCAATAACAGTGAGACGCTAACAAAATGCTCTCCACATTCTTCAAAGGTTTCATAATAAAGGTTTCATATTTTTTTTAATTTTGTGGTGGGTAGCCATCATACAACGCAAGATAATTGACAGATGCCTGAATCTCGCTTACGACATTTTCAAGATAAAGCGCATATATACCAGTTCCGAACAACATCATTTGGACGGAGCGGGTAACATCGCTCGGTAGACCGACGGTCCGAATGTTGTTTTACTCCTTATTTTTCCAATTTTTTTTATTCCTTAGTTGGTTGGACGAGCTCACAGCCCACCTGGTGTTAAGTGGTTACTGGAGCCCATAGAAATCTACAACGTAAATGTGCCACCCACCTTGAGATATACGTTCTAAGGTCTCAAGTATAGTTACAACGGCTGCCCCACCATTCAAACCGAAACGCATTACTGCTTCACGGCAGAAATATGCAAGGTGGTGGTTGGTACCTACCCGCGCGGACTCACAAGAGGCCTTAGCACCAGTAATAAGTAATATTTAATGAAAGGCAATCTTTTGCTCCATACATTTGGAAAAATCAGCTTTGTTTTTGAGGAAGTTATTTTTGTAATGCAGCGTTATTTAAATGAATTATGAAATAATGTTGACGCATTTATACATATTTACAGATAAAATGAAGTACGTTCTAATAATACTCTCGTGTGCGTTCCTGGTGAACTGTCAGCCTCCTCATCCCGATGTTGTAGCAGTGCGTCAGCAAGAGGAACATTTACCGCCACATCTACGTAGTCCAGTTCTTCATAACCCGAATCTTCAAGAAGTTTTACCTTTAACCAGTCTCCTGCATAACGGCGAAAAACTTGTGAGTTACCTATCCGTTTAATTTTCATGGTTTATGGCCCGCTCCGGCTCCGCTCGGGTCTTTAACAAAAATTTATAATAGTTAGACATATACTGTCGCAACACTTTTTGCAATTAATAATGTGTTCTACACAGTCGTATTATTATTTTATTCTATCATCAATAGTTTTCGCAGGGCACGCGATATAAAGAATATTTTAGATAATTTTTTTACACCTCAGGTTACATTATTGGAAGTTTAGTAAGGATGCCTAATTTTTTTTAAAAATATTATTCTTCTTCGTCGCTTTCTTCATTGCTGAAGGTCGTGTCCCTGAAACTTGACCGTTGCCTGTCTCGTGAGCTGTTTCCATCTCGTCCGGTCCTCAGCTGCTCGAATGGCGGTTGCGACTGGCAACCCAGTTAGAGCGGTTACTTGATCACACCAACGGCTAGGTAATCGGCCGCGGGGTCTCTTTCCTTCTACTTTGCCCGTCACAATCACTTTGTCCAAGTTATCTGACTGTCGGCGGGCAATATGACCGAAGTAGCTGAGGATCCTCTGGTAACAGATTGTTGAGAGCCTGACTCGGATGCGAAGCTGATCCAGGATAGATTTATTTGTCCTCTTGGCCGTCCACGGAATTCGGAGCATTCGTCTCCAGCACCACATTTCAAATGCATTTATTTTCTTGCGCTCGGATGCCTTAATTGTCCAGGACTCTGCCCCGTAGAGAAAGATTGAGAAAACTAAGGTTCGGACGAGTCTCATTTTCGTGACGTTAGAGACTTTGCGATTTTGCCATATTCGTTTGAGCTTGGTCATCGCTGTTTTGGCCATCTGCGTCCTCCTCCTTATCTCTCCCTCACTGCCTCCGCGGTCGGTCAGTAAGGACCCGAGGTATATGAACTCGCTGACGAATTCTAGATCTGATAGCTCTCCAGTTCTTGAGAGTTGACTGGTTCTGTCCACTATCATGACCTTTGTTTTGGACTTATTAACGGAGAGCCCCACCAAACTACTCTCATACTCCACTCTACGGAATAGGTCAGCAAGCTCCTTCTCAGATGACGCGAAAAGCGTGGTATCGTCCGCATATCTCAGATTGCTAATTTTTATGCCACCGACTGAGATGCCCCCCTCCCACTCCTCTAAGGCTTTTCTCATTACATATTCTCCATACACATTGAAAAGAATAGGAGAAAGTATGCACCCCTGTCGCACACCTTTTTCCGGCTTAAAAGGTCCCGAGATGACGTCATTCACTCTAACCATAGACACACCATCCCGGTAAAGGCTAGCGATCAATGATACTAGATGTTGAGGTACGCCCATTTCCCGCAGAATTCTCCACAAACAGTCCCACCGAACACAATCAAAAGCTTTTGTGTAATCTATGAAACACAAGAGTATTGGCTTGTTAAACTCCCGACTTTTCTCAATTATTTGCCTTACATTTACAATTTGTTCTCGTGTTCCTCGACCCTTCACAAAACCCGCCTGTTCACTAGGGATCTGCCAC
This sequence comes from Bombyx mandarina, assembly GCF_030267445.1. Classification (NCBI taxonomy): domain Eukaryota; kingdom Metazoa; phylum Arthropoda; class Insecta; order Lepidoptera; family Bombycidae; genus Bombyx; species Bombyx mandarina. The sequence goes on from NC_143215.1 coordinate 6,882,447, forward strand.
TGAATATAGGACTGTAGTCTTCCGTTAATTACATAAAGCATTACTTTACTAGCGTGCGATATTAATGCTACTGTTCGGTAATTACTACATGTTCGCGTTGATCCTTTCTTGTGTAGTGGAATAAGCAGAGATTCTTTCCAGTCTTTGACCCATTTGCCTGTCCTCCATACCTGGTTACACAGATCAAGCAGCAGCTTAATTCCTCGATCTCCTAAATGTTTTAATTCCTCAGCGAAAATATCGTCTCTACCAGCTGCCTTATTCGTTTTAAGTTTATGCAGGGCACCTCTGATTTCGGATTCTATAATCTCCGGTTCCCGGTAGTTTATTTCTAGCATTCGGGATTCTCCATCCTGTCCTGCAGGAACGGCATACAATTTTTCGCAATACGATCGCCACCTCTCCGTTACCTCATCTATCTCACTCAATAGCTTGCCCTCCTCAGTCTCTATAGCCCATGTTTTTGCCTTAAACTCTCTCGTGATATTTTTGATTTTCAAAAATATGTCTCGGGTTTGAAACTTCTGCGCATGATCTTCAATATCCTGACAGATTGAGTTAAGGTAATCATTATAGTCCCTACGGCAGAGCAGTTGAACTCTTGCCGAGGCTTCGCGGTAATCTGTAATAGTAGATTCGACATTGCCTATGAGTAGTTCCTTTCGCTCTCTGATAGCCTTCCACGTCTCCTCTGTTATCCACTCTTTCCTCGGAGCATCTGCCGATTTCTTCTGGGAGTCATTACGCGACGATAGGATTAGGGCCTTTAATCTGTTCCAGTTTTCGTCAATGTCATTATGGTCCATAATAGTGTTGGCCGATTTGATGTCGAAACGTTCCCTGAAAATTGCCAGTTCACCGCGGTCGAGCCTCCTCTGCGTTGAAAGAGATGTTCGTTTACACCTCTTTAGTTTGAGACTAATGTCTGCTACCAGGAGTTTGTGGTCACTTCCACAGTCAGCGCCAGGATAGGTCTTGGCACTGCTAATGCACGATCTCCATCTCTTATCGATAGCAATATAATCGATTTGATTGCGCGCTCGATCGCCTGGCATTATCCACGTATAAAGTCGCCTCGGGTGGTTTTTGAAACATGTGTTCATTATTGTTAGGGAGTTTTCAGCACAGAAATGCAGCCATCTTTCACCTCTGTTGTTCCTGATGCCAAGCCCGTATGTGCCGACTATATCTTTAAGGTGATGTTCTCTGGACGTATCACCAACCTTAGCATTAAGATCACCCATTACCAAAGTGATGTCTCTTCTAGCCAGATTTCTTAAAGTGTCGTCCAGTTGGTTATAGAACTCATCAATGTCGGCATCGGATGACGTTGAGGTGGGCGTATACACTACAACCACATTAAGACGACACGGTTTTGTGTTGATCCTCACTGTCAGTATGCGATCACTTACTGGGTTATATCCTAGCACCGATTTGTTGATATCGGCCACTACAGACAACGCTACACCATGCTTACTTTCATTTTCTGGGCCTGAGAAGTACACAGTATGGCCTTTTGGGGTAGTGTAAAAGCCCGATCCTCTCATATGTGTTTCCGTAATTCCCAATATTTTCAAGTTGTAGTGTGCTTGCTCTTTGTCTAAGATCTCTCGTTTTCCGGGTTGGAGCATGCCTCGGACATTCCAGGTTCCAATTTTCATCTTCTTGCGAAGTTGTGCTCGATGATCCGCTGTTCTGTCACCAGTAACATTCTGTCCGCACTGTGCCTGGTGAGCCGCAGCAGGGTGGCCAGTAGCATATTTCACACCGTGTGACCTGGACTCGACACGGCGCCGGGTGGTAGCCGGATCGCATACAATCTCATTCTGTACTTGGTCCACTTTCATAGGATTACTTGGGAAAACTAGCGCAGTGGTTTCCCCTTGCCTTCTGCGCCGCAGTGATGTTGGTTGTGGTAGTCAGTACGCCCTGCTGCCAACGACTGACCTCCGGTGTAAAGTATCTATAAATGACCGGAGTCCCCCTTTCCTCCCGTCTGCTTGTCGACCTACGTTTCCAAAGGGATTGGATACCGCAATCTCAACGATAGGTTACTCGACGTAACAGGGTTCACCGCGAGTAGGTGGGAGTGGAGATTGGAGTGGAGAGGCTAAGTAGTTATTCTTGTTATATAACCATATATTACGCATCACACATCCTAGAACCCGAAAAAATATTATAGCCTTCCACAATAGTGTAGCTTCCAAACAGTGAAAGAATTTTTCAAATCGGTTCAGTAGTTTCGGAGCCTATTTAATACAAACAAACAAACAAATCTTTCCTCTTTATAATATCAGTATAGATAATTAAATATCCTGGATGAATCCGAGCGACACGAAGTAACAGACTAAGTACATAGAGAATTTCCCAACTAAATTTGTTTGCATAAACTTTACCTTGACACTTGAAGTCTGTCCGAATTTTATGAGATAAATGAAATCTAGTTCAGCGCCGTTTTAATTTCCTCATGTTGATGTTTTTTGAAACATTCTCACATAATCGATAGATGTGTGAGACAGTGTGTTCTAATTATGCAATTAATGTATATCGATTTTACCTATTGCGACATATTAATTGCCATATCTATTTAGATCGACTCTATTGATAGATAACTCCTAAAATTATTTACTTACTTACAAATTTTGATATTTTATTTCAGGTTTATGAACGAGAAGCGAACAAAGTATCACGGAATGAGATTTACAATATATTGACTCACGCTGGTTTTATTTCGCGCCAAAAATATGCACATTTGTCACAGAGAAAACCTTACCAATACTGGTCGGCGAGAAATAACCATAAAAATATAGATGAACCTTTATCGGCTGAATTTCCAATACAAGATTACCTGCAGTATTTATGAAAGATTTGAGTGATAAAATGAAAATTAATATAGAACCAAAGTAAAATTAAATGTCCAATTATACTCATTTACAAGTTTTCCATGTATTTTATAGTATTTTAAGTATTAAGTCTTAAGTGAAAAAATAATTTGTACAAAATAGGATTAAAATATTATATAAATACATATCTCAATTTTTACTTTAAAAATGTACATAACCTATCGAAATATGTTTCGTAAGAGTCAATGCATACTTTTATTTTTGACCTACATACAATCTATTCAACTATTTTTTAAATTCCAACGAAAGTAGACGAAGCCTACGATCTTCAGATGGTAAATTGCTGAAAAAGTAATAAGCATAATTCATATCCAAAGGAGGGTCATAATTTTAGTAGTAATGTGTAGAGTGATTGCCTTGTGCTGTTTTTTTCTGAGTAGTGGTGTATTTTTGTAAATAATGTAATTTCGTAATGTAATATTTGTATGTATTTTTGTAAATAATGTTATAATCGTTGATCTCTGATTAGTAGTTGGTGAAAAACGATGTCATTAATTTGCTGAATATGTAAATAAAAACATTTTTTTTAAAGCCCTTAAACGAATCAATCGCTGAAAACCACATTCAGAATCGAATTGTTTTAGTTAAATTTTAAGCATTACTCTGTCTGTACTATTTACTTTAATACATAAAATACAATTTACGTATTTCAACGAATCCCTTATTATGCATGTTGTAAACTTTGACCCATTACGCTAAATAAACTTACGAATAAACACAGAAGCATGTTATTAATCTAAACGTTCTCAAAAGCCTTGAACATTCAGCATTCGTTGTTGCACATAATCACGTGATTTCATAATAACTTACAATTTTTGCATTAATTATTCAAAACGTTTACACAATATCAAAACGATTATATTTCACAAACGAATGTCGCATTTCTGCACTTTTTAGCTTCAGAATAACAAGTAATATACGGAATTTAAAAAAAATATGTCTAAAACGACATGCAAAGCCTTAGTTAAGGACTATTGTGCAAATTGCACTTTCGCTGGTGTACATTTCATTGCAGATGACACGAAACACTGGACAGAAAGGTAAGAAATATACCTACTCGTGTACCTACTAGATGTGTGGGTACAATTCAAAGTTTTGATCATATCCCACTTATAGATAATTGATAAATTCATCTATAATGTTGATATGTAATCTTGGTTTTTGGCTTTATATATATCATATTCAAAGTATTTTTGCAAAGTATTTTGTAATTATTTAGTGATCCGCTACAAGTCTGTACCTATCTGTAACTGCCGGACGTATGTGTACGCGTTTCGGGAAAACCGTAACATAACAATTTTAAAAGAAACCTGAACGTAATGTTTTGATGTGTGCGCCATGATGGATGGGTTCCAATAATGCTTAAGTGGGCCGTTTTTTTTTCCTACCTACTCTAGTAATCTCGAGGGGTTATACTAGATTCGCAGAACGAGTAGGTAAGCTCATGGGGCTTTAACCTGAGGATGTTGCTAACACTAGCCCTAGCAAGAGCAGGATCGGAAACGCGACCCACTGAGAAGATCCGGCGAGAAATTCAGTGGGCGATGGGCCGTGAGCCAGCTAAGACAACTAGAAAAATTAAGCAGGCAATGTATTCTAAATTAAAATATGCCTTTCCATAAATGAATAGGTACTAGAACGTAAACTATGATTATTTGACACATGATCCTTTTGTTAAGAACAATTAGATTCGTTGTTGAATACTCTGTCGATTTGGTCACAGATTGCGCAATTTTTAGTAGTTCAGATACTCGCGACTAACAATCTTGACACAATGAGATACCCATCTTCTCAGTGATTTTTCTTGTCTTTATGCTTTATACAATAAGGTCACAGACATGTGTGGATTTCGACAGAATCTTGTGGTTCGTCTTTGTGGCTCTGTCGTGGTACGGCTCTGCGCTATTGATAGTATCAGCATGGGAGTCCTTTGTTCAGAGCCCTATAAGTTTCGGTGTTGAAACTACATATACTGATTGGGATACAAAATTACCAGCTGTAGCTATTTGTGAATCAGCCAACGATGATAAAATATATAATGTATCTGACACGTGAGTATTCTTCTAAAATTCGATCTACTCAAAAATTGCGCGTGTTTCACGATTATAAAAATTGTACATGGAAAATTTTGATGCAGTGCTATCATAATTTTCCATAATCGCACCGCTGCAGGACTGGGTTATGATATTGGTCCTTTTAAAGGTCTAAGCTCACTTGGCGGTTATATCTAGAAAGAAACGCAATGTGAACGGACGCAATCTGAATGGAGAAAGTACAGACCATCTCCGTTGCCTTTCATAAAAGGGCACTCAAGCATAATCGTTCGAAGGTAGCACTTAAGTAAGAATGAAAGAGATGTTTTATAAAATGTTGAGTATTATTTTAAATTATAATAAAAGGAACCACATTAAGTTGAAGGTCCGTGGCACCATCGTGGTAAATCGTCTGATAATGCTCAATCGGCGAGTACGATCTCAGAAATTGATCGAGTGAATTCTCAAATAGTTCATAAGCTTTTTAATTTAATCAAATCTATTAACAGCATATGGACGCCATCCCATTTATTAGACCTAGAAGATACTCTGAAGGAAATTGCATATTTTCGTGGAGTGAGCTACAGTCTTGTTGAAGTCTGTCATTTAACTAAAAATCCCGATCCAAATTGTCCCGTATCTAATTACACCAACTACGCAAGGCTGGTACGAAGCGATTGTCCGAAAATCATAACAAATTGTTCATATAATAGCAAGCCTTTTGATTGCTGCAACTTCTTTCAACCTATTGATACTGACATAGGAACATGTTTTATCATAAATTCTATTCAAACAAAGTAAGTACCTTTATTGTAACTACTATTTGTAAACGTTGCGAAAAGCCTTTAATACAATAACAGTACTCTTATATAAAATTAACAGGAAACCAAAACCATATCCTATGGTCAGTAATATGCAAGAAAAACATGGAAAACTCAGCTTCGTGATAACGATACCCTCTATGGTAATAGGTGAAAAAAATGTACAGCTATTATATTTAAAAATATATTGTTATATATAAAAATATCCTATTCGCCTATGTTGTAGATGTATACTTTAGGCGAAGATGAAGTTCCGACTGTGACCACTTTGCAGTCGTCTACTTTGAAGATTCAACTCGGAGCTAACTATAGGTAATATCAACTACGTCATTTTAGATATGTTAATAGGAATGGTCTTACTAAAGATACCAACAAATCCATGCACATCAGATATGAATTGAAGAATGGTGGTAAAATAAGACGCCATATCGTAAGAGTAAGTTATTCTCATACGCATACATATTGTATGTTAACTATAGGAATTACAATGACACTAACCTTACTGTGGAATTATGTATTGTAACTTTTAACATTTAAAGTTTACATAGGTATAAATATAATTTATAAAAATAATAGGTATAAAATTTGACGTAACCACATTTTAAATAAATATTCAAAGATCAATCAGATAGGATCATCTGGACCGAAATTAGATTTCCCTGCACCATGAAAACTGTGGCGGAGAATATTGTACATAGTTATGAACGTTTAAATAAATACATACATAGATATTATGCACCCCGCCTAAGAAACAAACATGTTCATAGCATTAATGTTTGCCTGATGTCAGAATCAAACCCAGAATTCTTGGTTCAGCAGTCGGGGGTGTTAACTGATGTGCGATCGAGACAGTCAATAGAAAAACAACCTTATATTTTAAAGATAAATCATTATGCAAATAAATCAGCCAATCTTCAAACATTCTTTTTTATTAGCCGACAATTAACAATACGAAACATTGAAAACGATCCTCTGATTGTGGACACAACACCGGAACAGAGAGCCTGTCGCTTCCACCACGAAAACAAGGACGGATTGTACCCTAAATATTCTTATAGCGCCTGCACAGTTTTGTGCCGTAAGAAGGGCCAGCTAGATACATGTGGATGCAACGACCATTTTATGTTGGGCACTAGTAAGTATTAAATGAAAGCAAATACGAGAAGATTTTTTTTGTTTGAGGGATTACAGGTGGCCCGGAGGTCTTTCCGGTTTCACCAGGACATGTGGGCGAGCAAAAACTATATTTTTTAAAAGTTTTAAGACCTTTTTTTTTGGTCAGGAGGAAATCGCCGGACTTCCGCCGAGTTTTAAAACCTGCATGGAAATTTGTCGAATTGTACTGTACTGTGTATGTTGTATAGTTATTGTGCATTGTACTAGTTCATTATAACTAGTCAGGTCATAAGTATTGTCACACAGTAAAAACTTTTCTTTTAGAATGCTGGCCACAAAAAAGTTTATTGAATTCGAATTTCGTATTGTTCATGAAAATAAAAATGTATACTTTTAGATATTTCACTCATTTTTAAATATGGAGTGGACGCTTAAAGAAGACCGTGTTGCAGTTATTGCGTTGCATCGTTGCGGTTACGCGCCAATTCAAATTTTTAACTTACTGAAAATTTTGAATATAACCAAAAGATTCGTTTATCGTACCATCAAACGATACAATGAAGACTCTAGTGTAGATGACAGGTCAAGAAGTGGTCGCCCTCGGTCTGTTAGGACTCCAGCAGTGATAAAAGCTGTGAAGGTGCGAATTCAAAGAAATCCCAAACGTAAGCAGAAACTGTTGGCCCTTCAGATGGGGTTAAGCAGAACCACGGTGAAAAGGGTGTTAAATGAAGACTTAGGGCTTCGGGCATATCGAAGAAAAACAGGACATCGTTTGAATGCTCGTCTAATGGACCTGAGACTGAAGAGATGCCGCGCTTTGTTGAAGCGGTATGCGGGAAAAAAATATCTGGAAATTCTTTTTTCGGATGAAAAAATTTATACCGTAGAAGAGAGCTACAACAAACAAAATAATAAGGTGTACGCACACAGTAGTGAAGAAGCGAGCAACCCTATTCCGCGTGTCCAAAGAGGTCATTTTCCATCCTCGCTCATGGTATGGTTGGGAGTTTCTTATTGGGGCTTAACAGAGGTACATTTTTGTGAGAAAGGTGTAAAAACGAATGCAGTTGGGTATCAAAATACAGTCCTGACGAACCTTGTGGAACCTGTTTCTCATACCATGTTCAATAACAGGCACTGGGTATTCCAACAAGATTCGGCGCCAGCTCATAGAGCGAAGAGCACACAAGACTGGCTGGCGGCGCGTGAAATCGACTTCATCCGGCACGAAGACTGGCCCTCCTCCAGTCCAGATTTGAATCCGTTAGATTACAAGATATGGCAACACTTGGAGGAAAAGGCGTGCTCAAAGCCTCATCCCAATTTGGAGTCACTCAAGACATCCTTGATTAAGGCAGCCGCCGATATTGACATGGACCTCGTTAACTAACATTAATTAATTTCAATTAATGTTAGTGGAGTAACTACTTTATTTCCTAACGGCATCGAGTATGATTTCGTTACACCTGTAACTTTTGTTATTTTAAAGTTACACACAATAATAATTGTTTCTGGCGCAAAAAGTCACATTTATATTCGTTTTGGTTAAACTTTTAACTATTTCTAAAGTTTCGTTTTCATAGGCGGTTACTATATGGCCTGTTTTTATGTTACATCTATTTTTAAGTCACCTTGTATTCTTTTATTACAGAAGAGTCAGAACGTTGCAATTTGTCAGGCATCGCGTGTCTCCACTCGTTCGCAAGTCAGTTAACGACCCTGAAGCCGCACTGGGCGAATCGACCAGGACTCGCGTGCAGCTGCGTAGCTTCATGTGACGAGACAGAAATTACTGTTATTAAGGATGTCGTTGTTTCGTAAGTCAAACCGCTTCGTCACAGTTAATCGAATTAAACCAATCAATTGAAATATTTAGTGGTTGTTGAAGTGAAACTTCTTTAGAATCGTTGTGATTTCAAACTAGATGAAACGAAAAAATAAGTCCATAGAGATGTATTGGATTCAGCCGGCGAGAGAATGAGATAGAATACATTAGACGTTCTCGGTCTCCTCTTTGTGCGACACTTCGTAGCTTCTCCACTATCGTCTACTAAACATTGTCCATATGTATGCTCCTGTGTAGTGGGATAGTCAGTATATCTATATTTATATCTTATTTATAAGTTTCACTTCTACCGTGTGTGACTTGCACACACACACACACACACACACACACACACACACACACACACACACACACACACACACACACACACTTTTTTGTTGTCACCTAACTACCATTATTTGAAAACATAAATATCGATTGGTCAAGTCCACGGTATGACATCACAATAATGAAGTAACAAGTTTACACATTTCTTCTTTTAGCAATAAAGGTAAGGCGAATAGAAAGAGGGCTTTCGTCGAATTAGTACTAGCATATTTACCAACGGAACGTTTCAAACGAAATGTTGTTCGGAGCCGTCTAGATTTAGTTGGTAAGTCAACAAATATCTGTTAATATACAATTGCTGTTCATTTTTATTTAACTAAGCCTTGATATCTGTTTTCAGTTTCTATCGGTGGGACTACAGGTCTATTCTTGGGTGCAAGTATACTCAGTTTCGTGGAACTTATTTTTTATTTTAGTGTTCGTTTTGCGAATAACATTCTGATGAAAATAGACCAAAGAAAGAACAATACCATCACAAGTAAATACGACACTATAAATAATCATCAAGAAATATCTACAAATGCATCGATTTACTCACAACACTTATTTTAAGTCTAAAACATATAGCGTAGTTTATTTTTCACAGTAAAGTACTTTAATGCGCTTACGAATAATAAAAGCCTTTCCCCAAATAAAGTGAAAGAAATATGTTTCATTTCGCCTTTTCAAATTATATACAATTTCCTTAAAGCGTATGTAACAAGCGTGCTCTGTAATCTAGTAGTAATCTTGTGATGTTTATGACATAACCATTTGAGCCAGCAAAGATGAATCACTCTTACGAAATGTCCACACTTGACGGACGAGTGCGAGACTTAGAACTTTCTCGAATTAGGTATGTCGGCTACAGGAAACATTAATTACAATTGATGACGTCTGGAACGCAGTATAAAATATTAGGGATTTAGGTAGGACGAGCTCACAGCCCTACTGATCTTAAGTGAATGCCAAAACACGATGGGAAAGCCGAAGTTTATCTTCGGGGATCTTAGACTCTATCAGATCCCTTGTGTCTCTGTTTTGTCAGAAAGTCTATTCGATTCTTTGTTAAGTTCGGCTCTCAGTTAAAAAATTCCAAAATTCAAAGAAAAAGGATTTTTTTTTTTTTTAATTCATACACGCTTTGTACCCTAAACAGGACTACTTCCGTGGTTTACCTGATTATGATACATTCGTAGTCATATAATGCGAGAACGAGTGATTTTCATACAATAAAATTTACAGTAATGATGATTGATTTGATGAAATAAAATACATTAGGTATGTTCTTTGGTTTATTCACATCACTACCTACTTATAACAAGTAAAAACGTGTTTTATTTGTACATTTTAAGTAAAGAATCACAATGGAATAAGTTTTTTTTTTTTTTTTTCTTAGATGGGTGGACGAGCTCACAGCCCACCTGGTGTAAAGTGGTTACTGGAGCCCATGGACATCTACAACGTAAATGCGCCACCCACCTTGAGATATAAGTTCTAAGATCTCAGTATAGTTACAACGGCTAACCCACCCTTCAAACCGAAACGCATTACTGCTTCACGGCAGAAATAGGCAGGGTGGTGGTACCTACCCGCGCTGACTCACAAGAGGTCCTACCACCAGTAAGTAAGTATCTTAGGTTTGTTAATTGCACTACTAGTTTTGTATATATTTAGTTGTACAATGCTCTTAAAATTTGGATTACAACTATCATTTCTGTAACAAAGGGAGGTTAATGATTGTGAGATAGGCATAATACATTTTACAGATCTTTGATTCTTGGTTAGACTGTGCTTCCAAAGCACACAGATGTATAAATGTAGTATGTTCGTAGGCAATTTTTATTATATTGATAATCATAATGTTATTGAGTATTTCTTAAAACAAAAAACATCACTTCTACATTCCCTTAAAAATGACAACGCTTAACTTATAGATTTGATAATTTAATTACAATTTTAATGATTTTTAAAATATGGTATGATTTTCTTTTTATTCGTGAAATTATGAATGTGTTAGTTAATGCTACCTAATTTATTACATGTCTACTAAATTCGAATAAATAGGAATCTTAAGTTTATCATAATGTCAGTTACTAAGAGGTTATATTAAATTGTAAAGATAGGTAGGTGAGCTGTCAGCTCATTTAGCGCTAAGTAAAAAGCTGAGCACTGAAAGCGCTTATGAGATAAGATCCAATTCTACATTTACATTTCATATATAGTTGACTCGCGACTATCCGCCAAACAAATGCAAGGCGACAAATAATCGAATTTATCAAGTACTGCTATAGAGCCCCGGTAGAACTTTTTGAAAAGAATACGTTTTAATCTGACAAATTAGATACGTCTACATCCATAAGTACAGAGTGTTGAAATCAAGAAGATTTACTGAAATACTTTTGGATGCTAGAATCTGGTTGGATTACAGGGCTAGTCAGATTAAACAGAGATCGGTCACCGGGAGTCCATGGTATTTACAGTAAATTTGTCTACGGCATTTTTTTTCTAAATTTTTAGTGGTATATGGTTGATAATGATTTTATAAAAAAAATGTTTGGCAAATAATATGGTACATAAAAGAGAGAGAGCACCAAATTTAATTAAGACACAAGCACATGAATCCTTGACAGTAGTACAAAAATAATATTTGATGATACGATTAATAAACAAAATAAATACAGATATGTACGATACTAAATATACATATGTGATGTAATTGTTATACTAAGTACAAGAGGACTTAAATTCTTAAACTTGGTTTATTTTGCCTAACATTTTTAATCTCTCGGGTTGTAATTAACATGTTGGTTAGCGTTTTGAATTCATATTAATTTTGTGACGGGTATCATCAAGTATATTAGGCTCTCCTCATCAAGTGCCAGCGACTGCAGTGTCCATGGGGATGGAATCTGCGGTACCGCATACAATGCCATTGAGGTATCTGCTGCATACGACGTAGAGCTTCCATCTGCAATTTAAGTATATTGTTTATGAGGACCTTATTAAGTAAAACATTCCATGTTTTTTTTATTGCTTAGATGGGTGAACGAGCTCACGGCCCACCTGGTGTTAAGTGGTTACTGGAACCCATAGACATCTACTACGTAAATGCGCCACCCACCTTGAGATATAAGTTCTAAGGTCTCAGTATAGTTAGAACGGCTGCCCCGCCCTACAAACCGAAATGCATTACTGCTTCGCGGCAGAAATAGGCGGGGTGGTGGTACCTACCCGTGCGGACTCACAAGAGGTCCTACCACCAGTAATAAACAACCAGTAATGCACTCGCTTCAATCAACAATGCGCGTTTGTTTATTTAGATATTGTTGATTTAGTGATTAGTTGGTTACCCTAATGATTATAAAACAGATGTACTTTGTTTCTGTTTTGATATCCGGTCTTTGCTAAGCATATTGGCACTCGGATTTGGATCTATCTGTTGTTGCCTCGTCTGTCAAAGCTTCTTTAACACCGTTGTAATTTGAAATTTGATCATCAACAGAGACAAAGAAAATAATTAATTATATAGCATCTAGCCTCGAAGAGAATGAGATTTTTAACAAATACCTAGCATTAATCATGTTTTAGAGTTGCCTTTAGATTTGAATTTAATTTGTTTCGTTGGTTCGTTTATAGTTTTTTTTTCTATATACATTTAAAAGTACTTTTACAGTTTAATATCGACGAATACATTTTCCGAAGTCTTTTAAGTATTCAACTTACACATTTTCATAGACACGCACGACCCTAGTCGTAAACTATTTTTGAAAGTAGTTTCCATTATACTTACAACTCGAGAAAGCCGATAAAAATGTTGCATGTTATTAAATATTGCATGTTTATTTGCCTTTAGTTGGACAAATGTTGATGAAGGTTTCCCTTGTTATAATTTTAAAATAAAGGCTATATTAGAATTTTAGCAATACGACAGCACATTATCATTTGAGTTTCAATGACTTCACTAGAATATTTTAAATTGTTACTGTGAAAAAATTGAGAGTGAAATGATAATGACAATGTTTGTTCCTTATCTCAGTTTTACAAATCATCGGGGCCTAAAAAATAACAATCCCGGTGTATTCGTGTCGAGCGATGCTACTATGCCGGTATTCAAATCCCGCAGGTAGGTACCAACTTTTTTGATGAAATCCGTACTTGACTCCTGTTCACGAATGTCTTCCACGATGAAGAAATAACGCAATGTAATATAAATCAAACCCGTCTAACTATAGTTTTTGTAATTGCTCTACACGGCGACATTCACGTCCTGATTGATATCTATGAGCTCCAGTAATCACTCAATTTAAGGTGGAAAAAAAGGGTAAAGAACTCTTTCAGCCACACGGCTAACGTCTAAAATATTATATATATATATACTGGTAACCTTATTTCACCAGTCTCAAAAGCCGATATATTTTTATCTTAATATTGTTAATATTATTTGTATCATAATTATTAACTATGCATTTAATTTAATTTTTTCCGTACCTCATAATTTGAAGAAAAAATCTACCATGTCAGTTTTCTCTTCATTATGAAATACATGTGAAATACTAATGAGGTTATAGATAAGTATGCAAGTTTTCATATATGAGTGAAATATACTGACATAAGACAAAATTCATATAGATAAGAAGCTACAATAAAATATAAATTATTAAAAATAGCGTAGAAATAGTAGGATTTAATTAGTTTAATGTTAAAAACATGTGATGATATAAATGTGCATGAATGCATTAGAACACCGTAATAACGTTTAAAGTGTCAATAAAAAGTTGAATTTACAATATTTTTTGACACATTTCCATCTTAAAATTAATTATAAAAAAGGAACTAATATGCAACTAATTTACAGGTATTGTTTTAAAATAATCAGTACGCTACTCACATAGTCAATATTTCCAGTCCTGAATGGAAACGCGTCACAAACGGTGGAAGCACACAAAATAATTCCGAAAACTAGAAAAATCAAACTGATTTTCATCTTGATACTTTTCGATGTTTCTCTAAAATAGAAGTGGAGTTGCTCTCGTGACGTGAACTAGTCTGTGGTTCCTCTAAGATTCCAGGGAGGAGGAATACTCGTGCTTTTTAAACGAACGACCACACCCACACACTGTTTCAGGCGCGCGTCCAGAGCAGTAATGAAGCAAATTTATACGTACGTCGCTTTGACTTAACTTGGCATAACTTTAATTGATAGCAAATAAATGTGATACTATCTTCGAATTGCGTTCAAAATAAATAATAAGCTGTGTTAATTTATATTCTTTATTTGTTGTTGACAAAAAAATACCTACTATATACCTATCTATATAGGTACATATATGCATACATACCAACGATATTGTTTTCAGTTTTAACACGAGATAAACAATTTAAAACTTGATATTAATCCAAAGCTAACATTTTGCATTATTGGAATATGTCCAATTATAAATATCCATTAATTTCCATGGTTCGTGAATTTTAACTATGATAGATCTATACACCCAAAGTAGCATTGCCATCGAGAAAAGAAAACTAAAACAGCACATATAATTGTGATTTTTCACTAGACTGCATGTCTATAAAAAGATATTTAAAAACAAATCGGATCAACGGTGTGCTTCTTTCTGCCTGTTAACACGTGGGGCAATCAGGCGGTACGACCTAAAAACAGGATAGTCATTATTCCAATAAGTTTTGGTGGTTTCTGGCACTCACGTTGTAAGGTCTAATTGCTCCAATAATTGCGTCACATAGGTTTGAATATATTAGGTATATGAACGCGGAGAATAGTTAATAATTATCATAATAATTTAGGTAGGCTGTGAAGCTCATCCACCCATCTAAGCAATAAAAAAAAATCATTAATTGATTGCCTATGTTCCCTTATCTATTCGCTGGTAGTCTAATGGGCTATTCCAGCTATATCCGGATGGGTCGGTGAGCTCATGGGTCAAGCTAACGCTAGTCCTAGTGGGAGGAGAGTGCTTTGCAGAATCTACCACCGGATCGGAATCGTGAGCCACTGAAAAGATCCGTCGAAAAACTCCGTGAGCTATTAATTGTCCGTAACTCTTATCGTAACTTATCGTCATACATGTTCATCCTACACGGACTGCGTGATTTGACCGCAATGTTTTCCTAAGTGCAAAGGTTATCGATATCAAGCACGTAAACTAGCAAATTGTATTACAATAATAAATTGAGTTTAAAAAAGAAGAACTGTGTATACATTATTACATATTTGTTAATTTACTTTTTTTTTTCCTACCTAAGCTGAGAGCCTTGAGAGGCTATTTCAGCGTAACCCTAACATTTGTAGGTGAGCTCACGGGGCTCAAACCTGACGACGATGCTAGCACGAACCCTAGCAAGAGTCGTGCTTCGCAGAATCTACCACCGGATCGGAAACGCGACCCACTGAGAAGATCCGGCGAGAAACTCAGTGGGCTGTGTCTGGGAGTTAATTTACTCGTCGAGCCCTTCGTCGCAAGCGACGTGTTCGACGAGAACGGTGACCGGTGCTTGAAGTACCTAGAAGCACCGTTAGTGGATCGGGAGGATCCGAGATGACGTGTTTTGGGCGACGTCGACTGCTTTCCATTCTGTCCTCAGGATCGGGAATGTAGTTACCGGCGGCCACGATGAGAGGGTTCTCGTGTCGTGCCGCTTTATCGAAGTGGGTTAATTTACACGAATTTTAACAACAGTTCACCCTGTAGCATGTAAACACCATTTAGAGCATTTATTATTTCGCGAGATAATACAAAAATGTTAATTTTACTGTTTCAAACTCACGTACAATGTCATTAAAAGAGCCACTAATGTTTTTTTTAGAAGCAGTCGCATGCCTACCGCAAAATGAAATCTTGCACTGACGGTCGAAATAGTCCAGATGACAGGCTAGTACTATTATTCTGAAGGTTCTAAATTTTCCACGATAAAGGAATAATATCATATAAGGGAGGGTGGCGTATCCACCGGCGGACTGAATCTAAATAACTTCTGCTATATTAATGATATAACGACTCTGGTCGCAGAGGAAAATGAAATGTGCACGTTACTGAGGAGAATGGAACGATTCAGCAACGATTTGGGCCTGTCTGTAAACAAACAAAACAAAAATTATGGTCATAGACAAAACGAACAACTTAGAACTTCATTGGAGCACACAACCTACAGAAGGTCAAAGAATTCGTCTGCATTAGATCAAATATCACGGATAACGACGGTTCCTGTGAACCAGACGTGTATAGAAGAATTGGAATAGCCAAGAATGCAAGGTCCCAACTCTTAAGACTTGGAAAGACAGGAAAATATCGCTCTGGACGAAGACCAAGCTTGGGCGCACCCTCGTCTCCTCTATTTTTCTCTATGGGCCTGAGACTTGAACCTTACATTTTCAGATAGCAAACGGGTTAATGCCTTCGGAGTGCGATGCTGGAAGAAAATATTACCCATGTCCAAAATCCCATGGAGTGTATATAAGACCAACGCATCAATACTCGCCAAGCTCGAAATCAAAACAAAGCATTCTAACATTTGCCTCAAGCAAATCCTAGAGTTCTTCGGTCACATTGGCAGGAACCACGGAGACAATCTAGAAAAAACTGGTGATTACTGGTTAAGTGGAAGGAAAAAGATCACGGCTTCTCTGGTGTCATATGCCAAATCGGATTGCACGACTTCTTTGCGGCAGAAAGAGTTCGAGTAACATGGAGTCTGGTTTAAAATTTTATTTGAATTGACTTAATATTCTATATACTGTGTTCTAATTTTGAAGCGTTTACAGAAAGAACTCCAAGGTAACATTTCGTTTCTTACAGAACCGTTACAGAAACATCAAGAACATGTTTTTTTGTTATAAGGCTTTTTAGGTTATACAACTACAATAGACTCATCACTGAATAAACTATCTTTGACATCTTTGTTGAGTATTGCGCTTGAAAACAATAGTCTATTCAGAACGAGATAAGCAATAGTCTTTTGTTTGATGAAATGCATTGTAATTTGAAAATGTAAAGTCTATTATCGCTGAGGTCTAGATAATTTTACATTGAAATTTACGAGAAAATCTCAATATCTGCTCCACATCGTTCGATAATCATCATTTTAAATTTACTGAATTTCAAACTGGTAAAAGTCGACGGGGCTCCAGCAACAAATTTTTGAGTTTTTCTAGGTTCAAGCTAAATTTACTTAAAAAAATATATACTTGCAAACATATGAAAGACGGTGGTAGGATCTCTTGTGACTCCGCACGGGTAGGTACCACCACCCTGCCTATTTCTGCCGTGAAGCAGTAATGCGTTTCGGTTCGAAGGGTGGGGCAGCCGTTGTAACTATATTGAGACCTTAGAACTTATATCTCAAGGTGGGTGGCGCATTTACGTTGTAGATGTCTATGGGCTCCAGTAACCACTTGACGACACCGGGTGGGCTGTGATCTCGTCCACCTGATTCAATAACCGGTTTCGCCAGTAAATAGAAAATAAATGTTGTTTTCGACAAATCCGGCTAGTGTTTTATATTCTGTGTATTGAATGTCGGAAACACATACGAGACAGGAACAAATTTATCCAGAACTCGTAAGGTAGGCAGCGGTTTGAAACGGTAGGCAGCGCCTTGCAATAATAGGCAGTAGCTTGGCTCTGCCCCTGGCATTGTCGACGTCCATGAGCGACAGTAACCACTCACTATCAGGTGGGCCGCATGCTTGGCTGCGTACAAGGGCTAAGAAAAAAAATCAAAATATCCTCTACTAATATACTGATTGGAATTAAACCGAGCCCTCGTAGTCGCAGCCACTAGCCGCACAAGCGATATTTCAATTAAAGTGTGAAAATTAAGGTCATTTGCCAAAAAAAAACATATTATTCCTAATTTAACCACCACTGTCACTGAAGTCATTTCAATGTCCCTTTTGATAAACAATGAAGCTCTCTTTTGTCTATAATTTTAATAACCAACTTTAAACCAGTAATCCTACTTTACGATTATGTTATTGCGCCCTTTGGAAATTGAAATTAAACATCGGAAATCGTAAATGTATGAATAAGTCGAACTATTAGTATCGAGGTTGAATTAAAAAAATAAATATATATTTTTAATAAATTTCGGGATCCGGCAAACCCATGTTATGGAAAGGAAACCTTAATATATCCGCATTGTTGTTCGGTGTCATAATAATGAAGCTCATGTATCTCTATACTGTGTGTGTTCTACTGCAAACAGTCCTAAAGATGATTGAGTCATATTGTAATTAGCTTAAATGCCCCATCTTGACACAAATTATCTTCCCGGTTCTAAGGAATTAAATTGGTCATCGTTTTCCAGAATAATCTCGAGTTCCAAGGAAAAATCTTGCAAATTATGCAGTGACCCTTAGTTCACGATGATTAATCAAACGGAAGCGGGTTTACTAGATTATGTTACTGATTAAGACATAAAATTCTCGTTTAAAATGATACAAAACAACTTTTTAAGAAAAAATAATTTATACCGAACACGTAGGCGTAATTCAATATAACTGTGGCGCTCATAATGTTAAAACAGTTTGCCGCGTATTGTGAAATAATGGTGAAAATCGATTGAAAAATCGAAATTTTTATCATTTTTATTCGAATTTCTGCATATCAATTATGTAGGCAGTCACTATCATTGCCATACTTAAGTGATACAAACGAATGTTTAATGATTTCGCTAAGCCTTATATTTCTTATATTAATCGACTTTGTCAGTTACTTTTAATTCATCGCTATCTAGTGTAGTCATGCCTTATTTTTTATTTATTTTTCCACTTAAGTCTTGAGAGACCGTTTCATTATATTGCGATTAGCAGGCATTTCTGTTTGAGGTGAGGTACCCGTTATTTTAATGCATCTGAATCTGCCACCTAAAGTCTCAAGGTGGGCGGCGACATTCACAATGTACTACTTACTGTATATGGGCTCGGTTGATAAAGCCTTATCAATAGACTGAGCATGGTAATAATAATATATGCTATAAAAGAGTCACTCATAAACAAAATATCTGTGTCTTAAAAAACGAGTATATAAAGATATACAATAGGTGTATATTTAATTCCGTAATACAAGATAGGTACCAAAGCTAACCGTTTAATGTGAAGCCTTACAAATTTGCAGAGTGTATTGTAGCCATGTTATATATCACGAAAACGAACTAAGTAACTGAACTTTGACAAAATATATGTTTTTTTTTATTTGATTTGTTTTTCTTTTAATCCTGTACCGAGGCGACTACTGCGTCTTTATCTTCAAATCTATGACCCCTGAGATGTTCCTTTACCCGCGAAAATAAGCAGAATCACTAGGAGCTATGTCCGGTGAATATGGAGACGTTCCATCAATTCGCAGCTAGCTTGTTGAATGGCAGCCAGCCAGGACTTATATGCTGAAGAGTTGTCTTGGTCAAACAAGACAACTTTAGCGAGTTTGCCACGCCATTGCTTGTGTATTTCATCACGTAACTTTGTTATTTGTCCTGCTTACCAAATCCCCGTAATACTGGCTCTATGATTAAGTTATTCGATAATTACCATACCTTGGCTGTCCCAGAAAAATCAGCCCATGATCTTGTCGGCGGATGGAATCGCCTTAAATTTCATCGGAGTTTTAAATGTCGGTCTCTTCAAAAGACTGTTTTTTCGTTTACGGGTCATAATGCTGTTTCGTCCATAGTTATGAATAGAGCCAAAAATCGATCAAGATCTTGTCGTTAAAAACTCAAACAGCTTTGTGAAATTCTCAGTCTGTGTGTCAGTGGTTGTGTATAATGTTATGGACATTTCCTATAGATATCGTCATATCTTCTGCTACAAAACAAACAGTAGCACGACGGTCCGCCAAAACAATTTTTCAACTTCAATAATTTCTTCAGTCACTACCGATGTTAAGCGTTCCGTGCGGGGGTCGTCGTTAATGGAAGTTTTCCTTCACTTGAACTGAAGCCGCAACCGTAAAATATGAAAGAGCATAATACCCTAATGTTACTCTCAAGTGTTAATTTTACCAGCTCTGTAGTAAAAAAAAATTTGCAGAGAAATTTCAGTACCTTGCGAACTTCAATTTTAACCATTTTTAAGAACACATTCCAACACGACACGAACAAATGACTTCTACAATTTAAAAAAATAAGGAGGGGTTATTTTTGTTAATTTAATATCGAATAGGTATTTATAAAAAAATATTGTAAACTAACACTCGATTGTAATATAGAACTTTGTATTCAAAGACAAATAAAGCGATTTGAGCAAAGCTTAGCGTAAATAGGCAGCCTTAGCCAAATGAAAATTTTATAAAATTTTGTATTTTAAATTTTAACTTTAAACATTCATATCAAATACAGAGCCCTCACTTGTCCGTCCGCATACACGTCCATTTTTTTAGTTAAAGTGTTTATAGATTGAACTGCTTCAGGCCAGGATTTCTACTACCAGCTAGTAGGAAATTAGAGAATAGAGGATCCTATGGATGTTAAATGGAGTAGTATCTCGAAGAAACCGAGATCGTATATGATTATCATCTCAATAACAGTCAGGCACACTATTAGTCTACAGGCTTGGCCACAACCTCCTTCTATTCAAAAATGGTCACCCTAACTAAGGTATCGCCAAATATCGATCGTGCGACAGAGAGGCAAATATAACATCGAACTAGTCTGGTTTGTCGCATAAACACAAAAAGATCGCCAGAACAACTGATTTTACTTTGCTCATGGAATTTAATTCAAAAATATTAAGAACTAAAGACTTTTGCTGCGCATTAAGTGGTTTTCTCTGTACATAATGTAAAGTCGTGATATTAGTATGTAGTACGTATTTAGAAGTTTTGATAGTATCCCTAGTAACAACTCATTACCTAGGAACAGGGTAAGTCTCTAAATTTAAAATTGTATTATAATTTTTAAATTCGGATCAATTTTTTGACCTCTTTACGTTATTATTATCATTAATTTCATTTAATAGAATGTTAAGAAAACTATGTTTTCCACGATCACGACGTGCGACAAAATACCGAATTTATTTTTAGAAGACAATTACGAGATCCGTACGTAATTAATTGACTAGAGCATTTAAATCGGTATAAATATTATTATTTTTTCGTTTTTTCATAGATGATCAAAGAAATCGCGTAAAGATATGTCTTCTGAACAACATAAAGAGAGTAGAATGAGTAGCACCCTGAGTGCCCTTGGCGGTGGCGAGGCGTGTGGTGCACGATGGACCCTGGGTGCTCTGCTCCTTGCTCCTCTTGCAGCAGCAAACTCCAGCTATTGCGCTGTACCCGCTATTATTCTGCTATCTGCTTTCGCAGTCATTGCCAGTAAGTATAACGAAATAGATTAATAAGCGAGATATATTTATACTTTTAAGGATAATTCTGAAATACACGAAACGAATTTAAGCGGGTATAATAAAATATAGTTAGGTATACTGTTTAATAAAATATTTCCATCAGGGTATGACGAAATATTTCGAAGGAAAATATTTTTTTTAGTCCCGAAATTGATTTAATTTCATTAGTAAGTAAATTGTATAGGCAAATCTAGTATTTATAACATTTTTTATATTGAACGTGTATACCAATTTTTCGATATAAATGTAAAATAACTGGTTTTTTATAGTGGTAATCGTAAAGTAAATTAAAATTGTTCTACAACTCTAGAGTATTACGTAAGTATTATAACATTACGAAAAAACTTATAGATAGACAGTCATCAAGTGTAAAACTTAAGTGCTATTCAAATATTATGAAAATATAAACGGGGTTATTTTGATTCTAAAAATTTTAGAAAGTAAGACACATGATGGCTTGTTGACGGTTCTTTTTAATAGAATAACTTCCCAACGAACTTGATATCGGCAATTCCAGGGGCATATATTCCTTATAAATCTTAAGAACAAAGAAATGGCTAATAACTCTAAGTTCCTTAATACAAATGGCGATAATATTATTCAAATTTATACCTACTATAGGAATTGACAAAGCGTAAGCTTCTAGAGAATGCGCCTTTTTTAGCTTTGCATCCGTCACAAGGTGCTGTTACCCAATGATATAACAACCGTTAACCCACTATTTTAACACTTTTTCAGCTTTAACATGTAAAGACCTTAAAAAGCTAGCAGAAATTCTTCCGCCACCGAAAACTGTGAGAGGGAGACGCGAAAGGAATCTGCGTTCCTTTGCCGATTTTATGGCAATGTGGATGACATTTCTATCACATTTGGTAGCAGTAGCTATATGTGCGAGGTACAATTTAAAATTATTACTTTCTTATGCGTACTAAAATGCGAGAGCACACAACGTGACATAAAACATAAAAACAAATCATGGCGGCGAAATTGCACTCTCTTCATAGGTATGTCGATTCGAATTTAGATATAAAATGCGGGATTTTTAACATTTAGGATATTAAGTGCAACTGCCGATCATGTTACCGGAGGTCGCACCCGACGATGGTTATTCGGGTATGAAACGAGAGCCCTAGGCGAACCATGGCCTGATGTACTGGGAGTGACCGTGGTGATCGTCGTGTGTGCTATGTTCATGTGTGGACTGGAAGTGAGTTCAGTTATTGTTTAAAAACTAACATTTATTTAATAAATACACTTATAATTTAAATTCTTGAAAAAAAAAACTCCTGAAATATGAGTAAACATTTTCGGGTTAAAGATATTCTTTATTCTCAAAAGAATTACATAAATTCACTTGAATGAGAACATTAAAATATGTAGTTATAATTAATTCAGATTTTCATTGACGTTTGTGATGTTTTCAGGAAAGTATGATGTTCACGTTCATGTTATTGATACTCCTGTATATATTCAGTCAATTTTTCGCCATATTTGGACTTATAAATCTAGATATCGCCAATATAAATATGCCTATTCCTATATCCATTTATGAGGTAAGTGTGGGCAGCATAAAAACCTCAATACTACTTATTTGTTTTTATATTAAATTAATTTTGTTTCATTTTTACTACTGTATTTCAGCTTTTTGCAGCAGGTTCGCCGGTTTGCTACGCTTTTAGTGTTGTTTTACCAAAAGAAAGTGGAACTCTTAAGAAAAAAATGTTCTTGACAACAGGATTGCCTACAATAGTTTTAACGGGGCTATGCTTTCTATACACCAACATGTTAAAAGGGTTTGTCTTTCAAACTTTTAAACTTACAACTTAGATACCCACTTAAAAATATAAATTATATGTATAAAGTATTCCATACTGTTCTAAATACTATTATGATCTTTTTTCTTAGATGTGTGGACGAGCTCACAACCCACCTGGTGTTAAGTGGTTACTGGAGTCCATGGACATCTATCTACAACGTAAATGCGCAACACGCCTTGAGATATAAGTTCTGAAGTCTCAGTATAGTTACAACGGCTGCCCCACCATTCAAACCAAAACGCATTACTGCTTTACGGCAAAAATAGACAGGGTGGTGGTACCTACCCGTGCGGACTCACAAGAGGTCCAACCACCAGTAATTACGCAAATTATAATTTTGCGGGTTTGATTTTTATTACACGATGTTATTCCTTCACCGTGGAAGTCAATCGTGAACGTATTTCATTAAGTAAGAACGTTAAGTACGTATTTCATTAGAAAAATTGGTACCCGCCTGTGGGATTCGAACACCGGTGCATCGCTAGATACGAATGCATCGGACGTTTTATCCTTTAGGCCACGGCGACTTACTATCGCTGTTCTATTACATAAACTATTACTGATTTTCTAGGAGCAGCGTTGACGCCGCTCTACCTATTACGACACTGGTCGAGGCAAGAAGTGCGGGTTGGGTGTGTCCCGTACTAGCTGCCGTCACTGTAGCAGGAGTATGTCTTTCTTTGACAGAACTATGTCCTTTACTTTTCACAGTATTGGTAGCTTTAGCATCACCAGAGTGGAAGGTTCTGACTAGATCAATGACGTACGAAAGTACTTCGACTGGGAGTCCGGTCCTAGCGGTTTTCACGGCCGGTATGATTTTTCAATTGCCATTTTTTAGTTTCCGAAATTGTGTATTTTTTGTTTTAAAATTACAATTGTTTTTAGGAAGTCTGGCAGCTATACTGGCATTCGCTTGTCCGTTGTCTCACATGATTACTCTTATGAACGCAAGTCACTTACTTAGTATCTCTATCCAAGCGTTCCATCTTATGGTTATGCGTTGTGTACCGACACTTGAACAAAAGGAGGCAGGCGGTAAGAACTTATCAAAAAAATAGGTATTTAATATGCTTTTATTAGCTTCAGACGTATGTATGTATGTTTGTAACAGAGTCTTTGAACATGATTTTGACCTCCTTCATAACGTCGGATTAACTCGATATTTGGTATAATTATTAAGGACCGGTGACAATTAAATATATAAAAAAAAAAATTGATATTTAACTAAAAAATTAAAAATAAATAATAGTTTAAAAAAACTAACAAAATACGCTTTTATAGAAAATCCAACTAAAAAATAGAAAATAAATTTGAATTAAAAATAGTGTAAGAAAAATGATTTTATTGTAAAAAAGCGTGGGGTGCATGGTATAAGTAGTTAGTAGTATAAGTAGTTTAGTTAAATATTTTATGAACAGATATGAGTAGAAGGGTTATTTTGATAATATCCTGAAAAGGTAAATAGGTATTTATACATAAAATGTTTTGATATATTATGTATACTGTGACATTTCATTTTGTAGACGTAGAGTACAAACGCCTGGGAAGAGATGCTGCTCCTCGTGGGTCTAAATCAACATCTAGTAGAGGCAGAGGTAGTTTATGGTTCATCCCTTCCGCTATACGACACACTAAGACTCTTGAAAGCATTAAGTCAAAAGTAATTTCAAAAGGTATCAGAATATTACTACTTGTGATATTACGTAATTTTAATTGCAATAATGTAAAATTGACGTTAAAATTTAGAAACAGAAGACCGAGAGTGCCTTCTGTTAGATGAATATGCGGGCTGTCCTTCAGAAGATCCAATCTCTTGTAGCAGTGGTACTAGAAAAATTGCAACAGAGGACTTGGATGTCGTACCTTCAGACGCCGAAGCGAGCGAAGGAGAAATTACCTCAGGAGATGATTCTACCGACATTGATGCAGTTGTTAAAGAGTATAGAGATAGAATACAGGTACTTCTCAGAAGTATTTGCAATAACTATATCGAAAGAAACACTCAGCTTGAAGAATTTCCTCCTCTTTTCTTCGTACTTATACTTAATTAGGTCATAATCCCTGGCGGAACCGTTTTCTGATTTATGATATCACGCCACCTATGATGACCAGTCTTAGTAGGTATCAGCTAAGAAGTTGGAAAACATGTAATGATGAATGACTTTGATCTATCTACCTGATGGAGCTGCGACTCCTGAATCAATTACCTTCACTTCAATGGCAACGTTCAATTGCTGATTTACGATTATCTTTCTTGGCCTTTGTAATTAAAAGCTCCATATACCAGAAAAACAGATGTTAAATTGTCTAACGTAAACGCACCTAATAACGACCCCTCGAATTCGGCACCCATTACCGCCCGTTTCATAAAATTATAATTTTAGCTATTGTATTAAACTTAAACCAGTGGTTGCTTTAAAGAAAATATGGATGTATTTGTATTGCAAATATACAATACTTCCTTTTGTGCCTAAGCCAATAAATTAAAGAATAATAGTCTAGTTCGTCGTTGGAGTACGGAGACAGCGCAAATTTCATACTAAGTCGGTCCGGATTACGTAAGTATACTAATTTCGTTTTTAGTAAAAAATATAATCGTAAATCATTCTAATGCAGTTTAAACATTTTTGATGACTTTTTAATACTTTAATAATCACAAATAACTAGTAATTTCCATGAGATAGAGCTTAAACTTCTCGAAAATTCAATATTTAAAAGTGGCGGTAATAGGAACAATGATCACAATTTTATTTCTATGACCGACCCACGTCGCTATTTGGTTTTAGATGAATATTTTTGTTACTGTGTTTTCCATTATGATATATGAATTAATAAGTAATGGGCTATACTAATTTGGTTGATTACTATGTCAAGTTGTATATGAGCTATTAACGCCATATACGTAATTAGAAGTACAGATAGTTGTGAAAATCAGCAGCTTTCTCAAGTATTTTTTTTTGTAAATATACGAAGCTTAATTCTCAAACATTGTATTTTTTTAGTTAAAAATCATTATCGTAAAATCTCATAACTAATGCAGCTAGATAATCTCACAAATACACTAAAACGCAATATGCTTACACTTTTTTTGCTAGATGTGTGGACGAGCTCACAGCCCACCTGGTGTTAAGTGGTTACTAAAGCCCGTAAATGCGCCACCCACCTTGAGATATAAGTTCTAAGGTCTCAAGTATAGTTACAACGGCTGCCCCACCCTTCAAACCGAAACGCATTACTGCTTCACGGCAGAAATAGGCAGGGTGGTGGTACCCACCGAAACGCATTACTGCTTCACAGCAGAAATAGGCAGGGTGGTGGTACCCACCCGCGCGGACTCACAAGAGGTCCTACCGCCAGTAATTACGCAAATTATAATTTTGCGGGTTTGATTTTTATTACACGATGTTATTCCTTCACGATGGAAGTCAATCGTGAATATTTGTTGAGTACGTATTTCATTAGAAAAATTGGTACCCGCCTGAGATTCGAACATCGGTGCATCGCTCCACACGAATGCACCGGACGTCTTATCCCTTAGGCCACGACGACTTCGACACATTACATACACATTTTTATGGGTCGATAATACGTTATACGATTTATTTTAATATAACCTAATACCGATCTACCTGTACTTTTGCAGTTTTAAATGTTCTGTAGTCAAAAAAGAACACATAATATAGTTTTTTCTTTATAGTTATAGTCTTTTCGTCTGACTGTATGCCTAACTGTTTATACAGTTACAGTTTGTTACAGTTTATAGTGTGTTAATATATTTTATTAATTTGTTTTACTACGTAAATAAAATGTCATTATGATTTCATTATCGCTAAAAATTTAAAATATATAGAAAAATAAAATAAAACATCAATTCATTATTGAATAAAAAACTAAACTATATTAAAAATCACCTATTGACTTAAACTTGAATGTATTGAAAAATATTATTTACCTAGTACATGTATTCGACTCGATAGATTTTGTTTCAGAAACATGGTTCCACCAAGACGTAAACAATATACCTATAGCTAGTCAACTTGACTCTGCATTGAAGGCCATTAATAATGAAACAAATAAATGTACCTATTTGAAACCTCGAAGAGATTTCGGATTCCTAGAACAACTCTTCGGAACAAGAAAGATCACAAGTATACTGAAGAAAATTGTGGAGTTCAAACCGTTTTCACTAAGAATGAAGAACGCCAATTAATAGATTGGATTCACTATTTGGGAAGATTAGATTTTCCTGTAAAAAAGCCAGCTATTGGAAACGGTGTCAAAATTAGTGAAACATTAAATCTCCCACACCAATTTAAAGACGGAGTTGGTACTCCGTCTTTATATTGGTGTGGGAGATTTTCTGATTATCCTGGTGGAAGACACTGGCTTCAAAATTTGATCCAAGGCCATCCCAAAATTTCAAAAAAAGAGTTGTCCAAAATTTGCCAACGTACACAAATGAAGTGAAAGAAGAAACTATATGGTCATGGTTTACTGATGTGTATCAATATTTTGAATAAAATCAAGTACACAACAATTCTGCTGGAAGTTTTAATTGCGACGAAACTGGATTACTTTTATGTCCCAAGACAGAACGAGTCATCGTAGAATGAAGCACCATAAAGGTATTGAGACTCGAGTCTTCAATGAAAGAGAATGTTTAACTGTATTGATTAATATTTCTGCTGAGTATGAAATCGCACTTCCTGTGGTTTTTTATCCCTACAAGCGCATACCTAAAAACCTTGTCCCAACTGTGTCATCAGTGTTGATTACGTTTAAAATATTTTTAAGAGATTATTAAGAAAATTGTGACTTAATAATTAAAGTATTGTTGCCTCATATCAATAATTAAAGTGAAACTATGTATAACTTTTATTTAACAAGATTAATTCTGTTGCTTTAGCGTTCGGTAATAGGTGCCAAAAAAACGGTAATAGGAACACACCCCATGCATTGGATCGGTAATAACGACATGGTCCTTCCCATCAATTTTTCTTTTTTTAATTTACTTTTACTACCTAGTTGTTCCTTTATTGCATTAAAAAAGAGTTATCTTCGGAGCCGTCAAAAAAAAAGGTAAAGCTAGTGATTGAACAACTATTAATTTTTTAATTCTCAATCTGAACCTGGCTTAAACTGGCCGTAATAGGTGCGTTTACGTTAATATCATCCATTTCTCGTAGTATAATGCACCATATTTCATTTGTAAATTTGGAAATCTGCTTTTTCCGCGCTCTCCAGTTTTGCCTTTGTTTACACAAGATACTACGATAATTCCGTTTTTTCACTGATTGTAAGATAGCACTTTTTTACACCTGGTCATTGCATTTAATCATGCAGCTATTTGGTGTGTTAGCTGTTATGTGTTTGCATTTTACTTATAAGTTAATACTTGTACGAGTATGCTTGATTGTTGGTAACGATGTGTTCAGGTTAACCAGACCGAAATCAACTATGAACAGGCGAAGCGGGAGTAATTTTAGTAAATGGGTCTTTTCATACATTTAGCGATGACAGCAGAGGGTTGGTCGGATATCAGTAATCTATATATTACTAGCTGACCCGGCAAACATTGTTTTGCCATATATAAGATTTCCAGGGAATTTCTAGTGTAAAAAAAAACTAACTTATTGTAAGTGTGTAAGGATGTGGTAAATGAGTGAAAGAGGTATGTAGTGCTGTGAACGATGAGGGAATATATAATAAAAATAACAAAACCTCATTCAACCACATAATACCTCATTATAACAAAAAAAAATGTCCAAATAAAAAAAAATATGTTAGGGGTGGACAACCCTAATCACTTAGGGGTATAAAAAATAGATAGTAGCTGATTCTCAGGCTTACTGAATATGCATAAAAAATTTCATGAGAATCGGTCAAGCGGTTTCGGAGGAGTGTGGGAACGAACATTGTGACACGAGAATTTTATATATTAGATATATAAATGAATTGCTGTTCGTTAGTCTCGCTAAAACTCGAGAACGATAGGACCGATTTGGCTAATTTTGGTCTTGAATTATTTGAAGTCCAGAGAAGGTTTAAAAGGTAGATAAATATGAAAATGCTCTGAATTAAATAAAAATAACAATTTTGTTTTTTCTTGGTGCGTCCCCCGTCGGTCGGATTGCTTTTGTTTGCTTTAAGTCTATTTTATACAAAAGTTTAGGTCTTTTATTTATCGATTGAGGCACTACGAAGTCTACCAGGTCAGCTAGTAAGAAATAAATTAATGACATAGGTTGTAACATCAATACCGGAAGCGAGTGCGCCTTCTCCTCCATGTGCGCGAGGTGCACGATGGTCTGCAGCAGGTGCACTGATTCAAATTGTAGCCGACGCATTCCTGGCCGCTGGTTTTTGCAGTCAAGATATTAGACTACCAATGTTCGCCACTGGACTACCACGTGAGTTTTATTTAATCAATTAATACTGAATGTACCTGTGATTTAAATTCGAATTGATTGGTCTTGGTTGCGCAAATTTGCTTTTGTATTATTAACAGATAAAACAGTACCTAACTTTTAAGGCACAAATTGTTATCTATATAAATCAGCATTTATGTACCTATGTTTAACAATCCTTACAAAACACAAAAAAGTTTAGATTTTGATTCGGGAACACATTTAATAAACATCATATTACTATCGTAACCTTTTTGTTCCGTTCAGCTTCATATTAGTCTAGAATTAATTATATATAATTAAATAATATTCAAAATAATTATTTTAACTATTTATCGATTTCAGTTTGGATATGTGGCACCTTTATATGCATGTATCAACCATCTCATAATTTGGGGATGAGTAAAATTCAGTACATTCAAGGGCCATTAACGATGACGACAGCTTTACTCTTTCTGACACCGCTCCTTTTAGATTCCTGGCCAGCTATTACTCTTTTCGCGGGAGCAGGTAAATTTATTAGTTATGTTGTCTTGTGTTCTAAGTAGAATAAAGTATAAAAATAATTTCCAATTACTTTGTTTCTGGTGAGTGGCAAAACGAATTACAAAATGTTTTGCTATGACTCTACTGTTCAACAGAATATTCATAAACGGCACCGAATGATGTAAGCAAAAACTTTGCGTATTATTTTTCGATTTATTATACTATATAACGGCCGTCTGGTGTAGTGGTAAGTGACATGTCACTACACAAGGGGGTCGCGGGTTCGAATCCCGCCAAGGGAAGATATTTGTATGATAATAAATATAAATGTATTTTCCAGGGTTATGGATGTATATTAAATATATGTATGTGTATAATAAAAATCTTACATTTATTTCCGTTATCTGGTACCTGTAACCCAAGTTCTTTACGAACTTATCACGGGACCAGTTAATGTGACGTGATTGTTAGTAAATATTTATTTATTATTATTATTTATATTTAATTTTCGATAAAATTGCAGTATTCGTTTTTTTTATTGCATTTATGAGTGGACGAGCTCACATCCCATCTGGTGTTAAGTGGTTACCGGGGCCCATAGACATCTATAACATAAATGCCGCCACCCACCTTGAGATAAGTTCTAAGGTCTCAGTATAGTTACAGCGGCTGTCCCATCCTTGAAACCGAAACGCATTACTGCTTTACGGCTGAAATAGGCAGGGTAGTGGTACTTACCCGCGCCGTCTCACAAGAAGTCCTACCACTAGTAAATTACGTACTTTCGTTCAGTAAATTGCGTTCTTTATTAGATAGTAAATTACGTACTTCCCGCCCTTTCTTAATGTGAATTCATCTATTTTCAGGTGTGGTAATATACGCTCGCTGCGAACGCTGGTGCGGGGACCTTGCAGTGCAACAAGCCCGTAGTGCCATAGAGCGACGCAAGCTGAGACACGTCGCCTCCACAGTACCTCTCACCGGTGCTCGGCTTGCGCATATAGATACTGTATTTATAACCAGGTTAGTATTGAAGAATTCATACGTGAAATTAAATTTAAATAACAAAAGACGTTGCCACAACGCAATCGTGCGTCCATCTTATCATGCGTTCAATCGTATGATAAGCTAGATGACGGGAACACTTATTAATTTCTAGAAATAACTTGAATAACGGCAAAAATGAAACCTTAAAATTCAATTTTAAAACGTTACTTCTGCCGTGAAGCAGTGATGCGTTTAGGTTTGAAGGGTGGGGCAATCGTTGTAACTATACTGAGACCTTAGAACTCATATCTCAGGTTGGGTGGCGGCATTTACGTTGTAGATGTCTATGGGCTCCGGTAACCACTTAATACCAGGTGGGCTGTGAACTAGTCCATCCTTACAGGTAACAAAATAAAATTTAAAAAATTTTTGGAGTTGCGGCCAACACACTATGCATCTTTTGAAAGAAATCAAAATGAAATACAGCTTTTTTTTACTATACTAGACGTGTATCGTCATGAAATAAAACCAAACAGTAACTCGTTGCGGTGTGAAAGAAGAACAAACCAATAGAAATACTTATAAATTTATTATAGTCAATTAATAACTTCCACAACGTAATACTGTCGGTTTATTTCGTGCGTTATTTCGTTATTTCAGATGACATGAGGATGACTCGGATACGAGTCTTGACAATTTATTGGAAAACGATGACGAGGAACCGGATCCTGACGTCGAATGACAGTCAGCCGAGGCTGTCATCATCATCACCACATAAATTTCTCATAATGTGTATGTCTTTTCAAGAGTGTGTGTGATAGGTGACAAGCGAAAGCATATTAATGTGATAAAATGACATTTACTCACATCAATATACGTACAGTCAATAAAATGTGCAATTAAATTTAGTGATACTATAGTACCACGTACTCATGCAACGCATTGTGACTTATGAATCCTTAATGTGAAAAGAGATGATTTAGAAACAGAACATCTCATAAAATTATAGCGTCGAATCTACTTTTTCTTAAAATCACAATTTTTTTTGGATTTCCTTATAGTTTTTCTCTTTTCTTAGGATCTTGACCTCTTAAACTTTAGTAGCTGTAATCTTATCTGAAACATGGTCGTTTAAGTAAGTGTATTGTTTTAGTAACCGATTATAATTTGAATAGTTGAGATCGTATTCGTAAGATAAATGCGTAATAAAAGTGGGTAGGACTAAGTAGTATTTGCGTGACAAGAAAATCCTCAAATACGTGTTTCAGTTTTATTATTACTACTTGACGTGTGCTAAAATAACGTATACATACCATTCAGAATAAATATATTCTGTTAAAAAAATTAAATAAAACTCACGTTCCATTTTCAAAAATTGAAATGAACTATTCCATGTAGGTACCTTGGAGAAGTAGCTGTCAAATTTAGTTTGTCTAATTGCCGCGGTATATTTTTGGTAATCTCCTTACCTTAACAGCTTAATAACTGTTAGATCGTTTCAGAAATTGCTTATAGAAACGACTTTTTTTTTCTAAAACGTTATTTAATTGACCAACGTTTTAATATATTGTTGAACCAATTTCGTAAGATTTTGAATAATAATTACAATAGATGTCAAAAAGAATGATGAAAGAATGAATTACAGGCCAAAAAAACATACTTAAACTAGCAGACCTGGCCACGCGTTGCTGTGGCTAAGGTTTTTGTTTCTAAATAACACGTGGCCGGCTATGCTAACACCAAAAATTAACAAAGTAAGAACAATTGGATTTCACTGTATTGCGTTTACTACGAAATAAATTTCACTTATAGTTTAGCCTCAGCAACACATTGTGTTTAATTGTTTTTCCCATTAAATTGTAGCTTAAGTGAAACTTTGCTATTTTAACACAGCGCTATCTATGAGATATTAATGTCAGACAGTATTACAATTGTCTGTAAAAACTTATTTAAGGCGCCATATGTTTTAGACTTATGTAACTTACAATTAATAACAATAATCAACATAAATCATTTTATTGTTAATTAATAAATATTGCGACGACATTAATCGAAATAAAAACCATCCTATGGCCTAAGTTGGAACAAAACACATATTAAAAAAAAAGTTAAAATCGGTTCAGTAGTTCAGATGTCCATCACGGACAAACAACGTGACGCGTAATTTATATATATTTAGATATCCCTGCCCCTGTTCCTGCAGCATGCAACATTGATTTCGTTTCGTTTTGAAGAGTATAGGATAGATGTTGTAAAAATGTAATGTCGACTTTCAACTTTGCTTCAATTCAATTCGGAGGGGCAATTACGTTGTGGTGTCTATAGACTCGGTAATTACTTAAACAGGTTAGCTATGAGTTAGTCTGTTTCCTAATCTTGGCTAGCAAAAAAGCCTAATGTTTTTTTTTACATTTCATTGAATAACATAACCATAAAAGTTTTGCGGAATGTAGGTTTTCAATTAATTATTTCTTTAATATTTAAATTATTCATAGGTTATTGATGTCTTCAAGGTAAGAAGCATCTTTTAAGTCAGAAAAAATCCTTTTACGGCTAAACCTTGGGTTGTGATGATACTGCGACTTGTCCAGAACTGTCAATACCAACGTAAGGTATTTTAGTTCATTCAGCACACGATTCTAATGTTTCATATTTCATCACTATTTACCATATTCTCTGACGCGACCACATCTCAGAAACAAATATGATCAGCAAAGACCGCCCTCGGCCCATCATTTATTGTATACTGACCCGAAATCTGTAGATTATTCTAAGATTAATCGTTAAATTCAAACAAATACAGATAGCATATTGTCCTTACTATTTGGCAACGGAGTCCCTACGACTTATATGTATCTTGAGGCATGTCTATACCCTACAGTGTCTCCATGTGTAACAACGCCAATGACCTCTTCCCGGGTCTAGTTAGAAGAGTTACGAGTGATCTGTTATTGACACAAAATTATCAATCTCCATAATGTCCTCGCAGAATTAACACTACTAGTCGGCAGAAACCACCAACTACCTTGACATGAACAGTTTGTTCCCGACCTTCCCCTAATATTTAGGGTATCCAGTATGCCAGTAATTACAATTTGCTTATTACTACACAGAGTTTTCTAAGGCAACGAATATTCCCAGAGATATTAATCTCCATATAAAAACTATATTGTACATAAATTACGTTCCCCCAAAATACGAAATAGTGGGATTCAAGAATTTATATAGGTACCTATTTAATTTGGAGGGAGTTCGCTTTTCCTCGAGTCCACTTACGATAACTGGGCAGAAGATCAAATATTAAAAAAAAAAATTTTTTTTGTATTTAAAGTATAACTTTTTAATTCTAGAAGCTCTGAGTTTAAAAAGCTTCTCTGAACATATAAACTATTAGGAATGAAAATTTTATAAATTTTGAAATACCCGTATAACCGCTTAATTAGATCATAAAAGGATTTTTAATAACAAAGAAATTAAGGCGATTTTTCATTTTATCGGTTTTCACTTCAACACCCAGAATCATTAAAAGTTTATTTGTATTCATTTATTATTTTATATATGTATGTGAAAAACTATTATATAAATACATATTTTTGTACACGTTTTATGATGTGGTGCATTTTATATAATGAAGAAAAATAATCGTTCTAAAATTTAAGAAAAAAGCTTTTGTCAGTATTTATCGTGCTTCAAACTCAATAGGCCTACATATTATAATACAATAAATCAAATGATAATAGTTTTAAGTTATTTCTTAAAACTTAATCGCAATAAAAACTCGCTGACTTCGAATAAATGGTTTTATTTTTAAATTAAGTTTATGATTATTTTAACCTCTTTGATACGATTAATTTCATCCCAAACATGACAGTGGTAAGTATAAGTTGCAACGAAATATATGCGAAAACTGTAAAGAAATCAAACTATATTTAAATAACTCAACTCATACTAAGTCGAACACCTGGTGGAAAAAAATAAATATCTAAGATTTCGGGTAAGTACTTTATTTCTCTAACAAATGCATTCTATATAAATTTTCAGCTTCTTCGCTCTCAAAGCACGGGTTGAATTTCACTTCAATTACTTCTTTAAAACCTTCGTTTGGTGACGGTTCAGTAAACTTGTTTCTGTTGTAAAAAAATGGTTATTAAAAAAGTTTTCTTTACCAAATTGTGTTTTCGATTGTCTATGGAAAATTAACATTTGAGTTCTGTATTTTTTTCTACCTATTCTAGTAACCTAGATTCACCGAGCTAGTAGGTGAGCTCACGGGGCTCAAACCGGGAGTGTTACTAACTAACACTGGCCTTAGCAAGAGCAGTGCTTCGCAAAATCTACCACCGGATCGGAAACGCGACCCACTGAGAAGATCTGGCGAGAAACTCAGTGGGCGTTGTGTTTTTTTGAGGTAGCTAAACAGTAATGCACTCACTTGTAGGTATGAAATACAATATCGTTA